>NC_133516.1:45770000-46395000 GCF_049354715.1 Callithrix jacchus
CAGTCATTAATTCATTTTATTAATAACAGTTGTCTTTAAAAGCATCTGGAAAGCATTGGGCAGCAGTCTATGCCAGCTCTCTCACTGGGGTAGTGGCCAGGTCTGCCAGGGCTACCCCGTAAGTCAGGATCAAGGCAGTCTTGGCACTTGCCTTCCAGTCAGGCCTTTTTCTCTTCTGCCCACTCAGTTTAAATTCTGCCAAAGAAGTTTTTGAAATTGTGGTACTGTCACATTTAAGATTAAGGGCTAAAATAAAAGGAGACGTTCCCTAGTTTGAATGTAGATGATTTCCTCATCCCCTGAAAAATACCTTGCCCAGACATTTTTAACAGAATCCATTGTTATAACACTATGCTGAATATCCCTTGAAACTCTGGGACTTTTTCCCTTGTTCAGGCCAATAGTTATGACCTCGAAGTTGCTATTAATTAGCTGCACCCTTCCTTTTCTCTCATTTGTTTCTGAATTCTGTCAACATTTATTGAGTGCCTTCTGTGTTTCCTGCACTGCTGAGCACTAGGACTACAATGGTAAATAAGCTTGGGATAGCTCTTACTGCAGAGGAGTTGGTGGTTAGCAATCCAACACTTAAGGGATGAGCAGAAGTTGGGATATTGGGTCATGACATTTTCTCAGAATATAAGGAAGATCAGTGGCTGGAATCAGGGAACGGGGTGTTGGGGGTGGGGGTGGGAGGTGGAGGTAGAGGCTGGGACAGTAGCAGCAGGGAGCTGCACACACACAATTACTCCAAGAGCCCCAGGAAGGCATTAAAGAATTTGAAGGAGAGAGGTGACAGGATTGGCTTTGTAGTTCAGAGCCATCGCTTTGATGTGGATTGTTTCTCTGGGTCATAAGCAAAGAGGGTGCCATCTGAAAGTCTCCATGAATGGCTGCAGTCACCATCACTCATTGTCCTCTCATTTTTTTCAGGAAAATCCCACCAGTGCCCAGTACCACCTCACCCATCTCCACACGTATTCCTCACCGGACAAACTCTGTGCCGACATCACAATGTGGAGTCAGCTATTTGGCAGCAGCCACTGTCTCTACATCCCCAGTCCTGCTCTCGTCCACCTGCATCTCCCCAAATAGCAAATCGGTACCAGCTCATGGAACCACACTAAATGCACAGCCTGCTGCTTCAGGGGCGATGGATCCTGTGTGCAGTATGCAATCCAGACAAGTGTCCTCTTCATCCTCATCCCCTTCTACGCCCTCTGGCCTTTCCTCGGTTCCCTCCTCTCCTATGTCCAGGAAACCTCAGAAATTGAAATCCAGCAAGTCTATGAGGCCCAAGGAGTCTTCTGGTAACAGCACTAACTGTCAAAATGCCAGTAGCAGTACCAGTGGCGGCTCAGGAAAGAAACGCAAAAACAGTTCCCCACTGTTGGTTCACTCTTCCTCTTCCTATTCGTCTTCTTCCTCCTCCTCTTCTTCTCATTCCATGGAATCTTTTAGGAAAAACTGTGTGGCTCACTCTGGGCCTCCCTACCCCTCAACGGTAACATCTTCCCATAGTATCGGCCTCAACTGTGTGACAAATAAAGCAAACGCGGTGAACGTCCGGCATGACCAGTCAGGGAGAGGCCCCCCCAGCGGGAGCCCTGCTGAATCCATCAAGAGGATGAGTGTGATGGTCAATAGCAGTGATTCCACTCTTTCTCTTGGGCCATTCATTCACCAGTCCAGTGAACTGCCTGTCAACTCCCATGGCAGTTTTTCCCACTCACACACTCCTCTAGACAAACTCATAGGAAAGAAAAGAAAGTGTTCACCCAGCTCGAGCAGCATCAGCAGCAACAGCAGCAGCAAACCCACAAAGGTTGCCAAAGTGCCAGCCATGAACAACGTCCATATGAAACACACAGGCACCATCCCAGGGGCACAAGGACTGATGAACAATTCCCTTCTTCATCAGGTAGGAAATGGACTGTGAACCCCATGGGAATGCCCATTTCCTCTCCCTTAGGATCTTTTGCAAGCTCAGAAATGTGTTTGGTTGGGTTGGTTCGTTGGTTTGTAAACAGATATTCAGCTTCATGGTATATTTAAAAAAAAAAAAGTGAGTTCACTGCCATATGAAGGAAACACAGGCCTCTTCTGCCAGAATATATGGTGCCTTTGGAAGATGCTCTTGGGTAAAGAAACTATAGTAATGTGTTTTTAGTAGATAAAGCTGCAGAAGGCATCAGGCATAACGGCAAAATCAGAATTGAAGGGGAGTCCCCCTCTGAAATAGCCAATAATGTGTTGTCCCAATACTCTGAAACGTGTGCCATTCAAGGCTTTAAGGAAGGAAGCAGGCAGTGCTTCCTGGATAGTGGTTCTCTGTTATGTTCCTCTGAAGAAAGCTGGGATAAGATCAGACTGATCTAGAAAGGGGTGATTTAAGATTTAAAATGAGGCCACATGTGGTGGCTCACGCCTGTAAACCCAGCACTTTGGGAGACTGAGGCAGGCAGATCACCTGAGGTCAGGAGTTCGAGATCAGCCTGGCCAACGTGGTGAAACCCCGTATCTACTAAAAATACAAAAATTAGCTGGGTATGTTGGTACACGCTTATAATCCCGCTACCTGGGAAGCTGAGGCAGGAGAATCGCTTGAACCTGGGGGGTGAAGGTTGTAGTGAGCCGAGATTGCAGCACTGGACTCCATCCAGCAACAAAACAAGACTGTGTCTCAAAAAAAAAGGAAAAGAAAGAACATTTATTATTTTTCCCCTCAAAGAATTTCAGATATTCTGGTTAAATCTCACCCTGTATTTTCTCTTTCCATTTTTGAGAGAGGCAGGAAAACAGGATTCAGTATGGGCATAGCAGAAGACTGAAATCTCTTTCCAAGCTCATAGTTTAAAAAATCTGCATATGAACCCCATCAGTAGAGAAATGGCTGGTGGATGTGGATTTCATAATTAACTATGACTTTCTGTCTTAGGCTGTATTTTTGTCTCTTCCCTGCTCTTCTGCCTATTGCTGACCTCACCTGTAGCTGTTTCTTCCAGCTTCCTTGACTCTAACTTCCAGCTCATCTCTCATCTTGTTATTTTATTCATCAGGATATCTCCTCACCTTGCTTACGAACAGGAATTTCAGCAACATCACCCCAGAGCCCTGACTTAAAATGTGAGGCTCTTTTTTATGGTTCCCTCGCCCCCTTCTTCGGAACTTAACTCAAATGCTAGCCAGGTTAGGACTTTATCAGAAAATACCAAGAAATTTCTTAGTGTGATACATAATTTTCCTCTAACATTTGGTTGAATTAACACCCAGTGCCAATGGTATGGGGAAAATATTTGTGAACTTAAGTAGCTGCATACATTATGGGTTATTTATTATGTGTTGTTTAGCATTCTGATCAGGGAATTCCTAGACAAATGAGAAGTGTGCTTTCCCTTCTTGGTTTGTAGTTACTCATTACAGTTTATAAGCATCAATCCAGTATAAACAGAGAAGACATGGTGTACCCATTCTTCAGCACACTGTCTTTGAGAGTAGAGTCCCCAAGAGACGTGATCCCCATGGGAGGGGCATTCCATTGTGCTATAATGCCCATCTCACATCTGTATTAGTGAGCACATTTTACTTAGACAGGAGTGTTGATCTCAATGCCCACAAGTAACAGAAATGACAGAAGGGGCCAGGTGGGGCACAGCAGAGACTGGCAGTGCCTACTAGAAATCCAGAGACATGGAGCAGCTGCTTCCAGACGTTTCTTACTGTTTTAAAGAGAGGCTGCAGATCTGGACTTGGATGTGAAATTTAGTCTACACACACACACACACACACACACACACACCCCACATACACTTTTTTTCTCTTAAACCTGGTATAACCTACATATCTGTGGGCCATCTTTGGCTCATTACCTGCCATTTTGCCACCTTTGATTTGTACCCTGTAGTTGCACTGTGTCTTACAGGAACAAACCAAATAGTCTAACTTTGGGCTTTTTTCTTAAAATCAGTCTCCACTTAAGTTTGTGCTTGAGGGAAATTTTCTCTATGTAAAGTAATACTTTTTATTATGCTGCGCAAATCCTGGGGCAGGAAGAGGGGTGCTTGCTTAGAGATCAAAGAATGTTCAGAACCCCAAGAAGTGTTGCACATTTTTATGTCTTTGTTCATTTATCGTATAGCTTTCATAAGAATCTCAAAGGAACTCATGACCCCAAAACACTTTAAACAATGCTGCTGTTACAAAAGTAGGGACCTCTACTCACTGTTTCTTGGGAGCTGCCTTTAAAACAAAAATAACTGAGCTAGTTGAAGTTTTCTAAACAAGGGCATGAAGTGTGGGACATGCTGGGAAGCCTAGAAGTTGATGGGGTTGAGCAGGCACCCCTGAGAGTATGTTCATGGCCTCTGCCACCAAAGATGTTAAAAACAGCCCACTGTGAAGGCCAGAGTTTCCTCTCCCCCAGCATGGGCACTGCCTTGAGTGTGAACTGTCACACCTGTGTGTACTAGCCCTTGACCTTGTTCCCTTCTCAGTTAACAACCTGGAATACCTTCAAGGACACAAAATCAGTAAATAAAACCAAAAGGCAAACATAAGAGACTTTTCTCTAAGCTAGAAACCCAGGCCTGCATCTCGTCTGGCCAGTCGTGAGTCTGCAATGATTGTGCCCAGTAGTAGTGAAGGCTATTGAAAGCTAAGGCCAAATTCTGTAGCTGACTGTTCATGGCATCGCTCAGTCCATGAAGAGTTAGTGTGCATCCTTTGGAATATTCTTGTTTAGAATCAGGAGAGTGCAGTGTACAAACACTTACTTACCTTTTCATTATTTCCCCACCCCCTCTTTTTTGAAAGCCAAAGGCACGTCCCTGACAGCTGAAAACAGCGCGGGGAGGAATAATGCGGACACTTTTGAGGAGAAGTTACACCTCCACTCAGCACTCTGGACTCCACGATGCCTTTGAGTCTGTTTTCCCAACCTCCTGTGGGCCTCAAGGGTAGAAACCTGCCGGGCTGTTGTTTTAACGAGGATTTCCCTGAAGCTATGTCTGTAGCAGTGAGTATACTCATAAAGGACACTGGATCAAGTTCAGCCACGGAATTGCTTTTATCAGTGTTAAAGTGGTCTGGACTGCTTGCTACCAATCTGTGAGAAGTTTCTGTTTTGTTTTTCAACTTGTAATATATCATGGAGCCACTCTTCAAGTAGATTGGCTGGGCAAAAGAATGTTTTGGAAAGAGTGTTACTCTAGAAGACCTTTCTCCCTCCTTCCTTTTACTACCATTTTTTTAAACACTGTCATCTGTAGGTCACTCTCCAGCAGTTAGACACCTTAACTGGAGACCAGAAACCTTCCAGAGGAGAGAGGGCTGCATCCTGACCAACTCTCTGAAGAAGGGAATTAGGCTTTAGATTTTGTCAGCTGTGTTTCAGGCTAATGGACATTAGCATAAGGTACCATGACAAAATAGCCCAGCCTTAAAGTAATTTGGGAACAGAAGCTGTCAGAAATTTCTAACTTACAAACTGGTTTGAAATTTTTGATGCCCAGACAACACGTATAAACTTGTTTTGGAGGCTTACTTTTCGTGATGCAAAAGCAATTCTGTGTGACTATAAAAAAGAAGAAAGAAAATGCAAGCTAGTTTTGAGAAATGAAGGCCAAATTGGGTTGGGGGAGGGTGGGAGTAAGGAAGTTAAAATCACTATAGGGAGAAAAAAACTTTTTTCAAGATTTCCAAAGAGATGACATTTTCTTAATCCTTTAAGTTTTCATGGTAAACAGTATGTCAGATTGGGTTGGTTGTCCTACCTAGTCTATTTTTAAAAGTCACTTTTTAAAGTGACATTATTAGATACGCTTAACTGTTTTGAAGGCACTCTGTGCATTACTCTTCTTTTCCTCTTTGGATGGTGTCCTGGGACTAAGTGTTGATTTCTGCTTCAAACACTTTTGGCACTGGGTGTGTATGCCTTCCCTCATGCCACTCCAGATGTTTATTTGGATGTGGCTGAGGACGAGAGCAGACATCAAGGGAAGGGAATTGGAGAATGTGTGCGTCCGACCTAATCCTATTCACAGAATTGTAATCCGTGTATAGGATTGCCGTGATACACACCCTCCTTTCTTGGGATTATACCAGCCATCTTGCTGAGAGTTTTGGAGCCCTCTAAGATATTTTTTCTAGTACCTCACCCCTAAAGAAAAGAGCTTAATGTGTTAAAATAGGATTGCTTGGAGAAGGTGTCATTGAATTCGAGGATGAGCTGGAGCCTTTAAATGGGTGATTCAACCACTACAGGCTCCTGACAAGAGAATCAGACACTTTTGCTTAGAAGAACACACAAAGTTGCTGAACACAGGGTAAAATTTCCAAGGCGCTGATCATTGCTCTGGCCAGGGCTTGATGAGAGCCAGTCAGTACATCCTTTTTTTCCTACAATTCTTGGGTTTCAAACTTCAGTTTCAGGGAATTTCAAGTCAACAACAGGTAGAATGAATAAACTTGGTTACCAGCCTAATAATGTGAATTGCTACAGAATTTATTATGTAAGAAAACAAAAACTTTGTGCAGATACTTTAACTATAAGTTGATGTAAAATACTGATTTTTTTTTTTAAAGGAAGGAGAGAACAGTATCTTGTTCAATTATTATGCAATCAGTGAGTAAATGTTTTTAAAATGATACTACAAGAGAGCTTAGTAAGGAGAGAGCATAGATGGGCCAGTTTGGCATAGTTAGGAGAAATCAATCTGGTTTCCATCCCAGTGGGGAAAGAGAGAAGAGGTGAGAGGGAATCAGAACGTACCTAGTTGATTCCTTGGTGACAAGTGCAATGGGGTATGGGTAGAATTTATTTTCAGAGCCAAGGGGACTTGATGGTTATAAATAAAGTTGCCTTTAGCAATGGAATTTATAGACAGATCACGTTGTTCCAAAAGATGTGAATAAGCTCCACGATAAGTTGATTCAGAATAATGTAGATATTTAGATTAGCAAGTATTGAACATTTGATTTCTTAGACTGAGGTTTTAATTGAATTTCATTATGTCTCCCGGTAACACACAGAGCATCGGGGTTAGGAAATTAGCCATTTTGGATTCTGCCTGCCACAAACAGACCTATTCTAAACAGTGCTATTAAATTTTAGACTGTTGTTCAAATATTTTATTTTCTCCTACAACTACTTTTTATTATGAACAATTAAGACCATTTAAAACACTGAAGTATTTTTTTTAATTAAATTAACTTGCAAAAACCAAATTTGCAGTGGTTGGGTTGTTTCTAGACAGACTTTGGTATCAATTTAAAACCAAGATAATTTTTATATTCTTTCCAATAGAATTTCATGACAACTCCTGCAATTTTCTTAACCTACAAAAAAAAAAAAAAGTGCTGCAATGATGAACAAAGAATTATACAAAACCTACTTTTGTATCTTTATTTTGGAATTTCCTGTTCTATTATAAATATGGAAGTATCCCTATTTCAGAAGACATATTTTGTTAAAAATGAATTGTACATATTTAAATATGTATTTTTGCACACGTCTTTTTTTCTGATACCCTGTTTTGGTACAACTGAGATCATCTAGTATTTATTTATTAATTAATAAAAGTAAATACCTTTTTATAATTTGAAGTGGTTCACTGCCAAGCCAATAGTTCTAGAACCTGCCTCCTTTACAGTTTAAGGGATGCCTCTGTTCTGTGAAAGTCTTTGTCTCTTTTAATGTCTTGGGAATGGATTCATACAGATGAAAGTGGGCATTGCTTCTCCCTAGTTGCCTGGTTTCCCTGGTTTCCCGGTAGACTACATGTAACTAAGTGACACACTGCTTTTCTTTTGTTAGTATTTTATGTGTGAGAGTGAGTGTGTGATTGTGTGTGTGCGCGTGTGTGTACACTCTGAGCACATGAGTGTTAGTATGTGATGTGGTTTAAAACTAATGGAAAAAACTGAAAGTGCCTGAACCTAGTTTTAAGCTTAGACAGAATCTCTTTAAAAAGACTTGAATGTTCAGTTGAACTTTTTGGAGTTTGCTTTTTCCACCTAAATATTGTTTCTAAAATTTTAGAGGAGGAGTTGAGAACCATCAATGCTTCTAATTTTGTAAGGTATTGTAAAATTAAGACCTTTTGGTTCATAGTAATTCAGTTTTCAATTGGTGATGGATTGCCTGGTGACACCAAGAGTTACAAATCTTTTTGTCAGCCATCAACTTACACGATGTGTCCATTTTGTTATTCACTCATGAAATACAATTTAAAATATTTTGTATTCCAAAAATATAATACAAAGAAGTACCTCTGAGAACATTGAAAAAATGTATAATTTGAAAAATGTAACTTATAAAGGCAGCTGTCTTCCTGCAAGAGTTCTGTTGCCAAGGAATTTCTTAATGTCTCTCATTCTGTCCGGGGAGGGGTTGGGGGGATTGGGCTTTGAAAAATTGTTGTTAAAAATTTCATTGTTTAGCAGAAAATAATCATTTTTACATTTTGTGCAAACATTTTACCTTTTCAGATCATTTAAATGAGCACTACATACTGTCAGTGTGAATGTAGGGCCTTGAAAGCATTTTGCTATTTTTTTTTTTTTGAGCTTGGTTATAAAAGCAATCTCCTGTGTTAAAAACGTGTGAATAGTTTGATAATTTGTACACATAATCAAGAGCATCTCAGCTGGACTTTGTGTTGGCTGCTGTATAGAACATGAACAAATGTCAAGGGATAGAAAATTACTTTGGATATTTAAAAGAGAAGAAATATATAGTCTATTTGTTTTGTAACAAGTTTCTGTAAATAAAATAATTTATACTATTTATAAGAAAAGGTTGTGCTTTGCTTTATAAGAAATTAGCTTGTGGAACAAACATGTTACTGAACAGGCAATAAAATTAGGACTTCTCAATAAATAAGGTTGGTTGCATGAAATATTTTACATGTTTCTGCCTCGTTGTGATACTAAGCATTTCAGTCAACTGTGACTTTTCATCACCTTTGGCATTGAACACCCTTGTTTGTGAAGCCCCTTCACTTTAGGCTCCCTCTTAATACAGGCTAAATACTTCTAAGTCGATTCTAAGGCTTAGAGATGTTTCCATTTGGGGGCACAAAGCTTTGCCTTGGATAAATTAGTAACTCTGTAAACAGTGAACACTACTGTATTCTGGCCTTGCATGTTTGTGAGGGAAACGAGGGAGTTGGATTGAGAAGCACATTCTGTTTGTACTTGCTTATGTGTAAATTTGATGACATGTAGTTTTGGTTTAAGATAACCTTTTTATCCAGACCTGGTCTATCTTCCTTTTTCTTTACATACCTCCCTTACTGGCAATACAAGTACATTTTAGTATTATTTGGAACACAGCGTAATTGTTTACCTCTAGAAATCCGGTCAGTTTTACTGTTTGCAAATAAATCATGCTGATAAATTATTTTTGTGGCTTAAAATAAAAGGAGTAACTGCTTTGGGTGTTAGAAAAACTGTCCATACCTGATATGAAAGAGTCAGGTTGGCTTCAGTTCCTACTGCCCTATGGACTTTCCATTCCCTCCTTATTTAGGTCAGCCACTCACTCAGCATTCTCCACAAATCTAATCATTAAGTGCTCTCTGTAGGCAAATCTTTCACCATGGATGTCCTCAGTCCTCCCAAGAAAAGGTTCTGCTGCTCAATCTCTTACTCTTTTTAATTCCATTCCCTTGCAGGTATCCTGGCCCTGTATAACAAGATGATCCCAACTCAAGGAAAGGGGTTTACCAGTGTTGGATCTTGGCATATGTGGGATTTCACCAGGCAGAAAGGCAGGCAGAGTAAGATTCTAGGCAGAGCGAGCAAATGCGTCGAGCATGGATATGAAGTTGTGAGGCATAGAGAATAATTCTGCGGGAAGTTTGCTGAATGGAAGTGCCTTATAGGGTTAGAGAAGCTGGTGTCAGACTGTCAAGGACCTTGCATGTCTTGGGACTTTTCATCCAGGAACACATGAGATTAGGCTTAGATTAACCCAAATGTAACTGTCAGAGCACAGAGATATTTCATGGTCCAGTCCGAGCACCATGCAGCTGCCAAAAGTCAAAGCCATTCAAATCTGTACTGAAGACTGGAAAATCAAAGGAGCACTAAAGTCTCTTTTCCTGCTCCTGTCCCCAGCCCTAACTAAAAGCACTCCTCTAAATCAAGTCTGAGTTCCTCTCCCTTCTCATTCCTTTCTTAGTGTCCTCTTTCTCGTTAAGTTCTTGCTGCTTTTGTTAATGGAGGTTAATTAGTCTTTTACCTTGTAATTCTTGGCACTTGTTATCCTCCTTTTCAACATTCAAAACCCATGAACCAGAATATCTCTTAGGAGGTAAGAGAGGGTGAGACTATCAGCGGAAGAAAAATTCTCCAGGGGGAAGGGGAGAATTAAATACTTATAATTTAATACTTTGTCAAAAAAAACATCTCTGCCACCTATGGCCCCACAATAACAGTGGAAAACTGAATCGACAGGTGAGAGCCTCGGGACAAAAGTTCCAAAGCTGTTGTAATCCAGGTAAGAACTATTAAGTTTCCAAACTCGGGCTGATCATGAAGGTTAACTGAAACTGATTTCAGAAATGTTTTAAAAGTGGAACCATCAGGCCTTGAGGCCTAATTCTGTTCAACATTAAAGGGACGAGTGAATCTAAGATTTCAGATTTCTAGCTTGGCCAAACCAATTGAGTTTTAAGTGAAATGTGCGGTATGGCAACAGAGAACGACCTAACGATAGATTTGAGCTGCTGGTGGGAAATTCTAGTTTGGTGCCCAACTGGCTGGCTGTACAGGCTGGATGGACCTTAGGAGGGAGGTTTGAGCTGGAAAATAGGAATGGAGAGTTGTCTTTTACTTTTAGATGATCGATGACGTCATAAGAGTAGATGAGTTTACCTGGGAAAATTAGGTAGCTATTAGATTTGGCTTACGATGTTAACATAATACTTCTCTAGTAAGTACTTCATATGCCAGATACTATTCCAAGCATTTCATATACATCCTCTCCTTTACTAAGCCCTCATAGGACAGGTATTTTGATTTGAGTCATACTGATGAGGAACTCCCAAGAAGGTATCCTGTTTAAGGGCCCACAACAAACAGGTGGCAGATCCAGGGTAATTCAGGCCTGTCAGATCAGTGATTCTTAATTTTGCCCCTCCTCAGGCTCCAGGAATCACATGAAAGAAGTTATGGATCCTGTCTGACAGAGGCAGAGGCACACCACATTCATATATTCTGCTTCCAGGATATCACAGACCTGAAGCCCATCCTCCATGGTCCAGAGAGAAAACCTAGGACAAAACCTTGGAGAAGACTATTTTCGTGAAGACAAATGGAGAACACTAGAGTAAAAAGAGTTAAGGGAAGGCAGAGAAGGGTGAGACTGAGATGGTTTACAGAAGTTTAGAGTCGATTGCATTAAAATTGCCAATGCCATCTATCCATTTAGGTAATGTTCTGTTCTGCTGTTTTCTTCAGAATCATTGGAACAGCATGTATTGGTTGGGTGGAAAAGTTAGAACTTAGGCAGGGAGACTGCCAAAGAATTAAGAGTATTAGTGAAGATGTGGCTGAGTGATTGATAATGCTCTGAATTGGGTATTCAAGGAAGAGAACTAGAAGCCTACTATGTAGAATCTACACAGGTACTCTAAGACATGGGTTTGATTGGAATTACCTTCTTGTTAGCTCTTAGGAATCTCCTTCCATGTAACTTTTTCTATGATTAGACAATTTATTTGTTCAGGGTCACAGAGCAAAGTCCACATTCAATACCATATGGCCAATAAAAGTGAGGGGCCACAAGGCAGGATCCAGGGGCCAGAGTGATCAAAGTGATACCACACTTTTAGGAACAGGACAGGGAATGGAGGAATTGGAATTCCAGTATTTTCAAAAGCAGAACTGGCCAGAGGTGCTTGTGATTCCTGGGTGGAAACCATAGCAGTGGACAGAAGCACCATGGAGGAAAAGAGCACTGGAATTCAGGCTGATGAACTGTGAAGCAAGGGTGTTGTCTACGTTGTCCATTTCAAAATAGGGTTGGGAGGAAGACTGAGCCAGCTCCTTGGTTCTGGGAAGAACTGCATGAAAGAGGGGAGAGTGACTTGAAGTGTGTTTGAGGACAGCATGCACAGTGAATTGATGGTGTTGCTGGGTTGTAAGCAGCTTCAAAGAGAAGGCATTTTGAATGAAGGTGTAAACAGAATGGCCAGGAGAGCCAGCAGAGGACTATAAAAAGTGAACTTCATCTTGGCCCCAAGTTTTTGAGACTAGTATATGAATAAACTAGTCTCTAACCCAGAGGATTTCAAGACAAGAGTCCTCAAAAACCAAAGGTAGAGCTTCCCCACATTGATACTATACTAATTACATGTATAACACTACTTTGGAAAAGCACAGGTCTCTGGTCACCTCTAAAAGGCAAGGTTGGTAAGGTTGTCAGGGTGCCACCTGCTGGTGGTCTTAACCAAATGGTCTCTACAAGGGATCTCAGGATGGAAAGGGGATAAATAATGGTTAAAGGCTCATCATTGATTAGCAAATTGTCTTTTGTTTCTTAAACTCAATCTGTACAGGGAAGATTATTCCACTGTAAGAGATTACACTTTGACCATGTTGGACCAGACTGCTACAAATTCCTGATAGCCTTTGTATTCCTTCAGAAACAAGCATAATGCAAATCTTTGGCTCTAAAGCTTTGGAACCAAAACTAGTGATTATCAGAGCTTTTCATGTTTTCCAGATAGGGATTTTACCTTACGCCCCCATTACCATTGTGCAGGCACAGGTTTGTTACCAACTACGAGTTTATGTGGCGGCATTGGGAAGGCCAGGGATTATCAGTTCCCTCCACCCTTTTCCCCCCTTAATCACCAGGGCAGATATTTTAACTGTCAGCTGTTCATCCTCTTAAAAACATTAGGTTAACAGCAGCACCAAAGACTAATTCAGAATATGAAATTACAACTGGGCACGGTGGCTCATGCCTGTAATCCCAGCACTCTGGGAGGCCAAGGTGGGTGGATCACAAAGTCAGGAATTTGCAACCAGTCTAGCCAACATAGTGAAATCCTGTCTCTACTAAAAATACAAAAAATTAGCTGGGTGTGGTAGCATGTGCCTGTAATCCCAGCTACTTGGGAGGCTGAGGCAGGAGAACTGCTTGAAGCCAGGAGGCAGAGGTTGCAGTGAGCCGAAACTGCGCCACTGCACCCCAGCCCGGGCAACAGTGCAAGACATTGTGCAAAAAAAAAAAAAAAAAAAAAATTACAGAAATAATTTGCTAATGATTAGTAGCCTTCTATCAATTAAGGACCAAATGTGTTCAGTCTTAAAACCCTAAGTATACTGGAGTATTGCAGGCTCAGTCACCAAGTTGTAGGCATCCTTTTAGCCATCTAGGGCGGGTAAATTTGGTTGCATAACAAGTGATTTTTACACTGTTTCTGTCCTAAGAGATACTGCTAGCTAAAAATTGACCTAAAGCTGTTTCAAATACAGGAAATAGATTACCATAATTTGACACAGCTTTAAAATATTTATCTTTTACTGGATAGATCTGCTATAAAATCAAATTTTGAGATAAGAGAAACTGGCATTGTTGCTTTAAAAATAATCACAAAAGATAGTTTATCCTGGTGATAACATTTCACACTAGGATAATTAATTTTGACTGAAATCAGGGTTGTTAAAAATAAGGTTAAGTTTCCAACTTCAAAAGAAAACATTTACCGATACGAAAAGAAACTATACCTAATTGTTTTAGCTCTGTCACTCTGCAAATAAAACTATCATTTGATGATCTTATTTTCATATTGTGAAGTACCCTTTTTCTTGAATAAAAGCAGAAATTAAGACTTTCAAAAAACAAGCTGTATAAATTAAAGCTACTGGAAATAGGATGAAGGTTAAGAATTCTTTGGATAGTTTCTCCTAGCTCAAGCTTGTCCATCCTGTAGCCCATGATGGCTTTGAATGTAGCCCAACACACATTTATAAATTTTCTTAAAACATTCTGATTTTTTTTTTTAGCTCATCAACTATCCTTAGTGTATTTTCTGTGCCGCCCGAGACAATTCTTCCAATGTGGACCAGGGAAGCCAAAAGATTGGACACCCCCATCCTAGTTAACACAGGAGGCTGTTAACCATCAACCTCACAGGTATACTATTGGGGGTAATGTAGGGGTAACAAACTCAAATGCCAGCATGGGCCAGGCAGACAGCGTACATGAACAGACTGGGTGGACTGGAACACATTGGAACAAACAAGCTATGCTTGCTTCTTACCTTATTGGAGCATGAGTCCAGAGTTAGCCTAATTTATCCATTTTCAAGAGGAGCTAAACACGAGGTTTTTCAGTTGTCAACTTGTACGGGGTGACTATAAATGTTTTTCTTGAAAAAGTATTCAGGGTGTGCCAGTTGCAGCCTGTGGGTGACCAAGCTGCAATACAGAAGCCACCGTTGCATTCTTGACTAGCTTTGGTTTTCTGTAGACCAAAAAGCTGAGGTTTTTTTCAAGAAATATGTTTTCTAGGTAATCGTTTTTAGAAATGCACAGGTGGATATTCTCAAATACTTTAGGCATACTGAGCATTTTAAAAGCCTCCCCCTCCACCATACAGTGCCTACAGGAAACTCATTTCAAAACAGCTCTGGCCACATTGCTTTCCTTGGCATATAACCAACAGCTCATCTTCCAGTGATGAGAGCCACTGTCTTCACTTAAGATAATGCTTCTAATGTTTTGCCATTAGTTACCTTGTTTTGTTAGGGCTTTGATTTCCCAACATATTATTCATGTCTACTGAAGAATTTTTATCATGAAGAAATGGTTAATTGTATCAAATTATTTTCAAGCAAATGAGACTGTTTTAACCTCAAAACTCTTCTTTCCTTCCTCTGCCTTGTACAGTACAATGCCATCTCCCATTCTCTTCTGAACTCACCTCTACCAAAACTGCTCACCATGGTGGTCACCAGCTATCTTTCAAGTAAGCCAAAAAGCCGGGGATCTCCTTTGAAAAATTTTCTCCCCCACCATCCTCCTCCTCAACCCATTCTAATCTTTTAGCAAATCCAGCTGCCTCTGCAATCCATGCCACTGAATGCCATGGTGAGACTTAAAAGGAAAGCCAAATCTGCACTTAAAATTGACAGTGACTTTCCCTGTTTTTCTTCCCTCCATACATGCATGGGCTCTCCCTCCTTTTCATGTAAATGTCGTCTTACCAAAGAAGTCTTCCACAACCCCTTATAGGAGAGAGCCTATACCCTGTCTCTCTACCTGGTTTATATTTCTTAAAAGCACTTATCCCTATCTGACATACCGAGTGTATAATTATGAGACAAACAGGGGAACAACTTTGTTTTCCTTACTGCTATTATTACTACAGTCCTACTTCTGGATTACCATTTTGCTAATATTTACATATAAGGTTTTAGAAAATTGAGACTGGCCTTGGTAGATTCTGTATTCCAGTTTATTAATCCAGATTATGTCAGCTTCCTAAAAAAGGGTAACTTTCTGTACTATATGGTTACTTGTTTCTAAGGGAAAGCTTACTACACATTTTAATTTATCTTCTATCTTTTGTATACTAAGTGGGAGACACTTTAATTGTAGACCACTATATAGTATGTATTCTTTGTAAAATCAGGAAGCTTACAGGTAAGAGATAATGGGCTGTGTCAACATCTGTTTTTTACTGATGAGGCAGTGAGGATCTGAACCTAGCTGCAACCTGACAACATAAACCAGATTTTCATTAATGAATAAGTCAAGTGACATTATTTTAACATACGTGGACCCCAGTGTTTAAGAAAAAATAAATGGAAACAAACAACAATGCAGTATTTATTTTATACAGCTGACCTGGGCACATAGTGAAGTAAGCTATAAAAATTCAAACAATTATCTCTAAAGGAAATCATTTGTTACATGGCTTTACATATTGATTACTCTGGAAAGTTTCTGAACTCTGTTTAGTAGCAGATCTCCTTTCTTGATTGTTTCTTGGTACTGCCAGTTCTTGCTATCAGGTCTATAAATAAATTCAAGAAAAAATGAATTATTTACCAGTCACATTACTCCATGACGATAGTTGACCTACTTTTAAAATTTCGGAATGCCCCTTACTTTGAGCAGTGTAACAAATGATACACAAAATGAAAGTACCTGTTGGTTTCTACTATTTCATTCACTTTATCTATTTTGCAGTGTAGTCTCCCAGCAGCAATAAATCTGGACAGTTCCCTAATTTAGAGAAAAAAAATAAGAGCATTAGCTTTACAGAGAATTCTTAGAAAAATAAATATTGCACTAAAATACTGTCTTAAATTTGTAACATGTACTTTCCCTTCAAGCTTGGTACTGCATATACAGTAGTTGAGATTGTCCCTTTAAGTCATCTACCAGAATAAACATGATCCTAGAAGTTCATATTCAGATGGAAAGTAGGTCATTTATATATACTCAAAGGAAAACTAGGTCAGGAAAAATTACGAAATAAAACTGATAAAACTAATAAACTCTTTCAAACAAAAGACCTAAAACAAAATTATGGAATAGAGCCCATGGGTAAACATGTCAACAGTAGTAATATTAACTAAAACAATGACCCCTTCCCTCTCCAACATATCTTAGTCTAAATAAGTTGGGGGTTGGGAAGAAATGATAAATGATGTAGAATTATTATGTTGCCCATTTTAAAAAAAGAGGATTTCATCTAAACTAACTTTTTAAGGGAAAAAAAAGAATCCATGAAAACACAGGTATCACAGAAATTTAAAACAAGGCATTTTTAGGGAACAACAACTAGAGCTCAATGGTACAGCCTTTGCCTCTTGAGCTGGTCTCAGATCATGAAGGGAAAAAAAAAAAAAAAAAAAAAAATCAAACAATTCAAATACCACGTGAATTCAACTACCTGAAAGGTACCAGCTGCCTTGCATTCACTTGTCATCAAGATGACTTAAGGAATACTGTGGTGTGTGCCCCTAACTAGTGAAGGCTTTATCACATCTCCACATCACAAACTGAAGAGGAGACAATCTGACTAAGGCCACAGAGCTGAAAAAAGCAGCAAGGTCAAGCTCTTTTTCTCATGGACTGCTCACAAGCCACTCATTTTACTGCCTCATGAAAAACATCCATAATGCCCAACCCGTACCCTAATGAACAACCCTCTTGGGCAGTGGTCATCAGACTTCAGTTTCACAGACTAGAAGTTCAGACATGGAACAAAACCTCGGATACCAGCCTTCTATTTTGGTAAAGATCATTTAAAAAATGTGTTGGTATCTGAAACTTAATTTGAAGTGGTTAAAAAACATAAAATGAGTAGACTGTGACAAGTATAACAAAATGTTAAAATGTACTGTACCATTCTTTAGGATTTGATGGATGTTTGAAATTTTAAAAATATTAAAAAGAGAATGGTCTTATTTAATGAAATGCATCTTCATTTAAAGTTTACACTGTGGACCACTGAAAACAACATCAACATTTATAAACACCTACATGTGGGAACCACTGATCTCGATACCATCCGGACATCCTATACTGTGAATGTTTCTTCTCCCACCACATTAATATCCCCTCCATGAGCTACTAAACAGCACAACTGGTCTCTCTGTCACCTTACTCTATATAAGACACAGCATAAGATAGATGATGTAACTTGGGCTCAAAAATCTTCCAATGGCTCCCCATCAAACCTGAATTAAAACCCAACCTCCATTCCATGACCTACAAGGCCCTATACAAATCATCACCTGCACAAATCTCCATATATTATACTCATATTCTCCAACTGCTCCCTCCACTGTGCTGCAGCCACATTGACATTTTCTGTTTCTGGCTCAAAGCCTCAGCCTTTTCTATTCCGTTTTCTGCATGCAGGACGACTCCATATAGCTGACTCTTCTCAATTCAAGTCTCAGAACAAACCTCACCTCCTCAAGTATGCCATATGTAAGGACAGCATTTTCTCATCTCCATAGGTTCATTTCTATATGGAATTACCTTGTATATTTTTTGCTTACTTGCCATCTCTTCCCTACTACTACATTCAAAGTCTATTTAGAGGGAGCTGTAAAACAATACCAAACATAGAGTAATGGCTCGTTAAGTATTTGTTCAATCACTGATGGAAGTATTAAAAGTCCTACATTGAACAATTTGACCAGAATTGCAGCAGCAACCTAAAAATTGGAAGAAATTATCAGAGGAATATGACCAACTGTAAAATATAAGCAAATCTAACAGTCATTACTGTAGCTGCAGTGTGGGCTACAAAGTAACAAAAGACAACTTTTGATAACAACTTGTCTAATGACCTTTAACAAATCAACTTCACTACAACTCAGTTTTCCCATCTGTTAATGCAAGGGACAGACATGAGAAAGGCAGGTGACAGATATGAATGACTGTTTTGATATTAAGGGAAAAAACCTTCCACCCCACCTTAAGATTGAGGGAACCAATGTAAACGAGTAAAACACTGTACAAGTTCACATATTAAAAGCAATTTTAAAACTTCAATTAACATGGCATTATTTAAACTTACTGATCAATGAATTCCACACCAACACCAAATGCTTCTGCCATATAGCCAAGGGTTAATGACCTGTATGATTCCAGCAGCTGACTGTATGCATGAATTCTCATTTCTCTTACATAGTATCGATAATGAGGGGCAAAAAGCCAGTCCTTTTTCATTTCCTGTTCCACAACCGCTGCAATGAATAAAATGACAAATTATAAGAATGTCCTTTTCAGATAAAAAGATTAAAAACTAAACCACACTAGTTGAGTCCAACAAATAAATCAACAAGTACCAAATTTCTCACGGCCCTTCCACATCATGTCATCAACAATGGCAGCAACAGCAGTGATAAAGAGCCAGGTATGCAAACATTGCCCTAAAGTAGCAGGTAGCTATTTGACATCACCATCAGAAAGAGTACAGCCTCTAAAGGAACTTGTTCACATATGACAAAGTTCGCGTACATGTACAATATACATATTGAAACAGTTTCACTCTTGTTGCCCAGGCTGGAGTGCAATGGCACGATCTTGGCTCACTGCAACCTCCGCCTCCCGGGTTCAAGTGATTCTCCTGCCTCAGCCTCCCTAGTAGCTGGGATTACAGGCATGCACCACCACACCCAGCTAATTTTGTATTTTCAGTAGAGATAGGGTTTCTCCATGTTGGTCAGGCTAGTCTCGAACTCCCGACCTCAGGTGATCTGCCCACCTCAGCCTCTCAAAGTGCTGGGATTATAGGCGTGAGCCACCGCACCCAGCTATGTACTATTTTAAACACAGAGAACTTCGTATGCCTTAAGTAAAATAAAATTCACTTTTAAAATAATTCTAATAACAACAGCAGGTGCAGTAACAAATGACTTACACAGACCAGAAAAAGATATAATCACACATTTTCAAAAAGTAACAAAACTCAGAAGCAAAGAAACAAAGACTGATGACTCCTATTTCCTGTTTATTGGTTCATGTAAATAGTCTACAAAACAAAAAACTATGAACAAGGTTTGAAGACAAATGATAAACTAGAAAATGTATTTATAAGTTAATGACCTTGATCCCGAAAGAGGTCTTTAGAAATCAATTAAACAGTAAAATGTATGTAGAATATTAATAAGCAACCCATACAAATATAAATTATTTCACTGAATAACTCCTGTATATCACTGCTCTAGTTAGTTATATGGCAGTGAACCAAAAGACCCTTGCTGCCTCAAAAACTAAATTTTCAAAGGGCAGAGATAGATGAACAAATATACAAGATAACTCCTGTGAAGAAAGTAAAAGTAACATGATAGAGTTACTAGGAAGCCTTCCACTGGATTGGGGTGGACAAGGAAGAAGACCTGTCTGAGGGGCCGGCTAAGCACAGAGCAATGTAAATGATACAAAAGTCTGAAGGCCAGAAAAGTATGGTTAAGTCCAGGAACAGAAAGGATGCCAGACTCAGAAGACAGCTACAGGGATATAGAAGGTGAGCAAGAGAAGAGACTCTAGAGTATACTTATGTTTGCGGATTGAACAAGATGGAAATCCCTGGAGAAGGAGAATATTTGTTTTTGGTTTTGGGGGTGAAGGTGGGATTCAAGCATACTTTAGCAGTGTTCAAGTGGATATGCCTTTTAAACAGTCAAGTAAGGACACTAAGGAAGCATTAGAGCATGAGTCTGGTGCTCCAGTTTGGGGTTAGAGACATGAATTTGTCAGTCACTGCCATCCAGATGTATTTAATGGCACAAAATGAAGATAAGAGACAAAGGCAATAACTCAGTCTAAGGTAGTCACCGAGAGGTCTAACAATAGGTGAGGAGGTAGGTCCAGAGAAAACAAGAGCCTGTTACTGCAGAACCAAGAGAAAGCTGTGGTGAGAAGCAAATGATGGTCAACATCAAGGCACACAGGATGAGCAAGGGAACATATGATTTAGCAATATGGAGATCAATGGCTACTAAACATGAGATGGTGTATATTCTCATTTACAAGAGAAATGCATAAAACATCAAAATTATTTCTGTCCTCTCAGACTAGCAAAGAATACAGAGAGGGTGGGACAGGTTATCTCAAATGCTACAGATTGAGAGAAGAAAAACTGTCGAAATGTAAACTGGCATTTCTGGAGAGCAGTAATGGTCATGACACAAAATATTTAACCTTTGGAAAGTTCAATTTCTTAGACTTTTTTTCCCAAGGAAATAATAACAAGTGGGACAGATGCATTGTTGAAGTATTCAAAGCAGGGTTGCTTTTAATAGGGCAAAATTGGAAACAACCTAGTTTTCTATCAGTAGAGGATAAATTATGGCATAGCCAATACAATGAAATACTAGGAAATACTTATGAAAGGATAATTTGAAGCTCCTAGGAATGCTACCTGTTCAATCTGCTGCTATTCTCAATGTTAGTACGCAATAGCCACTCATAAACACTGACTAAATGACCAACTATATGTATAGTGACATGAAAAGATAAACACGTTACTTTTGAAGAGAATAAAAGGTACTTACAAAACAGCGTATAAAATACATCCACAATACATAAAGGTGTTACATGCTTGTATCTGTCAATAACAGTGCTCTTGAAAGACACGCATGAAAACCTGATTAACAGCAGTTGCCTCTAGAGAAAGGATACTGGTGATCATAGAGTATCTTTATATGATACTGTTTAGAACTGTTCCATGTGTACATATAACCTTGGTTTTTAAATGTTTTTTCTTTTTTAAAGTGCATATAATAAATGAATAAAAGGTCTAGAAGGATACATAAAATATTAAAATCATTATCTCTGAAAAAATTTTATATGTCAATGAATGTGTGTATGGAGTTGTCCTTTCTCAATTTGTTTTTAATTTCTAAATACAGTGAAGTATTACCTAGAAAAGGATACTGCTTTTCCAACTGAATTATTTTAGAGCACATTAGTATCAGGCACTGTCCTGTTGTCAGGGTCATTATGAAGATTTAAAAAAAAAGCATAAGGTCTGCTCCCAGAAATTCTAGTTAGCACAGGAGGCAAACTAAGAAATTATCACAAAACAGTGTGCTGTTTTAGCAAATGGAGCACACGGCCAGTAAATACATGAAAAGGTGCTCAACGAAACCAGTCATTAGAGAAACACAAAACTACAATGAGATATCATTTCACACTCACAAAACACCTATAATAAAAAAGACACAAAAGAGTAAGTACTAGATGTGGGAACACTGGAACCCTCACACACAACTGATGGCAATGTCAAATGGTATATGTAGTTGTTTTGGAAAACTGGCAATTCCTCAAAAAGTTAATCAGAGAGTTACCATAAGATGCAGCCATTCCACTCCATATGTCCACACAAAAAGCTGTATACATATCTTCATTACAGCATTATCAATAACAGCCAGAAAGGACAATCAGCCCCAAAACCTATGAACTAATGAATGGGTATAGTATATACATACAACGGACTATCCTTTTACTATAAAACAAAATGAAGTACTGACACATGCTACAAGATTGGGTGAAAGAAGCCGGGCACAAAAAGCCACTATTTTATGACTGCACTTATATGAAATGTCCAGAACAGGCAAATCTGTACAGACATAAAGTAAATCAGTGGTTGCCAGGGGCTGGGGGAAAGGAGGAATAGGGAGTGACTGCTAATGGGTATGGGTTTTCTTAATCAAGGTGTTCTGGAATTACTAATATTTGAAAACCTTGTCAATATATTAAAAACCACTGAATAGTACACTTCAGGCAATTTTGTTGTGTGTGATTTATACCTCAATTTTTTTTTGAAAGGCAGGGGCATACATTGAGAACCCCAGGAATGTAGAGAACTAAGAGATTTGTTTTGACTGAGGGAAGCAGGGAAGGGCTCCGTATTTGAGTTGAGTGATGACCAGAAGACCCCAAGCATAAAAAAGTGAAAAGAGCAATTCTACAATATAATCACATGTGCAAAAGCAACATAACTTTGCATGTATGTATGAGACGATGAGGCCTAGTGAGTAATTGATGGCGCTGGAGAAACCTGTTCCTCCATTACCTGAGTTAAGTACTATGAACTCTCATAAAGCAGCCTGTTTTGTATGCTTGGAGAAAGTATCCATAAACACTGGGCCAAAACCCACTGCAAAAACATTAACAATAATCATTTGGAATCCTTCATTCCCATTTTTCACCTATGCTATCTTATTTAACCAAACACCTTCTGAAATTTGCAGCATAAACAAGAGAATATATCAATGCCAAATTTTAAGTTTTGGGAAAGATCCCTGGGTCAACTTGATGCAAGCTAATTCTTCTATCATCTTAATAGTTTGTGGTCATTAGTAGGAAAACAAGCAAATGTGTGTAGGCAGGATGACTACAAACTAGCTTTGAAGGAATACAATTATGTTCAACAGACTACTTTCTTAACCCATAGCCCATTTCACAAAGATTTAGCTATTTAGCTATTGCACACAGAATAACCATTGCTGAATTCAAGGTTCAATTAATCTCTACCCCAAATCACATTCAGAATTCCCTCACTTCTTTCCCCATGAAGCTCAATAGTTATAAACATTTGCTCACTTCTGCCTTACATCCCATTAAGACTCTAAACCAGGAATCTGGCAAACATCCTCAGCAAAGGGCCAGAGAGTAAACACTTCCAGGGTTTGCAAGCTACATAGTTCTCTGTCACATCCTCTTTTTTTAGACATCACTTTAAAAATGTAAAAATCATTCTTACCTCCTGGGCCATACAGCAGGCCACAATCTGATGACCCCTCTTCTAAACAAAACTGGGCACATTAGAATACTTATCAGAGACCTGCAGCTATCTACACAATACATTTCTCAGATAGGTGAAAAATCACTTTAGGCACATGGGATCAGGAGTAAGATGAAGACAGTCAAAAATAGCAACTCTATCCTTACCTAATGATTGGAAGAAAACAGAGTAACGGCATTCATAGAGTGAAAACAGATACTGCCGAACTGCTGGAAGACTGTGCAACACTTCAAGAATCTCTGCTCCTTTAATGACCTAGGTATTTAAAAAACATACACAAAAAAATGTATACTTTAATGATTTTGTGTATTTAAACAGAAAAACACATTTTAAATATGAGAAAGTTTGGTCATTACCTTTTCCCTGAGATCTGGTCTTTCTAAGGCAATCATACTGACATAGACAGTATAAGTCACAAATGTTTTATAATCCATGAGTTCATAGGATGTAAATGTTGAAACAGTATCAAGGAAGAGTTCGGCTGCCTGTTTGAAATCACGAATGGCCACACAGTAAAGACCCTGATATACTTTTAGGCGGTTTCTCCTGTCCCAGTCTCCTCCTTCTTCTATTAAGCTATGAAATAAAAACAGTAAGAGATCATAGTCTGGCAACAGACAAAGCCACGTTTTAAAAAATTTTCTGTTATTTGAAATGACAAAACAACTTTTAACAACTTGAACCAAAAGGTAATATTTAAAGAAAATATTTTACTAAATAAGTACATCAGTTATTTGACCAAACTTACCAGCTGTAAACAAAACAGGCAGTTACTTATATCAGCTTCTCATTTGTAGCATTATAATTTAGAGAGACTAGAATCCCACTGTTACAAAGTACCTTTTGGCCTTTTCTGTGTTTCGTGTGATGAGATCATTATCCATATAAAATAAGCCAATCCTAAGGAGATAGAATACAATATCCAACCGATGACCCAGGGCCACAGTTTTGTCATATGTCTTGCGAAAGGCTGTCAGAGCGCCCTCCTATCAAGAAAGCCAAGGCAATAGGTGAGAAAAGGTTCCAAGTTTCCAAAAAAAAAAAAAAGCTATCGGCTGTTTGGGATTTTCTTGAAAGGTTGGGGGATCAGGTAAGAGTAGAGGTACAACAACATGGCCATTAACTGATTTTTGTTGAAGCTGGGTGATAAGTGCAAAACAGTTTATTATTCTATTTTCTCTACCCGTATAAAGTATAAAAAATACATAAGAAATGCCCAAGCATTATATTCTGGAAAACAATATAAGAAAAATACATTCAGAATTGTTAACTATTTTTCTTTGTTCTGTATATTCAATGTGTTTTCTCTTTAATAATTACAATACACTATTTCAAAATAACTTTATCAGTCATCATCTGAAGGGTTTTGGAAATTATATCTTAGTATAATTTGTAACTGAATTTGTAAATATGTAATTCTCTCTCAAAACACTGGAATGTTTCCTTTGCTTTAAAGACAAATATATGAATAAAATAATTTGTTTACACTTGTTTTCAGTGTGTGTGCCTGGTTTGTTTTATGTAATTATTAGTTATATTTCATAAATTTATCAGGGACTGGCAGGAGAGCAATGGGTACACGTAACTCTCAGAGCTTGGTTTCTAAATGCTATCCCCCACTAAAAGGAACCAGGGATCCTAGAAGAAATGGGTAATTCTAGGTTTATTACAGTGAAAATAACAGGTGAACCTGTGACATTTTATTTTATCAGAAAATAAGACTAATGAGGTATGTCAAAAGGACAAAGACAATGTCTTGAAGGAGGTTCTACTAACAAATTTGCAACAAACAGCACCATAACGAATAAAGACTCTCATCAGTGGTAACAGTGATAAAAACCCACTAAGACAGAATAAGACAGTGATAAAAACCCACTAAGACAGAATAAAAACCCACTAAGTCCATTAAGTATTTAGTAATACTAAATAAAATATAATATAAAAAAAGAAGAGAGTAAATAGGGAAAAAGTTGTACTTTTTGGAAGAAAGACATTTAATAAATACAGAGGAAATATAATATTGAGCATCATTTTATAACTTCCTGATATTGATTCAAGCATGTCCTTGTTGAAATTCTTCAAACCCTGAATCAAAAGTTTTAAGTTTCTCATTCATATGTAATATATTAGTCTTTAAAACCAAACCACAAACACAGCTTAAAAGTAAATGGAAACTTCTAGCTAATTTGAAACTTTTCTGTATTTTCCAAATGTTTACAATGACTAATTTATAAGTTTACAACCAGAAAAGGGGGAAAAAAAAACAAAACTCATTTTAGATACACATTCCAAAACAACATTCAGGCACTTACTATGTGCCAGGTGCCAGTGTAAGCTTTTTCCTATCTTTAATCCACATTAAGTAGAAACTATCAGTACCCCTAATTTTACGCATGAGGAAACTGAGGACTTCATAAATCATAATTACCAAAGTTAAAAATAGAACCCAGGAAATCTGATTCAAGAGCTCACACTATTTTTATTTTTGTTATACTGGCACCATGTCATTCTATACCCAAGTACTTACAGGTAAATAATTTAAAATTAAGAACATTCAAAGCCCATCCTCTTAACCCCTATTACAGAGTTAAAATTAAATTTCAAACATCCAGGAATGGTGGGTATCCCTCTGGGGCCCTGATGGTGGAGTAAAATTAAGCTGGCTGTTACCCGGAACTGGCCACACATATTAAAAAAACAAAAAATACTTGTTCACTGTCCCAGCAATTTTGTTTCATAGACTATACCCTAGAGAAACACTAGCATATATACACAGAGACATATACAAGCATGTTTTTAAAGCAGCGGTTTGCTAAAGCAAAAACAGATGAAAACAACACATGTCTACCAACAGCTGAACAAACTATGGCAGAACTAGCTCTACAATGTAACATCAGGCAGCAGTTAACCAGGATGAGCCAGATTTATGTATAATAGCATGGAAAAGACCTCCTAAATGTTGAATGAAAAAGGTAAACGGGACTACATGAGTACACTATGATCCCATGTAAAAAAAAAAAAAAATACCGTAGAATTAAAAATTTCTGTAAGTAGTATTAATTGTAAAAAAAAAAAAGGTTCTTTTATTGAGCATTTATGTATTTTTATACATAAAATCTCGTAAAAAATGTTTATTAAAAAATTTGTATTAATGCACAATAAAAGAACTAAAAAGGCTATCTCTGGGCAGGTAAAGAAAGGTCAACAGAACTCTAACATTTACACAGTTTCTTAGTTTCTCCTAAGGAAAGTATTACTTGTGTAAAGTACTAAAGACACCACAACTAATGCCTCCCAACCAAGTGAGAAAACTACTGAAAATGATCCCAACTGCGTAAAAGCAGTAAATAAAATTCTCTAGATGTACACTTACGTTTTTATTGGCATGGAGTGTGATGGGCAAGAATACAGCCCTAGCTGCTGTTTGGGGAAACGATAAGGCATTTCAAGGAGACGACTTTTTCTTTTTCATCTGTACACTGATTCACGAGTACAAGTAAGCATGATTACCTGTATGCCTTTTCTAAAACGAAGTAAATTTTTTAAATGAAAAACGATTAATCTGGAATAGTCCCCAATTTTAGCCTATACTAACTACAGAGAGGGGAAACCATCTCCACTCACTTTGTCACCTATCCGGCAGAGGTACTCGGCTTTTGCCATCATTGCATCGCGAATTTCACTCTCTCCTAAATTCTTCTCTGCATCTTCCAGCTCCTCATCCAAACGCTTCAACTCGTCTTCATTTGCCTTCTTCATTTTATTGAGTAGGTCCATGTCTATCTGCCAGTCGAGAGATTTGCACAAGGCTTCATAGTAAGGAGCCATGTCTGGCACGCAAAAAGAGGGATGTATGAGTGGGGCCACTTGTGCCCTCAGATCAATGTCTGCCCACGTCTTTCACCCCCTGACACACAGGTCATCCACCAGTCTCTTCCCCACTACCATGAAGGCATGGGATGGCACTTAATAATCGCCTTAGCAAAACGTAAACGTATGCTGGTGGGAGGTTTGCGTGAGGGCCAATCCTGGCACTGCCAACCTCTTCCAACTAGGGCTGGAGGGAAGGCAATCCTCGGTTTGCTCTTGCCGGATTCTGTTTCAAAAGTCTTCAAACAGGTTAAGACTTTTTATACACACGTACTCACATACATATGTTCAAACATTCACATTCACTACCAGGAAGAACAAAAAGAACTGAATCCAAATTTCCCCTCCACCGCAAGCTGAACCCTCCTGCAGGAATACCCCGAGCCCAGACTCAGTCCCGAATGACAGTAAGTCACGGGGCCTTCACTCTGTGCCTAGCACAGGGCTAAATACTAATGCCTCACGATTCTCCTCCAAGCAACCCTTACAGGGGAAGGCCGCACAGAGACGCCCTCTGAGATAAGGCGAGGTCCCCCAGGGGACCCCCAATCAAAGCAAAACCCCAAGGGCCAGAGAAACCAGGCCTGGTCTCAGAGACCCCGTCAGAAAGAGCTCCACACAAAAAAAAGTCCCTGCAGGCTCCGGAGCGCCCGGCCAGCCTAGGCCTAGGCCGCTGACTCGGCGCTCGGGCGGGCCTCACTGTTATCGCGGACGGCCGCCATCAGCTCTTCGCGCACGGCAGTGTCCCCGCGGTGCTCCGGGAGGCTGAGCAGGAAGCGCAGCTGCGCGATGCGTAAGTCGGGGTTCTTCGGCAGACCCTCCTCCTCCAGGTTCTCCAGCGGCATCGCAGCAACGGAGAAAGCGGCCGACAAGAGACAACTCAGTTCCGAACTGCTGCGGCAGCGGAAACAGGAGAAGTCGGCGAATAAGCCCGGCCTCCTCCGGCCTGGTTTCCGGTCCCACCTCCGCCGGCAGCGTCCCCTGCTGAACACCGCCGGGAACGCCTCGCCCAACCTGAGCGCCTGCGCCCCAGTGTGGTCATCGGGGGCTTTTCCACGCGCAAGGCTTCCCGAGAGTCCCAGAGTGGGTGGGGCCCAACTCCAAAGCTCCATTTCTTGAATCTTTCTTACTCCCTTTTTAGCCATTTTACATTCCGTTTGTAACTGATGGGAACTGAAAAATTTCTAAAAAGTGAAAATGTAATAAAGCATCAATAAAAGCGATCACCATAGTTTACTCATCTTCACACTGCGAGATAGTACCGTTAGCCTATTTAGTGGGTAAGACACCTGAGGCAAAAAGAGGTTAGGGAAACTGACCAAGCAAGATCATGTAACAGCCATGTTGCAAGGCCTAAATGAAAACCCCTATGTAGAACTCTACAATCCACATTCTTTCTGAAATTTTAAGAAGAAAAAAACTGCACCAAGGATTCTGCATCATAGTACAACAGCATCGTAGTTTTGTATACACATAAATTAAATCATTACATGGCTGCATTTTCAGCCTCCATTTGTTCATACTACTACAGAGTTGGTAATGGTTACATTAAATTTCCCCCTTTTTTTTGAAACAGAATCTTGCTCTGTCGCCCAGGCTAGAGTGCAGTGGCACAATCTTGGCTTACTGCAGCCTCTGCCTCCAGGTTCAAGTAATTCTCCTGCCGCAGCCTCCCGAGTAGCTGGGATTACAGGCCTACACCACCAAGCCCAGCTAATTTTTGTATTTTTAGTAGAGACAGGGGTTTCACCATGTTGGCCAGGCTAGTCCTGACCTTCTGACCTCAAGTGATCCGCCTCTGAAAGTCCTGGGATTACAGGCATGAGCCACCCTTCCCGGCCTAAATTCCATCTAATGGATTTATCATAATTTACTTTCACTCTTCCTTCTGTTAGAGGTGTCTTTAGGTTGACCAGCTTTTAGTTACCGAATATAAAAACTTAGATGAAGACATTGGCTGTCTAGATCACTTCATGTTTTGCATCTTTTTCCTTAGCATAAATTCCCAAGAAGGAACAACTGACAAAGGAAGGAAGGGTTTTGTGACTTGGGGATATTTAATGTTAAATCGTTTTCCAAAAGAGTTGACCCAGTTTACACAGCTGCTGAAACAGGTGAGACTGCCACATTTCACAGGCAGTAGGCATCGTCACATAATTTAAATATATTATGTATTTCTATAAAAATATAAAAATGAAACAAGGCCAGGCGCAGTGCCTCATGCCTGTAGTCCCAGTACTTTGGGAGGCCATCGTGGGTGGATCATGAGGTCAGCAGTTTGAGACCAGCCTGGCCAATATGGTGAATACTTGTATCTACTAAAAAAATTAGAAAAATTAGCTGGGTACGGTGGTGCATGCCTTTTGTCCCAGCTGCTCAGGAGGCTGAGGCAGGAGAATCACTTGAACCTGGGAAGCAGAGGTTGCAGTGAGCTGAGATCGTGCCACTGCACTTCAGCCTGGATGACAGAGCGAGACTCAGTCTCAAAAAAGAAGCATTTTGAAGACAACTCAAATGATAGCCAAAATATGAAGAGCAAAGAAAAAATTACTATTCGGTAGCTCTCCATTACTGCTGAACTTTTGGTTAAAAACTTTCTAAACATGTTTCATTTAGTCATTCAACAAACATGACTGCATGGTTACAAAGTACCAGGCACTGTCTTAGGTCTCAAGGACTCAGCAGTGAAGATTCTAGAGAAGCTTAGCTTCATTAAAACTCACTTGGGTATATTTACACAATCATACTGTACTCACACAGTTTAAGCTTTGTTTTGTTCATTCTACCATGTATTGTGGATATCTCGGATGATAATAATATGGACTGACCACATAGGATTCCATTCTATTTATTTTGTTTTGTTTGTTTGTTTATTTTTTAGATGGATCTCTCTCTGTTGCCCAGGCTGGAGTGCAGTGACACGATCTTGGCTCACTGCAACCTCCACCTCCTGAGCTCAAGCATTTCTCCTGTCTTGGCCCCGTGAGTAGCTGGAATTACAGGCATGTCCCACCATGCCAGGCTAATTTTTGTATTTTTAGTAGAGATGAGGTTTTGCCATGTTGTGCAGGCTGGTCTCAAACTCCTGACCTCAGGTGATCCTCCTGCCTCAGCTTCCTAAAGGGCTGAGATTACAGGTGTCAGCCACCACACTGGGCCCATTATATTTATGTAGCAACTTTTCATGGTCAGTCTTTAACGGCTAATTGATTTGGGTCATTTTTGTTTCGTTTTTTTTCACTTGTATTAATATTACAGTGTCAGTTATGCATGAGCATATATATTTTCACACTTACATAGTTATTTCTCAATCTAAATCTCCAGACGTGCAATTGTTGAATAACAGGGCATGAATATTTTATATTTTGATATATTCTGTAAAGATTTTATGAATTATTTTTCCACAAATGATCTATCAAGTTACATTTTCAATAATATTGAACAGAGAGCCTGCAGGGGAGAAAAAGTAGTATCTTTTCCTCACCCATTGCAAGGTTCATGGCTAAGGCACCTATAATAAAAGATAGATAACAGGGCCGGGCATGGTGGCTCACGTCTGTAATCTCAGCACTTTGCAAGGCCGAGGCGGGAGGATCACAAGATCAAGAATTCGAGACCAACCTGGCCAGCATGGTGAAACCCCATCTCTACTAAAAAAAAAAAAAAAAAATTAGCTGGGTACGGTGGCCAGTGCCTGTAGTCCTAGCTACTTGGGAGGCTGAGAAAGGAGAATTGCTTGAACCCAGCAGGCAGAGGTTGCAGTGAGCTGAGATCATGCTGCTGCACTCCAGCCTGGGTGACAGAGTGAGACTCCGTCTCAAAAAAAAAAACTAACAGGAGAAAACCACACAAATATATTTATTTTAGGTGACATGAGAGCCTTAGGAAATGAAGACCCAAAGAAGTGAAGAAATGTACATATTTGTAAGGTAAGTTTGATGAAGAGTGGACAGTTGTGTAGAAGGATAATTGGGCAAAAGGGGTGTGATGTGATGGTAATAAACTGGGAGCATCTTAGCAAGGTCTGTTTGTTCAGATTCTTCTCTGTGTTCCTGTAACTTCATATATAAGGGCATTTCTTTCCTTTGGGTATAGGGATAATGTCTTTGGAAGGAGGGTCTTATGACCAACCTTATAAGAAGTTCAGTGAATTCTTTCATAACTGGCTTCAAGCGAGAAGGGCACAGAGAAGGTGCGAGTGACCTTCCTGCATCTACCGCTTCCTCAAAGCACAAGGTGCCAGATTTTGAGGTTGTGGTCCCAAATTCCGTCAGACGCATCTCCCAATGTACTTTTTTTTTTTTTTGAGACGGAGTCTCGCTCTGTAGCTCAGGCTGGAGTGCAGTGGCGTCATCTTGGCTCACTGCAACCTCTGCCTCCCAGGTTCAAGCGATTCTCCTGCCTCAATCTCCAGAGTAGCTGGGATTACAGGTGCCAGCCACTACATCCAGCTATTTTTTGTATTTTTAGTAGAGATGGGGCTTCACCATGTTCATCATGGTCTCGAACTTCTGACCTCAGGTGATCTGCCTGCCTCAGCCTCCCAAAGTGCTGGGATTACCAGCGTGGGCCACTGCACCCACTGGGTACGGTGGCCAGTGCCTGTAGTCCTAGCTACTTGCTGGACTCCCAGTCTCCCAGTGTACTTTCATCAAGCATTTTGAGCTTTGCCAACAGTTGCTTTTCCTTTTCTTTATGATTGGTGAGATTAATTTTTTTTCACATTCTACTGACTAGAGATATTTTCTGTTTTATGAAGTTCTTGTTTTGCTTTGTCAATTCTCTATGGAGTCTCTCCTCACTGACTAGTGAGCAATCTTCATAATTCAATGAAACTAACTTTGTCAAGTGTCACGACTTTGCCCCCTCACTTATTTTTCTACATTTTAGCGGTTTTTCTTCAACATAAAAACTTACAACGTTTAAATAGTTAAGTGTATCAGTTTGTTTATATTTGTGGCAAGAATCGGGTATATGATCCAAAACTCATGTTGAAGTTTAGGGAAAACATGTATAAACAGTCTTGTAGTTTAAACTGTATGTGACTGGGATATTCTGCTTTCCAGTTTGTCCTAGTAGAGATGCATGATCAGATTAAGGTTGCAACTGCCAGAAGATCTACATTGTAGGGGATTCGGCACCTCATCTTTATTCCAGGTGCAAACGAGCTTCGAGGTCACACACACGCCCTGCTGTCAGCCTCTCCACTCAGCACAGAGACCAATTTCCGGTCAGATCTGTCTTCTTCTTCTCTTTTTACCATCGTAACCATTAATTGCTGAGGAATCAATCGAACCCTGAACTGTTGCTGTGATTTGGTTGCCTGGTTGATCAAAGCAGCTCTTTGTCCCATATAGACAACTCACTATTGAACAGTAAATTACCCATCCCATCAATCTCTTTGTAGCCATTAACACTCAATTTGACTGGATTAACTAGTTTACAAAGACTCTTCTTTAAGCTTGAAGTCTGAGATTTTTGTGGTCTCAGGGAGGAAAAATAAATATGTATCTTTTTGGCAGATACATATCATGCCCCATGGAAATGAAAATGTTTGATGGAAACAGCTATGGTGAGCTAAGGGCATACATATCTTTTCTTTATTTTCTCTGGTTCTAGGTTTTATTTTTAAAATCACTCATTTTTTTCTTAATCTGTGTTACAAGCCCTTTGCTATTAGAAACTGGTTTCATTTTGAGATCGCACTAAGTAGGGCCCGCCTCCTTTTCAGCCTTTGTACTTTTCCTTTCTGTGAGATTATGTGGCTCTGAAAAGGCTGCTCTGATTTAGGGCACTGGATTCCTTCATTCTGAGCAGAGTGTCCTCAGCTCTCTGTACAGGACTCATGGGCGTTGATTGTGATGACTAACATGCCCACTGCGTAAAAAAAAAAAGTTCCTCTGAGTATATAATTAACTTTATCTGCTTTGCTCACTTTTAATTACATGCACTTTCAGCTTTTTCACTGAATTTCAAATACTTCATGTGCACGGCCCTGATTATAGCTTTCCTGCATATGTCCAAGATGGGTTTGTGCAGGCAGAGTTATCTCTGCTCCTGCCAGCATCCTTCCTGTCAGGCAGTTATTGATTATACCACATAGGATGGAAACTTTACATAGAGCATCTGCTTGGAACACACAGAAATTTCAGGGTTATTGTAGCATGATGATCAATTGATGTAGCATGATTATTTCTTCCTCACTAAAGTATTCCTAAGTACTAAAAAGAGTACTTAGGAAATGCTGTTGTTCCTGGGGCAGGTTGGGTAATTGCTTGAGCAGTATCAGTTTTCTTTTTCCATGATGAGAAGACACTTGCACATGGCAGGGAGAATGAAATGTGTCCCCCAGGATAACACACTGGAGAACCCCACCGTTAGCATAGAGCTCTTTCTATGTGCTGCGGGTACCAGACAGAGAAGTGGACATGAAATTCCTGGGGTTCATGGTGGGAAAAGGGTAGAAAGAGCCAGAGAAACAATACACCACTAAATAAATTATTCAAATAGTGGCAAAATTAGTGAAGGCATGAACACACAAATGGAATAGGAAAGGTTTTTTTTTTTTTGATGAGGTAATATTTGAGGTTAGATTAAAATGATGGGCTTGGGTTAGGGTCATCTTTAAAGATACTTTGCACCAGTTTCCTTAGTTCCTTTAATAATTACTCTCCTTTGTGTACAAAATAAGTGTTTTTTTAGCTTCTTTTCCTCTTGCGGTTTGAAAATAAGCACACATCCATCTGTAGGGTGCTAAGGATACAATCCTAGAAACATGATGTGAAAAATCAAGAACTGGCAACTGAACCAGTGTAGCCATTGAGAAGTGGCCATGCTTCCATTTCTGGTAAATTGCCTAAAATTTACATATCAACCATGTTAACATCTCATACCTCTAGTTCCACCAACAGTCCTTCTGTGGGGCTGATCCTGGGTAGACACATGACACCCACGGAAGCAGTGTGAACTGCAAGTGATCAACACCTGAAGCCTACGAAGGGTCCTGGCACGAAAAGTTTTGTCCCAAAGGGAAGATCTGGGACACTCAGACTTTTTCTTTTCAGAATTCCAATTAGAAACTGTGGTTAGAAACACCAGCTAGTAATGGGTGTAGGCACTACAGGGTTGTAAAATAGAGGGGAGGACGTTGGAGGAGAGCAGCCGGGATAAACCAGGGAGTGACAGCAAGCTGAAATCATGGGCAAGAAGGGGCAGAAGAAACACAGTTACATCCTACTGAGCAAAGGAGCTCAGAGGGGAACTGGGAAGAAGCAGACAGACAGAAAAGAGCCTAGTCCCAGAAAATGATGGCACATGGGTGGATTATCATCAGCCTATATGGCAAAGGGACTTAGGTCAACCTTAGATGCAAATTTCACATGAAACCATCTTTACAACACCAATTCGTCCTTCTATTCCTGCTCTTCTTAATGCTTTGAATGTATGCCTCTCGCCTTCACTGACTGCCCTGTTTTCTTGAGTCCTAATAGTCCACCATTTTTAATCGCTTTTAAATTATCCTCACAATCAATACTAGTCACTTACAGTCTCCTTGGGAGTCTCTGCTCCTAAGAGGAACATTTGCTGCGGTTTAACAACAGTACCCAGGCATTCACCCTTTGAGCCAGCAATCCTGCTTCTGGGAACTTAACCTGAAGCTACGCCTCCAAAAATACAAAAATACACATGCACAGGGTTATTCATTGCATCATTATTTAAAATTGTAAAATACTGGAAACAGCTTAAATGTCCAAATACAGGCAAATGGTGTATAGATGGTGGTAGCTAACACACGACGGAGTATTATGCAGCTGTAAAAAGAAAAGAAAAAAAATCTTCATGAGCTGATAAAGAGCAATTTCCAGAAATCAAATGCAGTTATTTAACAACAAATAATGATAAAGGGGACTAGAGAAGAGACACTATAAAAGATATAAATTCAAAATTAACTACTGGAGTATGGACTATCAAAAGAAAAAAAGAAAATTGAGTCTGATTTATGTAAGCAAACAAGTGAAACGAAGACACAGACACAGAGCACTATGGTAACACAGGCAGCAAGTACATTGCAATTTCTTCAGAAAAACTTGAAGAAAGTACCCTGGACACATTGAAACAGCATTGTCTGTACCACCTGCTGATGTAGCAAAGCACACCAGCAAGAAAGTGAACACTGGGAAAGAATTAACTAGTAAACATTTAAACAAGAGGTGTGGTCTAATCACAGGACAAATCCGAACTGTATTGGACTTCCTATCACACATCTGTACTACTTACTACTGTTTCAATTTTAATTAATTAATTAATACTTTTTTGGAGATAGAGTCTTGCTGTGTTACCCAGGCTGGAGTGCAGCGGTGTGATCTTGACTTACTGCAGCCTTGACCTCCTGGGCTCAAGTGATTCTTCCACCTCCCTAGTAACTGAGATTACAGGCGCCGCCACCACACCCGGCTTTTTTTTTTTTTTTTGGTAGTTTTTGTAGAGACTAAATTGCCTAGACTGGTCTGGAACTCCCAGGCCCAAGCAATCCACCTGCTTCTGCCTCCCAACATTCTGGGATCACAGGTGTGAACCACTGCATCTGGCCTATGTTTATTTTGAAAAAAAAATTTTTTTTACTTTTTAATTTTTTTGCAAGGTGCACAGGAGGTGGGTGGGTGGGTGGGTGAGCTCGAAGGTTTCGGGTTACAGAAGTTTCCAATCCATCCCTTTTCTCGGGCTGCGATTTTTGCGTGTTCACAGCCCCTTTCCTCAGAAAAGACCACATGTGTTTCAAGTGCTGACCAGCAGAGGGCAGCAGTGACCACTGCTTTCCGCAGAGCACGGCAGGCGGGGTAGACTGGCTCTCGTGCCCACCGAGCGATTGAGAATTCTAGGCTAGGTGGGTGCGGCGACGCGCGCCCTAGCAGAGGTCATGTATGCACGACGGAGGCACTGGATGGTAAGCACAGCATTTTCTAAATCTCACAGGAGAAAAAACTCAGAAAAAAGCACTGGCGTAAAAGCTGTCTGTCCTTTGAACTACTGCCCTGATTTTAGTTACAAATGAAGCAAAAAATCCTTAAAGACCGATATTCCTAAATTTAGACGTTGACCTCGATGAATGCCTCGGAAACTTACAAATCATTTATTTCCTTCGTTTAGTCAACTACTTATTGATTTAACCCCACCCTGCTCAACTCAGCATCCCTTGTCATGGGCAAAAAAGTGAATGGACCCCGACCATTGAAAGAAACACATTTAAACTTGGTTGGAAAAATTCCAAGTCAATGAATTTTAAAAGTGAGTTGGTATCATAGCAATTTAGGTATTTTTACAGTAATGTTTAATAAGTAGGTGAATTTCTTAAACCGCAGAAAACAGACTTTCCAGCTGTGGCTGTACGTAGCACTTTGTGATTCCTTTATTTCTGATTTCCGTAGTAAGTTATTCAACCTTAAAGGGAACTTTTTAAATTTTACTTTGCTATTTTAAATTAGTCTAATAATAATAATGGTGCCAAAATCTTGTATAGCACTTGCTATGTGCCGGGTACTTAAGCATTTCATATATATTAAGTCATTTAATCAATTCAACATCTCTATATAGATATTATATTACTCCAAATTACAGAGGTTCAGAGAGGTTAAACAATTTGACCAAGGTCACACAGCTAGTTCATGACAGAGTAGGATTTGAACACAAAAAGCCTGGATTCAGACTCCATGCTTCCAGCCACGCTATCACACTTCTTAGTATTAAATATTAACCACAACATACTCTCCAGGAATAATGGCCTTCCATGTAGAGTGAGTTCGTGCTCCCTCCCTTGAATTCCCACCTTGAGCATTCTAGATTGATTGAATGCCCTGGTCTTCCCTACCTCCTTCCTTTCCTGTGAAATGCCATGCCATGCCACATGAACCTTGACATTTAGAAGACAGAATTCTTTTGTTTGATTCAGGTTTTTTTTCCTAAAAGAACATCACTCTTGATTCTGATCTTTTTTTGGAACTCTTTGTTGATAACTTAAATGACTGTTTTGTGACTTTTTATAGAAGCCTAATTAAAAATGCATAGTTTAAAAATTAATCATCCAAGTTACCCAGACTCAAAACATCTGTCATCCTCCCTCCCTTTTTCCCCCAAGGTAATTTTGCCAGGTCCTGTGGCTGCTTCCTCCTGTATATTCCCTAAAATGTCTCCTAAATCTTCTTTCCCATTTCGGTAGCAGCTCCAAGGGCTCCTTACCCCCAGCCTGGACTTTTATAACAACCTCCAACTGGTCTCCAGACCCCAATCCATCCCACAAACCACTGCCAGATGAAGCTTCTGAAAGCAATGCTCTGGCTGGGTTGTATTTCTTGCTCTGAAACTTTGCGTAGCTTCACTTGTCTATGGAATTCAGTACTGAATCAATTAAGAGGTAGTCTTTTCACTGACTTAGTTTTACTGCTCCCTCATACACAAAAATACTTCCTACTATAGGTAAATTCATAAAGACGCACAAAAAAGTAGAACAGAAGTTACCAGTGGCTGGGGAAAGGAGGATGAGGAGTTAGTGCTTAATGGATACAGAGTTTCTGTTGGGAGTGATGAAAATGTTTTGGAAACAGACAGTAGTGATGGCTGCAATTAACCCCTGTGAATTATACATTTGAAAATGGTAAAAATGAAGTTAGCCAGGTGTGGTGGCATGCACCTGTAGTCCTAGCTACATTGGAGGCAAGGCAGGAGGCAGGAGGATGGCTTGAACCCAGAAGGTTGACGCTGCAGTGAGCCATGATTGCACCACTACACTCCAGCCTGGGTGACATTATCTCTAAAAGCTAAGAAATAAGAAAATGGTTAAGATGCAAAATTTTATGCCTATTTTACCATCATAAAAAATTTGAAAAGTATACTTTATTCTAGCCAATTAGATCAATTGCTCCTTTCTCTCTTAACCCCACTGCCCTGCTTTATATGAAGCAGAAAAACATGGTCTGTCCTTATTGCTGACAACTATTTCTCGAACCTTGCAAGGCTTCCTGCTTCTTTCTTCTGGTCAGTGAAGTATTAGAATAAAAATTTCAGATCATCTCTGGTGGCTTTTATTGCTTTTCCATCACAAGTTTATAGGAACATTCTTTTCTTTCTTCTCTGTGAGCATAGGCTTCCTAAAAGCACACAGAAATAGCAAGACAAGTCTATTTCATGGATTCTGCTTTCTAATCAGATGGTCTCTTGTGGAATATTGTCTCTGGGGAGGTCATAAATGGTAGTCACGGCATGCACTGTGGAGGCTTATCTTCTCCTTTCCAAAAGCAGGCTGCTTAGTAGGTTTCCTAGACCAGCTACAAGCCACATTTTTGTTTGAAATTTTTAATAATCCTCTTTGTTAATAGAGAACACCGATTCCCACACCTTCAGCTTTATTTCAGGAAGAAATAATTTGCTGCCTAGCTTGTTATTTTTATTTTATTTATTTAGAGACAGAGTCTTGCTCTGTGGTCCAGGCTGGAGTGCAGTGGTGCAATCTTGGCTCACTGCAACCTCTGCCTCCAGGTTCAAGTGATTCTCCTGCCTCAGTTTCCCAAGTAGTAGGGATTACAGGCACAGGCCACCATGCCCAGCTAGTTTTTGTATTTGTAGTAGAGACAGAGTTTTACCATGTTGGCTAGGTTGGTCTTGAATGCCTGACCTCACGTGATCCACCCACCTCAGCTTCACCAAGTGCTGGGATTACAGGTGTGAGCCACAGTGTCCAGGCTAATTTAGCACCTAATCTGTTTAAAATGATACTACAGTTATTGTACAACCACTTCATTGTCATCGAGAGATCTCTCAATTTGAAGAGCTCACCTCTCCAGAGGAAAAGTCTAAGTAAGCCTTGCTTAAAGAATTCTATTCTAAGAGGGAAATGAGGAGCATTCTGGGGCCATGGCTACCTATAAGCAACCCTCTTTGTTTCCATGCTCAGTTTCGTCTCTGCATCTCATGAAATCTTCCTACTGAGGCCCAAGAGAAGTGATGTTCAGGGGAGACCTTTAGCTTTCTGGAAGCCCAGGAGGAGAAAACTGGTGGAAGTATTTTTCCCTATAGGCTGGACAAGTAACTGGAGACTAGGTTTCATATAACCTAGGATGAGGTCAAGATGGTGGCAGATGCTGGAAAGAATTTGACCTGCAGTCATCCATGACTCTTATGAAAAAAGTTGATGTGCATTGTGCCTTCTGGAATTGTGTGTGGTGACACCTGATTGACATTGTTCTCTCCTTCAAACCACTCCTCTCATCCCTAACACATGTATCCATATAGTAAAAAACTCATCAGAGTGACCTAAGACTTCTCAGCTGTAACACTTGACAGTTAAAACATGGTGGAGTCACATCAAAGAGAGAAGGACAGCAACCTAGGAATTCTATACCCAGCTGAGATATCTTCTATCTGTCAGGCTGAAAGAAAGATATTTGAAGATAAACAAATAGAAATTACAGCATCCCAAAACCCCTTTCTGAGGAAATAATTAAGACTAAAAACCAATCACAGGTGAACAGGAAGAGGCATCTGAAGATGGAAGAAGATGAACAGGAGAGGTAAAAGCACTCAACAGGATGTAGAGGCCATTTTGGAACTGCAGCACTGACAAAACATTTATGCACCAAACTGTAGAAGCCCAATGCCTCAAGCAAAAATATTACACATCCAAGGATAACTTGATAAAATTACTTTTGTAATCAGGCTATATATTTTCCTTAACATATCAGGCAGAAAAAAATGTAAGCAAGAATATAGAGGATTGGAAATATAATCAGTAAACTAAATGTAACTTGTACTATAGAAACTTACATCCATTAAATAGGGGAAATATATATTATTTCAAATGTCCAGGAATATCTATAAAAAGTGATCATAGGAAGTGATACAAATCCATAATTAAAACCTTAAAAATTAAAAAACATTGAGATTTTGTAAGACATGATTTTTCAATATACAATCTAACAAAATAAGATACAGCGATTTGAAAAAGGCCAAAAATTTTACCCATTGGGAAACTAAAAGTCAGCTATTGATAATTTTTGGATTAAAGAGGAAATCAAAAGAAAAAAATCACTAGCTTTCTGGAAAGCAATGAAAAGGTGTGCACAGCATATGAAGCCCATAAGACACAGTGAGACCCAGCCTCCAGAAGAGTCTACATCTCTGAATGCCTTCACTGCCAAAGAACAACCAAAACAGTGCTAAAGACTCACTTTTATAGTTTTCTGGAAAGAACAACATAAGGAACCCAAATGAACTAAGAAGAGGTATGAAATAAAAATAAAATATTGGGAGGCCGAGGCGGGTGGATCACGAGGTCAAGAGATTGAGACCATCCTAGTCAACATGGTGAAACCCCGTCTCTACTCAAAATACAAAAAATTAGCTGGGCATGGTGGCACGTGCCTGTAGTCCCAGCTACTCGGGAGGCTGAGGCAGGAGAATTGCCTGAACCCAGGAGGCAGAGGTTGCGGTGAGCCGAGGTCGCGCCATTGCACTCCAGCCTGGGTAACAAGAGCAAAACTCTGTCTCAAAAAAAATAAAAAATAAAAATAAAATAAAATAAAATAAACCCAAATTCTGCTTCTTGGAGAAGACCAGTGACCTCTACAGATAAGTCCCTTCAAATCCTGATTAAGGAAAGAGTGAGCAAGAGAGATAGACAGTGTGTGCAAACCAAACAGGTTAGGTTAGAAATGTGAAACGAGAAATAACCACGGATATGACAGTGATTAAAATAATTAAAAGAGTCTAATAAGCAACTCTATGTAACAGTTTTCAAAACTCGAAAGGATGAATTCCTAGCAATTATAAATTATGAAAATTGACCCAAGGAAAAAAAGTTTAAAATTCTAAATCTTCAAAGACAAGCTAGAGATATTAATAAAAGATCTCTCATATATATTTTTAAAAACAGCCATAGATGTTTTGAGATATTAGTGATATGAATATAGACTGTATATTAAGTAATATTTTACATATTTGGGGATTATTACTAATTATCTTCGTTAATTATGATAAAGCCCTTGGTTTTTTGTTTTGTTTTTTTTTTGAGATGGAGTTTCGCTCTTGTTACCCAGGCTGGAGTGCAATGGCGCGATCTCGGCTCACTACAATCTCCACCTCCTGGGTTCAGGCAATTCTCCTGCCTCAGCCTTCTGAGTAGCTGGGATTACAGGCACGTGCCACCATGCCCAGCTAATTTTTTGTATTTTTAGTAGAGATGGGGTTTCACCTCGTTGACCAGGATGGTCTCGATCTCTTGACCTTGGGATCCACCCGCCCCAGCATCCCAAAGTGCTGGTATTACAGGCGTGAGCCACCGCGCCTGGCCAGCCCTTGTTTTTAAAACTTGCATCTAAAGTATTTAAAGAAGAAATGTCCTGATAACTGCAACTTTCTCCTCCCACACACCCACATATCCACACACACACCCAAATATGACAATATCATTGTAAAACTGTAGTGATCAAAACAGCGTAATATTGGTGTCAAGAAAAAGCATTCAATGAAACAGACTAGAGAATCCAGAAAGAAACCAGAACAGATATAGACAACTGGTTTTTGACAAGGGTGCAAAGGCAACAAAGGAAGAATGAATCACTTTTCAATAAATGGTATTGGAACAAACGGATGTCAAAATGAGTGACTTGAAATCCCAACAAACAACAGGCTATTGCCTTTCCAAAAGAGTGAGGATCAATGTACCATCTTGGCTACTTCTACCGTAGTTTTCAGTGTCTGATTCCACAGGCATTATATTAAGTAGGGCTCCTCTGTGGTTGAAAGCCACAGAAATGGACTCTGGCAGGCTAAGCCAAAAGGAAATTTATTCGAGGGAGATACGGATGTTTATAGGATGCAAGTCAAGCCTGGAGGACCAGTTTTATTATGGTATCTCCAAGGAACGCCAGCAATTCGGCCACTTCCTTCAAGGAGCCAAAGCTGAGATGAATTAATTCTAGCATTTGTTCTTATACCACCTCTTTCAACATACAGAGTGGGGAGAGAATCCAGTTGGTCCAGTTGGTTCCCATGCTTGTCCTTGGCAATGCAAGCCCCCGAGTGACAATCCTCCAGGAGCATGCACTTCAGGGAGGAAAGTCATTGCTCCAAAAGGCATCAGGGTGTGTTGCCGGGAAAAGAAGGGATTATTCTGGGCAGGGAAGAACAAATGCGATCACCACTGTTAGTGTTCTGCTTGGAGTCTTTTGACAACTGAGTGATTAATTCTTCCATAGAGGGTGTGATCCTACTTGAGTTCCATTGAACAGGCTTGGGTGTGAAGGTTAAAGTATTATTAATTCACATTATTTTGTGAATTAATAATAACAGTCAAATCATAAAATATCTTTCTCTGAATCTCCATCTCATTGACCTGGCAGGAACTCAGCTGAGTCATTATTGCGCCCAGGGTTCGGGAGGTGACAAGGCTGGAGCCCCACATCCAGGACTGGCCCTTCTCATGCCTGGAACAACACTCTTCCAGAGCACTGAGAGAAAACAGTGAGAAGCCTGCACTCACTGAGCCCCAAAAACCCTTCTGGTCTTGAAGAATCTTTTCCGCTCCTCTGCCTTCTTAATTTCCGCCTCCTCCCATCCTCGAAGAAACTAGACTTCCTTCCCTGTCCTGGAGCTAATCTTTTCAGTGAACTTAAGATTTGGGAGAAAAGTCAAGGAGGGAGGTTGTTTGTAGGTGACTTCTATGTAAAGCCCTGAACAGCAATCTCTTTGGTCAGTGTATATGGGTCTGCTCAGGCTGCCTAACAAAATACCACAGGTTAAGTGGCTTAGACAACAGAAATGCATTTCTTCCCAGTTCTGAAGACTGGAAGTCCAAGATGAAGGTGTCAGCAGGGTTTTCTTCAGAGGCCTCTCTCCTTCACTTGCAGATGGTCACCTTTTCCCTCTGGTTTTAGAGGGTCCCTCTTCTGTGTGTGTCTGTCTCCTAATCTCTTCTTCTTATAAGGACACTCGTCATATTGGAACAGTGCCAGCCCATGACTTCATTTTACCCTAACTGCCTATTTATTTATTTTGAGACACAGTTATTTATTTATTTATTTTTTGAGACTCTGTCTCCCAGGCTGGAGTGCCGTGGCACCGTCTGGGCTCACTGCAACCTCTGCCTCCCAGGTTCAAGCAGTTCTTCTGCCTCAGCCTCCCAAGTAGTTGGGACTATAGGTGCATGCCACCACAGTTGGCTAATTTTTGTATTTTTAGCTGAGACAGTGTTCACCATGTTAACCAGGCTGGTCTCGAACCCCTGACCACAAGTGATCCACCCAACTCAGCCTCCCAAAAATGCTGGGATTATAGGTGTGAGCCACTGCGCCCCCCCCCCCTACCAATTGCCTCTTTAAAGCATTTATTATCAAGTATAGTCACATTCTGAGGTAACTGGGGGTTGGGACTTTAACATATAAATTTGGAGTTGGGGAGACACAGTTCAGCCCAAAACACAATAGGAACACACCATGAGAGCTTTACTGGAGCAGGAAAGGAAGAAATATGGCAAGAACCACACAGATTTCTATGTCTTTATGAATTAACTAACTTGAGTATACTCAGTGAGTCAGCAGTCACCAGCCTCCTGCCCCCCAAATTTCGAACGCTGCTTTATCCTGGTGGTTTCTTTTCTGCAGCTTTAGCCAAGTTAGGGAACTGAGAGTATGCCTGGTGTGGTGGATATGTATGTATCTTGACCTTAGGGGTAGGTGGGGTTGGGGGAGGTCAGCCTGGAGGGTGTTACTAACCAATGACAATCTCTATGCCCTAAAAACTCACAGAAATAACGTGCAGTTAGTTCTTAGCCCCATTCAGTTACTGAGCCAGAGAAACTGGCCTTGGCAGCCCTCCACCTATGGGTGAACAACATAGCAAAGTGTTAGGAACACAGGCTATGGGGTTAGACTGTCTGCTTTTTTTCTCCCTCCCTCCCTCCCTCCTCCCCTCCCTCCCTCTGTTCCTTCCTTCCTTCCTTTTCTTTTTTTCAATGAGACAGAGTCTCACTCTATCACAAGGCTTGAGTGCAGGGCGTGATCTCAGCTCACTACAACCTCCACCTCCAGAGTTCAAGCAATCCTCCTGCCTCAACCTGAGTAGCTAGGATTATAGACATGTACCACCACATCTGGCTACTTTCTGTATATTTAGTAGAGATGGAGTTTTGCCATGTTGTCCAGGCTGGTCTCGAACTTCTGACTTCAAGTGATCCCCACACTTCGGCCTTCCCAAGTGCTGGAATTACAGGTATGAACCCCCACGCCCAGCCTTGCTTTTGAATCTGGCTCTGCTGCTTATGGCCACTCCATGGTCTTGGAAAAATGAACCTTTCTATGCCTCAGATTTCCTGTCTATAAAGTGGGTAATTATAATACTGCCCAATCCTCAGGGTTCCTGTGCTGGTGACAGGTGATATTACATGAAAAACTCTTAGAACATGAAAAGTTCTTAGAAAAGTGCTAGCTATGATTTATTATGTAGCGGCCAATTTAAAATCTTGCCTTAAAAATTAAGAATTTTCAGATGACTTGAAGAACAATTTTATCCTCAAAGTCACTACACAAATAGAAATCAATACCTCCCCAGCTATCTGAGTGCCAGATCTCTGAAGACCTAATCCATTTAAATTGAGCAGTTGAAACAGCAATCACGGAGCCCTGTACTTTATAATAGTCAATGGTCCTTGGACCATTACTTAGCTTCCATAGACTCTTGCTTTACATACATTTATCGCAGCCTTGCCTCTCAGGCTTTCCAGAAGCAGCAAATTAGGAAATAAAGGAGGAAGGTGCTTAGAAGCAGGCACACTGACAGTAGCAAGAAGTGACAGCTGACAGCTTGACAGCCAAGGAAGAAGAGAGAAAATTAAAAAGCAGAGCAAACAGTCCCACGTGGTCCAGTTCCCTACTGAGGGCCTCCCAGCCAGGCATATGATTGATGCTCTTCACGATGACCTACAGACCTGCGGTCCCCAGCCAGTAATGGTCCCTCCAACCACTTGGCCGCCCGACCTAGAGATATCAGCCTCGTCTTCAGATACTTCTCTTTCCTCCTTAAATTTAAGTGGTCACTAAATGCTATGAATTCACTCTTAAATGTATCTGGAGGTTGCGGTGCCTGAGCTCTCAATACACATTTTCCAACACTCTATATGAACTCTCTAGTACTGCCTGATGGACAGCTGTACAAGGGACCTCTACCTGGTCTTCCTACCTCAAGTCTCAGCGTCTAAGGAAAGTATAACCATGGCAAGGATGGAAGTTAGAGGCACACAATAAGGGTTGCTGAGTGTCTACCATGTGTAAAGTAGTAATACCCACTGTTCTCTTCAAATTAAAAAAACAGCACCTCTTGACATGTGCTATTAAGACTATTAAAAGCTGCTATTTTAAGTTATTTTAGAAAATAAGACTAAGTATATGTTTTATTTAAAATATATATCTAAATAAATATCTAAAATAAGACTAAGTATATGTCTTTTTTATTGCATTTTAGGTTTTGGGGTACATGTGCAGAACATGCAAGATAGTTGCATAGGTACACACGTGGCAGTGTGTTTTGCTGCCTTCCTCCCCTTCACCCACATTTGGCATTTCTCCCCATGCTATCCCCCCAGCTCCCTCCGACCGCTGTCCCTCCCCTATTCCCCTCAATAGATCCCGGTGTGTAGTGCTCCCTTCCCTGTGTCCATGTGTTCTCATTTTTCATCACCCGCCTATGAGTGAGAACATGCAGTGTTTGATTTTCTGTTCTTGTGTCAGTTTGCTGAGAATGATGTTCTCCAGATTCATCCATGTCCCTACAAAGGACACGAACTCGTCATTTTTCATTGCTGCATACTATTCCATTGTGTATATGTGCCACATTTTCCCAGTCTAGTCTATCATCGATAGGCATTTGGGTTGGTTGCAGGTCTTTGCCATTGTAAACAGTACTGCAATGAACATTCGTGTGCATGTGTCCTTATAGTAGAACGATTTATAGTCCTTTGGATATATACCCAGTAATGGGATTGCTGGGTCAAATGGAATTTCTATTTCTAGGTCCTTGAGGAATCGCCACACTGTCTTCCACAGTATATGTCTTATATACTTATAAGACTAAGTATATGTCTTAGAAAATAAGACTAAGTAAATTAGAGAAAGCAAAGTGATAGCTCAATAATTCAGATCACAAATACCCGCCTCACTTCTTCCTTACCTCCTCTTCATCCAACTGTATGGATAATTGAAGGAAACTAGGGTGAGTGTGTGTGTCATGGAGTACCCCTTGATTCTTCACTTTGGATAGCACAAGGTTTGGTTTTCCTTTTTCTGTCTCTGTATCTCACATTATTCTTCTGTTCAGACACTATCAAGAGCTTGATGAGAGATTCATCTTGTTTTTTTGTTTACCTACAGACATAAAGTCTCTACACAGGCTCTTTTAACCCTTCCCATTCTGATTTGCAAACCCTCCACAGTGGCACTGTGCCTACAACAGCTGGCCATGTTGCTGAGCTGGGTGTTCGCATGCGTGTGGGTTTGCTGGTGAGAGAAGGCTTGCATGGGATAATCTGCTGCTGCTGGAATCATTTGGTTCTCTGTGCAGTAGGATGCAGTGTCCAGCACACATTTGGGGTTATTATTTTCCACTCACTTTATGTGAGTCTGGACTCCAGGAGAGACATGAACACAAATGCAATAAAGCACTTAAGATCTGTATCTTAAGAGAATTCTTATTATTTTCCTTCTACCCCAAATCTGAACTGAATGCAAATGTGCTTCCCTGTCTGTAATGCAGGCATTTCTAATAATCAGCATCCTCCTGATCATTAGGTAGATAAAGTGCCTTCCAATTATGAATCTTAAATGGAGCAGTTTGCCTGCTCTGAAGCAATTTGCCATTTAGCTCGACAACCTTTTAGTAAGGATATTAGTTGACTCCATTTAGGCAGGTACTTGTTCTGGTTGCTCCAGGGAGCACACTTTATTAACAACTGCCAGATATTAACAAAATATTGCTATCAACACACTGTCATCACCTCCATTGCCAGCACATAGACTACTGTCCTAGATTTTCCTTTGTCGTCTGTATATGCACTGTAATTCCCCATTCTTGTTCAGAATCTCACTGATCTCTGCCATGCCTTGTCCTCAAATCAATAGCGCTCAGTGTCTGTATTCTAATGAATCACTCGACCACCAAGCAGTGCCTCAGATGGCCATGTTGCATTGCCCTGAGACAGAATGCCCTTACATGGTGACATTTTCCCTGCGATGTCTCACAGCTCTGAGGCGTATGTCATGGAATGTCACAGAGCCAAGTCGAACTCCGCTTCCCCACCAAAGCAAAGCAAAGGGTGGGCACAGTTCCACACACAAATCATGCAACCAAGAAGAGGAGATTTAATTCCTAGTATCTATTCACCGCCCACCCACTCTCAGCCCTCCCTTGATTTCTCAGGATAATGCCTATTGAAACTCCAACCTTATTCTACGTTATTTTAATCTCTGATGTGTGTGCATTCTGAGCAAGAGACTGAGAGGATGAGAACACTTCTGTTTTTTATTTTCTAACCCTTTGGACCAATTTTACATTCATGGGGAGTAGAAACTGATACAAATAAGATAGTTTTGGTTTGAATTGACGGGTGTTGCTTTTATTTTTAAGTGTGGCTTTTGACCCGAATTGTTCAAATACTTTATAAAACCAGCTTAAGATGCTCTCAATATTTTCAGACCTGCTTATATAATGACTTTTTGTATGTCTCCATACAAAATTTAATTAAAAAATTTTTTTTTTGAAATGGAGTCTCATTCTGTTACCCAGGCTAGAGTGCAGTGGCACAATCTCAGCTCACTGCAATCTCCGCCTCCCGGGTTCAAGTGATTATCCTGCCTCACCCTCCTGAGTAGCTAGAATTATAGGTGCATGCCACCATGCTTAGCTAATTTTTATGTTTTTAGTAAAGACAGGGTTTCACCACGTTGACCATGCTGGTCTCAAACTCCTGACTTTAAGTGATGTCCCATCTCAGCCTCCCCCCCCCCAAAGAAAAATCCTGTTGCCACTGTGCCCAGCCACGATTCACAATTTTTTTTCATCCTCATCCTTTTCTCTTTTTGTTGAATTTTCTCTTCTAACCCTTTAATAAACAATCTAGAACATATGTAATTGATGCCAGAGAAATATGCACTCCACCTCCTCTGAAAGCCTAGGAATACTAAGAAAATGGTTTCTTTGTATTCTTTATTAAAGAAATATTTTTAAAATAACACTTTACGTTTTCCTCATTAGACTTCTTGCTGTTGTACAAGATGAGAAAATTAAAACAGTCTGTGGTTCTACTTCTCTGATATAAATAATTACTATTGACAACATGTATAGCCACCTAGTCTCTTATAAACAGAGAAACATGGTAAATACTTTCTGCACATTTTAAAAGTCACATTTAATGGTTAAATGAAGTGAAGATTTGGTAGCAAATTGAAATAGCCTCAATGTCCAATCATAAATCAACTCAAAATGACCTTTTTTCTGAAAAGCTGAAGCCAGTCTAATGGAGCTGCCTGAGATTACCCCAAATATACAACTCTAAACTTCTAATTATGGTATGTGTGGTAAATGTTTTTTAACAAAGGTGAAAAGCTTAGTCACAAAAGGGCAGGGAGCCCAGAAACCTACAAGGAAATTGGATTTGTACATCAGAAGCAGAAATTTGTGTCCTCTAAAAAATGGCCCACTAGGGAATTATTTTCGAAGATCCTTCTTCCTTGTATTACCATAAAGCAAATTTTTCCATAGTTTTGGCTGATGTGTTTTTAAAAGTGGTTATGATTTTCTGTTGGGACGCATGTATACATCACCTCTCCTTTGAAAAACTAGAGAATGTCAAGTCTTCTTTCTCGCTATAATTAAAGCAACAACTTGAAATATGAATACGTGGCCAAAATTAGATAGGAATGGCTGATTCTTTTTTTATTTTTAAATTTGGAGGAGCAGGAGAATGATACATATTTCTTTATAACTGAGGGCTTTTTCCAAGATAGGCAAAGGTTCCAGCAGAGGGTCACTGACAAAGCACTTTACCTATATAAATATAAATATATATATTAAAAAAATATATATATATATACATAAATATATATATATATATATTTGACAGAGTCTAGCTCTGTCATCCAGGCTGGAGTGTGGTGGTGTGATCTCCGCTCACTACAACCTCCACCTCCTGGGTTCAAGTGATTCTCCTGCCTCAGCCTCCAGAGCAGCTGGGACTACAGGCACCAGCCATCACACCCAGCTAGTTTTTGTATTTTTAGTAGAGACAGGGTTTCACCATGTTGGCCAGGCTCGTCTCTAACTCCTGACCTTGTGATCCACCCACCTTGGCTTCCCAAAGTGCTGGGATTACAGATGTGAGCCACTGCACCTGGTCCCCAAATATATTTCTTAAAATAATTTTAATTTCAATAATTTTGAGGGTACATGTGGTTTTTGGTTTCCTGGATAAGTTCTTTAGTCGTGATTTCTGAGATTCTGGTGCACCTGTCACCCGAGCAGTGTGCACTGTACCCAATATGTAGTATTTTATCCCTCACCCTCCCCCCATCCTTCCTCCTGAGTCCCCAGAGTCACTTATATTATTCTTATCATAGCTTAGCCCCCACTTATAAGTGAGAACATTTGATATTAGGTTTTCCACTCTTGTGTTACTTAGAATAAAGGCCTCTAGCTCCAGCCAAGTTGTTGCAAAGGTCATTATTTCATTCTATTTTAGGGCTGAGTAGTATTCAATGGTGTATATATACCACATTTTCTTTATCCACTCGCTGGTTGATAGGCATTTAGGTTGGTAATATTATTTTTTTGAGACGGAGTTTCACTCTTGTTGCCCAGGCTGGAGTGCAATGGTGCATTCTCGGCTCACTGCAACCTCTGCCTCCTGGGTTCAAGCAATTCTCCTGCCTCAGCATCCCGAGTAGCTCAGGTTACAGGCACCTGCCACCACACCCAGCTAAATTTTTGTGTTCTAGTAGAGACAGGGTTTCGCCATGTTGGCCAGGCTGGTCTCAAACTCCTGACCTCAGGTGATCCACCTGCCTCATCCTCTGAAAGTGCTGGGATTATAGGCATGAGCCACCTTGCCCAGCCAGGTTGGTAATATTTTTGCAATTGCAAATTGTGGTGCTATAAAGATGTGTGTGTAAGTGTCTTTTTCACAAATGACGTCTCTTTCTTTGGGTAGATACCCAATAGTGGGATTGCTAGATTGAATGGTAGTTCTATTTTTAGTTCTTTAAGGAATCTCCACACTGTTTTCCATAGTGGTTGTACCAATTTGCATTCCCACCAGCAGTGTAGAAGTGTTCCCTTTACACCACATCCACACCAACATCTGTTATTTTTTGACTTTTTAATTATGACCATTCTTGCAGGGGTAAGGTAGTATCTCATTGTGGTTTTAAATTGCATTTCCCTGATAATTATTGAGGTCGAGCATTTTTTTCATATGTTTGTTAGCTATTTGTATATCTTCTTTTTACAATAGTCTATTCATGTCCTTTGCCCATTTTTGATGGGTTTATTTGTTTGTTTGTTTGTTACTTGTTTGTTTTATTTGTTTGAGTTACTTGTAGATTCTGGATATTAGTCCTTTGTCAGATGCATAGTTCGCAAATCAAATATCTTTTTTTTTTTTTCTTTGAGACGGACTTTCGCTCTTGTTACCCAGGCTGGAGTGCAATGGTGTGATCTCGGCTCACCGCAACCTCCACCTCCTGGTTCAGGCAATTCTCCTGCCTCAGCCTCCTGAGTAGCTGGGATTACAGGCATGTGCCACCATGCCCAGCTAATTTTTTTGTATTTTTAGTAGAGACGGGGTTTCACCATGTTGACCAGGATGGTCTCGATCTCTTGACCTTGTGATCCACCCACCCCGGCCTCCCAAAATGCTGGGATTACAGGCATGAGCCACTGCGCCCAGCTCAAATATCTTTTTAATGGGAATCATTAGCCCAGTCTGGAAAAGAACTCTGGCAGGTAACATATCCCAGGTAACATTTAAACCATTGGTCTGTAGAAAAAAATAAAGGCAAGGAATAGTATTCCTCTGAATAATTTACTCTTTCCCTAAAATAATTTGCTCTTTAGATTAGTGTCTAGGTAGAGATTGTGAATAAGTATTGGTTAAGTTTGGGAAGCTAGGAGAAAATATTCTGTGTTTATCCAAAGAGGAAGTTTTAAGAGACTTAGGGGTTTCTTTGACCTGCACCCATGTTTATTTCACATATTTATAGACTTTGCGGCCTCTATGTAACGGCTATGCTCTTACTTAGGGCTACATGGCTATGGCAATACCTCCCTCACCATCCTGCAGAACAAGAGCATCTGTGGATTTTATCACAAAATCCACCAGCTGAAGCAGAACATGACCCATATACAACTGGGATCCCACATGGCTGGAGCTTGGGGCTACGCCACATTCAAAGAAATAGCAGTCTGATAGAAAATGAACATCAAAAGCCATTTAAATCTTTACTCGGTCTCACAAGAAAACCTTATTAAGAAGAGATCATTTTTAGTGCAAAGTAAATTTCCTTTCCAAAGCCTCCCAAGGTGACTCTCCACTTTCAAACTCTTTCACACTCTTAAGAGTGACTTCTACCAAAACACAACCTTCTCTCTTTACTCTTCAAAGACCTGCCCACATCCAGACCCACAGGGCCCATCCACCTCTGCCCCTGTCTTCACTCCTTTCCTTGTTCTTTATTCTATGGATTGATTCACCCTTGCCTGCGTCTTTGTCTTTTGCTTTTGTTTCTTCCGTTAACAGGATTCTGTGCAACAAAGTCTAAGAGCTGACTAAGCAATCCAAAAGTAAGAATTCAAGAAACTTTCCCTTTTTGATGGCATTAACAGGGACAAATATGATCAGCTAATGGAATTATAGGCATACCTGTTTCCCAAGAGCATGCCTATAATTTTTGATTATTTGGTTTTTTGTGTGTGAGAAAGCCAACTTTCTTTCCACCCACCTCCTTGCTCCAAAGACCCTATTCTCCAAGGGAAATTTTAAATGCCTTTGAAGAAGGCCTTTGCTTTATGCCTGCTCATCTTCTCCTGATTTCTACCTAATTCATTCAATACATATTTTTGAAACACAAAGTGCTATGCTGGACCTCATGTGAATGAAGCATATGTTACAAGATGTATAAGTAATATGCCAAAATGGTGACACATACACACATAGCCTTGAGAACCTATACTATGTCCTTTATTTTATAATTATATTCAGAGAATATGGGTGATATGGTGTGGATATGGGGACCCCTGCTGATTTCATATTCAAATGTAATTTTCGTGGTTGGAGGTGGGGCTGGGTGGGGCGAGAGTTGTTTGGATCATAGGGGTAGATCTCTCATGAGTGGCTTACTGCCATGCCCTTGGTGACAAGTGAGTTCACATGATATCTGGTTGTATAAAAGTGTGTGGCACTTCCCCCCCACACACTCTCTCTGTCTCCTTCTCTGGCCATGTGAGTGCCTGCTCTCTTTTCAACTTCTGCCATGAGTAAAGTCTCCCTGAGGCCTCCCCAGAAGCCCAGCAGATGGTGGTGCCATAGTTCCTATACAGCCTCCAGAATGGTGAGCCAATTGAACCTCTTTTCTTTATAAGTTATCCAGTGTCAGATATTTCTTTAAAGCAAGCAAAAACCACCTACCCCAATAGGCAAGTAATGTGTCAGGTACTCAGAGAGAAGGTGTATTGAAGGAGATGGAGTCTGAGTCAGAACATGAAGAACATGGGAAGGAAAGGTGTTGCAAGCAGAAGAAACAACATTTGCAAGAACTCTTCTTTAGAATATAAGGGAGAAAGGCACAGAGGGTCACAGTTATTAGCTTCAAATACTTGGAGGGGACCCAGTGGAAGGTGGTTAAGGCTTGGTCTGAATTATTTCAGGGCTGAGAAATGGGAAAAACAGGTAGGAAAAAGAGAGGCCAAATTTACTCAGTCTGAAAAAGAACTTTCTTATCCATGGAACAACCTGAATGATAGTGATGATAATACTAGCAAGTACTTATATGCCATTTATTACATGGCAAGTATTAAGTGATACATGCACTTTGTGAATAAATATATAAATGTATACTTTATATAATTTTTATATATGTCTATATGTATATATATAAATACACAATTAATACTCATAACAGCACCCTGCTACTATTATTCCTACTTATAGGTACAGAAACCAAGTGTCAGGTAACATGTCCAAGGTACAATCAGCAGGTGGTGGCCCCTGGATTTGAACGTTGGCAGTCTGGCTCTAGTATTTGTGTTCTTAACTACCCTTCTTCACTGCCAATGGACTAGCACATTTCCTATCATTGAAGGAGTCCAAGTAAAGGTTGGGTGGCCCTTTGATAAGAATGCCTTAAACGGGCTTCCACATTGAATGGAAGGCTGAGCCATATCACTTCTAAGGCCCCCCTCTCCTTTGACCATGTGAGACTGGTAACTTAATTCAAATTGTCTTCATACTTTTAAGGGTCATAACTCACAACTTGTAATCACATGTCTTCCCGTCTCCTTTCTTCCTTCTTCCACTCAAACCATAAAACTCTCTCAGTCCTAGCTGCACAATTTTCCCTCCACACACTCTTTCTGCTCTCTCTCAATTCTTGGTTATATAGGTTGGCCTAGCCTTTCTGGAAATGCCTTTCCATCTGCCCCTCCTGTGTCTCAGCTTCCTTCATCTGTTTTCTCTCCCTGTTCTCCTCCCTGTAGCTACATTACCCAGGTCCAGAAATTCATCCAGCAAAGACAGCATTTACCTCTGAGATTGTGCAGAGGAGACACCCAGGGAGGGAGCAGGAGGGGAGATGGCTGGTCGGACATTGCCTTTCCCGTGGCAGTATGGCTTTGAGGCCACTTTATTCTTGTGACTAAGAACTTCTCAGGTTTAAGGAGCAAAACAAGAGGACAGAGGAAAAGGAAAAAAGTGAGCATCTGTGTGCCAAGCCTGGCCACTCAGGCTGGAGGGCTTTCAGCTGAAGGATCTCTCAGACTTGGCATGAAAAGAAGGAGCCATTTCCCCTATCTCTATAGAACTGGGGAGACCTCAGACATTTCTGTTTGTCTTGTGAACAGCTGGTGACTCCTATGAGAATCTAATTAAGCATCTTCCTGGCTGCAAACACTACAAGTTCTATTTTTAAGATTAAGAACATTTTCCTAAAATATATCTCATAAAAGATTGGCTTCAGACATTTTATCCCCAACATACCATTTTGTGGTTCAGACTAAATCTCATTATAGAAATTACTCCAACCTGAAGCTTGGCCAAGTCAATAATATTGATTGATGAGCCCAGGATGTCAACTGTCTCAATACAATGCTTCAGACCAGACCCATTGTTCTTTAACCTTGTCATATTTGTGGTTAATGCCCCTTCCCCTGGAGCCCCTCCTTAAAATAGTAAATGTCAGAGGAAATGCAAACCGATTGCATTTGCTTCAGTCAAATGAAGAAAGATGCAAGGGCATTTCAGTCTGGAATCTGTGCTGCCAATGCAACTTGGAGGGGTTCGTCTGGTTGATTCTGAGCTCTCCTTTAAATGTATCTGTGGCATGCTCTGTTCTGTCCCAGGCACTAAGACCTTCCAAACGTGACATTCCAAGCAAAGAGACATGCAGATGCCATGATGCCCAATTTGGGAAAGTAAAAACCAGAGTCACAGAAAGACAGTCACTGTGAGGTAAATTTCAGAGTCCTGTTGAATCTGCCTTGATTCCCATAAATACATACTTATATCAAGCAGTCCCTCTTAGAACTCTGAGTCCCCTCCTGTTTGCTGCCACCATCATTAAAGGGTATAATCAGGTAACAGCCTCTGTAAAAGGGAGCAGAAATCAAAATCAAACAGATTGCTACCTACCAATAATGTATTCCACCTTAAAAAATAATAGTAAAAAATAAAATAGAAAAGCAAGGGCTATAGAGTGAAATACACACACACACACACACACACACACACACACACACACACACACACTATGCCTAAAGAAAAAGAGAGAGAAAAGAAGCTCAACTAATTCAGAGTGGAAGATTGTGTATTAGGGACCTCATATTTATCCAAATAGAGGATGGTGGGGTGAGGGATTGCTGGGGGAAGAAAGCATCGCAGAAATAGCACGGAGAAAAGAAAGCAAGAGGACGACAGCTCAGAGCCAGACTGTGAAAAGGGGGAAATAGTAAAATAGCCCGAAATTCTTCTTCAAGAATTCTTTCTTTTCAGCTGAGTGGAGCCATGGTTTCCTGTAATTATCCAGTCATGTGGCTGGCATGGATATAAGTGGGCCTTCTCCTTAGAAAAAGGAGAAAAAGAGAAGGGTGTTGGGCCATAACTGGTTCCTGTCTTGACAGTGGGATAATTTCAGAAGACCTCAATCGGCAGCTCACCCAAGCCGCAGCATTAACTGGCCTCAGAATTCGAAGTTTGTTTTCAAAGAAAAATTTGAAGATGCTGAGACATCCTCAGGAATTGCCAGAAGGCTTTTGGATGGGCAAAACAGTTTTCCAGGACCCTACCAGTCCATAAAGCAGAAAGGTTAGCATGTCATGCCGAAACGTTGGCTCCACCTTGGTTCTTGGTTGACCTAACAATACAGCCTCAGCTTCCTTCTGTTTTCCAAGTTTCTCTGCTTTTCTGTGAAAAGGAGCAGCCCCTGTACACAGAAAAAAGAGTGCAAAATGGAACAAACCCTTCTTCCAGTGCAATGGCAGCTGAGTCCAAGAGGAGGAAAGAGATCAACGAAAATGAGCCAAACAATAGGTGATTGAAAGAAAACCCAGGGCCTAGGGAGGGCACTTCAAGAAGGCAGCAAGAAATACAAACATCACTGGAAAAGAAAGGATGGTGGCCACTGAAAACTGCAGGCAGGAGAAGCTGTGGTGAGGAATTGGCTTTGGATAGTATAATAATCATTTTTGATAGGTAACGGATGATCTGGCATCTTGAAATCATGGGCCAAACTAATGGCCAAAGTCATTTGCATTCATATTTCCCTGTGTCTTTTGCAAGCACTTGGAAATTGTATTACAAATTCTCTGGTCACAAACTGCAATATCTGTGTCTTGCATTCTGCCCTGCAAGGGACATCCTCACCTAACAACTTCCCACCACTATAGTAATAAATAGCAATGCCCACACTTTCTTGTTGTTCCTTCTGACTCTTGACTAATCCTGGCTGTTCTCCTTGTGACCCCTGCATGGCACTGTGTGCCCACTCCTCTTGGAACTGTGAGTAATACTTTCATATGCAGTTGTCTCTGTGCCTGTCATCTTGAGAATATGAACAGACACTTCTCAAAAGAAGACATTTATGCACCCAACAAACATATGAAAAAAAGCTCATGATCACTGGTCATTAGAGAAATGCAAATCAAAACCAAAATGAGACACCCTCTCATGCCAGTTAGAACAGCGATCATTAAAAAGCCAGGAAACAACTGATGCTGGAGAGGATGTGAAGAAATAGGAATGCTTTTACACTGTTGGTGGGAGTGTAAATTAGTTCAACCATTGTGGAAGACAGTGTGATGATTTGGTGGGAGTGTAAATCAGTTCAACCATTGTGGAAGACAGCGTGATGATTCCTGAAGGATCTAGAACCAGAAATACCATCTGACCCAGCAATCCCATTACTGGGTATATACCCAAAGGATTATAAATCATTCTGCTATAAAGACACATGCACACATATGTTTATTACAGTGCTATTCACAATAGCGAGGTCTTGGAACCAACCCAAATGCCCATCAATGATAGATTGAATAAAGAAAATGTGGCACATATACACCATGGAATACTATACAGCCATTAATAAGGATGAGTTCATGTCCTTTGCAGGGACATAGATGAAGCTGGAAACCATCATTCTCAGCAAACTGACACAGGAACAGAACTACCAAACACCATATGTTCTCACTCATTAAGTGGGAGTTGAAGAATGAGAACACGTGGACACAGGGAGGGGAACATCACACACTGGGGCCTGTAAGGGGTTAGGGGGGCTAGGGGAAGGATAGCATTAGGAGAAATACCTAATGTAGATGACAGGTTGATGGGTGCAGCAAACCACCATGGCATGTGTGTACCTATGTAACAAACCTGCATGTTCGGCACATGTATCCCAGAACTTAAAGTATAATGACAAAAACAACAAGAAAAAGCTGGCATATAGTGGATTTCTAACAACTTGGATTACTAACACAACATGCTAGTGTTATAATTGTCAGTAAATCTTTTGCTTTAGGTCATTTTCTTTTAATTTTTAGGTAAGCAGAAAGTTATTAAACAGAAATTTTAGATATTAAAAAGGAATATTCTAAATTACATGGAATCCTACCAGCTGGAGATAATAAAAGTACTTTTTTTGTATTGACTAACCTGTCGGACATTATAAATGTTATATATACAAATGTGTGTGTTCATGTAATACAATTTATTTATAATGAAACAATCAAAACCAGGCATATGGCTGTAAAACTTGCTTTAATTCTTTCATAGCATACCATTACTGTATCTCCATGCCAGCAATTTTATGTAGAGAGAGCTGGGCACAGTAGCATGAGCTTGTAGTCTCAGTTTCTTGGGAGGCTGAGGCTGGAGGATTGCTTAAGTTCAGGAGTTTTAGTCCAGTCTGGGCAACACAGCAAGACTCCATCTCTTAAAAATAATTATACATATATATATATACACACATATATAGAAATTATGTATATATACGTTTTTGACCTAACAGTTACATGAAAGTGCCATGATTTGTTTGAATATTTTACTTGCTTTCTTTTTTTTAAGTATTATACATAACGTAGCACTAAGTATTTTTGGATATTACTTCTGAGTACTTGACTGACCATACAGGTAATTCTCAAAAATAGATGAGAAATTTTTAGTTCTCAGACTTTCTCCTTTGTTGTTTTCAATATTTTCTCTTCTTCCCTGCACATCTGTTGACCATAATTTTCTCTTTGGTCAATTTCCTTTTATATCGTTTCACTTGAAAAATGACTACACAAATCTTGCCTGGCAAAGAATTCCAAATAATTTATGTAGATACTCTGTCTTCAAGGCATGGGAACAAACATTCCTACTCCTTAAATGTGGGCTACGCATAGTGATTTCCTTCCAAGGAGTATGGCATAAAAGGAGGAACAAAAGAAAAGTAACTTTACAGAGGAGCAACATGACACCACCACCTCATCCAGGTGATCAAGGTCAACATCAATAGCCATAAATCATGTTGATGTTATGTACTCCTGATAAGATGTGATGAAAATGACACTTTTCCTCTGTGGCCTTCCCCCTCATCGCGTGCCCCCCCCAGTAACCCAAAACAAGTCTTATCATGGGAAGAACACCAGACAGCATTTTAAAAGGACATTCTACAAAATATCTAACCAATACTCTTCTAAACTGTCCAAGTCATTAAAACAAGGGAAGTCTGAGAAACTATCACAGCCAAAAGGAGCAAAGGAGACATGACCAACTCACTGTAACATGGTATCTGGCTGGAATCCTGGAACAGAAAAGGGACAGCAGGTAAAAACTAAGGCAATCAGAATAAAGTATGTACTCTAGTGAATAACAGTGTATCAATATTGGTTCATTGATGGTAACACATGCACCATACTAGCATGTAATGCGATATTAATATCCTTCTCAGATATTAATATCAAGGAAACTTGGCATTGGGTATATTAGAACCCTCTGTACTATCTGTTTGATTTTTCTGTGAATCTACAACTACTCTAAAAATAAAGTCTATTAAAAATGAGGATATGAGCATCCTAAACATGGGTAGAGTCCATTGTTTGCTCAGTGCTGTCTGAATGCCCAAATGCAGACATGTGCACTGGACTTCAGGCTACTGAAGTCAGGCCCAGTCTGGGCTTCTCCTGACTGGTGAGGGTGGGTAAGAGGATGGTCCACAGAGCAGAGTGCAGTCTCTGGCCAGATGGTGAGCTCAACGTGGAGGAGCCACCCTTATTATTTCTTCCTGTTGGAATATGTGTATTCATCCTAGAAGCCACACATTCTTTCACTCCAGCAACACTAACAACAGCAAGAAGAATTCTCAAAATCGAGTGAAACACCACCACCACCAATCATATCAAGAAACAACATGTCTACAACAGCTTTGTCTGCATCTATTTAATTTTCTCTCAAACAAGCTGAAAGTTTCATAGGATGGAAAGTCCACCTGCATGACTAACTCCACTGGAGAAAGCCTTGGACCTGGCCGAGTATGGTGGCTTACGCCTGTAATCTCAGCACTTTGGGAGGCCTAGGTGGGCAGATCACCTGAAGTCAGGAGTTCAAGACCAGCCTGATCAACATGCAGAAACCACATCTCTACTAAAAATACAAAATAATCCAGGTATGGTGGCACATGAATGTAATCCCAGCTACTCTGGAGGCTGAGGCAGGAGGATTGCCTGAACCTGGGAGGTGGAGGTTGCCATGAGCCAAGATGACGCCGTTGCATTCCAGCCTGGGCAACAAGAGCAAAACTCCATCTCAGACAAAAAAAAAAAAAAAAAAAAGCCTTGGACCTGGAAGTTTCCCAGAGAGTTAGAAAAGCTGAGAGTGTGGCAGCAGGGTGCCATCAAGAATTCACTCTTTCCAAGAAGAGTAAACAGTAGCAATAACGCTATTACCATTGCTAACTATGTAAAACACATATAAAACACAACAATAACTTAGAAATTTCTTGTTCAGCAGTAAATCAGTTTTTTTAAATATGAATTACTTGGACTATTATTTGCTAATATTAATAAAATAGCTAATATTTGCTAAGCTGAGCACTTACTACCTGCAAGGTCTGTTTCAAGCACCAAATATGTCTTACTTCATGTAGTCATCACCACCACAATTAGTGAGGTGGTTATTATTATTGCTCCCATTTTGCAGAGGAAGCTGAATGGCAGACAGTTTAAGTAGCTTACACAAGGTCTTACAGGAGGGAGAGTTCACATCATAATAGTTTGACTCCAGAATCCAAACTCTCAATCTCTATACCATATAATAAGTAGCCTTCCATACATATGTACACATTCATATAGGTAGATATGCACATATGTTTGTGTGACTGTACATAGGCACATATCTTTAAGACATTCTAAAATTGGTAAATTCTTCATGATGTAAAGTTCTGTTTCAACTGAAACACAGACTAGAAAAACCATTAACTGTTTAAATGTTAAGAACGTTTGTAGATGATACTGTACACAAATGAAACAGATACTTGATACTTGGAGATGAATTGGTAAATAAATGCCATTTTCCTATCAGTTTTAGCAGATAAAACCTTTGAAGATTACTTGAATGCTACACAGAAGAAAGAGCTCTCTCTTAGGAGAACTGTTACCAGAGATATAATACTTAAGTACAATTGGAAAATTCTAAATCCCCTTGGAGTTGGAGGGAAGTGGATTTCTCTAATGAGTGCTGCTTGCAATTCTCCTAAGAAAAATAATAAAGGCCAGATTGATTTTCTCTTGGAGAGACTGAATAGGCATTTCTTAAACCTCACTCACAGGTAGCTGATCTCGGACTTGGTATTTTGAATCTATAGGTCACAGATAGGTAATTTTCATGCATGCTTACATATGTAACTCTAGAAATAGATGATGCTGACATTTTGAAGCCTGGGTTTTTAATTATCATTTTTAAAATATGTAATTTCAAATAACTTTAAGGTAGAGCAGAATTGTTTATTTCTGCACCAGTGTCCTCTAAGTAGGGAAACCCCCATTCACGATAGCCAAAGAAAGCTTGTGGGGAAGCATTTTTCAGTAGCAAGGATAGGGATGAGAACTGAAGCTCTGTGATCCTGAGGGAAGGCTGATTGAAACAGCAGATAGGAGGAAGATTAGAAGCAGCCAAAGATAAACAGAACCCACGAGATTATTCTGAGCATCCTGCACTGCTGTGGTACACATGGTGGCTGAAATTCTCCCCAGGGGCGTGTATCATAAAGCTGCAGGTTTTCCCTCCATGATTAGGAGTACCGCTTCTGTTCACGTTACCATGGTGATACCAAGACCGATTAAAGGGAGTTCTCTGAGGCAGTGTGGTTCCCGGAACATGTATTCCTGTATGTGCATATGCTAGGGGTAACACATACACACACACACACACACACACACACACACACACACACACAAGTCAAATCTAATTCTGATTCTTTTGTTGGGTGGGAATTTGATGCCAATATTTACTTATTTGGAATCTTAGTCCTCATAAGTAGGTCATCAGTTAGACTTTGGAGAACATCCTGTTATACAGAAATTACCATTCTAGCTATGAACCTTCCTGAGGCAAAATTTTCCTTTCTCAAGACAAAAGGTAAAATACAGGTTGGAGAGAGGTGCCAGAGGAAAGGTAAATATGAAGACTGTCTTAATAATTTTCTTCTTCTTTTTTATTGGTAAAGTCTGTTGGAACCTTCTTGGGCAAATCAGGGGCAGCCTTTATGGTGTATTTAGGTGTCATGAATTCCTAAAAGGCAATATTGTGATGTAGTAAGACAAATTCAACCGCTCTTACTTTGCATTTGGTTAATGGTATCTCCTGGGGGCCCAAGTTGACATCCTCACTTACCCGTGTCTTTGTCTTTTCTCTTGTTCCCAACACAGCCTCTAAATCCATCTCGGAGCCTCTTAAATCTAAGCTCTTTCCTCTGTCCTCACAATCTCAGCATTAATTCAAGCCCTCAGCATCTTTACTAAGACTACTGCAGTAGCCTCTGAGTGACACTCTCCAGCCCTGATGTTCCCTAGGCCACGATCTGCGTGACCACCAGAAAGATTTTTCTAAAACGGTTGTAGTTTTGTTACTGTTTCATCAGTACCTGTGCCCCCCACCCTACTCCAGCAGAGCATTCAAGGCCATAATCACATTCCCAGGAATTTCTCCCATTAAAATCCTGAGGCCAGCTGAGGTCAGTATGCCCTTTGAGACTTAACCAAAATTTAGCTCACACTTGAATTCTGAGGAAGGTCTAAGATTCTCCCCCAATTCTTTCTTAATTCCTAGGGTTTATGTTCTGTTGGTCTAGCTTACTAAGTTGATCTATGACCCTGGTGTATTCTGTAGAGATGTAACATATTCTATGCTTATTTTATGGGTGGCAATATGGTAAATGTCTTACATGTATTATTTCATTTAACCCTCACAACAGCCCAAGAAGGCTGACGCTATTACTAATTCTATTGCTGGATAACGAAACTGATGCTTAGGGAGACACATGTCTGCGGACACCCAGACCATAAAATGGAAAGTTGAGTATTCAGTCATGAGGGTCTGAGTCTACTAAGGCTCTACACTGACTCCCTTTCTTGTCCCTCATTTCCAGGTCATTCATTTATTCATTTACTCATTCATCTTTGAATGAATGCCTTTTGTGTGCTAGGTAGTGTTCTAAGAATGAAGGTGGGTATCTTGAAGAATAGGAAATGATCCCTGCTCTTAAAAAGAAACAGAAGTGGCTGGGCACGGTGGCTCACGCCTGCAATCCCAGCATTTTGGGAGGCCGAGGCGGGTGGATCACAAGGTCAAGAGATCGAGACCATCCTGGTCAACATGGTGAAACCCTGTCTCTACTAAAAAATACAAAAAATTAGCTGGGCATGGTGGTGCGTGCCTGTAATCCCAGCTACTCAGGAGGCCGAGGCAGGAGAATTGCCTGAACCCAGGAGGCGGAGGTTGCAGTGAGCCGAGATCGCGCCATTGCACTCCAGCCTGGGTAAGAAGAACGTAACTCTGTCTCCAAAAAAAAAAAAAGAAACAGAAGCATGCAGTATGTGGCGACAGCATTTCAGGAGCAAGGACATACTCAGTGCAGAATGCTCTGCACCAACCATGGCCCAGCTCAAGATTTTAAAGCTCCTCATTGCTCTTCAACTAACATCCAGGATCCTCCGTAACTTGCCCTCTTCTACTCACCTTCATTTAAATCCTGTTTCTCCTCTTTCTTCCTCCTTACTCAGCCCAGGTTTTCTCTGCAAACATGCCAAATTATTCCTACCCTCTGGCCATAATCACCCCCAATGTTTACCTGATTAGAATGTTTTCTGCCTTCCTCAGTCCTGTCTATTCTTCCGCACGCATCTCAAGTCCCACCTGCTCAAGGAAGGCTTCCCAGATGCCCCCCCGCCCGGTGACAATGATTTCTTCTGCTCATGCATTTACATAACACCTTGTCTATTTGGATTGCTTTTTCTTCTTGTGATTTTGTTCACTCCCAGCCCACTGGTTTATTATCACGACCCTTTTTCTCCTCTTGGGATCCTTTGCAACATTTCCCTCCTTTTCAGTAGGAAGATGGGATGGCACAATGCTTAACAATTTTGGCTGTTAGCCGAAGCAGCCCAGTTTGAATCCTGACGCTCCTGTTTGTTACATAAATGTCTCAAGACACACAGCTAAGTCTTGGTTTCTTCCTCTGTAAAAATAATGGCAGTAGTAGTATGTTATGACTGCATGTTTGTGTCCCTCCAAAATTCTTATGTTGAAATCTCCAGTGTGATGGTACTTAGAGGTGAGGCCTTTGGGAGGTCATTAGGTCATGAGCGTAGAGCACGCATGCTGAGCTTAGTGCCATTTTTAGAAGAGACATGAGAAAGTTTGCTTCCTCTCTCTCTCTGCTCTCCACTAAGTGTGGAGATGGTTATCTGTAATAGGAATAGGGTTTTCACCAAGAACCTGGCCACGCTGGCACACTGATCTCACACTTCCAGCCTCCAGAACTGTGAGAAATAAGTGTTGTTTAAGCCACTCAGTCTATAGTATTCTGATATATCGGCTGAAACTAACTGAAACATACTGTCTACCTCATAGAGTTGTTATACATACTAAAGATTATAACACTTTAGAAAAAGCCAAGAAACACACACACACACACACACACACACACACACACACCACACAACCAGGGAGTCATCTATGATGAGCTGTATTTACTACATATATGTTTCAGATGAAGTCTAGTTAACATCACAGTCTAGAGATAGAATAAAGATAAAGTCTAGGTAACATCATAATCTAGAGAGAGAGAACGCTGAACATAAAAGCAAAGAAGCAATGTACATAATTCAGATGTCAGCTGGGTCACCTTGCTTGACCCAGACCTACTTTTCATAGATTTTTGAGAAGCCTAATGTTGTCTCCAAGACTTCTTTAAATTTCTTGGGGTCTTTAGGTGTTTGTGAATTACTCATGGCCCTGAGCTTTTTATTCTGCCAGGTAACTCCTCTGTGGTCTCAGTTCCCACACCTTGCCAGCCCTTTCTTCCCAATTTCCATTAAATGAACGAATCACACAAGCAGAGCATTTTCCTGAAAGTCTTGGGAGTTCTGTTGCAGAAATGTAAACTGCTCAAAATTTAATGCTGAAAACTTCTGTTGCTTAAACACCTCCAGCCATTTCCCTCTCAGTCACCTAGTCCTTCTCTCACTTTTTCCCACCACCGCTTTCACTGTTGTGACGTAATTCTTCCTAATACACGAGCCTCTGCCAGATCTTTGCTCTTATGACCTTGTCTTATTTCTTGGAATCTCATTGAGGTGTTTTTCCAAGACAGTTGTGTCTTCCTAAAAGGAATTCCGGTCTGTGCTATTAATACATTTAAAAACTCTGTCACATTAAAATTACCACAATTATTCATCCTAAATGGAACACTGGCATCTCTGCCACTGACTATGGGCACAGCTAGGCCACTTTAGATCTACAGAATGAGGAGATGAACAAGATGATTTCAACTGCCAAACCGTACGTGACAACCGCATAGCTGAAAGATGTAAAACTCATTAAATCTGTCTGAAAGCAGTTAGGGAATATAATGTTAGCTCAGAACACAAGTTCAAGGTTTAAATGTTAGTTATCAAGTTGCTCAAGAGGAAAGGTGAATGTGTTGTCTATCATTGAGTACAACACACTACCTAAAAATTTAACACTAAAAATTTAACAGTTAGATCAATGAACGTTTATTAGGCCAGAGTTTTATATAGTTGGAAAGATAGGAGTGGCTGAGCTGAGTGGCTTTAGCTCAGCGTCTTTAAGGATGCAGTAAAGCTCCTGACTGGGCTTGACATCAGGAGTAACTGAGGATGTCAACTTGGGCCTCCAGGAGATCCCGTTAACCAAACAGAAAAGAAGAGGGGTTGAATTTGTCTTGCCCTAGCATAATATTTCCTCTTAGGAATTCATGACACCTAGGCACACCATAAAGGCTCTCCCAGTTTGCCCAAGAAGGTTCCAATGGACTTTACAAAACCAACCAACCAACCATAATATTTAAAACAGTCCTCATATTATTTTTCCCCTGCCACCTCTCTCTAACCTATATTTCACCTTTGAGGTTAAGAAGGGAAAATGTTGCCTTAGGAAGGCCCATAGTTACAACGAACATTTCTGTATAACAGGATGTTCTCCTACCTCCAACTGATGACCTGCTTATGAGGACTAAGACTGACTGAGGCTAGAGGATGTGCTCCCAAAACAGCTCACTCGTGTGGCTATTCGCAGGGGCCTCAGTTCCTGGCTATTGGCAGTTCTTGGCTGCACAGGCTTGTCCACAAAACTGCTTGAGTGTCCTCACATCATGGCAGGTGGCTTCCCTGAGACTGAGCAATCCAAGAAAGAACAAAGAGGAAACCATGATGCCTTTTATGGCTTAGTTCAGAAGTCTCACACAGCCATTTCTGCCATATTTTATTAGTTAGAAATGAGTCCATACCTCCACCTCACACTTAAGGCAACGGGAACTGGGCTTCAGATTTGAAAGGGAGTGTCAATGAGCATGGGTCTATTTAAACCATCACTGGGAGAACAACTTTAATCTTTTTGGACCACCTCAGATAGAATGGTTTTGAACTTCAGGTGAAAACTGAATCAAGTATTGGAAAGTTTAGGGAGGACTCCTACTCTTTTCCTCTCTCTCCACAAGTCCTTGGGGAGTCCTATTTCCATTCTGCCGAGAAAATCTGACAGAGATGGATGGGAGGCAGCATGGAGCGGAAGAATATGAATGTGGAGCATGCCAATTTTTAATATTCGATGCCATCCAGAATTATGTCAGAAGCAGGGTGAGATTAATTGGGGAATTAAATTTCCTCTTTCCTTATTCTATGCCTTTCCCTCCCGAACTCTTCTCCTCAGCCAGGGAAGTTATCAAATGACACACAGAGTTTTTTCCTCCATTATTCTTAGCACTAAGGACCCATTAGGTAGCACCAATGTTTCCTGGGATCAAACAATCAATCATTTCTTTCTCTGAAACGAGGACACAGTGATTACACATTTTGTTCTGCTTTTTAAAAGCTATGGCTGGGGAGCTAGCATACACATGATAAAAATACTTTCCAATTGATACACAGCTATTATTAGAGCTGGTATTTACATAAATGGTTTGTGTCACCATATTGCATTTACTGTATTGTGTTAACGGAGGAATTTTTAACTCCACAAACAGATTTCTTTTTTTGATGCTACTTAACTGCTCTGATTTACATCTACAATTTCTAGTCATGGTTTTCACCTCCTAGGAAAGATAGTCGTCTCCCCTTTTTAAATTAAAGTTTTCACTTAAGGCAAACAATTCCAGTTTTAAACCAAGTCCTAAATTCAGAACTCTTTATATGTCTAAAAAACTGGTCTGGCAGAATCGATTAATTCGTAGTTTTGCCAAAGACCTTTATTTAGTGTAATGATGTCTCAAATTACATGCAGCTGGCCAGAGGAGTATTCTTTTAAAGCAATGGCTACTGTATAAAATTTAGTCATAATTTTGATGATGAACAAAACAGATGACTAACAGAATTAGGAGGGCCGGGCACGGTGGCTCACGCCTGTAATCCCAGCACTTTGGGAGGCCGAGGCAGGTGGATCACGAGGTCAAGAGATTGAGACCATCCTGGTCAACATGGTGAAACCCCGTCTCTGCTAAAAATACAAAAAATTAGCTGGGCACAGTGGCGCGTGCCTGTAATCCCAGCTACTCAGGAGGCTGAGGCAGGAGAATTGCCTGAACCCAGGAGGCGGAGGTTGCGGTGAGCCGAGATCGCGCCATTGCACTCCAGCCTGGGTAACAAGAGCGAAACTCCATCTCAAAAAACAAACAAACAAACAAACAAAAAGAATTAGGAAGCTAATGCCTGTATTCCAATTCCTCTTTTAGGTCTCCTCTTTCATCTCCAAGTACTGCATTTAACGCCATCTTACAACGGAGTTCGATGGTGACTTGCCAAGTCAAAATATCATCATGTTGTCTCAGATGTGAAATCTCTTTTATGATAATAGGGACTGACACAGTAAAAATAACTCTGGATCATAGAAAAAGAAAAAAAATTAAAGGAAAGAGCAAAGGACTTGTGGTGTCTGTTTGGATCCCTTTAGTGAACTGCCCCTGAGACGAGCATCCGCAGGGGAAGTGAGAGTGCTTGGGGACACCAGTAAAAGGAGATGAGCTGAAGGTGACAGCATGCTTCAAACAGCCTTGAGCAAGATACCTGGCACGGTGTAGAGGCTCCTGAGATATTTGTGAGGCTCATTAGATAACTAGAGGGTCATTCTATATTTTGAAATAACTTAGGTCAATTTAGGAGAAATTAGAATATTTGGGACCCAGATCTTGAAAGATGGATATATTGTTCTCCAAGTATAAAGTAGCCATTTTTAAGAAATCTCAACTATTCCAGGAATTAAGGGTATATGTCATTACTACAGGAATAGAACAACAATGTGGAATTTCAGATTCTCCCCTCTCACACTCCTCCTCAAATTTCAAGCTTTTAAACATATGTTCATTATTTAAGGTTAACAATCCTCTGTTGACTCTTTAGAAAGAATTTGAAATACACATAATATATATATATGGCCACCATAATGGTCTTATTTAGGAACAGACATTGTAAACATTTTGACTTATTTCTTCCCAGTAATTTTGTAAGTGCATGGTTAGAGAACTAGGATGATACTGCATGTAAAGCTTCTTGCATCATGCTTTTCAGAATTAAAAAAAAAATCACATTTTATTTGTGATGAAAAAGTGAATACATGTTTGTTGTAGAAAATCTGGAAAAAAACAGAAATGTGTAAAGCAAGAACTAAAAAAAAGCACTGCAATCTTTTCACTTCACAAAAGCACTGTTAATATTTTAGTGACCTTCCCTTCTCGGATTTGTATTTTTTCTGGTCCTTAACAAATCTGTAGACTTACTTGAGAGAGTTGAGGCCATTTCTTGAGTGTCCAATTGCCATTTAACCAAGATGTAAGTTCAAGACCCCTGGAGAAGTCAAGTAGCTTAATAAAAATTAAGTAGATTTATTTTCCCGGTTGACGTTTTTTACTATGACCCTTGAGGGTGGAGGGAGGTGCAGTACCATCTGGGAACAAAGATGCTTCATGAGTTGCAACCTATCTGATCCTCCCAAGATGAGAGCCTTCAGCCTCCCTGCATTTAGAGGTGGGCTGGGCCAAGGGAAAGAACCATGGGGGACAAGAATGTATGAATGAATATTTTGGGGTTAAGGGGCAGCTTGAGATGCTGTGAAAGCCTCAATTATCAACTCTACCTCAAAATGTCTCTGCTACCAAAAATTATATTTAGCTCATAAAATTTATATTGAACAAAATTATACAAACCAATGGCCCCTCTTTTCCTCCTAGGGGACTTCTTTATTGTGATAAGCTAGGATCATATAGATTATTGCCAAGAGGAATGAAACTCAGTGGTCTCATAAAAACAGAAGTAAAAACACAAAAAAATCATTATCCTGAATCTTATGTTTCACTGAAAAATGATTTTATCAAGCAGGCTTCCAGGAGGCATGGTGGCATGGAACAGGCACTAACGCAGCTCTGCCACATATTTGTGTGTGAACGTGGGCACATTACTGTTACTCTGAGTTCTGGATTTATCATCTATAGAACCAGAGCTAACTATGCCTCCTCTACATAGGTAGTGAGTGGCTCAAATTGGCTATCATGGAAAAGTGTCTTGCACCTACAAAGGAGACAGTGTTTGTTAGTTCTTTGTTTTAAGTTCATGGACTGCCTCTCATGACAGCAAGTATGGTTGGTATATTATGGGACACCGGTTATGTGTGTCACTGTTTATTGTCATGGATTCATCTGAACATGGAGAATAACAATATTCTTTTTGCTTTTCACAGGTCTGCAGAATCAGAGACAGCAAAAAAGATTTGAGATATGAAGGATCTTTCAGTTATATATCTTGAGTAGAAGGAACGTTTATGACAAACATGGCATACGCTTGTCATTAAAAAGTTAAACAATACATGAGTATATGAAGTAAATAATGAAGGTACTCCACCCCCATCGTACACACCACCATGGAAGTAACCACTGCCACCAATTGTATGTGCACACTTCCAGAACCCTTTCTCTTCATCACATGTATATGAACACACATACTTGTGGTTTCACAGTATTTGCTCAGTAGTGTGGCAATTTCCTCACGTTAGTACACCGGGAGGCGTCTTGTTTTTTTTTTTTTTTTTTTTTTTAATTTTTTATTGGATTATAGGTTTTGGGGTACATGAGCAGAGCATGCAAGACAGTTGCGTAGGTACACACATGGCAGTGTGCTTTGCTTTTCTTCTCCCCTTCACCCACATTTGGCATTTCTCCCCACCTCCCCCTCCCACTGGCCCTCCCCTTTTCCCCCCAATAGACCCCAGTGTTTAGTACTCCCCTTTCTGTGTCCATGTGTTCTCATTTTTCATCACCCATGTTTTTTAAAAACAGCTGCAACAGTTTCCCAAAACTTGGATGGACCGCAATGTTCCTGCCTGAGAAGAGGAAGAGGTGTAAATGCTGGTTCTTTGCATACTGCTGGAGCAACTTTGAACAAATATCTTAAGCCTCGTTGAGGCTCGCTAACTTCATCTGCATAATGGGCAAAAGAATAGCATTGCCACCCAAGGGGTTATTGTGGCATTATCACATATCTCAAAGCGTTTGACAAAGCTATAAAGCAACAGCTGATGCTGCCTTTTATTTATTCCTGATTGGCGGAGGAAAGAGGAAGACTAGAGCCTATGGTAAAAGCAGACACATTTCAGCTGTTTATGTATTAATGTTTAATGCCAGAGCTTTGGGAAAGTCAGTGATGAAACATTTATGACAACGTGTTTGACAGCAAAACTGCTTGCCTTGGAATTTTAATTGTAGTCAGTTCTATATTGCTACAACACCAAAGACCTTTGTTCTCTTGCTTTTTAGGGTGGTCCATTCTTCACTTACGCAGAAACTATTGGATTCAGAGGGCTCTTTTTACTAATTTAGAGGAAACAGAAAGAGGGTATTTTCCTGTCTGCCGTATGAAGATAATACAGAAATGAAGCTGGGCTCTTTTTCAGTGCCCTTCATAAAGGTGGGCTGGCTGGGCATCTGGATTACTAATTAAAGGGGTTAATGTCACTAAGCAGTGGGAAGATAAGAGGGTGAAGGAACCATCACTATGGGTCAGATGAATAAAAGCCCTTTCTGTGCGCTCTCTCTCTCTCTCTCTCTCTCTCTCTCTCATACAGTGACATCTCACTTCTTATTAAGATGAGGCTATTCCATCCTCTTGATGATAAGAGAGTCTTGACTTCACCTCTAGAATGGCCTACAGCCCTATCTCTAGGTCACCAGCTCTTTTGCAAATGACACCAGCTTATGCCATTCTGATGTTTCCTTCAACTTTTTTTCTTGGATGTGGCATTAAGAAAGAGATCAAGTCACAAAATCAAGGCCTTTGATTTTTAGGAGAGAGGAATGGAAGTGGGATGGGCGCTAGTTCCCCAAGTTACTAAGGAAACACATCCCACCAGGATGCTGAAGATCCAGGATGATAAGAAAGGATATTTACTGAGACTAGCTGAGACTGATGCATTAATGAAGCTCAGCATGAGTCTCCACAACCACCCTCCATAAACTAAAGGTCAGAGTCAAATGTACTTTTTGCTGAGCAAAAGGAATTTGGTTCTCAGACAGATCGCTCAGTAAATCAGTTGTCCTCGCAGTTCATTCAGGAATTTTTCAACTTCTTTGATTCTACCTTGGATAATAATCCTTATTGCATAATTCATTGGCTCTTAATCAAAACACTGTGGTTCTTAAAAATTAAACAAGTGATTGCCTTAACTCAAAGGCCCTTTTTTCCTCTACTCTGTTGACTAATGAGTGTTTTCTACTTAATAGTTGCTGACACTTGGGAAATATTTTGGAAATATATTTGGGTTTCTTTTGGAAAAATGTTTCCATGAGAAAAAAACAGACCTTCTTGTTTTGTCAGGAACAAAAATCCAGTTACCAGTGTTCTGCTAGCAGTGATGATATGCTCCTGCTGCTGCCCATGGACTGGCTCTATTCCATGTTGTGTATATTTTTAAACCAGGAAAGTTTTCCTTAACTGGAGGACTACACTCTTATCACAAATTTCAAGATGCTTCTCTGCTTTAATTCTCAGGTGTGGTATTGTTTGCTCTGCCTCCTGGGAAGCAGCTTTCAAACTCATTGTTCAAGTTCCCTTGGAATGAAGAAGACAAACCCTCCCATCAAGGGAACAATAGTTTCTACTTAAGGGGAAAGTACATCTTGCCAATTTCAGTTTGCATTGTCCCAAACATGTTTGTAAAACTCTACCCTGAATAATCTGTGATGCATACAGTATCAAGTTAAACCCCCACATGGAATGACTAACACAAGCAGATGTGAAACAGCTAACAAGGAACGCAAACGTGAAGATACAACAGCATGGGTCAAATCCTATGTCAATCATAAGAAAATGTTTTTCACATCTAATCATCGAAGATTAAAGGCTGAATATTTAAGAAATGCGAAAGAAGATGTCCTTCAACAAACAATTTAAATAAGGTGAGAAGGCCATGTGGTGGGTGGAACAGGAAAAAAAAATAGAAAGGCAGACTTGGGGTTCAAGGTTCTGTCTCATCTATGAAATAGTTGGGTCAGGAGAAGTTAACTAACTAGTTTCCAAGACTCATTGTCACCATCTGTAGAATGAGACAATAGCAACAACAACTTTCATCCCTACCTTGTCAGGAATGAGAGAGAATCCAATGAGATAAGGTACATGAAGTCACTATACAGTGCCATATAAATGTTTTTTGTTTTTTTTGTTTGAGGCAGAGTCTCGCTCTTGTCCCCCAGGCTGGAGTGCAACGGTGTGATCTCAGCTCACTGCAACCTCTGCCTCCTGGTTCAAGGGATTCTCCTGCCTCCGCCTCCTGAGTAGCTGGGATTATAGGCACCTGCCACCAAGCGCAGCTTATTTTTGGTAGAGACAAGGCTTCACCATGTTGGCCAGGCTGCTCCAGAACTCCTGACCTCAGGTGATCCACCCACTTTGGCCTCCCAAAGTGCTGGGATTACAGGCGTGAGTCACCGTGCCCAGCCATAAATGTCTGCATTTCTAAAACAAAAAGTTGTCAGTGGAAAGAGCAATAGCAAGTGAGTGGATATGACTGCAGAGTTGTGGGAGCAGAGGATGGCCTGCACCTCCAGTCTGATCTCCCCTATTTCCCTGTCCTTCGGGAAGGCCAGATTATCAGACCTTCTCAGGGGGTGTAGGGGGTACTTAGGGACAGGCCACACAGCTATGGGGCTAAGCAAGGCTCTGGGACTTCTCTCCTGTTCACACTGGCGGCCCCGCTTCACTAATTGTTTCCAGGGAAAAATCAAGTGTGAGCTTGAAATAATAATTATTGAATTAGCAGTAGTAGTTCACAAGCTCAGTGACGCATCAAGAATTACTCCTGGGGCCTTTATTTTAAAATTACTGATTCTCACACTCCCAGCCCTCTGCTCACCTTAAAAATTTGAATTGTTGGGGCTCATACCCAGAATATATATTTTAAAATTATTGTAATATTGAAGTATCAGATATCCAAGAAAAAGAATGTCCCCACACCCCAATTCAAAAACAATCCAAACAATTCAAACATTTTTCTATTTTAACTTCTAACCCCAGCCCATAGGCATATTTAGTACTTTTCCTACTTTTAATAATATTGGAATATTTAATATTCTACAATTTTCATCAACATTATCTGATGAATAGCTTCATATTTCAATTGTTTTTTTTAACCTCCCTAGGCCCCTTCCAGATAACCACTGTTCAAACTTGTCATGTTTTCTTTCCTAGCTTTCTCTGTGCCAATACACACATGCACATTTTTGGCCACTGCTTCTCTTACAACATGTATCTTTATATCTTGCTTTTTCCACTTAATAATGCATCATATAAACTCCTCCAGGTTCCTAGGTGTAGAGCCAACTCATAGGTGCATAATCATCCATGGTGTATTAGTCAGAGTTCTCCAGAGAAACAGAACGAACAGGAAGTGCAGATAAATAGAGAGACGGATTTATGAAGGAATTGACTCATGTAACTGTGAAGGCTTATTAAGTCTAAAATCTACAGGACTGGCCACAGGCTAGAGACCTAGGGAAGAGCTGCAGTCAGAGTCCAAAGATGGTCGGCTGGCAGAATTTCTTCTTGCTCAGGAGAGATCAGTATTTGTTCTATTAAGGCCTTCCTGTGATTGAATGGGCCCACAGACATTATGGAGGGTAATCTGCTGTTCTCAGTCTATGAATTTAAATATTAATCTCATCTAAAAAGGCCTTTACAGAAATAGCCAGAATAATATTTGACCAAATATCCGGACATGTGGTCCTGTCAAGTTGACATATAACATTAACTGTCACACATCGTAGGGACGTACCCCAATTCATTCATTTCCCAATTGATTGCTCTATTAATAAACTTTTAGGTTTTGTTTTTTCCTATATTTTTTTCTTCTATAAACAATGTTCACATATCAAAATCTTTTCATTTCCACTGCACAGAATCTAAGGAAAAGAGATTTAGGAGTTCACCAGAAAGGTTATTTGTAATTTTAATGATGCTGTGGGATCACTTCTGAAAGGAGTTTTTATTCTTAGGGTGACTTTGGCACAGATAGGTCAGCTCTAATTATTGAGAGTACAAATATGAAACTTTTTAATTCTCTTTTTTTTTTTTTGAGATGAAGTTTCACTCTTGTTGCCCAAGCTCGAGTGCAATGGCATGATCTCAGCTCACTGCAACCTCCACCTCCTGGGTTCAAGAGATACTCCTGCCTCAGCTTCCCAAGTAGCTGGGATTACAGGTGCCTGCCACCATGTCCGGCTAATTTTTTAAAATTTTTAGTAGAGATGGGGTTTCACCATGTTGCCCAAGCTGGTCTTGAACTCCTGACCTCAAGTGATCTGCCCATCTTGGCCTCCCAAAGTGGTGGGATTACAAGCAAGATCCATCACACCCAGTTGAAACCTTTTATACTTATGCCAATGTGAAAATATTGACATGAAATCTTCTCTAGGGCTGAGACCTTAAAATCTTTCTCAATGGAGTATGATGGTAACTTAGGTGATATCTGATAACCAATGTTAATAACTTCCCACCACACATAGGTATGAAAGGCAGAGCTGTGGGAAGAAGGCTTGGGGACTCCTGAATGGCCCAGGGCAAGGATGGAACAAACTCCTTAACCTGACTTCACTGTTGCCTTTGTAACTGCTGAATAATATTTTGAATATTAATTTACGTGGTTTTTTCCCCTCCCTACTCTGTCCTACTTTCCCTATTCTTTAGTCAAGCAAGGCTCTTGGGAGGTATATGGCAAAGATGACCGTAGAGGTGGCTTAAGAAATTTCTTTTCTCAGATTTACTAAGTACTGAGAGGAAGAAGAGGTTGAGAAGAGGCAGAGTGACAGAAAGCAGGGAATACAGACTAGATAAAGGGATTCTCCCAGGCTAGGACAGAAGAGGAGAAAGTGCTATGGAACTCTGCTGAATGGAAAAGGAAGGACAAAGGGTCTCCAGTAGATGAGGCCTTGACCACCTCCCAGAAGATTCCATGCTTTCTTTTCTTTTCTTTTTTCTTTTCTTCTCTCTTTCTCTCTCTCTCTCCCCCACCTCTCTCTTTCTCTCTCCCCCACCTCTCTCTTTCTCACTCTCTCTTTCTTTCTTTCTTTTTGAGACAGTCTCACTCCATCACCTAGGCTGGAGTGCAGTGGCACAATCTCAGCTCACTGCAACCTCTGCCTTCTAGGGTTCAAATGATTCTCCTGCCTCACCCTCCTGAGTAGCTAGAATTATAGGCATGTACCATCACACCCAGCTAATTTGTATATTTTTAGTAGAGATGGGGTTTCATGTTGGCCAGGCTGGTCTCGAACTCCTGATCTCAAGTGATCTGCCCGCCTCAGTCTCCCAAAGTGATGGGATTACAGGTGTGAGCTACCACATCTGCCTAAAATTCCATGTTTTCTAAGCATAGCACCCCTCATCTAACCTTGGCTCAGCCTAAGACCACAGAACTGTGGCACAGCTCTGGGTCCAAACAAAACCAGCAATAACAACAGACATTAATCATTTTGCCAGAAGAATGGGAAGCTAGAAGTAGAAATAATGTTGATTTAAGGCAGGGTTTTTCAACCTTAGCACAATTGACATTTTAGAATGGATAATTCTTTGTTTGGCGCATTGACCTGTGCACTGTGGGATGTTTAGCAGCATCCCTGGACTCTGCTCACTAGATGCTAGTGGCATCCCCTTCCCAGTTGTGACAACCAAAAATGTCTCCAGACATTGACAAATGTCCCGTGGAGGGTAAAATTGCACTCGACTGAGAACCACTGATTGAAGGAATGTAAAGAAAGGTTATGTGTCTTGAGTTTATGGACAGAGATTCTTACCAGCTGATGTACTGACTTCAGTTTTATTATGTGCTAAGAGAGACCAGCAAGACACTGCGTTTGTCCCAGATTTGCCTCCCCAACAATGTTTTGCTTGGGCTAATTGGTAAACATTAGCTTTCATTCTCTGAACAACTTGTCAACAAAGGGATGGCATCCAGAAACAGAGGGACATGCATCTTAATTATACCTGCAGTGGTTAATGTGCCAGTGAGGCATTCCGGGTATTCTAAACCCTTGCTGACTTCTCCCAAGCTGGGGCCTGTCAGCTCTATCACTGTGCCAGACTGCAACGAATGCCAGTCCTGGAAACCCTGGCTGCCCTTCAGGACCTTTTAATTTGACACTAATAAGCCTGATTCGGGCTTTGTATTATGGAGCAGCAATCAAATATTATTGCCAGAAAGGGCAAAGAGCTGATGTCAGCGGTCTTTTCTAGGCAAGAAATGAACGTGATATTTTTCTCCGCCTCCACTCTTCTCACTGAGAAGATGATTCCTGGAGATAATCCACTTGGTTATCTGTGGACGTGAACATAATTTGGAGGCAGCAGTCATGCCAGATGGCCAGCTGAAGCTGGGAGTCCTGAGTTAATTTCTGATCCAAATTTCTTACTCCCTGGAGGAGCAGAGTGGAGGGTGTGTGTGCATGGGGAAGTCCAAGATTTTCATATCTGACAAAGAAGACTGAGAGAGGCCGGCATGAATGGCCACTGTCCTTGCCAAATCTGCATGGTATGACTTAGGTGAGTTGTTAAGAAAACTTCCTGACTGCCGGTGTGGACAGATCTTGGAACAGGCTTCTGAGGGCAGCTGCAGGATGACTTTCCCTGGAGTTCAGAGCTGCCTGGGTGGTTCCAATGCTTTTGCCCAACTCAGCTAGTCCAGACATCCTGAGTGATCTTTGAAGGTGTGCCTCAACTCACTGAGCCCTAGGTCTGTGTGGGCTTCTGAGGGGTGGGGAAGACCTGGGGCAGGTAACATAGAACTATGATGGACTGGTAGCTTCAATGAGTACATAAGGAATTCCAGAGAAACTTAAATATTTGGGTGTACATCAATGCTCACTGGAATAAAAGAGAGAAAAAAAAGAGAAGTGAAGAGAGAGGGGAAAGAGAAGCAGAGAAAACCAAAGGGAGGATTTTCACAGAGCATTACACATAAATAGTCAAGCAAAAGATAAATGAAAGCCATCAAGATGATTGCAGTGACATTTGATTTAATAGCGTAGGAAGGACGAAAGGTAGGTTTCAGGATGATGGAATGGACTGTTTCATCATATAAATTTTTAAAGTATGTATTTCTTTTTGATTGCTAATTTATTACTAAAATAGATCAGATTTTTATCTTTTGTCTTGCAACTTGGGTCTTGGGGAAAACTCACTTGGGCTTTGGTCTTAGGAATATGTTTCTATTTTTTTGAATAGTTTGAGGAGAATTGGTATTATTTCCTCTTTGAAAGTTTGGTAGAATTCGGCAGTGAAGCCATCCAGTCCTTGGCTTTTCCTTGTTAGGAGATTTTTTATTACTGATTCAATCTCTGTATTCATTATTGGTCTGTTAAGGTTTTTATATCTCTTTCTTGTTCAATCTTAGTAGGTTGTGTGTGTCCAGGAATTTGTCTGTTTCCTCTAGGTTTTCCAGTTTGTTAGTATATAATTGTTCATAATAGTTTCTCATGATATTTGTATTTCTGTCATATCAGCTGTAATGTCTCCTTTTCCATTTCTGATTTTGTTTATTTGGGCCTTCTCTCTTTTTCCTTGGTTAGTCTAGCTAGTGGTTTATAGATTCTGTTTATCTTTGCAAAAAGCCAACTTTTCATTTTGTTGATCTATTGTATTCTATTTTTATTCTCTATTTCATTTAGTTCTGCTCTGATCATTATTTCTTTCCTTCTACTAATTTTGGTTTTTGTTTATTCTTCCTTTTGTAGTTCTATGAGGTACATTATTAGGTTGTTTATTTGAAATCTTTCTACCTTTTTGATGGAGGAATTTATTGCTATAAACTTCCCTCTTAGTGGTACTTTGGCTGTCTCCCATAGGTTTTGGTATGTTGTGTTTCCATTTTTATTTCTCTGTATTTTTTATTCCTTTCTTAATTTCTTCAATGACCCATTGGTTGCTTAGGAACATGTTGTTTAATTTCCATGTATTTGTGCAGTTTCCAAAATTCCTCTTGGTATTGATTTCTACTTTTATTCCACTGTGGTTTGGGAAGATACTTGATATGATTTTGAGTTTTTAAAATTTGTTGAGACTTGTTTTGTGGCCTAATGTATGATCTATTCTGGAGCATGTTCCATCTACTGATGAGAAGAATGTGCAATCTGTAGCTGTTGGATTGTCTGTTAGGTCCATTTGATCTAAAGGTCCAAAATGTTCTGTAATTGTCTGTTAGGTCCATTTGGTCTAAAGTACAAACAATTCAATGTTTCTTTGTTGATATTCTGTCTGATCTGTCCAGTGCTGAGAAGAAGGTATCAAAGTTCCCAACTATTATGTTGGAGTCTATCTCTCCCTTTAGATTAAATAATATTTGCTGTATATATTTAGGGTCCTTAGTGTTAGGTGCATATATATTTAAGATTGGTATATCCTCTTGATGAATTTATCCCTTTATCACTATATGACTTTCTTTGTCTCTTTTTACTGTTTTTGACTTAAAGTCTGTTTTATCTCTGGTATCTGTTCACTTTTGGTTTTCATTTACATGGAATCTTTTTTTCATCCCATGTGTTTTTATACGTGAAGTTAGTTTCTTTGTAAGCAGCATATAGTTGGGCATTTAAAAAATCTAGTAAACCAGTCTATACTATTTAAGTGGAGAATTTAATCTGTTTACATTCAAGGTTATTTATGATAGGTAATGGCTAATTCCTGTCATTTTAAAAATTGTTTTTTGGTTATGTTGTATAACCTTTGTTCCTTTCTTTCTCTCTTGTTTTCCATTGCTTATGGTGGTTTTTTTGCAGTGGTAACATTTGAGTCCTTTACCTTTCTCATTTATGTGTCTGTTCTACCATTGAGTTTATATTTTTGTGTATTTTCATGATGGTGGATATTGCTCTTTTGCTTCCAGATGTAGGATTTCCTTATGCCCTTTTCTTATGGCTAGACTAGTAATAAATCTCCTCAGGTTTAGCTTGTCTAGGAAAGATTGTATTTTTGAAGGATAGATTTGCTGGGTATAGTATTTTTGACTAACAGTTTTTTTTTTCTTTTAGTACTTTTTCACATTGTTTCTTTCATCACAGTCTCTCCTGATCTGTAGGTTTCTGCTGAGAAATCCACTGTTCTTCTGATGGAGTTCCCTTAAGTGTGACTTGATGTTTTTCTCTTGCTGTTTTCAGAATTTCCTCTGCCCTCGTCTTTTGTGAACTTTCCTGATTTAAAATTTTAAGGATTTCAAAAAATGTGAAACCAACTGGTGTCCAAATAAAATATGTCATAGGGCTGGATATGACTGTGAGCTACCATTTTCAATCTCTGGCTTTATTTATCATATATGCTGAAGCAAAAATAAAACTAGATAAATATATTAAAACAGCAAGAACTATTAATAGTTGCTCCAATGTTTATTTTTTCTTTATTTTTTTGAGATGGAGTCTTGCTCTGTCACTGAGGATGGAGTGTAATGGCATGATCTTTGCTCACTGCAAACTCTGCCTCCTCGGTTCAAGCAATTCTCTGCCTCAGCCTCCCAAGTAGCTGAGATTATAGGTGCCCACCACCATGCCCAGCTAATTTTTGTATTTTTAGTAGAGATGGGGTTTCACCATCTTGGTCAGGCCGGTGTTGATCTCCTGACCTCATGATCCACCTGCCTCAGCCTCCCAGAGTGCTGAGATTACAGGTATGAACCACTGCTCCCAGCCCCAATGTTTATTTACTTGATCAAATCATTCTGGTTCTTTAAAATGCAATATAAGTACAACCTCTTACTAAAAGCTTTCCTAGACATGCCCTCCACTTTCCACTCCTTCATCCTTCCATCCCATCTGCCACCTCTGTGATCCAAGCCATCATATCTTCTGATTATGGCATGAGACAAGACAACTGCTAGATCTCCAGCCATCACATCTGCACTCCAAGAAGCAGGTTAGGGGAGGGAGGTGAAGTGCAAAAGAGCCTCCTTCCAGATGAGGTTTAAGATGGCTTTCAGAAGCCATACCCAAGAACTTCACTTACTTATATCTCATTGTCTAGTCCTCGCTGAAAGGGAGTTTGGGAGATATAATCACATCATCAACTGAAATAAAATCAGAGATCTGTGTATAGAGGAAGATGGTTATTAGGTGGGCAATTAGCATTCTCTTCCATGACTTGTTTTACTGTTTTTATTTTTTTTAAAATATGGAACCACTCAGACTGCAGTCTCCCCATCTTACTCTCCCAGAGGAAGAGAAGAATGATTATCAATTGCAAGTAACAGTTGCAGCAGAGCAACACCAAGAGCTGGCTTTTCAGCCAGGAGCAGACCCTGTGTCTCCTTGTGGTTTTTCATGCTTTACACATTCAGAGAAACTTCTCTAGTAACAAACTATAGAAATGATTCCTGAAAGTATAATCTTTCCCCACTTTTACCATTGTTCCCTATGATTCACACTCTAAACAACCATTGTTTCTAAATAGATTATGCTGTGTTTCCCAATTGAAACATGTTTAGTGGCATTTATTGTCCTTAGGACAAGGCTACTAATGTTAGTAAGACCTAGAATGCCTGTGCAACTTAGCACTGCCAACCTCCTTCTTCCTCCAAGTCCCATCCCTCTCGCTCTCATGGCTTCACCTATGCTGGCATTACTTTAGTTGTTTGGATGTGCCAGGCTCTTTTTGTCCTTTGCACTGGCTGTTCCCTCTGTCTTGAACTCTCTGCCCCCAGCTGACTGCTACTGCCGAGTGTTAGCTGACATGCTGCCAGGTGTCAACTGAAATGTCATATCTTGAGAGACCCTTCCTCATCATTTCAGTCAGAGCACCTTCTTATTCCCATTCTTCTTGGGCTCTACATTCTCACTCATAACCTTCCCACAGTTCAGGACACTGCACTGATGTGTGTGATCACTTCTGATGGCCAGTATCCCTCACTAGACTCCATCTAGGGTAAGGACAGATGCTCCGTTTGGTATACTTAGCAGGCAATCTAGAAACAATGAATATTTATTGCCTGAATCTCTAAAATAAATTACTGTTTGTTTGTTGCTATGGTAGTTAAACAGGTAACGGGTATATGAGACTCAGTTAAATGTTTACAGGCCATCCTCTTTTCCCAACCCAGCACAAAAACTTATGAAGCTAGGATTATATCAGATCCTGCACAACTAACAACTTATTGATGACTAAAGCCACCTCTCCCTTTTTTCCTCCTCCATTCTTATACAGAATAAACTTTCTAGGCCTTCCTAGTTCGGTTGTTCTATGCTGGGTGATGAATGTGAGGTGCCTGCTCCTTTATCCTCAATTCAGTTATGTGCATTAATTAAGCATAAATAATTGAGCATTGGGTGGGGGAGAGGGTGCCCATTTGTTTACATCTTGGGAAGCCAGCTGTATTGCTCTAAAAAACAAAAATAAACAAATACAACCTCATGAAAGTATTTTCCTTTAAACCTTTGCCTCTAAAATGCCGGACAAAAAATTAAAAAAATAAAAAAAACAGGAAGGGAATTCTTCTCAAGAGATGTATCATGCAACTTTATCTGAGAATGCAAACTGAAGGTGAATGGGGAATACATAAACCAAAGAGCTGGCAACGTTTGCAGCTTGAACAGGGAGAGGCATATCAATTATTGATACTTTTCTGTCTCTAGATGTGTGTGATTCATTCCATGCTGGCTCTAACATATGCAGGGGAGAAGAAGAGAGAAAAATATTAAGATTTTCTTTTTGGCCAAAGTGTGGACACTGGTTTTCTGCTCCAATTAAAGTGGGACCTTGAGAGTGTGGGGGTGACACTTTGTCCAGATGAACTTTGGCAAAGTTGGAGGATGGGAGGCCCAGATGTGTGACCCAACAGCAGATGTCAACACTGGGATGGTCCAGCTGAGTGCACGTTTATGCCTTTCCTTCTCCAAGGGAGACCTCAGGAGATAGATAGTATCTCACAGGCTTACACCAGATGCTAATCAGATTATATCCAGATGCTCTATAAACATATGTCAGCAGTTGAAAAGACCTACCCTAATTGAGACAAAATTACTTTTTCCAATGCTGTAGGTAAAATGCACAAGTAAAAACATAACTCTGTGGTTGTTTAAATACACCCTAAGGTGCTTTATTTTTCTTTAGCTCACAGAAAACCCAGGTTGAACAAATATACGTGCTTGCAAGAAGTCTGTTGAAGAGAGAAAAGTGGAGAGAGAAAGGAAGTAGGCAGCCTCTTCAGCTCCCTGTGCTTACAGATGCAATTTCTTAATGGTTTAGGATTCTATCATGCAATCTGAAAACTGTGCTTTAGTAAATTCTCTTTCTTACTGCTGATAGAGGAGCTCCTAATGTTAACAAGTATAATTTATTACCTGCTGAAGAATATCCAAAGTGTCTTCTTATGTATTTAGTACAGGGCTTGTGTTTTTCAACAAATGCATCAACCACCTTTTGTTGAGGGTCCACTTTAGGCACTGGCCAGTGAGGAGACATCAGTGAAAAGTGTTGTAGACAGCTGTGAGCTTTCAAGGAGCTCATAGTGTCATGGGGAGGCAGACAAGTAAACAGGAAATTATGACACACGTGGAAACACCATGATGGAGAAAGCTTAAGATGCTATGGGAGCACAGAGGAAGCTTGCCAGATGTAGCCTTGCTGTGGAGATGGCCAAGAAAGCTTGAGGAGGAACAGGCTGAAGGGGCTGGATGAAACAGAGGTGAGGGAATGGAACCCTTAAGTCACGAAACATGCCATGCAAGACTGTATCAGTGGCTATAAATTACACACATTCTGATTAGGAGATAAATAACTAAAACTGTGTAAAAATGACATGGGCTTCCTGACAAAGCAGCAAGTTCCATATTATGAGTTGTGCAGAGACTAGATTAACAGTTTGGGAAATTGCCAAAATAGATTTCTGTCCTGGGTGGGAGGCCATACCAGCCGGGTCCATAGTCTCAACCTCAGAGCCAAGCCAAATTTCCACAAGTAGAGTTAAGAAACGTGCATTTGTTTAAAAGCTTCTAAATTAGTCATCAGGCAAATCAAAATTACAATAAGATACCAGTTCAATACCATTAGGTAGGGGAAGCCATTAAGATGGTTATTTTTTTTTAAAAAGGGAAAACGTATTGGTGAGGATGTGGAGAAATTGGAACCTGTGTGTATTTCTGATAGAAATGCAAAATGGTATTGCTGCTGCAGAAGCTGTGTGGTAGTTCCACAAAAGTGAAACAGAATTACCAAATAACCCAGCCATTCCATTTCTAGCTATATACCCGAAGGTATTGAAAGCGGGAACTCAAACATATATTTGTGCATCCATGTTCATAGCAGTATTATTCATATACCCAAAAGGGGAAAAAATCCACAATTCCACCAAAAGGTGAATAGATAACCAATATGGTGGTATATCCATACAATGGAGTATGAGTCAGACATAAAAAAGAAGGAAGTTCTGTAATATGCTATCACATGGATGAACTTTGCAGACATTCTGTTAAATGAAACAAAGTCACAAAAGGACAACTATGTGATTTCACTTATATATGGCATCAGAAAAGGCAACAGAAAGTGGATTAGAGGTCACCAAGGGCTGGAGGTGGGGAATAGTTGCTTAATGGTTACAGAGCTTCTGTTGGGGTAAAAAAAATGGGTTTGGATAAAGACAGTGGTGATACAACAATGTGAATGTACTTAATGGCACACTTAACAATGATTAAAATGGTAAATTTTATGTTATGTATATTTGACCACAATTTTCTTTTAGAAGGCAAAAAGCTCTCTCACTGATCTTAAAGCAGTCAGTCCACAGAGCAGTTAAAGAATTTTTCTATTTTTTAATTTTTGTGGATACATTGTAGGTATATATATTTACGAGGTACAGAACATACTTTGGTACAGGCATGCAATGGAATAATTACATCATGGAAAATGAGGTATCCATCCCCAGACATTTATCTTTCGTGTAGCAAACAATCCAGTTATACTCTGTTAGTTATTTTAAAATGTGCAATTAAATTATTGTTGACTATAGTCCCCCCATTGTGCTATCAAATACTAGGTCTTATTCAGTCTTTCTATAATTTTGTTCCTGTCAACCATCCCCACCTCTCTCCCCCTACCTTTCCCAGCCTCTGGTAACCATCTTTCTATTCTCTATCGCCATGAATTTAAATGTTTCGATTTTTAGACCCCACAAATAAGTGAGAACATGGGATGTTTGTCTTTCTGTGCCTGGATTATTTCACTGTTTAATGACCTCCAGTTCCATCCATGTCCTTACAAATGACAGAATCTCATTTTTATGGCTGAATAGTACTCCATTGTACCGCATTTTCTTTATCCATTTATCTGTTGATGGACACTTGAGTTGCTTTCAATTCTTGGCTATTGTGAACAGTGCTGCAATAAACATGGGAGTGCATATACCTCCTTGATAAGCTGATTTCCTTTCTTTTGGGTATATACCCAGCAGCAGGAATGCTGAACCATATGGCAGCTCTGTTTTTGCTTTTTGAGGAACTTCCAAACTGTTCTCCATGATGGTTGTATTAATTTACATTCCCACCAACAGTGTACAAGGGTTCTTCACATCTTTATCAGCATTTCTTATTACCTGACTTGAATAAAAGTCAATTTAACTGGGGTGAGATGATACCTCATTGTAGTTTTGATTTGCATTTCTCTGATCCTCAACAATGTTGAGTACTTGTCATATACCTGTTTGCCATTTGTATGTATTCTTTCGAGAAGTATCTATTCCCACAGGGCAGTTTTGGGGAACCTCTGGACTTGCTTATCATACAGCTGTAGATGTTTCACAGGCTAAAAAAGCCAAAGTGTTTGCATGGTTTCTCCTGTATAGAGCAAAGCCAGGTGCAGATGATGTCAACCAGGAAGAACCTGAACTGTGTTGTATAAATATCTGCGTCTTAAACAAAAAGACACTGTAGAATATACTTTCAGGATATAACCACTTGTGAGCACAGATAAGCTCCAAGCCTTTTTGATATCTGCCTGAGCCAGTAAGAGGCTTCCCTCTGATAAAAAAAACAGTGAAATCCAAGGTCTTTCTCCAGGGCAGTTGGCAGACGAGGGTATAATTCAGCTACTGTTGCCCACTTCCATAGATTGCTTATGGGTAATTTCATTTATTACGATCAGATAGAAGCCAACACATGCCAGCATTCCCTTCAGCAGATACTCCAAATTTCATATGCATATATGCACCTTGAATCTTCAGATTTGCACCAATCTCCCAAAAGTGAGAAAGAAGGAAGGTGGGTACAGGTCAGTGTACTCAGTGTCCTACACTGAGTTCTCTAAGAAGCAGAGCATTAGACAAAGGCTTGAGTGCCAGTAGGTTTATTTGGGAAGTGATCCCATGGAGGAGAAGTTGGGGAAGGGGATGGGGAGGAGGTTAACAGGGAAGGAGAAAAGACTAGGTATACTAAGAGTTGTTACTTACTCAGTGGGCAATAAATAACCCCATAGGACATTTTGAGAAGCTGTATAGCTAAGAATCCAGAATGATTCATCTAGGAATTGAATAGGGGAAATATTTGTCCCTCAGTTCAGTTCCCTACTGGTAGGAATGGCTTTGTGGGCATTCCATGTTTTGGCTTGAGTGTGAAAGGAGACAGAGCTGACTCAGGACAGGAAACAAGAAGGGAGTAGTCCAGGGTCAAGACCCAAGAGAATGCATTGTCAGGCCGCACCTACATGAAACTGAAGGCTAGGCTGATCGCAGGGGCGTAGCAGCAGGTGCAGTAAGAGGTAGGGCCAAGATGATGGGAAGTGGTATACAAGAGGGGTGTAATGTGGTAAGAAATAATCCTGTAGTTCTAAGCAAGTGTGACACTACTGCATGGATCCAGGCTCTTCCCAGGGACCTCCAAAGGACTGCCCACAAAGCTCCAGATCAGTGTACAGACATGTCTACACTCAGGGGAAAAAAACAGGTTTGACTGGGAGAAGAGGCAATACTGCTCATAAGAGGATAGTTTTTGCTTGTTTCATTTATAACTTCAATTCCTGCAAACCACAGCAAATTAAACAAAAATAAATTTTATTCTTTTCATTATCCACTTATCCCAGAAGGGATTCCTTTCCCAGAATTTCTGCTTCGTTTCTAAAATTAGAAGCACTCATTTGCTCGAGGTGGTTGCAAATTTAGCTCAATGGTTCTCTAAGTGTGGTTCCAAACTAACAGCATCATCACCTGGGAACTTCTCAGAAATTTACATTATCAGACCCTACCCTAGACTCTTTGAAGCAGAAACCCGGGGGGTGGAGCCTAGTAATCTAGTTTAGTGAGACCCCCAGGTGATTCTGATGCATACTCAAGTTTGAGAATTGCTGCCTAGAACATTAAATAAATCTATCACATGCTTTCAGCCAGGTTTTTAGGACTTTGCATTAGAAATAGGGGCATGAAGTCATAAATCAATCTTCACTTTTATATCAGCAAACACTAAATATGCTTGTATTGCATTTCTAGGGCTGCTAGAACAGATGATCACAAACCGGCTGGCTTAAAACAACAGTAATTTATTCTCACTCAGTTTGGGAGACCAGAGGTCCAGAATCAGTGTCAGCAGGGCCACAGTCCCTTTGGGCTCTAGGGGAGAATCCTTCCTTGACTCCTCCAGCTTCTGATGGCTTTGACATCCCTTGGCTGTGCCTGCGTAACTACAATAGCTGCCTCGTCTTCTCGTGGCCTTTCCCTCTGTGCATCTCTGTGTCTGTCTGTCTTTCTCTTACACCACCACCAGTCATTGGATTTAGGGCCCACACAGAATCCAGGTCTATCTCATTTGGAGATGCTTAATGCATCTGCAAAGATCCTATATAAGGTCACATTCACAGCTACTGTGAGGTTAAGACTTGGGACATACCTTTTTGGGGGATCAAAATTTAACACACTACAATGTCCAGCATGCTGGAATCCAACATCTTTATAAAATTTGTTATTAGTCTTTTTTTTTAGACTAGTAAGCAAAAAACATCCACAACCACTTGATCACTTTTTTGTCCTTTGTAGGCAACACCAACAGAATCATATGTAACTAGAATGTCTATTCACCAGCTTGGTATATAAACATTATCACTCCACACTGATGTTTCAAAGTACAATGACTCCTCGTCCCTGACTGCTCAAACGAGCCTCTGTCCCTCCTTCACCCAATTTGCTAAAGAAGCGTATTAATCACTCACACCAATGCCTGGTTGCTCACAGGTGTTACTGGCCCCAGGGAAGCGGAAGATCACAACTACTGCCTCAAATACACACTGCTCTGGAAACTGGCCACCTCTGCCCCAAACCAAGGGCTTGTTATGTGCTGACCTTGTGTCCCAGGCTCGACTCCTGCTGCTTGTTCCACTGTCTTGCTCTCTGTCTTCCTTCAGTCTGCATTAGGGCTGGGGTGGGGGTGTGAGTGGGGATGGAGGTGGGGGTGGGGGGTCTTTCCTCTACCACATCACCTAAGCATGGCTACAGGCGCTCTTAATTTATGCATAAGCCCAGACATACTCTAGCTCCTCCCACTGAGCCACTTCTTTATCTCTGCATGGCACAGGGCCACTCTGCTGTACAATTCCAAGGGGCTCCATTCACATCATATTCTCTGAGAATGATACCGTCACATACCATGCACAACTATGGCCCTGACACAGCCAGAAATCCATTTTCTCCCAGAGAACCCTGTAATGCCTCTTGGCTTGACTCACCTCCAGCCTGACTGTGAAAAGAGATCTCTCTTCCCCCAAGAGTGACTTATAGTCCAAGTTCACCAGCAATGGGGCAATCCATTCCTTTCAGGAAAAGGTCCACCCCAGGAAGGCAATTCCCCAAAGCTCTGACATTCTAAGAGGTCCCAAACTAAATGCTATTCAAGCTTGCCCAATCTTATTATCCTTGTTACAAGTATAATAATTAAGAGACATTTTTAGACATTAGACATTACAGTGTTGAGAACAAATATAGCTTTTTAAAAAAGGAAAGTAAACTTACTCATGTGCTTGCCAAGTCTCAATCAAAAGGCGCCATATGGAAATGGTATAAATACGATTGGCCTCCAGCACTGGCCAACTTCGCATCTCCCTGAGGCTCACAGATGGGATGCCACATGGATTAGATCCAAAGACTCGATAATTTGGTCCTCGTCCTTTCCTAGATAGTTCTTGCTGGAAGAGAGTGAGAGGAAACAATATGGTTTTCCACTGGAAAATAAATGGAAGCTTGTCCGTCTGCAGTGCAACCAGTGTTTCAAAAGAGACCTCCTCTTCCCCTTTCACACTTCTAAACCACCCCCAGCAGAGCTGGCTCCCAGGTGTAGAAGCAGGGTGATGAATGTCACCTGAAAATGAAGAAGCTGACTAGAAGTGAGGACAGGAAGGAGAAGTAATCAGAGTCAACCACACCGACCCGTTTTCTTTCTTAGCTCAGCCTTCTAGGGCTTCATTTGTATCCACTCACCTCTTAATACAGGAACGCTTCTCTTTGCCTCTCAGGTGTCATACCTTTTTCTATCTGGGGCCTAAAGACATCAACAAAGTGCTCACGTGCACACAGTTGTCAAGAGTCAGAGCTAAGATCTTCAATGTGAACAATCAGAATCTGCGGCACGGTTCCCTTGAAAGTGATCCTGGGCTCCCAGAAGGCCACAGCGAAAGAAAGAGGCATCCCATTGAAGACCAGCAAAATACTTTCCATCCTGGTTGGTTCCAGATTGTTCTTCCCATTGCCCATCTTCAATAGTTTCGCCACCTCACCTCTTTTCAGCACTCTTCCCAGCTTTTCTTCCACATCTTCCTGTCTGATGCCGAAGGTACTGGGCAAACGGAACACAGAACACTTCAGGATCTCAACTCTCCTTGCTCAGATTGAAATCACAGTCTCTCTGACCTCAGGATTCAGGTTTTTTGTTTTTTTTTCCTACACCAAAATTATACTGCATATTGCTGCCAGGGTAAGCTTTCTGCAAAATGCATTGAATCCATCTGTGCTCCTGTGTGAGAGCCGTTGAGGTTCCTCACTGCCCAGAAAATGAAGCTCAAGCTCCTTTTTATGACACCCAAGACCTTTTGCTCTCTACTCATCTTTCTCTTTAAGCTTATCTCGTAGAACCCAGGATCCAAGCCACACTCAAGTCACAGTCTTTCCTGAACACATCACAGCATTTTATGCCACTGAGCTCTGTCTTTTCACTCCATCGCCTCCCGCTGAATTCTTATACATCCTTCAAAAAGAAACTTAAAGAGTTCCTTCAAGAAAGCATTATGTCTATTTCTCTTGTTAGATGGACTCATCAAGACTAGAGCTATATCCTTTTAAATATGTCTGCTCTCCAATGCAATTGCTGGCACACAGCAGGCTCTCATGAGATTTTATTAAAGATATTTTATTGAGTACCTACTGTGGATCAGGCTCCCCACTAGGCCCCAAAGGTATAGAAATTTAATAACCAACACTCTTAGGGTGCTCTTTGGGGCAAAATGAGGAATGTCCTCTCATATCACAGAACCCTTACTTCTTTAAAATTTACTCACAGCACCTAAGATATATTAGTGGTGGATGATACTTGCATGTTTTTCTAGTCATATATTGCTCATTCTAGCCACAAGCTTGTTTCTAAGAAATGGGTAAGTGAGACCTGGTGCAGTGATTCGTGCCTGTAATCCCAGCACTTTGGGAGGCCGAGTTGGGTAGATTGCTTAAGCCCAGGAGTTTGAGACTAGCTTAGACAATAATGGCAAAACCACATCTCTGCAAAAAGTACAGAAAAGTTAGCCAGGTGTGGCGGCACACATCTGTAGTCTCAGCTACTCCAGAGGCTGGGGTGGGAAAATCACTTAAGCCAGGAGGCAAAAGTTGCAGTGGGCTGAGATAGCACCACTGCACTCTAGCCGGGGTGACAGTGAGACACTGTCTTAAAAAACAAACAACCAAAAATAAACAAACAAATAAACAAAACCTCAGAAATAGTAAATAAGTGAAGTTGTTATAAAACTTTCACATAACAAGCCCTTAAACCAAAAATATTGTTGGTGAACTTATTATAATACATTAAATCTATCTGCCTTAGTAGATACATACAACTCCTGAAAAGAACAGATCCTTACAAATCTACAGCAAGCATATCGTGTGTGTGTACCCATGCATGCATGCAGGCATGTTATTAACATTCTTTGGTGTACAATGGGGCAGGCCTTGGGTCCAATTATGTTTCCAGGATCCAGGTTCAGCTGAATGCAGAACCTCTGCTACACAGGTGTTATCCTTGGCTACTTAATTGTTAGAATACTCTCCTTTGTGGACATCAGATGATGGATACAAGAGAGAGAAGGTCTATTCACAACCAATGTTTCTTTCTTATGATACAGCCTCAGAGAAGAGTAAGAGGAGCAAAATGAAATATTCAATAGAAATAATAAAATAGAATTGATCTGCCTACACAGAATATAGATTATTCCTTTATTTTCACTTCATTGAACATGATCCATAAAAGATTAACAAATGCCTACTGCTTAGAAGTTGGCTTCTTAGTGAAATCATCTGAGAAGGTTATAGAATATACTTCACTCAAACTAGAAATGGTTTTTTCCCCTGCTGCAGTCATAATTGTTGACAAAGACCCATTTGGAGGAGGCAGGAAGATATGTCCTATCCGGATTTCAGACTTGTAGACCCATCGGTGTTGGGAACTGGAGGAGTCTGTGTCCTCTCTCTTCTGTCTTTTTCCTCTTCCCTGTAGCTGACTCACTCTCAGCTGCAATCTGGGTTCAGAAAGTTCTGCATGCTTGCCTTGCTGAAGGTAACACAAAGGCTCCTTCTCTAACACACTATCAACATTTTGGAAGTGTTTTCACTCATTATTATACCTGTTATTTACCTGGATGGCCCAGCAGACAGAAAGAAGAACCCTTTGCTGCTGTCCCTTGTGGGTCACAGGCACCCATTCAAGGCAGGGCAGGAGACGGCAAGAAGAGGAAGAGGCCCCAGTAAAAGAGCAAACGAAGACCTGGAGATCCCCCACATCCCTGCTCCTCGGGATCCTATTTCTTTCCAGACTTTTACAGCTCGTTCTTTTCAGGGCACTTTACTACCCACTCTAAGAATTTTATTTGCAGCTGTCAGCATGCAAGGCTGAAATCTTGTTTGTGCTCTGGGTTGGTGTGCCCTGGGTTACTGTGCCCAGCTCTCAGCCCGAGCCTTTTAAAAAACAATTCACTTGAATGACATTCATTTGCAGAACAAAGAGCTGGGAAGAGGACAAGGTCAGGGAGGACTGCCCTGATGATGTCAGGAAGACTTCTCTCTGGAGAGCACATGTTTCTGGGTGACTCGTATCTCCTGGGTGAGGTTGGGGCCACTCAAAATACTGGCTGAGCATTTAAGAGGCCACAGGAGGTGCAAAGGCAGGAGTAAAGACTGGAGAACATCTCCTTCCATCCCAGCTCCTTGAGGGTGGTCAGCTTGTGTTTACAGCTGTTTGGTGACCCTAGAGAGAGCTGAGGGAGGAAAGCATTGGCAGGAGAGGGGGGTCATTAGCAGCTGTGCATTTTTCCTGCTGCCCTTCTGAGCGTTGCTCAATGCTTGGATACTGCTCTGTGTGGTCTCATGCAGTGCTCTGAGCAACAGATTGAGGAGGAAGAAAACTTTTCTCGAGTCCTTTGGCCCGTACTAAGTGCTAACTAAGTGCTGACTTAGGACTGTTGGGAGCATTTCTCTGGAGATGCAGTGACCCTGTTGAAAATACTCAAGTTCTGAGCTGCCGGCTGAGGACACTGAACACAGGGCAGGTTAGCAGTTCATCTCCAAACCACCCATGACAGAAAACAGCAGGGAGTGGACCTAGGAAGAGATCAAGAGAGCTCTCAGAAGGAAGCAGTACAAATGCTCATTCCTTAAAAATGAGGTTGGTCAAGGCAGGAGGGTGGGAGCCATTTGCTCAGTCAAACAAGGACTAGGGAGGTGGGAGTGTCCAAAGGGAAGCAGCATAAGGGTAAAGTGAGGCAGGCAGGTGCATCATCAAGGGTTCTGGGGAAGTGGGATTTGTTGAGGTGAAACATAGCTGCACTATGGGCCTTCTGCCATGCCTTAATTTTATGCCAGGTAAGTAGATACCCGGAAATTTTTTTTTAGAGACCAAACTCTGGCTTTTAAAAAAAATGTGTAAGAAAAGCAAAGCAGGGCTCTGCGAAGACAGGAGATTTGTCTGACTTACTGTTTTATCTTCAAACTTACAGTAATGCATGCAGTGGGTTCTCCATAAATATCTGAGGAATGAGCATGCCATCCAATTCATTGCAGTGATTTTCTTCTACAGCCTCTGTTTTTCTATGAAAGGGGAAAGTCTCCCCCATCTTTCAAAGGGAGCGCTTGTGGTGACCAAGGGCTCTAGGTAACCTACATAATCTTTGTATGGGTCATTTTAATTGTTTAATTAGTTGTTTTATTCATTTCATTCAGCAAATATTTATTGGTCAGTTAGCTACTTTTATAGGTACTAAGCTTAGCATATGTGAATACAATGGTAAGCAAAATAGACTGTGTGCACCACACAGTCTCATAGACTGTAGTTCTCCAAGACCATCATTAGAATTCCAGGTTTAAATAACTGATCAGTTTAACCAAGCCCAAACAACCTACCAAACCAACAAACAACAACAAAAAGCTACATCCAAAGCACTGGCCCCTTTGACCTTCAGAACTTCTCATGAACATCAGATGATACACATGACTCAGTCCTCTAGGTTAGAAAGAACCTTGAGAGGACATTTTAGGCTGGCCCTCATGTATTAGTCACAATAGGCTGGGTTATGCTGCAGTAACAAATTAACCCTGAAATTTCTTCAATTTAAGACAGCAAAGGTATATTTCTTGTTTAAGCAAATCTCCTTATAGATGCTGCTTCCACACAGTGACTCAGAGATCTAATCTGCTTCTATCTAATGATTCAGCATCTAAACAAGTGGCATCCATGTCACCATGACTGAAGATCAAAGATTGTAGGCAAATGCCTAGAGGCTGTCCACTGTCTTAGTCTGGAAGTGACACCTCCACTTCCCCTCACAGTTCTTTGGCTACCATTAGTCACATGACCCCATGCAGCTGCAAGGAGGTAAGAGGTGGGTAGGAACACATGGATATTTGATGAGTAGTAAATGTCTCAGCCACGTGCATTCTTTAGACAAAATTCCCCCTGAATCATCATTCTGAAGAATTGAGAAACAACCTTGAAACAACTGATAGATGAGATTTAGAAAATAGATTTTTCAAATAAATGAGTCAATTTCTTTTCTAGGCTCCTTATCTGGGACTAATTTTAAAATTAAACGAATATAGTTAGTTCTTCCTCTTTCTAGGTCAGAGGAATTAACTACTGACCTTTTTGTACATCCATCATTCTTTGATTTCTTTCCTAGGTCAGGAAAACTTTGTCTTATGCTGCATATTTTCAGGTGATAAGGTCTATTTGTTCATCCCGGTGAATAGAGATAGCACTCTAGATTGTAGAACAAATAGATTTGTTTTATTATCTCTCAGAACTCTATGTTAGTAGCCTTACCTGCCTTCTAAATGTTTCCTTTGCAGCCCTTTGTCTACTGGACTCCTATTTATAATAAATATTCACCTGATTATGTCTGAAATGTTAGAATAAAATTTGCTTTTTCTAGATTCACTTTTTGTTACTGGAGAGAAAGCACCAATTTGTTTCTTTATGTTTCTTCTGCCATTGGGGCTTTATTAAATTACGTGTTGTAGCATCTCATTTATTTCTAATTTAGCTGCAGATTTCTGCCTAAGTGTGCCCTGATTGTGTTCTTGCTTGCTCAGGCACATTCTCCAATAAGCTACAGTCCTATAATTAGCACTAGACCTATGAAAGAACTATGTTGAAATATGATAATGTATTCCATTTGCTAATATAAATTTATTCCTCAGTAGCATTTTTCAGAGCCATATGAATTTGATTATTCTTAAATCTTCACTTCCTAGTGATGGTTCTTTCATTATATTATAAATCATCTGATTATAATTCAGTGGCATAAACTCTTGACTTTGTGTTTTCTTTTTTCTTTTTTTTTTTATTCAACTGGTAGTTGATAGTACTTGAAATGTTGGTAGCTTCACTATGGAATCCAAAGGCACTATTACTCCTTGAAATTGGAAAACGCTATTGCCTAACTGGAGTTTATTAGAAAAGAAACCAATTTGGGGGAAATTCAGTAATGCAAACTTGATCTCAGATGTAACCACTAATAGGAACTTTGAGTGAAATTTTGGCTTGTAGCAACTTATCCAGAGAGAAGAAGCTTACTCCTTGGAAGGAAGGTTGGAACTTTTTTTTTTTTTTAGTGTTTCTCTCTCAAAGGTGTGTGAGGTTAAAGCCATACTCTCTCCACTCTCTCTGCTGCCTTTTAATTTACTGAACCAGAATTTTTACGAAGTTTCCTTTTGACACTCATCCAAAATTTTTTGAGCATCTACTATGTGTTAGGCCCCAGAGGAAAAGACACCTGGGCTCCCTACCCCCATGGAGTACTGGTTCCAAGGAGGGGGAAAAGGAAACTCAGAATTACAAGATGTTGCTAGTAGATATGCAGAGTCCCATGGGAGCTCAAGGCAGCGATCCTATTTGTAACTTGCCGAGATTTTTCATCCTAGAAGCATGTCCACGTTGAGACCTGAAGGATGAGAAGTAGTCAGCCAGGTGATCTATAGATGGAAAGGGGAAAGTAGAAATGTGAGTACTTTAAGCAGATGGAATAGCAAGTCCAAAGGTCTAGGTGCAAGGGAGAGACCATGGTGAGAAACTGAAAGATGGATTTGGCTGGACATTGATGGCATTTGTTCATTGTATGCACATCATGCAATGGTTTCCACCAATTGTGGTTTGTGTGAGAGGGGTGAAAACACAGAGAGAAGGTGCCAGACTTGTGACCTCATCTACCGTAAAGGATCTTAAAGGGTTTTGACTATGACAACAGACACAACTTTCCCACAGACATCCTCATACCTGCCATGATGTCACCGGCTGGATGCAATTCATACAGTCCGTGAAGTAATAGGAGGAAGACCTCTGTGGTCCCTGCAGCCTGGGAGAAAAGAACTCATTCAAAGTCAGAAGCAACACAGTCCTGAGGGAGTCTGGGTATTGAGTGAAGAGGAGATGGAAACAAAACAGGACAGAGTGGTGAATTTGATTTACATAAGAGCAGGCAAGGAAGACTGGCAAGTGTGACACAAAAGACCTGTGCACTGAGTGTGTTTGGGGCTGGAAGCTGAGAATAGGAAAGAGACAACTCAAGGGAGAAGCTGGCATCCACATGCAGGGTACGGACAGGGGCAGCAATGGTGAGAGAGGCTTTTCAAATGTCTGCTATGTATTAAGAATTTACCTCCTCCTTTACTGTTTCCTTGATAGATAGAATAGGTTTGAAATGCTGAATATAGACTTAGAATTCTTACTGGTTGTATTTGTACTTCTTTGAATGAAGTATTTGGCTGAGACTGGACCAATTGGAGCCCTAGGGCTCACAGGGTTGTAGAAACCTTCTCATGAGACTGTAGCTCCAACTAGTTAAGTAGAGTGCAGATGACTGCTTAGAAATAGAGCCAATCAACCATCTCAGTTCTTCCTCTTGGGTTATTACCAGGATAGTTCCTAAAGGAGATACATTTGGGGATGTCTGCTCAGCCCATGACTTTCTGCATCCAGAAACTGTTCCCTCACCCATAAGAACTAGCACTCTCCCAGCATGCGTGCTAGCACCTAGCACTTCACCTCTGTTCCACCATTGGCTGATCAGACCAGGAATGAGTACCTGACCCAAACTGGGCCAATCGGAGTATTTTTTGAGAATAAGACATTAAATGAAGAAGATGGCAACTTGGGAGCTGTGGAGAGCCACATATGTCCATGAGTTCTCCAAAGCTGAAAAAGTAAAGTAACAAAGGGAAAAGATTAAGCAGACCATGGAAGAGAAGCTGAGCTTTAAAATGTAGGGTAGAAACTTTCTGATCTCTTGGTGGCTTTTCTATTTTGGGTTCCAGGCCCTCATGAGGCTGTTTCCCTTAGCTTCTTGCAAGATATGCAGGATCTCTCAAACAAACTTTCCTTTTGTTGTCATCTAAGTTAGTTGGAAGTATGTTTTGATTACTTAAAATCCAAAGAAATTACCCTTAAAAAATTGCCCTTTATGACCCAAATTCCTTAGGTTATTCAGTTTATACTTTCTAGTATTTCTAGACTCATCTGTTTGCGAACTTTTTGTATCTTAAGGACACAAGGCCATCCATCAGCCCTGATGATCTGTTTTATCTTCAGAATCAGCCAGCAAAGCAGGGGAAATAAGTATGTGCTAGTATTTTGCTGAGAAAGCTCTTAAATTATCTCATCTCCTGCTGGGTATAATTGTATCATTTAATAGCTTAACCATTTTCCCCTAAACTTCAGCCTGTGTTTGCCATTATTCATCTATTGCATCTTCTGATGAGCTTTCCTTCTTGGGTTCATGTCTGGATGTCTGTCTCAGTCCAAATTAGCTATATCTAGAATTTAGGCTAGGATGGGTTTTCCAAAGGGGCTGATGTCTCTCGTTATAAGGTAAAAGTAAAACTAGTGTCAACTTTACACATAGGGTAGATCAGTATTTGAGAAGCAGACCCTTCAACCCCAAAGCTCTATAACACAAACAGGACTGAGCCCTTGGCACACAAGGGCTCACCTAAGATAAAGAATTTCCCATGGTGAGAGGGGTGGCCTTAGATCCCCAAATCTTTATGAAAAATATGGTGACCCAGGCACCTGCTGAATCAGACTCTGTAGGAATGGGGCTAGGGATCCTGAATCTTAGATCCAGTTCATTTTGATGTGTGAAAACCACTGGCTATGAGCCCAAGTTACAATTTTCAATAATCATTAGACTGTGTTCTACAGTAAGCTCACTCTCTTCTTCAATGTAGCAGTGGTATACATCTATCATAAAAATTAAAGTCAATTGAAGTACATACCTTTTTTGAAGACTGCCACTCCTGAAAAAAAAAAAAGTGAACCCACCCCAGATCCTCCAAAATTGAATTAGAAACCACTGGCTCAAGTCTCTGTTCAGACCAGTGGGCTTGCTAGGTTGTCCTGAAGTGTCAGGGACTAGGGGATGTGTTTTTGTTTGCTCGCGACTGGGTCAAGAAGCAGACAAATGTCTATCTAGGCAGATAGTTGTGAGTCTCCAGTGAAACTCCACCTTCAAGCTGGAAACAGTCCTGGGTAAATCTTTGAACTGGATTGAGAACCCACCTTTGACTTGGCAAGACTTCTTCTGATTTTTTTTTTTTTTTGAGATGGCATCTTACTCTGTTGCCCAGGCTGGAGTGATCTCAGCTCACTGCAACCTCCACCTCCAGGTTTCAAGGGATTCTCCTGTCTTAGCCTCCAGAGTAGCTGGGATTACAAGCATGTGCCACCACACCTGGCTAATTTTTGTATATTTAGTAGAGATGAGATTTCACCATGTTGGCCAGGCTGGTCTTTAACTCCTGACCTCAGGTGATTCACCTGCCTTGGCCTCCCAAAGTGCTGGGATTACAGGCGTGAGCCACGGTGCCTGGTCGCTTTCCTCTGATTGATCCCCACCCTTCACCTATTTTACATATACCTACCTTTTCCTAATTGGTTTTCTATACTATCATCGTGCCCATCTTTGAGTGGTGTCTTCACGTTAACTTTTTTTTTGCATACTCATAAACCAATCAGCATGCACTACCTATTCTGAGCCCATACAAAACCTCAGATCCACTGAACCAGAACCTCTTTGAGGAGGACGAGGAATTTTCATTAAGCTCTGTGGGCATTTTTTACACATACTAAAGATTCAGGCCTTCCTCGAATGTCTCTAAATCCTATTTAATGCTTACATTAAAAAAAGATAAGGGCATTCTTAGTCTAGATATGGCTCAGTTGTATTGAGAACTCTCCTGCCTTCGGGTAGGGGGACTACCCTGGGTCCCCTGCCTGCTAAAGGCTGTTTCATCACTCAATTGAACTTCTTGCCTAACTCACTCTTCGAATGTCTGCATGCCTGATCCTTCTGGTGGTGAGACAAGAACTGGGGCCTATAATATGGAGCAACAATCCTATACCATTTGTTTATGTGTTTGAGAGACTTGGAAGAAAACAGGAAATGCCAAGGCAGAATTTCTTGAGCTGTGATTCTCAAACCACCTAGATCATAAAGCTATAAAGAGCCTTGTTATAAAAGCAGATTCTGGGGCTCTACCTCAGATCCACTGAACCAAATAGTGGTAAAAAATTCAGGCCTTCCTTGAATGTCTCTAAATCTTGTTTAATGCTTATATTTAAAGAAGATAAGATCATTCTTAGTGTAGATACCACTGGTATCTAGTTCTTGCCAGCCTCTCTCTTTGGGTAGAATAGAAATACTAATAGCAATAGCTAATGTGTTTTGAGCTCATATAATGACAGTTAGCACTAACAGCTCTACACGTATTATTTCAGTAAATCCACACAATAACCCAATAATGACTCTTCTGTTATTATCTCATTTAATAAATTAAGAACTGAGGCTCAAAGAGGATATGGACATTTCCCAAGATCAACAGCTAGCAAGTGGTTGAGGTGAGATTTAGAATGTTAAAGGAACATGGGCCAAAATAAAAGGTGCACAACTGGCATTTAGTGCATACGGCATCCTTTATATGCTTTAACTGGGATTGCAAGGTACGCTTGAGTCTAAAGAAGAGGTTACATAGGTATGTATTGTCACAATACATAAGCACAATGGGGAGGGGTATGTGAAGAACCAGAATCAAATGATAATCCCAGAGGAGTACCTTTAGGGCAGGAGCTGGGATCTGTTTGGAGGTGAGGACGTCCTGGGGACCAGCTCCTCTGGGTCAATTCTGTCTCTTGTCTCTGCTCTTGAACCTGGTCTCAGCCTGAGCTTTTGCTTGTCTGTTGCTTCTGCTTCCTTATCCTTCCTCTTACCATGTTGCTCCTGAGCCTGACTCCACCTCCTGGCTCCTCCCCATACATTCTCAGCTTCCACTCCCACTGCCAGCTGCCCCATTCTCTCAGAATTTCTTAGTTCATAATCTTATTTACCCTTATTTATTAGAGACAGGATCTCTTGCTGTGTCACCAAAATGGGAGTGCAGTGGCACAGCCATAACTCACTTCAGCCTCAAACAAGTGGATCGTTCTGCTTCAGCCTCCTCAGTAGCTGGGACTACAGATTTGCACCACTATGGCCAGCTACTGTTTTTTGTTTTCATTTTTTTCATTTCATTTTTTCCCCATAGAGACGGAGGTCTCGCTATGTTGCTCAGGCTGGTCTTGAGCTCCTGGCCTCAAGTGATCCTCCCACCTCAGCCTCCCATAGTGCCATGATTACACACATGAACCACTGTGCCTGGCTTATATTCTTGAGAGAGTGATAAGTCCAGCTTAGCACGCTTATAAGATTGTTGGTTAGGTACTATACTCAACTACAATCATTTTGGCTGAAGAGGAAAAGAAGGAGGCCATATATTAAAAACCATGGTTGCCTTCAGGCCATGCTCTACAGCAGGTCTGTAAACAGAACAGGTACAACTACCATCTCCAGCTCAAGTCTTTATTCAAAAGCTCTTGGAATGTCTTAGAATGAAACAAGTCTTGTTTGCCACTCTCAAGTCCCCGTGATTAAGTTGGGGAAGACTACTTAACTGCTCCAGAGGTCTTGCCTAGTTAAAGTTTCTAAGCTGCTTTAAGGCAGGGATTTTTGTTTTGTATATTATTGTATTCCAAGTACCTAGAATGGTTCCTGGCGTGGAGGAAGCCTTTGATAAATATTTGTGGAATGAATGAATGGATGATACTGTAGCATCCAGCAACTCCCTAATGTGGATCAGACATGGGGAAATTGAATTTACATGCTGCCTTGGTCCTGGCTCCCAGTCAACGTTAATGCTGCCCTAACCAGAACACAGACATGGCTGTAATTCTCCAGACAGACCATGTATTACTTGCTTAAAAGAAAACACGAATATTTTTGGGTCATCTGCTGGTTTCAATTCTTAATCATAACTGAAAATTAAGTGTGTGGCCTGGGTAAGAATCAGTTTCAAGAGTCCTCAAAGGACAAAGATTCTAAGAAGGCAATGCACTGAAACCAGTGCTTCTCCACAAGGGGCAATTTTGCCCTCAGGAGCCATTGGCAATGTGTGGAGACATTTTTCATTGTGGTTAAATAAACATAAAATTTACTATTGTAACCACTTTTAAGTGTATAGTTCAGTCGTATTAAGTCCATCTACATTGTTCTGCAACCCATCTCCAGAACTCTTTTCATCTTGCCAAAATGAAATTCTATACACATTAAATAATAACTCCCCATTCCCTCCTCCCTTCAGCTCCAGTTCAGTCAACAACCAACGACTCTTCTACCTTCTGTCTCTATGAATTTGACTCTAGGTGCTTCAGATAAATGGAATCATACACTTGCCTTATTGTAGCATGTGTTAGAATTTCCTTTAAGGCTAATATTCCATTGTATTTATACACCACACCTTGTTTACACATTCATCCATCAGTGGACATTTGGGTTGCTCCCACTTTTCGGATATTGTGAATGCTGTTGCTATGAATATGGGTGTACAAATATATATATATATATATATTTTTGAGACGGAGTTTCGCTCATTACCCAGGCTGGAATGCAGTGGCACGATCTCAGCTCACTGCAACCTCCGCCTCCTGGGTTCAGGCAATTCTCCTGCCTCAGCATCCTGAGTAGCTGGGATTACAGGCACGTGCCACGGTGCCCAGCTAATTTTTTGTATTTTTAGTAGAGACAGGGTTTCACCACGTTGACCAGGATGGTCTCAATCTGTTGACCTCGTGATCCACCTGCCTCGGCCTCCCAAAGTGCTGGGATTACAGGCGTGAGCCACCGCGCCCGGCCATATATTTTTTTGAGACAGAGTCTCTACCCAGGTTGGAGTGCAATGGCACCATCTTGGTTCACTGCAACTTCCGCCTCCTGGGTTCAAATGATTTTCCTGTATCAGCCTCTCGAGTAGCTGGGATTACAGGCACCCACCACCACGCCTAGCTAATTTTTGTATTTTTAGTAGAGACCACATTTCACCATGGTGGCCAGGCTGGTCTTGAACTCCTGACTTCACGATTCACCGCCTTGGCCTCCCAAAGTGCTGGGATTACAGGCGTGAGCCACCCCGCCCGGCCACAAATACCTCTTTGAGACCCTGCTATCTTTTGCATATAGCCCAGAAGTAGCATATGGTAGTAATTTTATTTTTAATTTTTTTGAGGAACTGCAATACTGTTTTCCACATCACTGCATCATTTTACATTCCCATCAACGGTGTACAAGGGGTCCTCACCCACACTTGTTATTATTTTAATAGTTGCCATCCTAATGGGTGTGATGGGAGACATTTTTAGTTGTCACAGTTTCCAGGGGCTGCTACTGGCGCCTAGTGAGTAGAGGTCAGTGGTGTTGTGAAACATTCTATAATGCATGGGACATCCCTCTGCAACCAAGAATTAACGAGCACAAGATGTCAACATTGCCGAGGTTTAGAAACCCCGATTTAAACACTCAGGTTCATCTTTCATAGTAAAACTCATTCCTCCGTGCCTGTGTCTTTTCTTTTCTTTGTTGAAACTCTCAAAGGCAGAGACCACCCCTAAAATCTGAAAGTGAGGGAGGACTGAGAAGAATGGCAACATTTCTTTTATTCAAATTTTATTGGAAGTTTACAAATGTATTACAGACATCAGTAAAACATCATATCCATTTTACAGGGCACGGATCTCAAGCAAAGTGTTCAGAACAGTCTCTGGCAGAGCCCACACCAAAGGCCTGTAGCAGACCTTCTTCACAAATAGCTGGACACTCAACACGGAACACAGACTCTGGCCTGCCTCGCCTTCCCAGGCCCTTTGAGGCTTTGTTTATGCACGTGAAATGAAAGCAGGAGATGGGCAAAGCAATCCTGTGGAGGAAAGAATGAGTTTAGGAGAGGAAAACCTGCCGAAGTCCTAATTTGCTTAAAAAAAATTAATTTAAAAAAATGGAGGACTCATTGTCCTTAGAATGTCGAGTCAGGGTCCATGATAGAATCATAACACTTTATGGAAAGATATAAAAATCTATTAGGTTGGTTTGAGAACAGACCTTATTGGTAAGTAACTATCTCTGAAAATTTTAGAAAAGCTTGGTCAGAGACCTGTTGAACATCAATGGCCAAATGCCGAGCAGAGTGAAGGGATATCTCAGAGAACTCTCAGAATAGAACAAGACGATTTTTCTCTATCCTATTGATTCATCATATTCAAAGCACAGAAATGTTTTCCTAACACTATGTGACTTTCCCCTCCTTTATATTCCCTAGAGGAAAGCTAGTTTTGTCAGCAGGAAGAGAGCTTATAAAATAATACGGCTCCCAACAGTGAGTCATGTTTTATGGGAGTCTTGTGTTGACTAGGCTGCTACTATGAGACAATGGAAAAAGAATCCAAATTTTTCTTCATCTTAACCTTGAAGACTACTTCCAAATGGTCATACAAATAAGCTCTGGTATCTGCTGAGGCCCCAGAGGGACAAACCACTGGAGACAAGGCAAAGGCCGTTTCCACTTCTCTTGTGCTTAAAGAAATGTACCTCAAAAGGTGGTGATCCGAAACTGCCTTCAAACACTGGCAGTGGAGGCTGGGCTACTGAGTTCTGCATCAGCAATGCTGTCTGCAGAGCCCATTTCAAAGCCCTGAAGGTGCAAAACAGTTGCTAATAGCAACTGTCCTAGCATGAAATATTCAGATAACTGGATCAGTTTTCCACTTCCCTTTGTCATGGGCGAATCTTCCTTCTTAGGCTTAAGCATCTGTTTTCTGTTAGAAACACACAAAGAATGCTTCTCCTTGGAATTTAAATATATTTTTTGTTAGAGGGTGGGATTAGATGAAGAATAAGATGAAGTCTTACCTGACCTCTGCAAAATGAAGACTGCCTATAGTAATTGGCAGAGAACATGAAAATGGCAAAGGAGGTGAATGAGATTTGTTGTCCTTTAGCCTAAGAAGTCAGCTTCCTCCAGCCACCACAACCTGGGGTGGGTGGGCGGTGGTGGTGGTGGGGCAGGTGAATTGGAGTCTCTGAATTATTTATAAATATTGCTTCCTAAATGTTCCTAATTACCCTTCCTAAAATGTTTTTGTTCCATGGCAAGAGAACCAAGGGTGGAAAGACAGATATAAATCAGTTTACAAATAATATTTGTCATCGGACCAATAAGATTAGTTCTGGTCATCTGGTCCTGGCTGGTTGGAGTGTTGCAAAGATTTCTCAGGCTGTATCCACATTCTCAGCGAGAATATACAGTGATGCATTGGTTATATCTGCTCAGCTTGTGGGGAGCACAGAGCAAGTGCCACATATATGTCATCACAGGCCCCACCTGAACTCAACAGTAGCTAGTAGTACCCAAGAAGCAAATACTGCAGCAGAAGGAAGAAAAAATGTTGTTATAGTGCAGAAGCATCCTACAGGAAGCGAGGATTATGAAGCACTGCTTCCAGGCCCTGTATTAGGAACACAAAATTGCTTATTCGCTCAGCTGGTTGGGAGTAGAAAGGAAGGACTGAAAAATAAAAGGTGAAAATGGAAAAGTGTCAAACATCCAACAGCAGGACTTCTTCCTCAGACATTTGAAAATCCAGGAAACATGGTTCTGCTCTCCCTTAGCTCTTTCACCTTCACACTGGGTAGAGATCCCACAACTGTATGATGGAAGGAAAGGTCCCTGAATACCATGCTCAATGCCACATGGCTGCCAAGAAGCCTTTTTACAGTACCAAGGGTGGTATGGATTGGCACAGCCACTCAGGAAACTGTCAATGACTTACACTTCCTGGGTCTGGGAACAAGCCAGCTATGTTGCTACTGAATTGAGCAGCAATAGGAAATGAACTGAACTCCAAAGTTGCAGTTGTAACCAAAAGACAAGAAGATCAATATTAGGGGTGGGAAAAAGAAGAACCAGAGCATTGGAGAAGAGAGAACACTGGGAAAAGATTACTCTTCTGGAAACTGGTCTGAAGAGTAATCCTCCTCTTAGATGATTCCATCTTCAATTCCATAATCGAAGATGGAATTATGATCTAAGAGGACGTGAGTACAGGCCCCATTCACAGGAGGAACTTGGTCAATAAGAGTTAACGGTTGTGATGAAGGAATTAGGGGAGGACCTTAAGTTGTTGCCTCAGGAAAGAATGCACTGGGAATGGGATTCTGGGTTGTGATGTGTGAGCTATCACTGGCAGATGGAACTCCCAATACAATGATGTCCTGCCCTCAATAGGGCATTCACTTGGAGGTTCTGCCATCATTGTAAGGAACTGGCCTTCCTCATTCAGAATTCTCTGTAAGGTGCCTGGCTGCATTTGGGGTAAGAAGAAATCTGCAATGGTAGAATAGAGGGAGGTAATCTTGTAGAAGACAGTTTGACCCTGAAGCTTGTATCTCATTACATGCCAAGTTCTGAGCAGTTCAGTCCCTGGATGCTCTCTGGGCATCTAGACTAATGCTTCCAGACCCCTTTGGGCACTGGTCATGTGGCAGTTCTAGGCCACCTTCTTTCTGCTGATGGTGGTTGAAGCCTTCTTTGAGAAATGTAAGAGGTATTCTGAGAAAAACAGTTAGGAAGCAACTTTAACTGGGAGAATTTCTTTCACTGGCTTTGGGGCCACAGAGGACAGACATGTTTTCAACCGTTTGCTAAGTTAAGTGATCTACTTTTCCCCTTCTCTTTTCTTTTTCCAAAACTGCCTTTTTTTAGTTTCATCAATCAAGGAACTTAAAACTCCAAATTGGACTCACCCGATTTCTACCAGAAACCTGCCACTTTAGTAGCACGGTGTTGCAAATTATTTCTTAATCAGTTTGCCAAGCAGTTTACAAACTTACTATACAAACGTAATAGAGTTAATTCTCCGGAGGCTCGGATAATTAATGAAGCATTTAGATATGAAGATAGCATGCGGAAAACAGCCACAACCAACATGTGCATTGCTTTTTTTTAAAAAAATCAGTGACAATGACAAATGTCATATTAATACCTGAAAAGCAAATTATTTTAATACATCCCGAATGGAGTGCCATTACCATGTCCTTTACGGCCTTCCTTTCCTCAGACCCATCTAGGATGGTGTCTGAAATGCCGCTTTTGACGTTCTCTCCATAAAAAATACTAGAAAATGTTAACTACTATACTGAAAAGAGATCACGCTCACCTCACCATGGCAGATGGCCACTGAGATACACCGGGCACTACATCGACAGTACATCTCACTACAGGTGGGTCCTCCGATGGATTATTTTAACTGCCACAATCCATTAAGGGGAGGAGGAGGATGGAAGAAAGAAACCAAGTGCTTCATTTTTAACTGAAGCAAGGTAGGGAGTTTTATTTTACTATAAACAGCACAACCGTTAAATGTCTTCATTAAGCAAACTCACTTTTGAGCCCATTTTCTGTCTGACCAACAGTCCTCAAAGTTCAAAATGGAAGTCCGCTCCCAACAAACCTGATTTTTAAAGTCACTGCACCACTGAAATCTCAGTAGCTCAACCTTCCTGGGTAACCCAGAGACTCTGGTTACTGAGCTGATGACCCTGGATTCTTTCTACGAGCACTGGGAGCTCTTCAAGGTGGTTGTCACCTGTCCCCTGTTTCACTTCCAGTTCTTCTTTTCCCTGACCTGTCTTCAGATTCTCCTTTCACTTCTACCCTTGACCTGCTTTCTGTTTTCAAACTGCCTTGCTCCTTCTCCAGGCATGACATGCTCCACACCGTCCCTCCCAGAGCCCCCTCAGGATCCTTCCATCCCTCAATCCCAAATGCTTAAGTTCATTTGCTTTGAGGACACCGGTTGTCAGGCTAAGGCAGCAGTTCTGTCTGCCTTGGTAAAGGAAAGCAGATAATACAATCCAGGAAACATGAGCACCAGAACATAATGCCACACTCAAAACAACGTCATGCTGACATCACACAACAGCACCACTCACAGTCACTTTTACTTTCCCCAAGGGATAGATCAACATTAAGTAACTTCAACATTCCCAGCAGGGATGGCATTTCTCACAGAACTTTACTGACACTGGTTGGTTTCTCTAATTGGCAAAAATTACATTTGCAATTAAAAAAAAATTACTACCACTTTGTAGAAAGTAAATTCTACTGAGGGTGGGAACAGACTTAAGGATGGCTCCTTAAGATGGAATGGAGCATAAAATGCTTTGGGTCTAATGATTATTTTTTTTTAGCCACAAAAAGCCAAATTGAATATATTCCTTTGAAAAAGATCTCACTGACATGTAACAAATTTGTATAGAAAAAAAAAAAGGTGGTACCAGGCCACCTTTTAATACTACTCAAAGACAAGGGTGGATGTGCATGCAAGTCCCCACTGAGTCCTACGATATAGAAATTCCTTTGATATTACAAAATACAAAAATATTTTATCAGAACTCTCATTTACATTGCATTTACAATGGACATGTAAATAACTTAGTCTTGGGTCCTGGCTAATAAACAAATTACTTACTGAAAAAAAGGGTCCTAAAAGTAAGAGAACTAGAGAGGATAAAAGCGAGCGGGAGACAGTTTGCCATCTTGTGAGATGGCAACTCAACACAGAACTGATGGGAAGGAAGTGACCAACCCTGGCCTCCATAGAGTCTACTGTGTTTCCAAAGTGAAATGTGCAAATAATATTCAACATGCCAAGAACTGTGACTACCTATTGAGTCAATCTGTAACCTTGCCTCCATCCACTGACAGCATTTTCCCTTTTCTCCCCCATAAGCCACCCCCAAAAGCGCTTTAATATTTAAAACAGTGCAAGTTTCTGAATTTACATTCTTAGCTCCCAACTTCTCCCATTCCCTGATCCCAATCGTATTAAGAAATGATACAGTTTTTGCTCTTCTGTCTTTTCCTGCTGTGCAACTGTCCTCTGCCACCTAACGTGGAAGATTTGGGGAGGCCGTAGGAGCTGTATTTGTGCAGCAGCTCATCGCTCGTGACATATCGCAGGCGCGCTGGCTGGGGGATGGGTTCTCCTAGGAAATAGCCCTCGTTGTCAGACTCTGAAGAGGAGGAGCAGGTGGAACACCAATCATACTCAGCGAAGTAGGGTCCCCATCGGTCCCCAAAGGCATTCTGCAAAGCCAGGTCCGACACAGTCCGCGGGCACTGGCCGTACAGGTCCCTCCGGGACCCATGCCCCATGCTCTCCTGGAAGCTCCGCTGGCGCATGAATTGGTCATAGTCCTCCCTGGCTCTCAGAGGGGGCCTATCTTTTAACCGAGAGATGGCCTCGCGTTCGCTGGCCAGGTGGAGGGCGTTGTCCGAGCGAGAGCGTCGGGAACGCCTGGACCTGTGAGGTCGGAAACGGCGGTTGTCGTCGCGCGAAGTAGCTCTTCTCCGGGTGCGTTCGCTCATGGGCTGGATCCTAACGCCATCCTGCCCTGGCAGCTTGCTGCCCGGCATCCCTCCGTCAAAATCAAAGCTCTGATGCATCCTTCCGTGGGACTGCAGGTCTCTGTAGCCAATGGGGTTGCTGAGCTGGTGGAGGTTTCCCTCCATCTCCTGGTACTGCTGGGCAGAGAGCAGGCTGCGAACCGACTCTGCGCTCCGGAACTGCATGGACGAGTTAAGAGTGCCCATGTTGCTCAGCTTCTCAGACACATTCATTCCAGAGTCTTTGCTGAGGTCAGGCATGGAAAATCGGGAGAGGTGCTCCTGGCGCTTGGCACCACCATCAGCAGAGAGACCTGGGGGAGAGAGGAGGGGACCACAGAGATTACTACAAATGTGCAGCAATGGGGATCACTGTCACTGCTGGTCATCTATCCAGAGTCATTACATACTATTGTGCAGTTGTGTACTGTACAAGGGCCCTCTCAGGGGCACATGTGCCTGTGAGGAGGCTCTCTCCACTCCACAGCAGAGCACTATCTACCTAGAGGGGGCACTTGCTTCAAATGCATCTGGAGATGTATTTTACCAGATACAAATTCCTCCAAAGGCTCATCAAAGTTACTAAGAGCCCACTGTGTATCTTATGCATCATGCTTCCTCTATTTAGGGTTTCACTTTGCAAAGCACTTTAATTACGTTTTTGATTCTAATGATGCACTCTAAGCTCTGTAGGGCAGATATTTTGGATGAGGAAACTGTAAGCTGTAGAGGCTGGAAAATGCCCAGGCTGTTTCTGGCAATCCTGAACACTGGTTCCACAATACTGGGCCAGTTCACTTCTCTGTTAGCCTGCAGCAGTTTCTTGCTTTGCCTGCTGTCCCTAAGTGGCAGGTGGCTCTCTATCTAAAGTGTCTTGAACACTAAGGGACTCCTGAGGTATAGATAGAGAAATATTTACTCTCAGACCATTCAGTGAATGCTCCAGAGTTGTTAATGGGTCCCTAGCAGCCAGAATATGTGAGTGGGACCCCAGTGTACCCCTCTGTCTCATGAGGAGGGATATTTAAAAGTAAAGCAGTGGCTCTGATGCTATCTAACAGCAGGTGCCCCAGCAATGGACCTCCATTTCCTAAGTGCTACCAAATGATCTCCTGGCATCCCAGAGACAGAAACCATTTTTAAGGTAGTGGGAGATACTGACTTCAGTAACTTCCATTTTGCTCATCTTCAAGCAGAGCTCTCAAGGAGATGTTTAAGAATGGGCCAGGTGACAAAGTTTCAGCAGTTTCCACTCAATATACATTGCAAGGATCAGCAATTTTGCCATTTCTGGTCATAGACAATATGCCTTTGAATTGCAGTGGTCCATTATTGCCCCTGCCACTGATTATTCCTGCTCCTACCAGGGCCTCCAGCTTCCTCTTCCCTGACAAAACCTAAAGCTGTGTTATAAGCACTTTGTAAAAGTACTTGGCAATATCTATTAAAGCTAAATACAAATACACATACGTGTATATGAATTATGAATAAAGCTGCTCTGAATATCCTTGTCCATTTTTTGTGGACTTACCCATTTCTGTTGGGTGTATGACTGAGAGCAGAAACTGCACAATTCTCCATCTTCACTCTTGGTTTTATAATGAATGTTAGTAAGAAGGTCCAAGAAATGGACAAGGGTATTCAGAGAAGCTTTCTTGTAAGAGCCCAGAAATGAAAACAACTCAAATGTCAATTATCAGGAAAATGGAAAATATGTTGTGGTTTTTCTGCCATTGTCCACTAAAAGGAACCCAGCTTTTTAGAAAAATGGCCAATTCCAGGATAAAGGCAAGGACATTAAAAGAGCCAGCATCTTGTTATGCCATAAGGAAAGTATTAAAAATAAGATAAGGTGGGGGTTTGTCAGAACACAGGGCCTAACTTGAAGAGGCCCCCACTGGCCAAATCTGAACAATTTGAGCATTAAAATCTTTAAGGGAAGTAATGATTTTTAAACTGCTGAAACAAATAAGAATTCCCAAGTCTGCTGATAACAGATAAAACATAAGTAAATCAAAAAATAAATGGGAGAAAAGAGAGGGCTCTGTGTATAGAGGAATGCTGCTGGCAGCGAGAGTTCACAAGGAGGAAAGGCGTACCAGATTTGGAAAATCATTTTATAACCATTGGAGGCAGAGTGCTTCATGCAAGAATCAAAAAGTATGCTAAATTTAGGGGCCAACATTTGATGGGAGAGAGCGTTGCTTTAACGTGTTTCCCCACACATTGCTTATTAGTTGCAAGGGAAGAATTAGTAACTAAACAACAGTAAAATCAGACAACACCTCGACCTGGAGTTCAAACTTCACATCCCCGGTGAGACGCAACTACACCCTGCATGCCTCCAGGTGAGAGGTGCTGAGAAGGGCACACTATCCCTTATGTAGTATTCCGGTCAAGAATGCATTTCCTGATTCAGGAGGAAACATTAGACAGATCCCAAAAGGAGGGACACTGGTTATGAAAAAAGGGACTGTAGTCTTAAGACAAGGCTGAGAGAACGTCTTAGATTAAAGGGTACAAAGGAAACATGACAATTACAAATAATACCTGATCCTGGACTGGAACCTTCTCTGTAGGGAAAATAAATGCTATAAATCAGGGGTTCCCAAACCCCAGGCTACAGACCACTTAGGAACTAGGCCACACAGCAGGAGGTGAGTGGCCCTCCTCACCTGCTTCATCTGTATTTACAGCCACTCCCCATTGCTCCAATTACTGCCTGACCTCTGCCTCCTGACAAATCAGCGTCAGCATTAGATTCTCATAGGGCTGCAAACCCTATTGTGAACTGCTCATGCAGGATTGAGGTTGTGTGCTCCTTATGAGAATCTCATGCCTGATGATCCATCACTATCTCCCATTACCCCGGATGGGATTATCTAGTTGCAGGAAAACAAGCTCTGGTCTCCCACTAATTCTACATTATAGTGAGTTGTGTCATGATTGCATATATATTACAATGTAATATGGAAATAAAGTATGCAATAAATGTAATGCACTTGAATTATCCCGAAGCCATCCCCAACCCCTGACCCAAGTCTGTAGAAATACTGTCTTCCACAAAACTGGTCCCTGGTGCCAAAAAGGTTGGGGACTACTGCTATAAAGGATAATTTTTGGTCAACTGAAAAAAAAAATGAAACATGGGCAATAGATAAAAATATTATGCTAAATTTACTGTGGTTAATTAATAATTGTGTAACTATGGGAGATCTTTATTCTTGGGAAATAGATGTGGAAGGATATGGTGGTAAATGGCCCAAATGGATGCAGCTTGCTTTCAAATGGTTTATAAATAAAACGTGTGTGTGTGCGTGCTCATGTGTGTGCATGTGAACGTGAAAGAACAAACGTGGCAAAAGGTGAACAATCTACGTAAGAGTACATTGTAGATGTTTTTGTTGCATGTCTGTAACTTTTTGATAAGTCACATTATTTGCAAATAAAAAGTTTAACATTGGGATATATTCATGTGATACGATGTTTTTTAATTCTGCGGGAAATATGGAAACATCTGGACCCATTTTTGGTTGTCACTATTAGGATGGGATACCACTGGCATCTAGTAGGTAGAGGTAAAGAGATGCTGCTAAACATCCTACCATGTGCAGGATGGCTTCCTCCACCCCACACAGAATTTTCCAAACCAAAACGTTAACAGTGTCAAAAGTGAGAAAACCTGATATAATGGAATATTACACAATAATGAGAACGAATAACTACACCCAGTTACATGGATGTATCTCGTAGAAAATGCGTGGAGATGCAAAAAGAATATGTGCTGTACAATTCCGTTTATATGAAGTTCAAGAACAGGCGGAGGCTATCTATAATGATACAGGTCAGGGCAGTGGGAGGGGGTATGAAGAAGGCTCCTAGGGCATTGCAATCGTTCTATACCTCAATCTGGATGGTTGTAAAACAATACACAGGTATAAAAGTTACCTGAAGTGTAGTGTTAATATTGGTTTACTTTGCGTAAGTTATATCTCAATAAACTGGAGTAAAATAAAGCAACTTTTGGCCAGGTGTGGTGGCTCATGCCTGTAATCCCAGCACTTTGGGAGGCAAAGGAGGGTGGATTACTTGAGCTCAGGAGTTTGAGACAAACCTGGGCAACATGGTGAAACCCTGTCTCTACCAAAAATACAAAAATTAGCTGGGCATGGTGATGCATGCCTGTAGTCTCAGTTACTCGGGAGACTGAGGTGGGAGGATCACCTGAGCCCAGGAGGTTGAGGCTGAAGTGAGCCGAGATCTGTACTGTACTCCAGTGTGGGCAATGGGAGCGAGCCACTATCTCCAAAAAATAAACAGATAAATAAATAAAAATGAAGCAATATTTGTTAAAGGGGTCCAATTTTAACATTGGATATGCCTATAATGGATACAAAGGAAACATGGCAATTACATATAATATCTGATCATGGACTGGAAACTGTTCTGCAGGGAAAATAAATGCTACAAAGCAGGGGTCCCCAAACCCCAGGCTACAGACCAGTTAGGAACCGGACCACACAGCTGGAGGCTATCTATAGTGATATAGGTCAGAGCAGTGAGAGGGGTAGGATGAAGGCTTCTAGGGCACTGCAATTGTTCTATAGCTAAATCAGGATGGCAGCTGTAAAAGAAATTATTCTGCCAAATATCATATATTCCAATAATTTTAAAATTTCATTCCTGGGGTAATTGTCAGGGCAATAGCAGCTGGGTCCTCCTACCTCTTGCTTACTCTGCTGCTTCTCTCTGATATCCAAATCACAAAAGCTGTTTTACAACCACCTAATCACTTCCAGAGCCTCCCAATATGAAAGCAGAGAGGAGAGGATAACAACCTAAGATGGTGAATGAGTGGTCTGAGTGGACGAACTCTAATAAGAAAGGAAAGAAAACATCTTCAAACTCAGGTCTAGAAACAAAGGTAGAAACAACGATCTTGGCAAGGCTTTCCACCCTAGCTCTTGAGTAGAATTAGGGTTAGCATAAATAACTTAGCAAATACTATTAATTCCCCAGCATACTGTTTTCTGGAACATGTCTTTTATAAGCCCCAAAGTGAAAGCTTTTGAGAGCATCCTGCTTGTGAACAGATTCCTATTTCTGTGAGGAGGTGACCTTGAAGAAGAGAAGCTTCTATTCTGCTGGGAGGTGTACTGCCCTCTGGTATCATGCTTCTGCATCCTAGTAAAGCTCAGGATACCCCGAGGTGCCCCCTTGGAAAAAGAAAAGTGCTCGGTCAGAGTAGAAGGGCCCTGTTACACAAGTCTACTATCACTTTTACCTAAATGTAAGCTATTCATTCCCCTGGAGTACGTGCGGGTGGGACTGGAAATACTACCCGCTCACTCTAGAGAGGAGGAATACCTCTCTTCTGATTCGTTAACTCAGATTTTCCTCCAGGGTCTTTTTGCATGCCAGGCATGAACAGAAAGGCCAATATTGACCAAAGATGAGCAATAATTGTGTACTTGCCTCTAAAAAGGGTGGTTCTGTTGTTAATTTCATTACTGGCAAAATCCAGAGTCCTTATGCAGACCTGAAGGCCCTACGTGACTTGGCTCCCTTCTCTCTCTCCAAGATCATCAACTAAAACACTCCTCCTCTCTGCTTCAGCTGAGCTTACATTCCTCCCCCTCTCCCCAAACGCAACAATAAGCTCATTCCAGCAGGCCTTGGAAAACTCTCTGGTTTGTGTGCCTATTTGTTAATGTCCTGGTGTAGCTGTCACCTCCTCAGTGATGTCTACCCTGAATACTCCTTCTAAAGTAGCAAAGTTAGTTGTCAAGCACTCACTCTTGCACTTGACCCTTTTTAAAACTACCCACCCTGACTTATTGAGGTCATATGTCAGTTTGTAGCTGCACGAATCCCCTGGGAGTAGGGATCTTCTTCTGACTTTTCAACGTATTCTTACAGAGCTAGCAGTGGCCAGCACCCTTTGGTACTCAATATATACTTATGAAATAAAGGTAAATGGATTCTCATGTTATCCACAGCTTGGAAAAAATCAACCACCCTCTGACCTGGAGGAGGTCAGTGCTGTGATCCACATCAGTGAGATTCCAAACATCAGGAACGAAATACCATGATCACACCTGTCAATCTCCATCACTGGTATTCATTCTATAGCCCACCATCTGGGGTTTCTCCAATTTTAAAGTCAAAGTACATGTGATTTATAATGAGCTCCCTGCCCTGCAGAAATGTTTTCTCCTTGTTAATCACAGCTCTGGTGATCTGTTCAAATTAGCAGCTGATTATGTCCTTAGGATGAAACTGTACTGTCACAGGTCACACTCCAACTTGAGAACTACAGACAGAACTGGAGAGCTACTTTCTGGCTGGGTAACTTGGGAAATTTTCTGAACCTCTTGAGATGCATTAGTAAGAAGGACATACTGACAGGATGGGAGTATTGAAGCTGCAGTGATGATTAGATGAGGAAAAATGTACTTTTCCTTTTTAAGGTTCATCACAACTATGATCCTTTTGTGTAGTTTTTGCTTCATCTCTGTCTTCTTGAGGGATCAGCTGCTCCAAGAGGGCAGAAACTGCGCTCCTGTTTGCTCACCCTGACCTCAGTACCTGGTATTCAGTATGTAAGAAGAAGGTTTAGTGAGGCCTAAAAGACCCCAAGGAAAGAAAGCATGCCTCAAGACTGTAAATGCCCTCCAGACATTTACAACTCATACCGATGATTTAGCTCCCTTTCAGTAGAGTCTTTCCTATATTATTTATTATTTATGTGCTGAGGCAGAGATGTGAAGAAAATGGAATCGTTTAGAACAGGGGTTTGCAAACTACAATGGCCAATGAGCCAAGTCCAGCTCACTGCTCCCTGCTTGTTTTTGTAAATAAAGTTGTATTGGAACACAACCACACCTATTCATTTGCATATTGCCAAGGGTTGCTTTCCAGAGGTGGGGAGTTGTGACAGACTACATGACCTGCAAAGACTCAACTATGTTAAAGGCAAACAAATACTTGTTGGATGCATGATTATATGGATGAATGAATTTGAGAAACAGGGCCCGACACAGTGATGCTCACTTAAACACTAGCCCCTGTCTCTGTGCCTCCAAACCGTGGCTGGGATTCCTCCTCTACATAAACGAAGTTCAACTCTTCATTCCATTTGTCTGTGCTGAACAAGACACAGTGTCAAAATATTGCAAATCAATAGAGTCCAACCTAATGGGGCTCTAACATGCCTTTATTCTCCTATAATAAACACATTTTTCTTTTCTTGTTGCTCAAGCCATGGTGTGTGTGTGCACAAGCACATGTGTGATAGTGGAGGTGGGAGCTGCAAGCTAAATTTGCCCGAGAGCTCTGGCTGAAGCGCATAGTCTGGGGCAGTATCAGTGCCCCCACATCCTCTGGAGGACCTGGCAGAAGAATCCCACCTGGTACTAAGGAGACACAGATGCCAGGTTATTTCCCTCTCAAGCAGAGTTCTGTTTTCTTAATTAACAGAGAGGGTTTTTTTCCCTGCCAAAGAATGCAGGCTTTATGAGAGGTGCTCAGGGTGACGACAGAGTTAGAGGCAGTAATTTATCCACATCCAAAGGGTCAGTGTGACTGGGAGCTACGCAATCGTCCAGGCACTGCAGGGCTGCAGGTTCCCACAAGATCCTTGGCCGGGCTTCTACAAAGAGAGGTCAGTATCCAATTCAGCCTGCGGTTCTCCACGGTTTATCTGCCAACATGAAGGTGCAGCTGGGGCATTCTATGATACGCTGGCATTTCTGACTGAGCAACGTTCCCCTCTCTACAAATAGGAGGTCTCATAGTAACTGGCGTCTGCAAGAAAATCAATGCCCTTCAAAAAATCCTCAAGGTCTGATGGAACAGAAAGAAAATCTTTGCTGGCTCCCTTCCCCCATGTCTTCTGGGGGCAGAAGGTATGCACACAAGTCCAGAAACAAGAAAAAGCAGACTAAAATTGAACGGCGGACCTTAGACATATCTTTCTGTTCCTTATTTATTGTCCTGTCTCATCCTACTCTGCACAAGACGACAGAGAGCTATGTTTCTGCCAACTTCAAAGATACATTACCAGGCATGGTGGCTCACTCCTATAAGCTCAGTGCTTTGGTAAGCTGAGGTGGGAGGAGTTTCTGGGCCCAGGAGTATGAGACCAGCCCCGGCAACATAGTAAGACCCCCTCTCTAAAAAAACAAAAAAAAAATTAGCCAAGCATACTCGTGTGCACCTGTAGTCCCAGTGATAGGGGAGGCTGAAGCAGTAGGATCACAGTTACAGGGAGCTATGGTGACACCACTGCATTCCTTTAGAAAAAAATTTTTTTTTTTTTTTGAGACAGAGTTTCGCTGTTGTTACCCAGACTGGAGTGCAATGGCACGATCTCAGCTCACCGCAACCTCTGCCTTCTGGGTTCAAGCAATTCTCCTGCCTCAGCCTCCTGAGTGGCTGGGACTACAGGCACGCACCACCATGCCCAGCTAATTTTTGTATTTTTAGTAGAGACGGGGTTTCACCTTGTTGACCAGATGGTCTCAATCTCTTGACCTCATGATCCACCCGCCTCGGCCTCCCAAAGTGCTGGGATTATAGGCATGAGCCATCACGCCTGGCCCTTTAGAAACATTTTTTTTAAAGCATTCACATTTCACATTTCTCTGCAGTAAAGGAAATAGCATCTACTCACCCATACCCTCCAGACATTTACAACTCATATTGATGATATAGTTCCCTTTCATTAGGGTCTTTCCTACATGATTTTTGTTTTCTTTTTCGTTGGGATAGAAATATGAAGAAAATGGAATTGTTTAGAACAGGGGTTTGCAAACTACAGTGGCCAATGGACCAAATCCAGCTCACTATTTCTGTAAATAAAGTAGTATTTGAACACAACTATACCTATTCATTTGGATGTTGGTGGTGGTTTCTTTCCACAGCTGGGGAGTTGTGACAGACTGTACGACCTACAAAGCCTCAAATATTCACTTTCTGGTCCTTTATAGACACAGATTGTCAACCTGTCATTTAGCATGCAGCAGCAAGCCTGAACAGCCCCGAAGTCATGGTTGCTACACAGTCTAAGCCTCTCAGATCATGCGAAAAGTGTCCCAAGGTACATATTTGTTTGTTTGAAGCATGTGTGGGGTAGGTTGATCAGGTCCCTTGGGATCCTTTTTCCAACTAAGTCAATCGATTTCATCAACACCCTGAACTTCAAACTGGCAACAGCTGGAGAGATACTGTCATCTGGGCAGTGAAGCTTAAACGCCACCACATGTTTCTTGGTGACAGGGCATGGAATGGCTCAAACAGAGTATGACAACGAAGGTTGGGGGTGGGGACAGAAAGAGGAGAGTGAGACAATATGAATCCACTCAAAAGTGTGATCTGTGGACTAGCCAGAATGGCATCCCCTTAGGAGCTGATTGAAACTGCAGACTCTCAGGCCCTCGTCAGACTTGCAGAATTCAAATCTGCATTTCAACAAGATCCTTAGTGGTTTCCATGTCCATGAGAGTTAGAGGAACACCAAGATGATGGGAATTTCAAGGATGATTTTCTTTGCAACACAAGGGTGCTTCTTTCTACTCCAGGAAAGAAGATCCTCATACTCTCAGAGACTCTAATTCAGGGTTTCCCAACCTCAGTACTATTGACAGTTAGGGCTGAATAATTCTTTGTTTGCTGGGCTGTTCTGTGCCCTTCAGGACGTTCAGCAGTATCACTGGCCTCTACCCACTAGATGCCAGTCACACATCACTCTGGTTGTGACAACCTGAAATATCTCCTAATATTGCCAAATGTCCCTGGGGGGCAAAATCAACCTCAACTGAGAACTGCTGCTCTAACAGATCCTGTCCTTGACCTGCTGCTTGACTATCGGCCAAAGGGAGGTCTGTTCCCATCCACCTGTGTTGCAGTGAGTTAAACCTGCTCCATCCACCCTGCAGACCGGAGCCTCATTACAATGGGGGGTTGCCACCCTGTTCCTTCTTTCTAGAGAAGGATTAACAGGGCTCTGCCTGGTTAGGTGTGATATGTCCCTGAAACTGGGGAACTTTACAAGTTATTTTATCTTTAAACTCTTCTCAGAAAACTCACGTCCTTATCTTTCAGTGGGTGTCAAGAATTCCCCAGAGTTAAGTCCTTCACTGTCTAATTGCCCTGGTAGGTTTGAAGCTTTTGAAATCCTGAGTTTCTGATGCATCTTTTTTAGGTCCTGACTCCAGTCACCCGCCTATCTAGCAAGTCTTATGTGACCAGCAGGTCACAAGTTGGCTTTCAGTCAGTTACACATCTGCCATCTGCTCCGGTGCTATCAGAAGCAGTGCTGGTAGTCTAGGGAATGATTTCCTCTGCCAGCTGCACTGCGGAAGGGGGAGGAAAGGAGGAAGCCAAGCCCTAGGGCAGGGATGGTGGATGGGGGAGTGTGCATAACGTCTTACTTCACACCCCCACCCTCCAGGCTTGCCTGCCTTCCCTTTCAGGGAAGGCCTGTTTAGGCCAAGCTAAAGAACAGCCTCTTCACAACCAGCTGCTTCCAAAGAGGACCATGACTGATTTTGGTTTTCCCAACAACAGCGGCTTTGTTTTTCAGCAGCTTTCATTCTAGGGACTTGCCTTTGAACTGGAGGTTGGAGACTGACAAGCATTATAATGGGACTACAATCTCTTACAGACCCTGTACAGTTACAAGGACAAGGCGGATAAAAACTTGAGTGTGGACTGGCAGTTTCTTACCTTCTATCCTTTTACTTGCTCATCCTATTAACTTCCTGATAAACCAGTGACCCCAATAAAGATGGAGGCAATTTTAACGACTGCCACTTGAAAAAGTGAAGGAGGAAACCAGGAAAGGACATCTTCCAGTATCATGTGGAGTCCATTTTAACTACTACCACTCAGCTCCATGGAGGATTCTGGTTGTATTGCCACAAAGCGTATTGCTAATTGAAAGGATGCACAACAAATTCAGCCCAGTTGAAGACTGTTTGCCAGAGTTTGCTCTGGGTTTACACTGACCCCATGCTGCTTTCTAAATCCATTAGTCTGGGTCAACAAGCAGACCACGCTGTATTTACTTGGGAAACACTTGACTACACGGGAACAAAAGCAGTGGTAGAGAGTGGGCAGCCAAGAACCTGGAGACCCACTGAGTTGCTTCAAAGATCTTTGACAAAGCCCTGCTATTTATGGCCAGGCACTGTGAGCACAACTGTGAACAAGGCCCTTTAAGAGGACATCTTAGGAGGATATGACCTAGCGCAGGGAAAACAGATAACTAAGTCAGCACAGCAACACCACCATTACCCACAATAACCACTAGGAAGGAAGTAAAAGGAATGCTTTGGAAGAGAATAAAGACTGGACCTACTTCGAGTACTGGAAAAGAACTCTGTGTCGGTGATGATTAGGGGGAGACCTGAAGGATGAGAAGGAGCCTGCCGAGCCAAGGGCAGGGAAAAGTGTCTAAGCAGAGGGAGCAATAATATTTTGTACTGGAGAAGGTGCCACGTGTTCTAAGATGTAGCAGAAGGGCAGTGACACTGGAGCGTTGTGAGCAAGGAAGACAGCAGCAGGAACCAGGCTCAGAAGGTGCACAGGAGCTGCAAGAAGGTTCTTCCTACTCCGGGTTTTGAAAGTATCTTTCATGTGCTGCTGGCAAAACTAAGAAAAGCAACTGAGAGGTGGCCCAGGGGACTGGTGAAAGCACTGGCTTTGGAGTTCGCCTTCCAGGTCCCTTGAAGCTGTGCCTTCTCAGGCAGGCCTGGACTGTTTGTGCTTGGTTCCCTCATCTGTGAAATGGGAATAATCATACAACCTAAGGGAGAAGGTATTAAATGGGTTAATACACAAATTACTTAGAACAGTGCTGCTGCTCAGTTTGCTTCCTGTCCTTCACTCCACATTTATTTGTCACTTTTAAAGCATTTTTATGCATGTTGTCATATATGAAATTGCTGGGCATTGTTGTTATGCAATCTTTCCAAGTGGGATAATTTGCCAAAGGTCACACTGAAGCTACTTGAGAACTCTTCTCACAACTCCTGCCTTTTACTACTGTGAATAGAAAAAGTAAAAGGAATGTGGCTAGAGTCAGAGATTTGAGGGCAGGAGGCAGAGAGACAAATACAGATCCAGTGACACTCCCCAGCTTCTAACCAGCAGCTGCTACTAAAAAAAAATCCTTTTTATTAATGTATAGTGTTCTACTGTATAAACATGAATTATATGCAACAACATGGATGAATCTCATAAATATAAAAGATACCAGACATAAAAGAACATGTACAGTATAATCCCATTTATAGAAAGTTAAAATCTATCCCAAATCATCTATGCTGTCACATGTCAGAACAGTGCTTACTTTGGAGAGGAGGGAAGAGCAGTGACGGAGAGGGGCATCAGGGAGCTTCTGGGGTGCCGGTCACTGTCTACTGCTTTACTTGGGGGATGGTACCATGAATGCAATAATTCACTGAGCTGTCACTTAGGATTTTTGCATATTTCTATTCGTTATGCAGCTATATAATGTTCATGAGGTTTTATCACTGAGAGGCAGGAATGCACTCATGATAATGTAAAAGGTAAATATGCAGCACCTACTATCCCCTACCCCAGCACACACACGTCCTCACAGCATGTCACTTACTCTAGACTTGCATGGCTAGCACACATGGCTACAACTGGTGGCCAACACACTAAGCTTTATTTTTGGTCTCAAGGGTTAAATTTCCTTTTTGCCTTTTCTTCCCGCCCCCCCACCCCCTGCTTTTTTTGAGATGGAATCTTGCTCTGTCGCCCAGGCTGGAGTGCAGAGGTGCAATTTCAGCTCACTGCAACCTCGACTTCCCAGGTTCAAGCAATTCTCTTGCTTTAGCGTTCCAAGGGATTACAAGTGCATGCCACCACACCTGGCTAATTTTTTTGTATTTTTAGTAGAGATGAGGTTTCACAGTGTTAGCCAGGATGGCCTCAATCTCCTGACCTTGTGATCCGCCCACCTCAGCCTCCCAAAGTGCTGCAGGTGTGAGCCACTGCACCTGGCTTCTTTTCCTTTTAAGTTGGGATACACCAGGATCTTTATCACCTATGCTCTTACCCCTGGCCAAATTTACACATTTATTATACCTGCCTGTCCACACCCCCCCTTTCGCCATTAGACATATGCATTTTCCACTGGTGTCAGCCAACTTGATGGGGGAGGTTAGATGTTTGGATAAAAGTGGTTTAAGGATTTAAGAGGCAAAATGCGATGTACTCTTTTAAGCTTGGGATCTTTGCTTCTCAGGATCTCCCTTCTCTATAGCTGGGGGATGACGAAGTGCCATTCATGACCTCATGTACAACAGAACCAATTACTAGATTGGCTGATGGATGAATGGGTACAATGGACAAGAAGATGGAATAATTTTTAAATGGAGAGTGTATGGTATGAAGGATAATAAAGGGTGGGGATCCATAAATGGAAGGATAACTGAATTAATCAATGAATGGGTGGGACGGTGATGTATGTACAGGAGAGACAAAGTTTTGGGCTCTTAAAAAAGGTTAACCTCCAAGTGGGACCTTATTAAACTAAAGAGCTTCTGCACAAAAAAATAAACTATCAACAGAGTAAACATTCTGCACAGAATGGGAGAAAATATTTCCAAACTACGGTCTGACAAGGTCTAATATACAGAATCTATAAACAACTTAACTGAATAAGGAAAAATAAACCCCATTAAAAAGTGAGCAAAGGGGGAGAAGGCAAGAGGACCAACTAGTTGCAGAGAAGTGGAACACCTCCCAAGGGACTGAGATGACTGGCATGCTTTTAACAGATCTTCAGAAGGGGCGCACTGAGAATGGATAAAGGCAAGACACAGAAGCTGGGGCTAAAGGGGGAGAAAGCTGGGAACTGTGATGGGCTACCCTGAAGGAGGACTTACTTTTGCACCACAATAGCTCAGGAGGAATGGGTGAGTTGAACTGGCAAGGAGCAACCCATTCTCTCCGCGGGCCTCTGGAACCCCAGAAGGAGGGGACCCTCTGACTACCATGGACACTTGAGGTGGCAGAGAGAGCTGCATAGAGAAGTAGCAGGGCAACAAGTCAGCTGATGTGGGGCCCAGAGGGTTTGGTGTGGGGGTGTCTGTAGTGCAGCACCACCAGGGATGGCCATCCCCCTAGACTCAACTTGTTCCCTTAAGAGACTTTAACCCTAGTACTGTTGGATCTGATCTCTGCAGGGTAGTCTTGTACATCAGATGGAGCTGGTCTGACCTGAGCACCCTTAGTCTGCTAGCCTCTCCTGGGGCTCCAGCCTGGCCGCATCTGCTTAGAGGGCAGTTTTGGGTACCCTGGGTGTCTACACCATAGCTTCTGTGCCAGTGAACCTTGCCTGACTGGTGGAGAATTCCAGTGAGGTGGATACAGCCATGCACCAACACATATGCTCCCTCCCCTCACTGCAGCTTCCCCAGAGCCCACGGCAATGCCCTACATCACTTTGCTGACTCATGTCTGCCCAGGTAGGTTTTGCTTTCCTTGCCCTACCAGTACACTGGGAGTAGTCTGTAATCCCCAGCCCCCAGTCACAATTGCAGAAGGAGCTTTGATGGGCACAGAGCAAGCAAATCTCGCTCCTGCCAGCACCCCGCCCTTACACTAATACTTAGGAGAACAGTAGATCGTCCCACACCCTGAGGGGTCACTCCTGCTTGCAGGACACAGAGAAGGCACCCAGACCTACCCCAGCCAGCCCCAAGCCAATACCACCTCCAGTACAACCAGGCAATAATCTCCAGCAGGGCCCCCCACTCCACCCAGATCTGAATACCCACAAAGAGGTAGGCACCCCTGCATCTGTTTGCACTCTGTTACAGCTGCCACACCTTGGCACCCCCAGTGTAGTGGACTCCAAACACTGAGGCACCAAATAACAAAGCTGGGGCCCAATACAAGTCCACCAGAGTAAGAGCATATAATCTAGATGTGGGAGCTGGGTGTTGGTTCCCTAAAAACTCCCCAAAATGAAGCCAGTCAGCTGAATCCACCTTATACCACAATCAAACCCTCAAAGTCATCAAACAGGAAAAAGAAAAAAAAACCCATCCAAAGGTCAGCAACTTCAAAGATTAAAGATAGATAAGCCCACAAATATGAAAAAAGAATCAGCATGAGAATCCTGAAAATTCAAAAGGCCAGAGCGCCTTCTTTCCTCCAAACAACTGCATCACCTTTCCAGCAAGGGTTTATAATCGGGCTAAGGCTAAGAGAGCTGAAATGACAGAAACAAAATTCAGAATACGGATAAAAACGAAGATCACTTAGGAGTGAAACTCAATGCAAGGAAGCTAAAAATAATGATAAAACAATGCGGGAGCTGACAGACAAAATAGCCAGTGTAGAGAAAAACACAACTGACGTTATAGAGCTAAAAAAACCGATTACAATGCAATCACAAGTATTAACGGAATAGAGTAAGTAAAGAATCTCAGAGCTTGAAGACTGGCTTTTTGAAATAAGACAAGCAGACAAGAATACGCAAAAAATAAGAATGAAAAGGAATGAATGAAACCTCTGAGAAATATGGGATTATGTAAAGAGACAAAATCTATGACTGTTTGGTGTCCTTGAACGGGATGGAGAGAATGGCACCAACTTAGAAAACACATTTCAAGATATTATTCATGAGAACTTCACCAGCCTAGCTAGAGAGGCCAACATTCATAAGATACTTCAAAAGAATATCATCCCCAAGACACATAATCATCAGATTCTCTGAGGTCAAAATTAAAGAAAACATGTCAAAGGCAGCTAGAGGGAAAGATCAGGTCATCTAGAAAAGGAAACCCATCAGACTGACAGTAGATTTCTCAGTTAAAAGCCTCTAAGCCAGAAAAGATTGGGGGCCAATCTTCAACATTCTTAAAGAAAAGAAATTCCAACCCAGAATTTCATATCCAGCCCAACTAAGATTCATAAGCAAAGTATAAATAAGATCCTTTCAGACAAGAAAATGCTGAGAGAATTTGTTACCACTAGATCTGCCTTAACAAGAGCTCCTGAAGGAAGCACTTAATATGGAAAGGAAAGACCACTGCCAGCCTCTATAAAAACACTGAAGCACACAGAAAAGTGACACTATAAAGAAACCAAATAAACAAGTTTGTAAAATACTCAGCTAACATAATGATGACAGGATCAAATCTACACAGATCAGTACTAATCTCAAATGTAAATGGGCTGAATGCCACAATGAAAAGACACAGAATGGCAAGCTGGATGAAGAACCAAGACCCATTACTATGCTGTCTTCAAGAGACCCAACTCACATGCAGTGACCCACACAGGCTCAAAATAAAGGGATGCAGAAAAATCTACCAAGCAAATGGAAAACAGAAAAAAGGAGTTGCAATCCGAGTTTCTGACAAAACAGACTTTAATCCAACAAAGATTAAAAAAGACAAAAAAGGGCATTACATAATGGTAAAGGGTGCAAATCAGTAAGAAGATCTAACTGTCCTAAATACATATGCACCCAACACAGGAGCATCCAGATTCATGAAGCAAGTTCTTAGAGACTTTCAAAGAGATTTAGACTCCCACACAATAATAGTGGCAGAATTTAAGGCCCCATTGACAATATTAGACAGATCATCAAGAAAAAATTAACAAAGATGTTCAGGACCTGAACTCAGCTCTGGATCATGCAGACCTGATAGATATTACAGAACTCTCTCCCCAAAAGCAACAGAATATACATTCTTTTCATTGCCACATGGCATATATTCTAAAATAGATCACATAATGAGAAGTAAAATTCTCCTCATCGAACACAAAAGAACTGAAATCATATTAAACAATCTCTCAAACCATAGCACAATCAAATTAGAATCAAGACTAGGAAATTCACTAAAAACCATACAATTACATGTAAATTGGATGAGCTGCTCCTGAATGACTTTTGGGTAAATAATGAAATTAAGGCAGAAACTAAGAAGTACTTTGAAACTAGTGACAACAAAGATACTCTTACCAGAATCTTTGGGATGCAGCTAAGGCAGTGTTAAGTAGGGAATTTAAGCACTAAATGCTCACATCAAAAAGTTAGAAAGATCTCAAGTTAGCAACCTAACATAATAACTAAAAGAACTAGAGAAGCAAGTGCAAAGAAATCCCAAAGCTGGCAGACGACACAAAATAAAAAAAACTAGGGCTGAACTGAAGGAGACTGAGGCAGAAAAAAACCATTCAAAAGATCAATGAATCCAGGAGCTGGTTTTCTTGAAAAAAATTTAAAAAATAGACCACTAGCTAGACTAATAAAGAAGAAAAGAAAGAAGATTAAAATAAACACAATCCGAAATGACAAGGACGATATTATCACTGACCCTATAGAAATGCAAACAACCACCAGAGAATATTATGAAAACCTCTGTGTACATAAACTAGGAAATCTAGAAGAAATGGATAAATTGCTGGACACATATATCCTTCCAAGACTGAACCCAGAGGAAACTGAACCTTTGAACAGACCAATAATTAGCTCTGAAATTGAGGCAGTAATAAATAGCCAACCAACCAAAAAAAAAATCCCAGGATCAGACAGATTCACAGCTGAACTCTATCCAGTGACCAAAGAAGAGTTGGTATCATTCCTACTGAAACTATTGCAGACACTGAGGAGGAGGGGCTCCTCCCTAACTTATTCTATGAGGCCAGCATCATCCTGACACCCAACCTGGCAGAGATACAACAACAAAAACTTCCAATATTCTTAATGAACAATGACACAAAAATTCTCAACAAATTACTGGTAAACTGAATCCGATAGCACACCATAAAGCTTAACCACCACAAGTAATTAGGCGTTATTCTTAGGAAAGAAGTTTGGTTCATCATACACAAATTGGTAAATGTGATTCCTCACGTAAACAGAACTAAAGATGAACACTATATGATTATCTCAATAGATATGGAAAAGATTTTGATAAAATTCAACATATCTTCATGTAAAAAACTTTCAGTAAACCAGGTACTTAAGGAACATACCTCAAAATAATAAGAGCCATCCATGACAAACCCATAGCCACCATCATACTGAATGGGCAAAAGCTGAAAGCTTTCACCTTGAAAACCAGCATAAGACAAGGATGCCCTCTAACACCACTCCTATTTAACATAGTATTGGAAGTCCTGGCCAGGGCAATCAGGCAAGAGAAAGAAATAAAAGGCATTTCAAATCGGAAGAGGGGAAGTCAAATCATCCCTGTTTGCAGATGACATGATCCTATATATAAAAAAACCCCCAGTCTTAGCCCAAAAGCTTCTTAAATTGATAAATAATTTCAGCAAAGTCTCAGAATACAAAAATCAATGTGCAAAAGTCACTAGCATTCCTATATACCAATAATACTCAAGCCAAAAGCCAAATCAGGAATGAACTCCCATTTTACAATTACCTTAAAAAGAATTCATTACCCAGGAAAACAGCTAAATAGGGAGGTGAAAGATCTCTACAAGGACAACTTCAGACCACTGTTCAAATAAATCTGAGATGACACAAACAAATGAAAATACATTCCATGCTCACTGATAGGAAGAATCAATATAATGAAAATGGCCATACTGCCCAAAGTAATTTATGGTTTCAATGCGATTTCTATTAAACTACCATTGATATTCTTCACAGATCCAGAAAATACCACTTGAAAATTCATATGGAAACAAAAAAGAGCCCAAATAGCTAAGGCAATTGTAAGCAAAAGGAACAAAGCTGAAGGCATCATGCTTTCCAACTTCAAACTATACTACAGGGCTACAGTAACCAAAGCAGGATGGCCCTGGTAGAAAAACAGACACATAGACCAATGGAACAGAATAGAAAACACCTATCACTATCTGATCTTAGACAAAACTGACAAAAACAAGTTATGGGGAAAGGGTTGTCTATTCAATAAATGGTGCTGTGATAGCTGGCCAGCCATATGCAGAAAATTGGAACTGGACCCTTTCCTTACACAAAAATTAAGAAGGATGAAAGACTTAAATGTAAAAACTCAAACTACAAAAGCCTTGAAGACAACTTAGGCAACATCATTTAGAACATGGGAACAGGGAAAGATTTCATGAAGAAGACACCAAAAGCAATTGCAACAAAAGCAAAAATAGACAAACGGGACCTAATTAACTAAAGAGCTTCTGCACAGCAAAAAAGAAACCATCAACAGAGTTAACAGACAACCTCCAGAATGGGAGAAAACTTCTGCAAACTAAGTATCTGACAAAGGTCTAACATCCAGCATCTGTAAGGAACTTAAACAAATTTAAAAGAAAAAAAGCAAAGCACCCCATTAAAAAGTGGGCAAAGAATATAAACAGACATTTTTCAAAAGAAGACATACATCTCACCAATAATCATGCAAAAAAACTCAACATCACTGATAATTAGAGAAATTCAAATTAAAATCACAAAGAAATACTATCTCGTACCCGTCAGAATGGCTATTATTAAAAAGGGAAAATATTACAGATTAAGGTTGCAGAGGAAAAAGAAATGCTCCTACACTGTTGGTGAGGGTGTAAATTAGTTCAACCATTGTAGAAAGCAGTGTGGCAATTCCTCAGAGACCTAGTAACAGCCTTGAACCCAGCAATCCCGTTATTCGGTGTATACCCAAAGGAATATCAATTGTTCTATTTTAAAGATGCAGGTTTGTATGTTTATTGAGCACTATTCATAACAGCAAAAACATGGAATCTACCTAAATAACCATCAATGATAGACTGGATAAAGAAACTGTGGTACATATACACATGGAATACTATGCAGCCATAACAAAGAATGAGATCATGTCCCTTAGAGAAACATGGATGGAGCTGGAGGCCGTTATCCTTAGCAAACTAAGGCAGAAACAGGAAACCAAATACTACATGTTTTTTTCTTATAAGTGGGAACTAAATGATGAAAACACACAGACATATAGAGGGGAACAATATACACTGAGGTCTATTGGAGGGTGGAGGGTAGAAGGAGAAGATCAGGAAAAATAACTCATGGGTACAAAACTTAATACCTGGGTGATGAAATAATCTGTAAAACAAACCCCTACAACACAAGTTTACTTATATAACAAATGTTCGCGTGTAACCTTGTGAACCTAAAAGAACTGGGCGAAAACCATGAAAAGACACTTCTCAAAAGAAAACATATGAGCAGCCAACATCCACAGGAAAAAATGCTCAACGTCACTAATTGTCGCAGTAATGCAATTCAAAAGCACAAAGAGATACCACCTCATACCAGTCAGAATGGCTATTATTAAAACGTCAAAAAACAACAGATGCTAATGAGGCTATGGAGAAAAGATAAGGCTTATGTACTCTTGGTTGGTGGGAATGTAAATGAGTTCAACCACTGTGAAAAGCAGCTTGGACATTTCTCACAGAACATAAACCAGCCAGGTGTGGTGGCCCATGCCTGTAATGCCAGCATTTTGGGGGGCCAAGGTGGGTGGATCATGAGGTCAGGAGATCAAGACCATCCTGGCTAACACAGTGAAACCCCATCTCTACTAAAAATACAAAAAATTAGCCAGGTGTGGTGGCACACACCTGTAGTCCCAGCTACTCGGGAGGCTGAGACAGGAGAATCACTTGAACCCAGGAGGCAAAGGTGGCAGTGAGCTGAGATCTCACCATTGCACTCCAGCCTGGGCAACAGAATGTGACTCTATCTCAAAACAAACAAACAAACAAACAAACAAACAAACAAACAAACAGGAACTTAAACTGAAGTACCTTTCAATCCAGCAATCCCATTACTGGTTATATATCCAAAAGAAAATAAAGCATTCTGCCAAAAAGACACATGCACTCATGTTCATAGCAGCACTATTCACATAGCAAAGACATGGAATCAACCTCGATGCTCATCAATGGTGGATTGCATAAATAAAATGTGGGGAGTGTACACCATGAAATATTATGCAGCCATAAAAAAGAATGAGATCATGTCCTTTGTGACAACATGGATGCAGCTGGAGGCCATTTTCCCAAGTGAATTAAAAACAAAAAAACAATTGCCACATGTTCTCACTTATAAGTGGGAGATAAACATTGGGTTCTCATGGATGTGAAGACGGCAACAGGGGACATGTGGGCATTTAGAGGGAAAGGAGAGAAGGGAGCAAGGTTTGAAAGCTAACTATGCTCAGCACCTGGGTCACAGAAGCAATCATACCCTAAACCTCAGTGCTACACCCAGGTAACAAACCTGCACATGTACCCCCTGAATGTAAAATAAAAGTTGAAATTATTTTAAAAAGTCAATCTTTAATAAAATACAAGCTATGGGATAAAGGTCTTGGGTAAGAATTAAGTTTTCAGATAATCATAACTGTTTCTATTATTAACTTGCATTTATAGAGCTCTTTATACTGTTCAAGAGCATAAAATTCACTGGTGCTTCCAGAAATCTGGAAAGGACAGTGGATGGACCTTGGTTTGGCAGATAAGGAACCGAAAACAGAAAAAAGATGAGCACCTTGCCCAAGGTCATGGGTGAGGGTGGGAGACAGTGATGGAGGCAAGAATCAAACCAGGTCTCCAGACTCTTAGGCAGCCTCTTCTCAAACTTCAGAAGGCATGCAAATCACCCCGGGATCTTCTTTGAATCCACTACTGAATCCACTAAGTCTGGGATTCTGTATCTCTGACAAGCTTCCAGAAGATGCTAATATTACGAGTCCACAGACCACATTTGGAACAGCAAGGGTCTAGGTGCTTTCCTTTATCTCATGAGTGTGGAAAGCAAGCCTGACTCCCTTGTTTCTTGTAACATATCCAGGAAGGTGTGTATCATAGAGACAAACCTGAGAATGCCACTCTCCTGGGCTTCTGGCCATGGAGCTAGGGAATCTCAGGAATAGGCAGAGAAAGTGTGGCCTTGCTCTATGCTGTGTCCTATTTCTGTCTTAAGGAAAAGTGAAGCTGCCCATTATACTGTCTCTGCCAACAAAAGGTAAAGCCAGGATTGGATTCTTGGAGAGCATAAAGACCTTGAACAGGGCCATGCAAACTTATTTTCCTGCTCTTGGTCTCCAATTTCTGTCTCGGCCAACCTGTGCCCTTCGTCTGGCTTCCTGAGGCAACACAGGTTTGGCTGGGCTCCCCACTCTGCACAGATGGAAAAAGCAGCTGCTTACCTGGTAGGAGCTGAATACCTGGAGAGTCCTCCAGGGCCCTCAAATCTCTTTCCTCCCACCTTGCAAATCTTTATATCGATCCAGGTCATGAGCTAAGGAAGCCTTTCCAAACTATCCTCTCTGGATTATGCAAAAACAATTCGGTTGGCAATTAGGTTTGGGAATTTCTACAGCACTTCTCAAAAACAGGCTTCAGTGCAGTAGGAATCTTCAGAAAGAAGATAAAAAATGCATTGTTTTCCAACAAAACTCCTTCTCTACCCAGCCCCACCATGACTCAAAAACATGTTTTGGGAAATACTGGTTTACCAACTTTGATTCCTGTTAAAATCCAAACATATCTGCTTATAATTTCTGTCTCAGTTTTTGTAACTTGGCTATGTTCAGCCAAACTGAAGCCTAAGGCAAAATAAAAAAATAAGCAGTAAAACAGATCCTGGCTTTATTTGCAAATTGTATTTTGTTTGTTGGTCACAAATTTCTTGACTGAATTTTGATGCTTAAAAGATTTCATTAAAATATGCTTTATCTTGGCCGGGCGTAGTGGCTCACGCCTGTAATCCCAGCACTTTGGGAGGCCGAGGCGGGTGGATCACAAGGTCAAGAGATCAAGACCATCCTGGTCAACATGGTGAAACCCCGTCTCTACCAAAAATACAAAAATTAGCTGGGCGTGGTGTCATGCACCTGTAGTCTCAGCTACTTGAGAGGCTGAGGCAGGAGAATTGCTTGAACCCAGGAGGTGGAGGCTGCAGTGAGCAGAGATCACGCCACTGTACTCCAGCCTGGGCAACAAGAGAGAAACTCCATCTCAAAAAATATATATATACCTTATCTTGATGGCTGAGTTTTTTGGCACCCTTTTGAATTATGTAGCCATGGAGAGGCTGTTGCTTGCCTGCCCTGGTCCCAGCCTGGCCAGACAGGCCACTCCCCTTTCACCTTAGTCAAATCTTGGATTTTCATTTGTGAAGTTCCATGTGTTGTATATTTGCTATAAACTGTACTTTCTAGGGAAGCAGAAAAAAAATGACTGGCTTGGAAAGCAGAGCACACTACCGTAAATACCAGTGAGATCCTGAACAAATCAATTATCTCCTCTGAACCTTGGTTTTCTTCTGAACCTACTGCAGAGATGCTCCAAGCTCCTCCCAGCTGAGGGTCTGTGATTTTGATTCTAGATACAATCCCTTGTTAGATCAGTGAGGATTATGGTTGAGGAATATCTGCAGAGTATCTTTGCAGAGGGAATGTAACCTGGCAGAGTAAGTTTTTCATAAGTAAGCAGGTAAAAAGGAGGGAAAGAAGAGCTATGGAATGCTGACAGAGAAATCAGAACTGAAAACACTTAGGAGGTTCCTAGATAGCCAGGAAACATTTTGGTGGAGGCAGTTTGTTGACAGAAAGGAAAGTAAATGAGAGAAAGGGAAACCTAACCTAAGATTTGCCTACCTCATCATCTGTCATTAGTCAAAACCTGCCACCAGGTCTCAAGTAGATATCCCTGCTAGTCCACACTTTGCCCCCAGAAATTCATAACCCAATGGCCAGTGTTCACTTTGGGGTGTAGTCTGGAAATCACTGCTGTGTCAGAATCACAGAATCACCTGGCATGCTTATTCAAATGTAAGTTCCTCAGCCCCGTCCCGGACCTAGCGAACCAGAACTTTTGGGAGCGAGGCCCAAGAATCTGCATTTTCAGTCAATTCTTCGGTTGATTTCCATGCCTTTAAAGATCCAAAATCACTGCTTTGAAGTCAGTCATGTGGGTGTGAACAAATGATCAGGTTTCCCAGCACGGCCTGCCCTCACTTGTGGGTGACCTTAGAATTCAGACTCTGAAAAACTGCCTGTTAGGTAACTCTGCCTTGTCAGTGCCAAGCAAGGTGTGAGGATTCTGTGACCTGCCAAAGCCCCAGGCCGCTGTCAGACGCAGGCTTTCCAGGACAATTTGTGTTACTCCTCCCGCCAAATCCTGGCTGGTGAAGACTGATGACTTAATTCCCTGCTCCTGTCACTAAGTGTGGTCCCTGTGCCAACCCAGCCAGGGTGGATGGTGACATAGCTCCCCTGGAAACTGTTCAGATGGTCGACACCTGAGAATCCCAACAGGATGCTAGAGACCTAGAATAGAGGGAGGAACTTTGCTTGGTCTGCCTCCAACTCTTGGCCATCAGAGCTGTTCTCTGCTCTGTGAGCACTTAAAACCCCAAAATATCAGAGCAGGTGTGTGAACACTCTGGGAATGCTGTGTGGCTCCTGTCCTCAGCAGGATCTGTGGTTCTGTCAAGCACCCAACTCAGAACTCCTACCCTTTTGATGAAAGGGCAACTGACAGAGCCTTTAGAAGGACCATTTGCTATTATCTATACAGATTTACAATGTGCACATTCCTTGATCCAGCAGTCTTATTTCTAGGAATTTAGGTTTTGGAAAACTCAGAATATCCAACAAGAAGAAGTGGGTTAGAGGAATTAGGATACAATGGAATCTTGTACAACTTCAGATGACTTAGAGCTATATTGACAAGCAGATAAGGATGAACAAAGTACAAGCCGAGTATCTCTAATCTGAAATCCAAAGTGTTCCAAAATCTAAAACCTTTTGGGTGCTGATATGATACTCAAATGCTCATTGGACAATTTCAAGTTTTGGACTTTCGGATTAGTGATGCTCAATTGGTAAGTAATAAGCAAATATAGATACCATGTTTTATTCAGTGTCCCTTTATTGCATCTTCAGATACTGTGATGCTTATGAATTGAAGGTTTATAGCAATTCTGCATTGGGCAAGACTATCAGCACTGTTTTCCAACAGCTTGTGCTTACTTTGTGTCTCTGTCACATTGTGGTAATTCTCACAATATTTCAAACTTTTTCATTATTATTATATCTATTGTGGTCATCTAAGATCAGTAATCTTTGATATTACTATTATCATTGTTTTGGGGTATCATGAATGGCACCCATATAAGATGGCAAATAATATCAATAAATGTTGTATGTGTGTGTTCTAACTGCTCCACCGACCCACCATTCCCCTATCTTTCTCCCTTTTCTCAGGCCTCCCTATTTCCTGAGATACAACAACATTGAAATTAGGCCATTTGAAAACCTTATAACGTCTTCTAAGTGTTCAAGTGAAAGAAAGAGTTGTGCACCTCTTACTTCAGATCAAGAGCTGCAGATAACGAAGCTTAGTGAGGAATACATGTTGAAAGCAAACACAGGCCAAAATTGAGGCCTCTTGTATCAGTTAGCCATATTGTGAATGCAAATAAAAAGTTCTTGAAGGAATTTAAAAAGATACTCCAACACATGCATGAGAATAAAGTGACCTAGCCTTATGGCTGATACAGACAAAGTTTTAATGGGCTGGATAGAGGCTCAAAGCAGCCACAAGATTCCTTTATGTCAAAGCCTAATCCAGAGGAAGGCCCTAACTCTTCAGGTCTATGAAGATGTGAAGTGAGGAAATTGCAGAAGAAATGTTAGAAACTAATAGAAGTTGGTTCATAAGGAAATAAGCCATCTCTATAATATAAAAGTGCAGGTGAAGCAGCAAGTTATCCAGAAGGTCTAGATAAGATCACTGATGATGGTAGCTACACTAAACAGATTTTCAATGTAGACGAAACAGTCTTCTATGGAGAAGACACCATGTGGCACCTTACTAGCTAAAGAGGAGTACGCAATGCCTGACTTCAAAGCTTCAAAGGACAGGTTGACTCTACTTAGGGCTAATGCAGCTGATGACTTTAAGTTGAAGCTAATGTTCACTGACCATTTAAAAAATTGTAGGGCCCTTAATAATAACGCTAAGTCCACTCTGATGGTGCTCTATATACGGAACAACAAAGCCTGGATGACAGCAAATAAGCTTATAGCATGGTTTACTAAATATTATAAGCCCATTGTTGAGACCTACTGTTCAAAAAAAAATTTATTTCAAAATGTTACCACTTACTGACAATGCACCTGGTCACTCGAGAGGTCTGATGGAGCTGTACAAGGATATAAGTGCTGTTTTCGTGTCTGCTAACACAGCATCATTTCTTTAGCCCATGGATCAAGGCATGATTTCTACTTTCAGGTCTTATTAATTAAGAAATAAATCTTGGCCGGGTGCGGTGGCTCACGTCTGTAATCCCAGCACTTTGGGAGGCCGAAGCAGGTGGATCACGAGGTCAAGAGATAGAGACCATCCTGGTCAACATGGTGAAACCCCATCTCTACTAGAAATTCAAAAAATTAGCTGGGCACGGTGGCGCGTGCCTGTAATCCCAGCTACTCAGGAGGCTGGGGCAGGAGAATTGCCTGAACCCAGGAGGCAGAGGTTGTGGTGAGCTGAGATCGTGCCATTGCACTCCAGCCTGGGTAGCAAGAGCGAAACTCCGTCTCAAAAAAAAAAAAAAAAAAACCAAACAAAAAAAAGAAAGAAATCTCATAAGGCTACATCAATAGTGATTCCTCTGATGGATCTGGGCAAAGTAAACTGAAAACCTTCTGGAAAGAATTCACCATTCTAGACGCCATTAAGAATATTCATGATTCATGAGAGGAGGTTAAAATACACATAATAGGAGTTTGGACGAAGTTGATTCCAACCCTCATGGATAACTTTGAGGGGTTCAAGAATGAAGGTGTAGTGGAAATAGCAAGAAAATTAGAATTAAGAGAGGAGCCTGAAGATGTGACTGCACTGGGGCCGTCTCACGATCAAACTTGAATGAATTGTTGCTTTTTTATGGATGAGCAAAGAAAGTGGTTTCTTTCAATAGAATCTACTCCTGGTGAACATGCTATGAACATTGTTGAAACGACAACAAAAGATGTAGAATATTACATAAGCAATGGCAGGGTTGCTGACGACTGAGTCTAATTTTGAAATAAGTTCTGTGGGTAAAATGCTATCAAAGAGCATCACACACTACAGATAAATCTTTGCGAAAGGAAGAGTCGATCAATGTGTCAGACTTCATTGTTCTCTTACTTTTGAAAATTGCCACAGCCACGCCAACCTTCAGTAATGCTACCCTGATCAGTCAGCAGCCGTCAATACAAAGGCAAGACTCCTCGCTAGCAAAAACATTGATTCACTGAAGGCTCAGAGGATCATCAGCATTTTCTAGCAATAAAGTATTTTTAAATTAATGTACACTTGTTAGACAGAATGCTATTGCACACGTAATAGACTAGAGTATAATATAAACAAAACTTTTATATGCATTGGGAAACCGAAAAATTTGCATGACTCACTTTATTGGGGTGTCTGCTCTAATGAGGTGTTTTGGAACTGAACCTGCAATATCTCTGAGGTATGCATGTATTCCAAAATCTGACAAAAAATTCTGAAATATAAAACACTTCTGGCCCCTAGCATTTCAGATAAGAAATATCTAACCTGTATAATGTTAAGTGAAAAAACAAATTACAAAACATTATCATGAGTCCTTTTATTGGTTTTTAATTATATACCTGTCAGCATATGCCTAGAGACAAATACCAAAGGAATAGTCAATGGGAGGAGAGTAATTGTGGACAACTTCAATTTATACATTATATATTTCTGTTATGTATATATTTTGTTGTTTGTTTGTTTGATATGGAGTCTTGCTCTGTCACCCAGACTGGAGTGCAATAGTGCAATCTCAGCTCACTGTAACCTCTGCCTCCCAGTTTCAAGCGATTCTCCTGTTACAGCCTCCTGAGTAGCTGGGATCACAGGCACTCACCCCTACACTCGGCTAATTTTTGTATTTTTAGTAGAGACAGCGTTTCACCATGGTAGTCAGGCTGGTCTCAAACTCCTGACCTCAGGTGATCCGCCCGCCTTCTCCTCCCAAAGTGCTGGGATTACAGGTGTGAGCCACTGCACCTGGCCTGTAGTTTACATTTTTTTTCAAAGCTATTTTTTGTTTGTAATTAGAAAAAACAATAAAATTTCATGAAAAAATTAGGGGCCCTACCCTTTTCCATCTTGTCCTATTTCCTAACAGAATTTGAAGCTTTCTCTGGGGCTGAAACAGTCTGTGACAAGAATGTTTAGCCCAAATGTCTATAATTTCTGAAACACTAGGAAATGCAGCAAAGAAAAATTCCTCCCCAAATCTGCGAAGTTATTCACAGCTGTTTTGAACTGAAATGTAGAAGTCATGGCAAGTATGAGGAACCAGGGCAGGTAGTTTTCAGATCTTACAGGCTTCTTAAACTATCCCATCTTAACTCACACCTCTACCTCAAAGCTCAAAATCCGGCGGCTCACGCCTGTAATCCCAGCACTTTGGGAGGCAAGGCAGGTGGATCATGAGGTCAAGAGATCGAGACCATCCTGGTGAACAAGGTGAAACCCTGTCTCTACTAAAAATACAAAAAATTAGCTGGGCATGGTGGCGCGTGCCTGTAATCCCAGCTACTCAGGAGGCTGAGGCAGGAGAATTGCCTGAACCCAGGAGGTGGAGGTTGCGGTGAGCCGAGATCATGCCATTGCACTCCAGCCTGGGTAAGAAGAGCAAAACTCCGTCTCAAAACAAAAAACAAAGCTCAAAATCCAAAGTAAGGATCTACTTCCTCTGTAGCTGGTTTTAAGTGGTCATGGAGACTGGCAGAAACAACTCTGTATGATGATTAAAGGCTCTGGAGTTGGGCTGCCTCTCATTAGCCATGGGACTGTGGGCAGGTTTACTTATTTATTTATTTTTCTTGAGACAGAGTCTTGCTCTGTTGCTTAGGCTGGAGTGCAGTGGCGTGATCTCGCTCACTGTAACCTCCGTCTCCTGGGGTAAAGTGATTCTCCTGCCTCAGCCTCCTGAGTAGCTGGGACTACAGGCATGTGCCACTGTGCCCAGCTAATCTTTGTATTTTTAGTAGAGATGGGGTTTCACCATGTTGGCCACCCTGGTGTCGAACTCTTGACCTCGTGATCCACCCATCTCAGCCTCCCAAAGTGCTAAGATTACAGACCTGAGCCACCACACCCAGCCTTGTGGGCAGGTTTCTTAACCTCTCTAAGCCTCTGTTTTATCCTCTGTAAAATGGAGGTTCACTTATTCGCAAATAGTTCTCATCTGTCAGGTTTATCGAATGCCTACTATGTGTCAGGCAGTGCTCCAGCTGCTAGGGCAACAGGAGCAAAATAAAACCAGATAAAGTTCCTGCCCTTAAGGAGCACTTATTCCAGTAGGGGAGACAGGCAGGAAATAGAATAAGTAAGCAAAATATACACTATGTCAAATGGTGCTGAGTGTTACAGAGAAAATAAGGCAGGAAAGAAGTAAGAGGAGCAGTTCAGGGAGGACTACATCCAGGGAACACAAACCCAGCCTTACCCAATGAGACTATGTGCAACATAATGCTCTGGGGAGAGCCTCCATCCTATAGTCACTACTCTGTAACTCATGCCATGACTACCACCACTATTATTACTACCACCTTTGTCTCCCTTCTGCAGCCAGGGCTGGTCCTCTGTAAGTTTTCCTCTATTGGTATTTAATGAGAGATACCATTGTGAATATCTTCCATGGCGGATGGAAGGCATGGTGCTGAGCAATTTTACATTGCCACCTCAGCTGTTCAATAAATCCACCCTGCTCAAGCCCCACTCTCTTGTCAAGGGTTTTGGTTTAATCAGCGCCTGTTGCCCTCTTCCTGTAGGGGAAAACATTTCCCTACAGGAAGGCATGGTACTCAGCAATTTTACATATCCAACCTCATCTGATTCTCAAGAACCCCCTAAGACCAGGTATCATTATTCTTGCTTTTTCAAAAGAGGAATCTGAGACTCAAAGAGATTGGGGTATTCCCTGATCACACAGGGAACACTCAAATCCTGGTTAGCCTGAGTGAAGGCTTAACCTCTCAGCTGGGGAGCTCTTTTGCTTCCCAGGTGCAAAAGCAGGACTGCGCCCAGCATCCAGGTCAGTGCAGCCTCAGCCCTTCCTGAGGACCTGAGCCTTCAGTCCACGGTGCCCTCTGGCGCCACCTCCTGCTTGGTGAGCTACACTAGGCCCCGATGCTCAAAACAACCTGTAAAGGCAAACCTGAAATTCCGATTTGTTTCTCTCTCTTGGTCCCATTTTGTGATTCTGGAGCTCCCAATTAAACAGACTCAGCTGTCTATCTTCAACATTTTCCCTTACAGGAAGAGGGAAGCAGGCACTGATTAAACCAGAACACCTGACAATAGAGTGAGGCTTAAGCAGGGTGGATTTATTGAAGCGCTGAGGTCAAGCAACCAGAGGATTTCCTCATATTTTATATATGATCAGAAAAGTTCTACTTTTTTTCATTGCCCTTTGCAGCAGTTGGGAGTTGCTCCCATGGAAGGAGCTCCCAGGCTTAAGGATAGGAGGTGGCCTTGGGGATGTGGGAGGTGGCAGGAGGAGTCATGGTATGGACAGGAAGGGCTGGTCTGTTCTGAGAGTGCCCATAGCAGATTCAGAGGGTGACAGGCACTCATCGCTTTCTCTATACCCAGAACAACTGAATTACTGGAGCTGGGACAGCATAGCAACTGAGTGTCTCTGAAGGCAAAAAGAAACTTCTGAAAACAGATTCAACTTTAGCTGTTAACAGGATGCAGTGATTTTGACAAAGCCAAAGCCAAAGATTCTCAAAGTGGGGAGTGGAATGGCTAAAGCTTCCCTGCCTAGAAGAGAACTGTAGAGCAAGGGGAGGGTCATGGGCATTTAAAAAAGCATATTCTGCCTGGTGCGGTGGCTCATGCCTGTAATCCCAGCACTTGGGGAGGCCAAGGCAGGTGGATCATGAGGTCAGGAGTTTGAGACCACTCTGGCCAACACAGTGAAACCGCATCTCTACTAAACATACGAAAAATTGGCTGGGTATGGTAGTATGCGCCTGTAATCCCAGCTACTTGGGAGCCTGAGGCAGGAGAATAGAGTGAATCTGGAGGCGGAGGTTGCAGTGAGCCAAGATTGCACCATTGCACTTCAGCCCAGGTGACACTGTGAGACTGTCTCATAAAATAAAATAAAGGCCGGGTGCGGTGGCTCACACCTGTAATCCCAGCACTTTGGGAGGACGAGGCAGGTGGTTAATTGAGGTCAGGAGTTTGAGATCAGCCTGGCCAACATGGTGAAACCCTGTCTCTATATTTAAAAAAAAAAAAGAAAAATAAAATAAAATAAGCATATTCAATGTTATCATACCATATTACATTTTAAAAGAAAAAATAACTGTTATTTTTATAATATAATATCCACCAAAAAAATTAGCTTAGTAGTTTGCGGGCTATGGCAGGGATTTATTTATTTTTTTAACCTCAACACCGTTAATATTTGGGGCAGGATAATTTCTTGCTGTGGAGGCTGTCCTGTGCATTGTGGGATGTTTAGCAGTTTCCTTGGCCTCTACCCATCAGATCACAAGCCAGTAGCATCCTATTCTCTCTTGTGACAACCAACAATGTCTACAGATATTGTCAAAAGTCCCTTGGTGCAGGGGTTGAGGGTAAAATCACCCAGGTTGAGAACCATGGGATTATGGTTAAACCAACCCAAATGCTCATTGATGATAGAATGGACAGGGAAAATGTGGCACATATACACCATGGAATATTATGCAGCCATCAAAAACGATGAGTTTGTGTCCTTTGTAGGGACATAGGTGAACCTGGAAACCATCATTCTCAGCAAACTGACACAGGAACAGAAAAATCAAACACCGCATGTTCTCACTCATAGGCGGGTGTTGAACAATGAGAACACATGGACACAGGGAGGGGAGCACTACACACTGGGGTCTGTTGTGGGAAAATAGAGGAGGGACAGCTGGGGGGGAAGTTGGGGAGATATACCATGGGGAGGAAGCCAGCAAATCACACTGTCACGTGTATACCTATGCAACAATCTTGCATGTTCTTCACATGTACCCCAAAACCTAAAATGCAATAAAAAAAAGAAAAAAAAATACAGGACTCAAGTGTTGAGATGCCTGGTTTAACCACTTGCTGGTCTGTGATCCAAACATGTTACTCATGCTCGACCAGCCGTGGTTTTCTTATCTGGAGAATGGAGATGATATCATGTATATGCTTCACAGCATTAATGTAAAGATTAACCAAGATAATGATATATTAGTAGTTAACACAGTGTCCCACTTGGAAGGCTTCACAGCTGTTAGCTCTATATATGGCAGTAGATCTTTGCCACTTTTGGGATGAAAAGAGGATGGTCTCTGGACAAGAGATTGGGAATGCAAAGAATCAGAAACTCCCTTCCACACTCTCTCGTGGAAGCCTGTCTTCCCCTCCTAAACTCCATCTCTCTATTCCCTCTCACTCAGTGTGAGAGTTAGCTGTTTCTTTCTCTCTCCTTCTCCTGCTTCTCTCTCTAAATAAATCACTTTCTACAACAAACAAAAGAATCAGAAACTTGGGAGTTTTGGGGCTGGGATGGTGGGAGTCTCATGTTTAGTTAAAAAGAAGGCATTAAAAAAAAAGACTTGAGAAACACTGGTCTCAGCCACAGCTGTTGAAAGCAGAATTGCAGAGAATCTTGCTTCTACTTAGAGTGACAGAAGGAACAAGGAGAGGAGAGACCCATTGAGCCTAGGAGTTTAATCTTGCACTGGCAGCTACTGAGGTTGTTTGGGCTGAGTCTTGGCTTTAACATATAATCAGATTTATGTATTAGCCGAGGGCTTGTGTCCTGGCTGCCGGGGTGCTATAGGGGCTGGAGAGGTGTGAGAAAAGGAAGCAAACAAGGAAAGGGAGGGAAGATGATTTTTGAGGCGTCTGTGGCCATCAGTGGACCCAGCTCATTTTGGCTTCATCTGCTCATCTCTTTCTGGGGATCCCCTTCCCATCAGAAAGACTTGAGCTTTGTGTCAAGCCCCTTTTATCAGCCAAAATTAAGGGTTGATGTCACCACGAGTTTTTATTTTATGAGAGAAATGTGGAGTTCAAACTACAGGCTGGCAAACTGCTCTGATCCTCACTTATCCATTCACTAGCTGTGTGACCTTAAACTCTGTGATCCTTCGTTCCCTCATCTCCAAGATGGGGGTATTCACTGTCATTGTGGTTGAGGTTTACTGTAGTTCACTTGACTTTTCCACTTCAGCCCTTAGCTATCACAATATTAACACCTGGATGTCCTGAGAGTATTCCACATCACTGTTGATGATAATAACAGCTAATGTTTTTGAGTGTTTACTGTGATCTAGGTGTTAAGTGTTTTCTCATTTAATCCCATAAAAGAGGTTTTATAGGTGGAAAAATTCAGGTTCAGAGTTTAGATAACTTGCCCATGGCCACAGAGCTGGTAAGGAACAGAGCCAAAAGTGAACAGTTGTCTATATAACTCTGAAGATCCTCTTGAGAGTGGCAATGTAATGCTGCACCCTCTGCAATTGCTAGGTGTTTTGGGTGGATTTTGGTAGAACAAAGGTTACTAGAGGAGAGCATTTTGTATGTTCATAAATGAGCTCTCTTTTTCTTAGGATGAGTGCTCATACTCTCTCATACACATATACACAGAACCAAACTAGGGCACTAGGAGCAGAACTACCCACAACTTATCTCAGAAGCTGGAAACATAGGCGCCTGATGAAGAATTCGGTTTGGCCTTAATACCATGGTTCTCAATCTTGTCTGACGAGTAGAATTATTGGACAATTTTAAAACAGGCCAAATACCATACCAGCTAAATTGGAATCTTGGGGGTGGGATCTAGGTATCAATATTTTTTTAAAGTTCCCCAGATGACTCCAAGTGTGGCCAAAGTTGAGAACCAATGCCTGAGTATTTTAGCCTCTGCCTTACATCTTTCCAGTAGGTACCCAATTCGGCTCTTTCTTACAAGAGATGGAGAAGTCCTGCTGACTGCCCAGAGTGTGAAGTATTCACTCTAAACCTGTTGAGGTTGAGGTTGAAGTTCCAATGAGATAGTGTCCCTTTTCCATGTGAACCAGAGCAAAGCTGAGCATGGTGAAAGGCCTCAAACCTGAGATGGCTCTGGAGATTTGTAAGCTTGAGCCTTGGTCCCAGTCACTGAATTTGTCCCAAATTGTGAGCCTATTTGGTCTAATTTCCTGTTTTATCACAAGCGATAAGATTGTAGGAGGATAATATTCCATATGATTTCCCCCCAATAACAAAAACTCTTCCTGCTGAACTCCTGAACCTCAGCCTTAGAAAAGGATTTTGAGGTAGGATGGAAGGATCCAGGTCTTTGAGAGACAGGTGAAATCCTTCTGTAACTATGACAATACCCACCTGGAAAAAAATGACCACTGTTCAATCTGTCTTCTTAATGACCAACAGATATATCCAAAGAGCCCTGATAACAATCTGGGATGACTAATACTGAGTAATTGGTGCAAGAGAACAAGAAAAATAAGGGGATTTGTGAATCAACTTCTGTTTAGCCATATGTTTTCAAGGCTTGTTACGTAAGGAAAGGTTCTGTGCTTTAATCAGATTTATAAATTAATTGCTTGGCCAAGCCAGAATACCTGGGGTAAAATTAAAACATACTGTGTATATAAAATCCAGGATATAACCAAGAAAGAAATCAGCCCTGAAAGGAAAAATAACTCATAGCAATTAAAGATCAGTAGAAAGAGTTTACAGACATTTTTTCTTCTGTTATAAATGGCACGGTCTCTGCCCTGTGCTTCTCAATGTATATGATATTTCGGACCTACTGCCTTTTTGCAGTCTTGCCTTTGCTTTCTCAATCCCCTCGGCAAGTCATCTGACTTTTTCTACTTTAAGACACCCCACTAAAAAAGGGGACCAGGGCAGTGTTCTCGGAGGGATACCAGGAGGCGGAATTTGAGCCAGCAATAAAATGTGAGTGCTTTATCACTCCAAATATAGCTCTTTCCTCTGGACAACTATACTCTCAACACACTGGCCTCCTTTAAGCTCCTGGAACTGGACACGTTCTTTCCTGCCTCAGGGCCTTTGCATGTAAGATAACTTTCCCTTGACACTCCTTTCCTTTGCAAGACCAAGTCCTTCTCATCCAAGTTTTAGCTCACATATCACTTCAGGGAGCTTCCTTGACCATCCTTTCAATGCAGTTAACCCTCAATATCTGCTCTTCTTTTCTTTGCTCATTTCTTTCTTTGCACCTTATCACAATCTGTCCATCTCTCTGTGTTTGTTTGGTCCCCTCCTAGATTATAAGCCATTCTCCACCCTGCTCTGCCCTGAATGGCTCCCTTGCTCTCTGGCTGCTAGTTGGCTTAGACCAATGGGAAAAGAACAGGGGGCAGAAAGTGAGAGAGGTCAACGTATTTATTGCCCTGGCTCCCTCCTGCCAGGCTGCAGCTTTCTACCTAAGGCCTCAGTTTCTATCTAGTGGTCCTCTCCTTTATTAGGCTTTCTTTAATTACCCCTTGAATATGCCATCTGTTTCCTGCTGGGGCCTGAGCCACAGAAGGACTAGGTCTGATTTATTCACCAGTGTACACTTGGAAACTAGCAGAGTGCCTGGCACATGGTAGATACTCAATAAATATTTGTTGAATACATGAATACAAAACAACTCAGAATCAAAAATTTAAAAATATCTTTCTCTTCTCCATTCTTTTTGTTTCCAAGAAGATCTTGATCAAACTCTGGTATAGAGAACAGATAAAACAGGGTGGTTGGGGTTGAGGGTGGATGGAGTAGCCCACCAGCACAGCCCCCTCTTAAATTACTACTCTAGAAATGCAGCACATTAGAGACATATTTTGGGCAGATGCTGTGTGGGAGGATGTGGCATCTTACAGTTTCTGTAATTGAGGTACACAGTATTAGGGGCTGAGTTCAGACTGAATGATATTTACAACTCCATATTTCCAGGAAGACTTTGAGTTCATGTCTGGAAGACAGTGGTGTTTCCATTCTCTGGAAGAATGGAAATGGTGCCTTATGAACCCACCAAGAGGATTTAAAATTCTTTTGGAGGAGTCCCTGGGCTCAGAGGAAGCTGGAATAAAAGATGTCCTCTGATTTGATGTGCTTCATCCAGTATTGCCAGATAAAGGTGTGTCATCCAGATTCCCCTACCCTAATGTGCCCACATATTTAACAGCTTCAGAGGCAGAAAGTGACAGAGGAAGCCACCTGCTTCTTAGGTAGTCCTAACTCCTGAGCAGAAAGAGAGGCACAATGGGTGACAGAGAACCTGGACATCTACGGCTCATGGTTCACTCAGGGATGCTGAGCCTTTGGTTGTATAAAGGGGAGCTTGATGGGAAGATCAGGCCAGGTTTGAATTTTTCTCCTGGCAGAGGAGCCAGAGCTTGAAACACATCTGCAGCCAAAGGCCTGGCTGGGCTTGTTCCAGCAGCTGATAATGATCTCAGTGGAAAACTCCCATTGTTGTACTCTCCCATTGTCTTCCTCACTGAGGGCCCAAAGCTGGGCCAGTTCTCATCCACAGACTCAAAGAACAAATTAACTCCTCTAAGCTGTGGCAAATGGGAATTCTCTGTGAAATTAATTGATACTGGGGTGGGGGGGCGGGCAGAGGGATCAGTGAGGAAGGCTGAGCTCTGTGAGCTGACAGTCTACTTTCTCACATGAGAAGGCTGGGCTCTATTAGCATTAATAGGTGTAACATGGACATAATTAGGCCACAGATTCTGATAGCCCATTTTAACTCAGACAAGTTTGGAAATCAGATTCAAGGAGACAAGGCTCATCCTTCTGGCTGCAAGCATTCCTGGAAATGCAAGCAACAGAGCTCCTCAGTTGTGGGGGTCAACATAGGTCTGGATCATTGACATGTACAAAATCGCCAAATCTCACACTCATCCACTAATGCTAGTTCTTGCCTTCAATCTCTTTCTGTTTGAGTGACACCTGAGTTCTGGTTAATCTTCCTTCTCCCTGTTAAGCGAGCAATGGGCCGAGATAGAGTTAAGAGGAAGGTGGCAGTCGGGGTATCAAATAATACAAGTTACTTTGAAATAATGAGTTTCGAGAGTACCAAGCAGGTGGAGAAGTCTTCCATGAATGTTATCCCACATCACCAGCAGGCTGACTGCAGCAGACATTACATTTGCTCAGGAAGCTGAGGGACTGGGAGATTTAAGCTGCTTGCCTAAGTCACACAGCTAGAGAGGTGGTACAGTTTTAACCATGTCAACTGCGCCTTTAAACACCAAGCGTGAATGTGTGTTGCAGCTAGGGTCAGATCAAGAAGCAAAAAAGGCTCTTTCAGCTGCAGACAGGACTTCTGAAGTGCCCAGCTGGGGAAGTCCCTTCCTGTGACATCATGCTTTCCTCAGATGTGGTTCAGAATGACTTAGATGGGGACTAATGACTTCCAGTGGAATTCCTGGTTTCTAGGCCAGTCTTTCTCAGTCTTGGCACTGCTAGTTTATGGGGCTGGATAATTCTTTGACTGTGTAGGGAGATCACATTTTGTGCACTGTAGGAGGTTTAGCAGCACCCCTGATCTCTACCTATCAGAAGCCTGTAGTGTCCTGCACCCCCAGTTATTACAACCAAAAATGTCTCCAAACTTTGAAATGTTCCCTGGGCAGGAAAATCACTACCCCCAGTAGTAGCCACTTCCACCTATTTCTGTTGAGAATCACTCATCTAGATCACTGTGTTTCCCCTGGGGGGATGTGTTTGTGTATGTGTGTGTACCTTAGGCAAAGGGAATTTCCCCCCGATCTTTTTACTTAGGACCCATTATTCAAGTATAAAAAAAAGGGTGAGTTTTTCTAGTCTGTTTTCCTCTCCTCTCTCATTTCAAGCTATGAGCTCAACCTGCTCCCCAAAGCGAAGACTGAACTGGATTTTTCTGCCTTTCAAAGTTGGCACCTCTGATTTCAAAGGCAGCCATTGGGAAGTCTGCTGCTGCCAGGATGAGAAACCCTAGCAAGGTATGAGCCGCTCACTGCCAGGCAGTAGAGTCACTGCCAGGAATGCTCTCACCAAAAGCACAATGTCAGAATGAGAAACAATTCCCTACAGGTGTCCTTGAACTGATAACACCCTCAGTGGGGCAGATTTGAGGGGGTTGGATAAATGACTTGAAGAAGCAAGAATACGTAAGAATCTCTCGGACTTAGCACAGCTCAGAGTCAAGGATTTATTCCAAGGAAAGATCAGAGAACAGAAACGCAGAGAGGTACAGTCTCTATACTCTGCTGGGCAAGAAGCAAAATGAACAAGTATTTTCCTCCATTGCTTGTGCATGGGAAAAAGAGAGAAAAGAGGAGACAGGGTCTGAAAAATCTGCAAAGTAGAACACTAAATCCTTGGGTAACCAAGTTGAGAAAGGCTATTTTCTAGGAAAGAGAGAAAGAATGGGAAAAATATGCCTGCTTTAGCTAAATGGATGGGGGAATTCTGCATGACATTTTTAAGCCAGTACAGTTTTTGCACCAAGGAAAACTCTAGGTGTTTTCTTAGTGACTTTGTAATGTAAGACTCAGACTTTGTCTTCTGAATGGTGCCCCGCCTGTTTGCTCAGCCTGATTTGTGATAGCTGCCTTCCAGAGATGTGTCATGGTCTGATTTTGATTTGGGGTGGGCAGGCTGGAGGAGATTCCTGGCAGAGCAGGACTGGTATTGATTACAGATCTCTCTCTCTCTCTCTCTCTCTCTCTCTCTCTCACACACACACACACACACACACACGGAGCTAACTGGGTGTTCAAGTTGATGCTGGCAGAAAACTGGGGAGAGTGAAACTTACTGGTGAAAATTATTCTAAGTTAAACAATCACACTTCACCCTGTTTACTATACCAAGAGCTATTTGATGTCAGGGACATTTCTGGAAATTTTGAGAGGAGATATAATTCACCTTTTATTTTGTCTCAGCAGGAGGCTATACTCAGAGCTAAGAGAAGAGGCAGTGTAGGACAGAGCCAAGCTCTAATTACAGGTGAGCTCACGGGTATGGGACCTCACCTAGATTTAAGATGAAGAGTCTGGGTTTCCTTGGCTCAGTGGTCCTCAAACTTAGTGAACCTATGAGTTCTCTGGGAGAATGTTTTCAAAATGTTGATTCCTGAGTCTGAGCCCTGAGAGATTCTGTTTGTGGGTGTGGTATGGTGCCCAAGAATCTGCACAATTGACGAGCATCCCAGGTGAACGCAGTGTAGGTGATCCCTGGAATATGTGAATTGATGGAGTGGATAGTTTACTGTTTACATGGAGAAACAGACTCCCAATGCCAGCTTTAGGCTGCTTGTACTAGGAAGAGGGGATTTAGTCATGACAGTTTTCCACTGCTCTGGGAGGCACTTTACATACAGGCAGAAGAGGGGAGGTTCAGGCAGGTGATGGTCAGTGTAGAATTGCTCATAAGTCTCCTAAGAGCACCAGAACACTGGGAGACAGAGGCTAAAGATGTTTGCCAAGTGGCCAGGTAGGAATGTCAAGCATCTAGCCAGCCTTGACACAAGATATTTAGCAGGTTTATGTTTATAAAAAAGGAGGAGGTCAAAGCAGTGTATTTTGTTGATGATAAACAAAGGAAATCAGGATTTAAATACAGATCATTTAAAAAAGTAGCCTAAATGTCCAATTCTGGAGGTGTGGTAACACCCATTCAATTGAATATTAATGCAGTCATTAAAAATGATGGTTACAAAAGCCACAAAAATAAGCTACAGATAGAATACAAGTGAAGAAATGCAGGCCACAAACTATTCAGTATGTTTACAACCAAGTCAGGGAAAAATAATGAATTAATACACAGAGAAGAAACTTGAAAATTTATGAAAATATAAACACTGGTCAAGTGGTGACATTTGGCGTGTTTTTCCCTCTTCCCGATTCCAGAATTTTTCTTTTCTATGTTTCCCTTGCTCTCCATATTTTAAAAAATAAATGGCTTGAGTTTTAAAGCCATTTCCAAGTGGATAAGAGCTTTCTCATTTCTGTTTGTGAGATTAACAGATTCAAAAGTTCCAAGAGAAATGTTCATACATTCTTTAAAAAATTCACTCTGTAAAATCTTGCACCAGTCTGAGGAATCCATCACAACGCACCACGCCCCAACTGCACTACTGCCGGTCTCCATCCTGGAACCTATTTTCCAGTGTTGCCTTTTCAGTAATAAAGTGAATAAAATCAGCAATCTTTTCTCCCTGTCAGCAGCCATGGTGACTGACTGTGGGTATAGGTGACTGCTCACGCCCAAGGAGGTTATAAACAAGCCTTCTGAATGGTTATCAAAAACCAGGACACTGGAACAATTTCTCTGGACCCAGAAAATGTCAGTGAGACCATGACGATGTAGCAGGGGTATATCGCCTGCTCTGGGCTGAGCTCTCTTCCAATTGCCCACTGATTCCCTGTTCTCCCATCTTGCTCTGACAATGTCCTCAGCTTCCCACATGCCAGGACAGCAAAGCAGAAAAAGAAACAAGGGACAGATTCTTTCGGGACTTTCACTCTGCTGGTTTTCATCTGGCCCCTGGTCTGTGAGCTAGTGGGTGATGTTCAGAGTCATGAAATGCAAACAACAGGTCACAGCTTCTTTAGGGATGCATGGGACCAGGCAGAAAGTGCTCCTTACGATGTACTAGCCATTGAGTGAGAAGGCTGGGCTCCACCCAATCTCCCCCTCCTAAATATCTCCTCATGGCCTGAAACCCCTACATTAAAATCACCACAGGCCACACCCCAAAGACCAGAGCTCTGTCTCCAGAAAACCATAGCTGAAATACATCATGGGCGTTTGATGTTAAATTCAAATATGGTGGGGCTTCTGGAGGAAGGGATTAGATAAGAATGTCCTTCCTGGATGGATGGGATACCCATGGTGCAGGAACAGACGTCTGCGGTTTTACCTCCTTGTAGCGTAATCCCTCTACCTTTGAAAGCATGGTGTTGATTTCCCTTTCTATATCTACCTTTTCCACTGTCAAGTGTGCAGTTTTGATGGGTTTGACCTCATTGCCTAGTTCCTGGGATGAGACATGACTCAGGCCTGACCTATCAGAGCTATCATTCTCCTGGCCACAATGGTTAGTTTAAGAATCGTTGGATGACCCAAATCTGGCAAATGAGACTCAATTCTGGCATTTTGGGTGACACTAGTAGGGAAGAGCAATTCTTTTTCCCCTTCACCTGATGCTGATTGACGTTGGCCTGCAGCGTCTGACTGCCATCCCTGCCATCCCTGAGAAGAGGCTGCCCGAGAATGAAGCCAGTATGCAGGGAACAAGAACTGAGAGATGGAAAGAAGCCTAGTCCTGATGACAACATTCGGGCTTCTGGAAGTAAAGATCTGTGAAGTTTGAAGTCACCTGATAAAAAAAATTTTGTTTACACCCATTGAAGCTGGAATTCTGACACTTCCAAACAAAACAGTCCTGTAATATCAATGAACAAAGAAAATCTCCATGCATTTCCCCAGTATATTCCAGGCTGGCCCTGTGACCAATGGGTAGGACTCAAGGTGAGTTCTAGGTTTTAAAATCTGTAATTCCAGACTGGACCACACATCGTCCCTAGTGACAGGAATAACACAAAGATCTGGGCCACACAATTCATGAACACATCTGAGGTGGGGCCAATCAAGTAATGGGTACCAGCTGGTTAGGAGGTTTTACCTAATTACTTAAATAAAGAAATTGGGTTAGAGGACAGTTATCCAAGTTATGCAGAAGAACAGCAGACCTGTCCCTTCCTTAAATTAAATATAGAAGTGTTTTGCATTACAAGGATTAGACAACATTTCAGACATTCTTGGTGAAGTGAGTGATTGCAGTTGTTGCTTTATATCCTCATGTTGTTGCCTGGTTCTTTCCCAGTTTGCCAGCAATGCTGAAAACTTACCCTGTTACCCTGTGGCATTGCACAACTAAGTCTCCCTTGCCAAGGTGTGTAGGTGATGTGTGTTAAAGGCGTGGTCTTGACACAACAATGCGACTCATCAAAGAAGGCAGGAAGCCCTTTCAGATTCCTGCTCCGTGTCTCTGCTTATTCAGACCAGTAACACGTGCACTTGCAGCTGATGCTGGCCTGAGTAAAACAAATCACCGAGTAGGCAAACCTTTATCTATTGCTAATGTTCTAATGTTTTCACATCTATTTTCCTCTGTCTCTTAGACCCACTCCCCTCGGGACATTGTAAACATCTGCCAATTTCCCCTCCTAAGTCACTGTCATATCTGTCCTCTTCCTTTGGATTTTGCTATTGACCTTCACCCCTGGACTGGGCTACAAAGCCCCAGCTTCCCTCCTAACAGGTCTCCCTGCATCAGCGCTTGCCCTTTTCCAATCAATTCCCCACACAGCAGCTGAAGCCATCTTTTCAAAATGCAAATTGGATCATGTCACCTCCCTCACTGCAGGGCCTGACATTTTAAGGGCTTTCCATTGCCCTTATTAGAAAGGCCTACACCCTTAATATAGACCTAAATGGCTCTGTACCATCTGGCTCCTGCCTTCCTTCCCAGTCTTATTACTCTGTGTGCTCACCCAGCCATGGGACCTTCTGTCAGTTCTTCATATACTCCTACCACAGGGCCTTTGCACATGCTACTCCTGCTGCCTGGAATGCCCCTTGCCTTACTCTTTAAGCATCACTTTTTCAGGATGCACTTTGACTCAGCCACATCCCTCTTTGTAAGCCCTCCTAGCCTCACACTTACCATAAATGAAATGTTATGTCATACAGTTGGATGGTTACTGTTATCAACTTCACTAGACTATGAGGTACAACAGGGCAAGGCCAATGTCCAATTCAGCTCAGCATTGCATTCCCAGCACCTTGCATGGGTGGCATCTACAAATACTAATACCAACCAGTATTCAGTGAGCACTTAGAGGGCATTAGACACTGTTCTAAATTCTTTACATGAACTCACTCATTTAATTCACACTACAACCCTAAAAAGTAGGGTCATTCCATTTCAAAGATGAGGATAACGAGGTGCCGAATAGATAAATTAGTTGCCCAAGGTCACAGAGCTATTAAACTGTAAGTCCAGTTTCCAGCTCTGGTACACTGGTCTACAGCCCATGCTCTCATACTATTCTGCTGTAACTCACATGGTAGGTACTCATGTCATGTTTGCTGAATGAATCAAAAAACAAACAAATGATTTTCCTCTTCCCTCACTCCCATCCTTACCTGGAGGGTCTTCCTATTGGACCCAGCTCTCTATGACCAACCACCCCTTACAAAATGTGTCTGATCCTCAAGTCATGTTCCCAAGCTTGTCATTCCACAGCAGCATCCTTCACCAGAGACCAGCTCACAATCTCCAGTTGTCCCGTGGTGGGGCCTCAGCCAGTTCCAATTCTAGCTCTACTCTGTACCTAGTCCCAGTGTGTGACTTGAGCCCTGACCTCTAACTGGCAACTAAAGCCTTGGTCCCCTCTGCCCTCGGTGCCTCTTGCCCAGGCACCAGCCCCTGGACCATCTTTACCTGTCTGCCTTGTCTTTCCTACCTCTGACCTTGGCGCATCATCCTGGACTGCCACTTCTGACTCCCGTCATTCACACCTGTGCTCTCATGCTTCTCTCTAGCATCATCAGAGTCAAACAAACAAATCACCAAGCCAGCTGCCACAGGAGAGGGAATGCTTAACCCTTCATCTTGAGCCACTGTGCAAATCTGACTGTGACTGTGACCCTTCTGGTAAGGAGGTATATTAGACCAGTTAAGTGCATGGCTTTGTAGTTGCTCACACCTGGGTTCAAGTCCATCTGTAGTGACCATAAAAAGGTTACTTCTAGGAACCTAGTGTACCCATCTGTAAAATAAGTATAATGACCAGATTTATCACGCAGCATTTAAAGAGGCATTTTACGTGAAGGTGTTAGCACATCAGGTCATAGTCAGTGGTCTGTTATGATTACCATCAGTTACAATCACCATCAGCAGCAGCAGTACATTTACCATGGTCATTCACATCGGCCATGGTATAGTGTTGAAGGGCACAAGCTCTGGAGCTAGAATGTCCAAATTTAAATCCTGCTTTTCTACTTCCAAGCAATGCAGGCCTGGGCGACTCAGCCTCTCAGTGCCTCATTTACACCATTTGTAAAATGGGAATAACAACTGTGTCTACCTCATAGGATTGTTGTGAGGACTGAGTGTGTTTAGCTCACGGCGAGTGCTTATAACAATATTCAGTCCATATACACTTTCAATAATGTTAGTTGTTTTGATGTCGTTATTTCTACTTCTAATGCTATGATTATGCAGGCTGCAAGCTGCTTTAGAGGCATATTTAGGGACTGGCAGGGTTAAAGCACTTCTGCAAGGCTCCTACATTGCAGTGGTAGAAATGGTGGCTGTGCCTGCCTGACTCACTCTGTGTGAGCGTAAGAGATGAATTGTGTTTTCCAAGAAGAAGGGACTGCACACTCCCAGTTCTAAACACATTGGGAGGGGCCAAAGCCCAGATCTGAGGCTGACAAGCCACTGGAGCTATCTGTTTTTTTAATATCTGTTCTGAGGAAAAATGCGGCCCACAGAAAGATCACACTTCGTGCCAGATTAAGCACTACAGACTTATTCAATAACATAAGTTACTGACCATGGAAGAAAAAAGAAACTATCATCTTGAAATCTAGCTTTATCTGAAGGATCAAGGTGTTTCACGAAAGCCTTTTGTGGCACATACCTGGTATTCAGATGAGATTCCAGGATTTAAAGATATGCAGCTAGCTTAGAATACTATTAAAAACAAAAACAAAAACGAAAATAAAAAAACTACTGAATTCTAGCAAAATTCAAATGTAACAGTGAGGTACGGCAGCAAAAACACCAACTTTCCAAGTCTAGTCCTTGGTGTATGTGTGCGCAGCATAGGATGTGAAAGGCTGTTTAGGGGCTGCTCCAATGAGGAATGATGAAGCTTAGAATATCAGCCACCATCTTTCTTCAATAGAACCATAGAAACACATATAAAATGTTCCTGTTTTTCATGGTCTTATGTTATTAGGAAAAAAGAAACCTGCAGGAGTATTTTTCTTTTTCTTTTTTCTTTAATACAGAGTCTTGCTCTGTGGAAAAGCTGGAGTGCAGTGGTATGATCCTGGCTCACTGCAATCTCTGCCTGTCTCACTGAGACACTCTTGTGTCTCAGCCTCCCAAGAAGCTGAAACTACAGTCATGCACCATCATGCCTTGCTAATTTTTGTATTTTTAGTAGAGATAGGGTTTTGCCATGTTGGTGAAGCTGGTCTTAATTTCTGTCCTCAAGTGATCTGCCTGCCTTGGCCTCCCAAGATGTTGAGATTGTAGGTGTGAGCCACCAAGCCAGGCCCATGCAGGGGTATTTTCAAATCTAAAATGCAAACCTGCAGAGCTGGTGGATGGTGGGAGAAGTTAGGAGCCACAACAGGCGTAGGGGCCAAAACTATGGATCAGTATGTTTGGGAGGAGAAAGAATTGATAATAATAAAAAGTAGCAGGTAACCATTGCAGAGGGTCATATGTGTCAAAGACTACGTTAGTGATTTTAAGTGCTTGTATAATTTGATCCTCACCAAAGCTATATGAAAAAAGTACTACAGGCATACCTTCAGCCATTTATTCACCAAATGCCATGGATGAGGAAACTGAGTCTTCCAGAGTTTAAGTGACTTATTCAAGGCCACGCAACTCCTAAATGATGAAGGCTCGATCTCATCCCAGCAAGTGTGACTCCAGAACCAGTACTCCTAACCATTAATTAATTAGAAAACCAAAAAAATCAGGGCTCATGTAAGAACTTCAGAGACTAACAATGGCTTAATGTCATGCCCATCTCCTCAGTTCACTTCTGTCATCTGCACCTTCTGGCAGGGTCATCACTAGCCACAGCAGGCGATGGAAATTTAAATGAATTAAAATTCAATAAAATGGAAACTTCAGGCCATTGCTGTTGAGTACTTAAAATGTGTCTAGTGCAACTGATGGCCTGAAATTTTAGTTTCATTTAATTTTAATTCATTTAAATTTCTACAGCCCCTTTTGGCTGCCATATTAGACAGTGTTGATCTCAGGAATTTTTTCCCCTCAGTCGTATCAGACATGGTCAGGGTTGTTTCTCAAAAATCTGAGGCAAAGGGGCATTAGTTGCTTTGCCCAAGGATCCTAGAGAATCATGAGAATAAATCTCCCATGATGTCTTCTTTAGGAGTAGAAACTGAGTGTCTTCCTCACTCATCCCTTCCAACATTCCTCAACCTCTAGCCCTCCTGATTTCCTCACGAGCCACAATGTGAGGACAATACAGTCAGAGCAGACAAACCCAGGCACATCTGCTCTCAGACAATGGTGCACATCAGTCTCAGCAGAGATCTACTTAACGTGCAGATTCTGGGCCCCACCTCTGTAGAGTTCTGATGCAGGGGATTAGAGGGAGGCCCAGGAGCCTATGTTTGAATCAAGCATCCCCATGATTCTAGTACAGGTGGTCTAGCTTTGAGAAACTCTGCTTCAGAGGCCGAAGTATATATTTATCTGCTGCCCTCTTAAATAATTATAGTACATAAATCTTTCGAGAATAGCATAACCTGGGCTGGAAGCCAGGCAGTCATCACTTGGCACTAATTGCTCACTTTTAAGACATCAAGCAAGGTGCTTAGTCACCAAGGCCTCATTTTTTTTTTTTCATCTGAAACGTGGGGATGAGGATATCTACTGTTTGTTCTGGGACAAATGGGAACACAGACCTGGACGTATTTGATGGGGATTGAAGGTAAAACCCATCGCATGGACAATCAATCTATAACTCAGAGCCTCGTTTTGTTTGTCAACCAGAGTTGAAATAGATTTCACATTTTTAAAAGTCCAAATTTTTAACTTGTCTGAAAAAAATGGGAAGATCTGAAAGGATGGGGCTTGTATTAGATTGGCAGCCTGGTGTGATTAAGAGCAAGTTTCTGGAATCCTATGCACACGTTCAAATCCCTGCTCTACCACTCTAAAAGCTGAGTGACTTTGGGTGAGTCCCTCAACTTCTCCATTTCTGTTTCTTCAACTCTGAAATGAGAATCGTAACAATATGCCTCCCTCACAGTGTTATGACAATGTAATTAAGCAAGCTAATATTTATAACTGCTTAGAACAATATTTGACAGATTGCAAGAGCAATATGAGGGTCAGGTGGATACATAAATATCCCAGCACATGGCAACAAGTAGCTGGAGCTGAGCAGTGGCTGTCCCCTTCAGATGGGGCTGACGTTATCACAGTCTCCATCCAGACACCATTGACTATGAAATCCTTGCTGTAAGGGGCAGACATACGTCTCTCTCCTCCAGTACCTTGCCCACAAAAGGGCAGATATACTTAGCGCATCTTACAGCACTACTTCTCAAGCTATCAGTGGTGAGGAACCAGTTTGTTTTTATTTTCAATCCCTAGTGATCCTGCTGAGCATGTCTGATAAAGCACAAAGCACAAAGAGCTTGGCGTGTGAGTTATATAACACCCCATTGGTCTATACACCCTGATCAATAGGACAAGCCCACTAAATGCGCACTTGGATGTCACCGCAACATCGAACTGCTGTAAGTTTCTAAACACTTTCAGTTTCAGTACTAATCTCGCTGCTGATGGGTGATAGTTTTCAGCCACTGTGATCCTCAGATTCTGCTTTAGGTAGCACCATCACAGAGAAGATCTACATTGGTCTATTTTTTTTCCTCATTAAATTTTTTTTTTTTTTGAGACAGGTTCTCACCCTGCCACCGAGGCTAGAGTGCAGAGGTGGGATCGTTACTTACTGCAGCCTCAACATCCTGGGCTCAAGTGATCTTCCTCTTTCAGCCTCCTAACTAGCTGGGACTATATGGGCATGTGCCACCAAGTCCAGCTAATTTTTATTTCTGTCTGTGTGTGTGTGTGTGTGTGTGTGTGTGTGTATGTGTATTTGTAGAGAGAGTCTAACTATGTTGCCTAGGCTGGTCTCAAACTCCTGGCCTCAAGTGATCCTCCTGCCTTGGCCTCCCAAAATGCTGGGATTACAGGCATGAACCACCATGCCTGGCCAACATCAGTCTTCCCATTCACAGAAAACCAGCTAGACAACTTCATTGGAGAGAGAAGCATGCAACAAGTCTCTCTTTCCACTTCTGTTCTTTTTAGCCTACCTGTCTTCTCCTTGTCTAGTCAGACATTTCTTATATCTTTATCTGCATTTTTAAGCCAGTTCCCTGGTGAGAAACAGGTTCAGAACAGTCTCAGAAGCTGTCATGGATGCTTTGGTGCTCCAAGCAGCACCAGGCTGGGGAATCTGGGCTGCAGGTGCTGCGACTACTACTATTGGCTCAGATACACCTTCTCCACCTTCACATTGTACAAGAGGCAAACAAGTTCCCTTGGGCCTTTTTTTTAAGGGCACCAATCCCATTCATGAGGTCTTCACTCTCAGGACCTAGTCACCTCCCAAAAGGCCCAATTTCCTAATGCCATCACCTTGGGATTTAGGATCTCAATGTAGGAATTTGGTGGAAAACATTCAGACCATAGCATCTTCTCTCTTTAGTGCTGCCTTTGGCCAACAGGAGCTGCCTTGCCCCAAGCCCAGATCCACAGTCTTATCCCCTCATCACTCCTCAGCAGCCCAAAGCTGATAACCAACTAATATGATGGTACAAAACATCAGACCCTTTATTACAAGAAGCAATCAACTCTATAGTGCCACTCATCTATCAGAGCCCTCTATGGAATCAGGCAGAAGCCAGACCTCAATAGAGACACCATTCCTCACTTGGCTCCTCCCCCTGCCCTGTCCTCTTTCTCTCACTCCCCTTTTCCTGGGAGCACTCCCTCAATGCATCACAGGCATCCAGATCCCTGTCTCAGGCTTTGCTTACTGGGAATCCCATCAAAGACAAGAGCCATCCCAAACTTGGGTTTTCCTTCCTCTGCAGCCGATTGGAAGGGGGAACATGGAAGAAACAACATTAAAATCCTGAGAACCGGGATCCCATCACCCAGAGATTACCCCTTGCTATCTGTTTTCGAGATGAACAGAACCTACCTGTTGCATTAGACAGGGCCAGGGATTCCATGGAACCCCGGGGCGTCTGCTCTGTGGGAGTCATATCCTCTGTGTATTTCAGGGAACTGATTGGATGACGGGTCCGACACTGCTGACTGGACATGCCTCCTTCCTCCTCCTCCTCCTCCTCGTATTTGGGGACTTGGATGCTGCTTCGGGTCTCATTGAAACTCTGACTAGACATATCGCTGTAGCTCTCCTGAGATCTCAGCCTCCCCGGATAATAGTCTTCTCGGCATTCCTTGATGAAGCTCCCAGCATGCCCTGTCATGGCCAGTGATGCGCTCCTTTTAGGGTTGCTGAAGTGCTTGCCCCACATTTCAGGCTGGGCCCCAGCCCCCTGCCCTCCTGGACTGTAGGAAGTTCTGATGTTGCACTGGCTGAGGAGCTGCAGAGGGGTCTGGGACTGGTTCTGCTCCATCTTGTTCCCATAATGGTAGGGCTCTTCCCGGCTCCTCCAGATGGGGTCCCGGTTGAGGCTGGGTGTCTGGCTGGTCAGGCTGAGCATGTCCATCTGCAGTGACAGGGGGTCCACATCAGCTGACAGCCGGTTGGAACTCACTTGCAGCTGGCTGTGCTGGTTCAGCATGGAATCCTCCGTCTTGCCTTTGTTCTTGCCGATTTTGGCACTGCGCCGGGACTCCTTGGCCCTGGCGTTCTGGAAGGCGGAATCGGAGGAATCAGAACCATTGGGGTCTTCCCCTGCACTACAGGCCCGTGAGCAGAAAATCTGGCCCTGCTTTGGGAGGAATGGCCGCCCCAGGAGGGATTTCTTGCAGTGAGCACAGCAGAAACAGGTCTCGGTGGCATGCCAATGTTGGCCATCATAGGTCATTTGACCTTGGTCGATACCTAAGGAAACGAGAGACATGGGAGAGGCTGATTAGCTGCTCAGAGCCCTGCACTGGGACGAGAAACCCACAGCACCTTGGTTTGTCTCAGGATTCCAGGTGCGGCAGAATAAATTGTCAAAAAATCAACCATCAGACCCCTATATAAATGGTATTCATGTCCTACCAGGAGAACTCCTTCCTGTACCAGTAAGCACCTTCTTCACTCATTTGCTCCAAGCATAGAGACTCTAGGTTAAAATGGCTTATCTATGAACCCTTCTGCCTGGAACACATTTGCCCCTAACAAACAGCAATAGTAATGCTAACATATGACCATGTACTGCTTTAAGAGCTTTATAAATGTAAACTCATTTAATCACTCAGCTCCTTGAACTAGCTTTCTAATATTATTTGCAGTTTTCACATGAGAAAATGGAGGCACATGAGGCGAAGTAATTTGCCTAGGATAGTATAACTAGGAACCAGACACGAGATTGGTACCCAGGAAGTCTTGCTATCAACCATGACATTGATACTATCTCCTTCACTCCAGTTAGCCAACTGCTCAAAAGCCAGCTCCTCTGAGAAGTCTTCCTATCCATACTAATAATGATTTTCCATTACTTTCCACCCTTACCTGCTGGAGTTTTCTTGATAGCACTAAAACTGCTTCATATTGTAACAGTATATATGTGCATCTGTGCATTATTTCTCCCCCGCTGAAAGTGAAACTCTATGAGGATAGACTCACTAAGTTTCTACAGCATCTCCAGGACCTGGAACATGGCCTGGGATATGACAGGGGCTCTTTGTACATGGATGGATCAAGTGAATCCCATCACTAGCATGTGCTATTTCAATGGGTAAGTCACAGTAGCAACTCAGTGGATGCTATGGTGAATGTTTTCTCCAAAACTCCTAAGTTGAAATCCTAAATCCTAAAGTGTTGGCATTAGGAGATGGGGCTTTTTGGGAGGTGACTAGGTCATAGAGTCGGGACCTCATGAATGAGATTAGTGCCCTTATAGAAGAGGCCCAAGGGAGCTTGTTTGCCCCTTCCACCATGTGAGGACTCCGCAAGAAGGAACCATCCAAGAAACAGGAAACGGGCCCTCAGCAGACACTGCATTTGCTGGTGTCTTGAGTTTGGACTTCCCGGCCTTCAGAACTGTCAGCAATACATTTCTGTTCAATACAATACTATTCAGAAGCCACCCAGTCTGCGTTATTCTGTTAAAGCAGTCTCAACAGACTTAGATAATGGGAAATAAAAATGTGGATTTCAGCTCTTGTTAAGGAAAAATCTGCTTTTGGTAAAGAAAGACCTAGACATGGCATTGCCAAAGCTAATGCCCCTCTGGGAGCATGCGTACACTTTGCTTAATTTCATCAGGAAAGGAAGAGGTGCAATTCCCCCCGTGACAGGACTGTGCCAGGTTTATATAGCCTGGCCACAGTGCATATCAAGGGAACCTCCCACAGCCCCAGGGGTTCTGACCTCTCATCATCTCTGCCCTCTTCTGGTTATAGGACTTCATCTCCCTGTGGAACACCATTTCCCTGCCATCTTCAGGCCATGAGCCTGACGATGGGACCAAAGCTAACCCAGGACCCAACATAGACCAGCAAAAAAAAAATCTGCTTTCCTGGCATCCAGGGACTGATTCAGGAGTGGGCAAGTGACCTGCACTAAGCCAACACCTCTCCTTGCTTTTGCTAAGGCAGGACTTTAGCCAAGGCAGTCACACAGCAGGCTCTTTTTATAGCAGTTGTTAAACTGGCAGAATGGAAGCTGGTAGCTGCTGGGGCCCCTTCCTGTGGGGAGAGCCTGCTGGGAATGTAGACTCAAGCTATGACTGTAGGGTGGACCAGGACGCTTGCAATCTCCTGATGCATAATGATACAAGGCTTCCCAGAAAGGAGGACTAATGTGGACCTTCATCTTCAGTGGCTGAGAGTTCCTGAGCCTGAACTTTCAAGGAAGAACTTCTGGAGACTTGTCTAAGGAGGTGGTGAACAAGAAACTAGGGAGAAGAGAATTGCAAGAACAAAAGACCAGGGCCCAAGCAGCCTCTCTCTCTCCTCCGCTGTCTATCTCTTGGCTCACTTTTGTGTCTATGGAGCCCAGGGAGAGAGAGAGGCATGAAGTCAATTCTTCTCTTCTTAGCCCTTTCCCAAACTACTGGGCTCTCTTTTCATTTTAGAACCTGGCCTTAGGGACCAAGAGGGGATTTTTTTTTATAAGGATAGGAATACCAACAAAGGTCACCCCAAGTTAGAGAGAGGGACACTATGTGAATCAACTGAATCTCTTAAAGCACCAGTGCTCTCCAGTGGCGTGAGAAAGAACCAGCTGGGGTGGGGCTGGAACCAGACAACCCTGGTTGTCTGTTTAGCTCCATAGACACTTCTTTCCCAGGTCCTTGGGAGAAAGCTGGGGCAGACAGTACAGGGACATAGGACTCTGTAGTAGCTAAGTGTGAGGCTTCAGGACCCTGACAAACATAGGTTCAAATCCCAGCTCCATCCCATGACAGTTGGTTATAAAGATGCTGAAGATCATCCGCTTGGGTTCAAATCTTGGCTCTGCCGCATTCCAGCTGTGTGACCCTAGGCAAATGGCTGCATCTCTCTGTGCTTTGGTCTCCCCAGCAGTATAATAGGGATAATCACAGTACTCGGTAACTGAGTTAATATGCATGAAGTGCTGAGAACTGGGACTGCTGAGCACTCTTATTTGGATTACATCTGAAAGCCTGTCTCTCTCCTTGCTGAGGGCCACTGCCCAGATGCAGTCCAAGAAAGAACTATGAGGCTGCTCTGTCTCCCCTCCCCTCTCCCACCTTCCTTTTCTCTCTCACTCCCTTTCTCAAATGCCAAGAGTGCAGGGAGCTCATGATGGCATCCCTGGGTCCTTTAAGGTGAGGTCTACTCAGCACAGCATCCAGAGCAGCCACAGCTATCCCCACTCCCTGTTAGAGGTACACAGGAAGTCCAGTCCCTCTGGCCTATCTGCCACCAGCTGCTTCTCCACATTTTGGCAAGGACACACGCTCAGATGCAGCAGCAAGGGCCTAGTTCCTGGGAATGGGGGCCTCATGGAAGGATGGGCTCCGGTTGGGGGAGTGGAGGGGAGGCATGTCATAAAGCGGCCTGGCAGGCAGCAGAATGTGGTCCCCGATAAACATCAACGTCAGATGGTCCTCTGAACTGCTCCTGAACTCTAAACATCTGGAAAAGGGCTCTGCTGTTCAACATCTAAGCGTTCCTTTTTTATTCCTTCTCTAAGCTCTTTAAGTACTTATCGGAGGGTGTGTGTGTCTACTGCTGCCACAGCCTCAGTCTGTTTATAGGACTGTTTACTCTGCTGTACGCAGGCAAAAGTACCGTTGCCCTAGCAACGGCTGCCTGATGCAGGGTCTGCTCTGAGTGGCTGTATAAATATGGAATATTTGTACAGTATGGACAGAGGTAAAGCACCCAGTGACTGAGGTATGCATGCTATATAGAGCGTGCTCTTTCACTGTCACAGGAAAATTACGTCTTATAGAAAAGTGAATTTAAAGCAAACCTTAGGGACAGCATTTTAACTACAGAAGCAATAATACTGCAGGCCACCATGGTCCCATTTTCTGATTAAAACACTGACATCTTTTTATGGATTTAGGAGGAAAGGAGGAAGCAATGCCAATAAATGTGCTGGACAGCCAATGGGAGACAGAGAGGAAAACTGAGGGGCCATCGGAGGTGTACATGCTTCAGCAACAGAGAGATGTTTCTCTCTCTCAAGTACTGAGCCAAAATTCTAAGTGGCAGTTTCTGGAGAGGCTCTAGCCTCCATGGAAAGAAACAGAAAAAACAGAAATATGGATGGAAAGGGGGTATTGTTGTGATGGGCCAGTATTCCGCATACACGGCCCCTCTCACCTGAGCAAGTATGCACTTGCAGACTTGAATCCTTGGTTGGGCAATACTGGGTCAATACATTGCACCATTTCTCCTGACACTGTCTTGCCTCTCCCCTTCCTCACACGTTGTGCCACGTGTCGCAATTGAACTTCCCATTTCCTAACTCTTAGCAAAAAGAAGGTTAATCTGTTTGACCACTTTGATCTTGTGAGACATGAAAGCTCCTGGGTACTGAGGTGAGGCAACAGGTTGTGAGAAGGGTGAGGTTTTCAGGGGTTAGGGGGTGGGGAATTTGCCATCACCCAAGCCCCCAGCAGGGAATGCAGCTGAACAAAGGTCTTCACAGCAGAGCTTAAGCCTGGTCCTGAGTATGTGGGACAAGAATGCCCAATGACAAAGCACTGCTGGGCACAGAGTAGGTGTCTTGTCCACAGAGCCGGGATTTTTATCAGCACACAGGGCTCTCTAAACACTAGTCAATTTTTTATTTGAATACATCACTTCTTATGAACCAGGAAGACAAAGTTACTTTTTTTGGGTCCTAATGAAACCTTTGAGTGGGGCAAAATGGGCTCAGAAATGAATTATCTCTGCATCTCCTCACTCTAGGCAAGAAATTGGCAGATTCTGAACAGACTTCTTAGGATTGCACAAGCCACCGATGATCTGGCTGTGATCTCACAGACATTCGGCCACTGCCAACATTTTTTTTCCCCCAAGGCTGGCTCCTTCCCAAGGTGCCAGAAGAGGCAAGTTGAATGAAGAAGCCACAATACGGTATGATCTGGAACAGTGTTGAAGGGTTGAACAAACTGGTTATTTGCAAAGGGAAAATGACTTTCACCATCTCAGATCTGCCATTTATTAGGGAGTTAATAGTTTATAAATGATTTAAGGTTCATTTGCTTTGCATTTGGCTGGAGTAGCTTTTGCTAGTATTTTTTTAAAGACATACTTGCCAGAAGCCACTGGGTCTTCTTAACTGTCCCTCCCTACCAAGAGGACCAATTGGTTCCTCCCTCTGCGGATTCCCAACTTGTCCCAAGGAGGCTATGGAAGATATCTGTTTATATTTTGCTTCTGAGCTTCCCCCAATGCCCTGACCCTTGGCTGTGGGACTGTATGGCACATGGTCCCAGCTTGAAGGTGGGCCCTTGACTGAAGCAAGGCTGATAAAATTCTTATTTGGAAGGACTGACCTGAAAACTGAAAGAGACACAGTTCCTCTCCTTTTGAGAATGCAAATACTAAGACTAGTATCACTAGTGAATCATCTTGCCCATTAGGTGAAGACGGCTTCTCCCAAATGATGTTAACAGAAGGAAAATTAAGCTGAGATACAGAGGGAAAAAACTGGTTTTGTTTAAACCCTTGATCCACCCCTACCTGAAGCCAGTGTACTCCTTGGCCTTTCTAATGTTGTGAATCAAGAAATCCCCTTTTTCAGTTAAGTTGCATGAGTTGGGTTTCTATCATTTGCAACCAAAGATATTTTAACTACACCCAAAACAAAGGTGACCCAGTCACAGAAGGACCAAGCTGAGTGCCAAGTATTGCCTCACCTATATGTTGGGCACAGGTGTCACAATATTCTGCGTACAAGGACTCGAAGCAGTGGCAACAGTAGGGCCTTCCCTCCTTCATGATGTAGCGCTGGCCACCCAGCACTGTCTCACACTCGAAGCAGCAAAAGTGTTTCATGTGCCAGTGCCGCCCCTCAGCTTCTGTGCATTCGTCTGCAAAGATGATCTGGAGATGAGGAAGCCAAATGATCAGTGTGTGAGACACAGCCAGAAGAACATAGTTTAAAGGAAGAAAGCTATGGGGGTCCTGAACTAGAAGGGTAAGAAAGCAGATCCCACTTATAAATAATTAAACAAAAATCCATATGTATATGTTTATTCTATATTTTTACATATACATATGCATATGTAAATATGTGGATTTACCGAAAGCATAATTAAACATGATTTCTGGCCTGGCCAGTGGTTAACTTAACCACATTTAATAAGAGAAAGAACATCATACTCTGGTGAATATAAGGCAGGATAAAAAACTGACAGTTCACAGGCACATTGGACATACATATGTGCTTCATTTGGCCTGTACACTTTTTTTAATGGAAAATGTCATATTAACACTTGAAATCCTGGTTTCTCTTTCAAAAACACAACATTTGCAATGCTCAGTGCACATTCCTACATGAAAATAATAAAATACAGCTGAGAGGAGGGGCTGCTGCTTTTAAATGAGTGGAAAGTTTTCCAGTTTGTCCTTTTCTTCATCCTTCCCTACTGTCTTAAAATAAGTCACCTTCATTTACAATACCTGCCAGGCCCTCACAAGCTTTTGCATTTTCCCCCCAAAAAGAATTTAAAATTTCAAAGCACAGATTTCAAAACTTACTATAAAGCTACAGTAATCAAGCAGTGTGGCACTGGCATAAGGCTGGGGATACACATGAATAGGAATCCAGATTTAAACTCATACATATATGGTCAATTAATTGTTGAAAAGGGGGCCAAGACCATTCCATGGGGAAAAGAATAGTCTTCTCAACAAATGGAGCTGGTACAACAGGAGAGCCTCATGTAAAATAATGAATTCAAATCCCTACCTCACATCACACATAAAAATTAACTCAAAAGGGATTAAAGAGCAAGGGACAAAAAAACCAATAAAACTCTTAGAATAAACACAGGTGTAAATCTTTATGACCTTGAAGTAGGCAATGGTTTCTTAGATATGATGCTAAAAGCATAAACAACAAAAAATAAAGTGAACTTCATAAAAATTAAAATCTTTATGCTTCAAAGGAGCATAAAGTTTTTAAGTGAAAATACAGCTATAGAATGAGAGAAAATATTTGCCAAACATTGAGTAAGTGAAAATATAGCTATAGAATGAGAGAAAATATATGCCAATCATCTATCTGTTAAGGGACTAGTATACAGAATATATATAAATCACTCTTACAACTCAATAATAAAGAGAAAAATAGGCCAGGACAGTGGCTTACGCTTGTAATCCCAGAGCTTTGAGAGGCTGAGGTGGGCAGATCACATGAGGCCAGAAGTTTGAGACCAGCCTCACCAACATGAAGCTTCATCTCTATAAGAAATACAAAAATTAGCTAGGCATGGTGGTGCATGCCTGTAATCCCAGCGACTCAGGATGCTCAGGCAGGAGAATTGCTTGAACCTAGGAGGTGGAGGCTACTGCGAGCCAAGATTATGCCACTGCACTCCAGCCTGGGTGACAGAGTGAGACTCTGTCTCAAAGAAACAAAAACAAAAACAAAAAAAAAGAAAGAGAAAACCCAATTGATTAAAAAGGTAGTCAAAAAATTCAAATTAAAAACAATTTCAGACATTTCTCTGAAAAACAAGATATAAAAACTCAAATAAACACATGAAAAGATGCTGAACATTATTAGCTGTTGGGGAAATGTGAATCAAAACCTCAATATGATGTTACTTCATACCCATTATGGTAACGATAATGAAAAAAAAAGATAATAACAAGTATGAGTGAGAATGTGTAGAAATTGGAATCCTCATTCATTGATAGCAGGAATGTAAAATGTAATTGTTTCAGAAGACAATTTGGCATTCCTTCAAAAAGTTAAACTTTATTATTTATAAATTATCATATGACCCAGCAATTCCATTCCTGGGTATACACTTAAGAGAACTAAAAATATGTGTACACAAAAAAACTTGTAGGTAAATGTTCATAGCAGCATTGTTTAGTGTAGCCAAAAAGTGGAAACAACTTAAATGTCCATCAACTGATAAATGACTAGACAAAATGTGATACATACACACACAATTGAATGTTATTCAGCCATGAAAAGGAATGAAATACTTATATATACTACAATATGAATGTCATTGAAAACATGCTAAATAAAAGAAACCAGACTCGAAAGGTCACATATTCTATGATTTCATTTACATGAAATATCCAGAACATGTAAATCCACCGAGATAGAGAATAGATTAGTAGTTGCCAGGGGCTAAGGAAAGGGGGAAATGAGGAGTGACTGCTACTGGACACAGAGTTTCTCTTTGGTTGATGAAAATGGTCTGGAATCAGCAGTGATGGCTGCACAGCTTTGTGAATACACTAAAATCCACAGAATTATATACTTTAAAAGGGTGAACCTTAATGCTATGCACATTATATATCGATAAACAAAAATTTCAAAGTATGTACTTCAATCATCATATTCTGTTTGCCATTAGACAAAACAAAGTTGTATTCTGAACACCAATTTTCAGATGTGGAAACTGAGGCACGAAGGTCAAAAGTTGGCCTAGAACCATAGGGTTGGACCTGAATTTAGTTTTCCATCTTTCTAGAGGGTCTGTCTAGAACATCACTATTAGTGTCAGAATCCAAATTAGTTAAGTCTGATCAGCTTCCTCCTAGAAAGAGAGTCCCTTGTCCCTTGTAGGTAGTTTGTAAGAAATACCCATGTAACAGTAGGCTCTCTGGCTGAAACAGGGGAGTTACTCACCTCCCACACTGCTATTTACAGGGAAAGACAGACCCAAAAAACTCCTTTGCACAGGAGGAAACCTCTGTCTAGGACTTTTACCCAAATGATTCCCATAAAAGTGGTCAGATTTAGAACATTCTTTCTGCTCCCAACGTATAAAGCTAAACCAGCCTTTCTATTCTGTCAGCTTACACGATAGGGTGTGCTTCTAGCAGGGACAGAATGCCGGGCAGGGCCTTGCGTTCTGTCCTGATTTCTCACACACGGTCCTTGTCAGACGTGGGGCATCCAGATAAGGTATCCATCTGCCTCCTGTATTTTCACTCAGAACTTCTATAGACTGTAGACAAATCAAATAATACTATCCATTTTCTTCTCTTTTGTAAACTTGCAGCACCGAATTTTGGAAAATGGAACAATTTTAAGATATAAGTGTTACTCCATCACTGATTATTCTGTGAGATTAGGGTTAATACCTAAAGCTGCACAACGCATTTTTGTTTTGTTTTGTTTTTAAAGTACTGAACTTACTTAAGGCCAGTTATATGTCCCTTGGGGATCTTCACAGATACAGAAAGTGCCTTCCCAACAGGAGGCTATGAGACCCTCCAGGCTCAGTAAAGTGGGCCACAACCCCAGACATTCTAGTAATGGGTGGGGCTTATCTCCCTAAAGGGTTAATGCAAGAGAATGAAGTTGCCTATGGCTTTCTTCAGTGCAGAAAGCCAGAAGACCATGTGTTGGCTATGGTGCAACCAAGGGCTGATGGGCAGGTAAACCTGCTGGAGTTTGCTCTAACCTCATCGCAGGCTGCGCAGCGTGGCTTCAGGCACTCAGCGTGGTGCCTGCCACAGTATATCTTCCCATCCTGGTAAAAGTAGATCAGATCCACCAGGAGCTCATTGCAGACAGTGCACACGAAGCATGGCGGGTGCCAGCAAACGCCGTGGCCAGCCCGTGACGCAAACACAGCGATGTCTCCACCATTGATCTGGCCTCCACACTGCGAGGCAAACAGAAACATCAGTAGTCACACCAGCCCCCATCTTCCAGTGCTGTGCATAAATGATCAAGGACAACCACCATTAGCCGGCTACTGAGTGCTTCTGTTCAAAGTAGTCACTGTGCTTCCTGCTTTACATAGGCAGCAGGGCAGGTTTTTCTCGTCCTCCCTGAACTCTCCTTTCCTAAGGCCTACAAATAATATAGAGATAAAGTCACTGGGAGAATGAGGAATCACAAAGACAGGAAGAAAGAAAAGCTCTTTTAGCACAATAATGTACAGGGGCTCTGCAGGTAGGAGGCAAACGGGCACAGAGGCAAGCCTCATTATCTTTTAGATACTTGAAACTCCATGTGGAGACACAGCCAGGTTTAACCCCAGGAGGAGTGTCTGGGGAGGGGGGAGAGGGGAGCGGGGGGAGGACAGGGCTGGGAGGAGGTGGGGCCTACACTTTTAGATGGGAGAGAAGGTGGGTACGTAGTAACATGCTCACCTTTAACTACCTTCTCTTTCAGGCACCGCTTTAACCTGCCTCTTCTAATATCTTTTTACATAGTCTTGATTGACACAGCACCACTTCTAAGGCCAATCTATGGAAAGGGTTTCTTCCTATCCCTTCCTTACTGTCTCACTTATTTTCTCAACTTCCCTCTTGATCTTGAATGAAACAAGGCACAATCACTGGCCACCTATGCTTACAGTGGGGTAGGGACAAAAAGAATATGGTTTGAGGGCCTCTGAGGGAAGAATAAAATGTGGAAAGTGGGTCTAGGGAGATGCTCTTGCTGACCACGGCATGGGCCATGAGGTTCACAGGTTGAGGCTAGTACCAGGGTCCATAAGAGTGGCTGAGCACAGGGGACAATGTCTAAAAAGCAGAGAAGCTCCCTCCAAATCTTTCCCATTCTATGGGCTGAAATGCATCTTAGAAAATGAAGTGAAGACCTCATAAGTAGTCTCTGGGAACTCATCCATGTGTGTGACTGGACAAAAGAAAGGCATCATGTTATCCTTACCTTCCGTGATAATGTTAGCAGAGCTAAAGCATGCATACATAATCCTATTTAACCCTCGCATAAGTCATCATTCATCCATTCTATAGATGACAAAACCAAGGAAAAGTATCATGGTCAAGGTCATCCGGAAGAAACATGACTCACACTTACGAAAGCTCTTTCTGCCTCCACACTCTTGGTACTATTCTACACAATTCTTGGGACCTGTCCACAAAATACCCAACCTTCCTTCTCCCTTCAGTGAACTTAGCTTGCCTGGTTCCAGGAGACTGATCTGAGAGTTGCAAGGATTCCAGCTTGCCTGGACTGATCACAGTGAATCTCACACCACAACAATTGACCACCTGCACCTTAAAGGTGGGCTCCAGATATGCTTTCAGGAATGAAGATCCCATGGCTGAATCTCCAGTCAAGTTGCTCCCCCATCTTACATAACTGGACCTTCTCACTCTGCCCTTCTGAAATCTCAAAAAAGGGCCTCAAATGACATCTGTTTCCCTTGGGCAGCATCTCACCTCCTCTTTGTCGATCCAGTTAACACATCTTCAGCACTCAAGGGGTCTACGCAGGGCTTAAGGAGTTAGACAGGAATGTTCAAAAAGCTGTAGGACTTAGAGAGGTGCCAGGAATGACAATCAGCACTGGAAAGCCTGTGGCAGCTGAGAGGCAGGGAAAGGTGTATTCCCACCCTGCAGTCTCTAAAACTCCTCTTCACCACACCCTGAGCACTCAGCAGGAGCAGAGGAGACAAGGAAATCCAGAATCTTGAGCTCAGTGAGGTCCCAGGGAGAAAGCCTTTTCACTCTCCTAAACCCAGTCTCACCTGTTCACAAATAGCTCCTGTCCACGTGATTGGGAATGGCTTTATGCACTTCAATAAGGAACCCTCAAATCCCTGGAGAAGATCATTTACCTCCCCTTTAAATGGTTCTGGTTCTGGGATGATCCTGGGAGGGAGGCTGACCTTGGCCTGGGTCAACTCCATTTTCTTAAGGTCGACTTTAAAAATATACATCTATCATGTTGCTGCTCTGCTCAATCCTTCCAATGGCTCACGCGGAACTCTGACTTTATCTGCTGAATTCTCTCCCTTCACTCCTTCTGCCTCAGCACATTGGCCAACTCACTGTTCCTTGAACATAACAGAAACCCTCCCATCTCAGGGCCTCTGAGCTGGCCATTCCTTCTGCCTTGCATTCCCTCTGCCCTAAAGTCTGCATGACTCACTTTCTCTTGCACATCTGGGGCACATCTTTGCTCAGATGTTCTAAGTGGGGTCTTCCCTACCAACCTTCCTTAAAACTGCAGCCTCCCCACATATCCAGTACATCCAAGTCCCCTTCATTGCTGTTATTCTTTTCTATTTTGTTGATTACATTTATTGTCTGACTTCCTCCCCTAGACTCCAACTCCTTAGAAGGGTAAGATAAAGCTTTCCCATGTTTTGTTCACTGCTGTATCTCAGGCACATAGCAGGCACTCAATAAAACAATTGTTGGATGAATGAATGAGTAAAAGGATGCCAGAACAATGCCTCTTCACTCCCCTGCATCCACGCTCACCTGTTCACAAATAGCTCCTGTCATGGTGACTGGGAAAGGCCTGACATTCCCGCGGCCCAAGTTTTCGCGTTTCCTCTGGCTGCTGAAAAGCTTCAGCTCCCTCTTCTCTTCCTCATCCAGGGAGTTGCAATATCGAACCTGAATACACACAGACAGCATGGAAGAAGTCACCCTTGCTCCTTAAGATTCCTGAAGCCCAAGTCTGAGCTTTCTCATTAAATGTGCTCTCATTTGGTTTTATAGCCCTCACCGGAACTGAAACCACAACAGTCTTGGAGAGATTTAAGGTGAGTCTCTACTAAGATTGCTGACAGCCAAAAGAGCTTACCAAAGGCTCTGAATTCTGGAGCCCAAGCCTTGGGCAGGCTAAAGGTTCCGTGACTGTTCCTAATCCTGACTGCCTCACTCTGCCCACCATACTAAGATCAAATCATCTGGGGTGGCTCAGCTGCCAGGAAAGAGCTGAGAAGTTCTTCTAAACTGTAGGTATGATACTTTCATCTCCATGAGCCCATGCAAGTGATCCCTGACATCAAGAATGACTCTAAGTAGGTGAGCCAAAACTGAGGTGTCCACGTTTTGGTGTCTCACAGCTTCTGTTCTCCCGTTTCATTTTGGAAAAACAGGGAAACAAAGGTGTGAGTGTGAGAAGTCGGTCCAGGCATCTTTGGTGCTACACAGAAGTCTCTACATGTTTATCTGTGTAGAGGAGGGAACAGCCTGCCTGCTAGGCTTCAGTTGAGTTGACTTGCAAGAGACATTTTCCTTCTTGTTAAATACAGAAACAGAATTAAGGAAGAAACATTAAAGATATCTGAATCCAGTATCTCCCCTTATTTATGCATACCTTGGGGATTGTGCCATATTTTTGTACTGGTATTTACTTAATGCTGTTTTTAATACTGACTCGGTTTTTTTGAAACTTAGATGCATTTATTTCAAAAGAAAGCATATTATGACTACAAATGGAAAACTAATATCACCTGTTAAAAAAAAACAGAAGAAACCTAAATAAAATGGGAACAGAACCATGTTGTTAGAGTCTAGCTGGCCATTTTGCTTGCAGGAAATTCTACAACAGAGATCCCTGATGTTCCTGTTTAAAAGTGGAGGCCAGTGTGAGTTAGAGAGATGAGACACCTGCTAGCACTGAACTGAAATTTCCTCCTTGATGATTCAACCACTCTATCACATGGAATGAAATACAATTTAAAAGACAGTAACTCTCTCAATATGTGGTTTCATTTCATTTATTGCCATGTCCACATAACACTCAGGGTCATGCATATAACACACTTTGGGGAACATGGTCCCAATCCCATCTCCTGTCATACTTTGGAGCAATCTGGACATCAGAAAGGTTAACTGAATTGCTGGGATGATTTGTTATACAGATGGTTGGAGGGAAACCTTTGAACTAGGACTGCCACATCCTAATTTGAAAAGCAGTACAGCTGTGTATATCAAAATTGTCTTATCTGTGCAAAAAAAAAAAGGTCAAATATTTACTTTAGAATCACAATCACCCTTTGTCCTCTAAAGGGCCATTTCAAATAGGCTAAATCTGCCCATTGGGTCACACACAGTTCCCACCAACAGGACGTTGTAATTTGAATGGTGTGTCTTTTCATAAAAGCACAGTTAACCATAAACACAACAAACCACTAAAATCGGAGAAGAGCCAATCACTTCCTTCTATCAAATAGAAGAGTAAAAGAAAAAAAAAGAGAAGGATTTATGTAAATGTCCCAGAGAAAACTGCAGTGACCTGAACAGTCCAGAATACACAGTTACACCACTGACATTTTAGGGACATGCTTTCAAAGGAAGGCACACCCTTCCTGCTTGTAAAAACCCGCCTTTTCACTTCTAAATGAGTTAACTGGGCATCAGGTTACAATGCTTGCTTTCAGGTTTAAAGGAAAACACATTGTTTATATTTGTTTTATGAAGTCTGAAATAAGCAGCAGGAAAGAGAATCATAGCTCTCTTTCTAGGGAATTTCTTCAGTTTTAAAGGTTTTGTCCTGCTTACTCAAATGTATTTCTGAAGCTCTCAAATTATCCTCTTTTCTTCTAATGTGGGAAGATAAGACTGAAAAGCACTCACTCATTTCCCCTGGGATGGAGCTGCTAGGATCCAGCTCGTGGGTGGGAGAGTTGGTAGAAAGCTGGTGTCCAGCTCTCTAAAGGGGCCATTTCTCCTATCAATTTAAAATTATATTTTTATTTTAAATGCAGTCAAAGTCAAGCAGACAGTTCAGCTCTGTAGGATTACTATCTTTAAAAATCAGATACCTGAAAATGAATTTCTAGCTTGTAAACTGATTCCCTTCCAGCATAATGATCTTTTAAAATCATGTTTACAAATTTCTCTTTATGATCAATCAGATTTCAAGCATAAGAAATGCCCACGTACAGTGCTATGTTTCTGGGTTCAGAAAAAAGAACCGTCTGCTAGTTTACACTTACAAGAGTACAAAGAACGACCTTGGCAAGTCAGACTTCACCAAGACAAAACCACAGATGTTCAGAGCTACAAATCTGGACACGCAACTTCTCCTGCAGTGTAGTGTGGAAAACATGCACACTCATTTAATATGAAATGTTGCTGAAAATTCAAGTCACAAAGTTTTTGCAGGGCTTGAAGTGGTCCGGGGGATCTCAATCATCTCCCCAACATACACAGGCAATCCACGTGGCATATTCTTCAAGTAAGAAAACTTGGAATCATAGCTTTCAAATTTTAGTGCTCCCTGGTTACCCCCAAATAGCTAGTAGTGCCAGGCACAGAGGCCAATCCCATTCAGAATGAGATTCTGCTTTTTTAATAATACTCGCTAGAAGTAAATAGTTGGCCAGTTTATTATTGCTCTAATTAAGGAAGCTAAAACCTAAAATAAGTTGCCAGAGTTCTTATTTGGCAATCTCATTGACCACAGCTTATAAAAAAGGTAATAAGTCATAGAAAATTCTAAGAAAATTCTGCACAAGCCCCCTCTAGCCCCTTACCTCATTGTCATGTGGTGGCAGCTGGTGTAGTAGCTGCTTGATTCGCAGTTTCTCTCCAGGACTGTTGACATAAGGGACTTTCTCTTCTGGGAGACAGCTATAGTACTGGTGAACCTGAAGGACAGAATGCATACAGATGACTTGCCCATTACTCAAACCACCTGACTATTCCCACTTACTGGGAAGATGATGCCCCCAGCAGGATGCAACTGACTTCTGAAGTCCTGACCCTTTATGAAAGTCAACAGCAGATGAGTTTCCTATGGTAAGCAGAGAAATTCATCCTTAAAGCAAGAGTCAGGCAAATCATCCATATCTGGGAATTTTCCCTCTCTCTGTGAGGGAAAAGCAATGCCAGTCGATTTTCCTAGAAACAGAGAATTCAGCAAACATGCTGGTGAACCAGAGGGTAGGGCTTTCTCGGCAGACTCCCCCGAGAGCTGGCTTTACCATTTTCTCTGTTAGTCTCCAGCATGTGACGTGCCTCCCTAGCCAAAGGGATATGTCAGCACCTGCCTCAGCAATGGAGTCAAAGCCAGTCTTTGGCACTGGGCAAACCCCTAGGTACCTCAGCCTCCACCTACATTTAAAGCCCTCCAGGTTTCAAGCCTTTTATAAGGCAGGCAGCAGCTGACATCCATCAGAAATAGACTCACTAAATCTGGGATGCAGAGCGTGTAATTAAAAATTGTCATTAACATGAGGATTTTTGCACACTCTAGAACATTCCTATTTATGACTGTTAGGACATATTCTTGTACTTTATGAGGCTCATTGAACCCTAACAACAACTGGGGAAAGCACCAAGCAGCTAATTTTGCCTGAGAAAAGAAAACAGACATTCTACCATTCAGCCATATGCAAAACTAGTAAAAGAAAAAACTGGCTAATACAGAAGGTATGTCATACGGGAGAGGCACACACACAAAAAAATCCCACAAGCCCAGATGACATCATGGAAAATATTCTCAAGTATCTCTTATTTAGCAACATGATCACCTTTTGTGAAACACCTATAATCCCAGCACCTTGGGAGGCTGAGGTGGGTGGTTCACCTGAGGGCAGGAGTTTGGGACCAGCCTGGCCAACAAGGTGAAACCCTGTCTCTACTACAAAAATTAGCCCAACCTGGTGGTGCATGCCTGTAATCCCAGCTACTCTGAAGGCTACAGCAGAAGAACTGCTTGAACCTGGGAGGCAGAGGTTGCAGTGAGCTGAAATAGTACCACTGCACTCCAGCCTGGGCTACAGAGTTAAACTGTCTCACCAAAAAAACAAAAACAAAAACAAAACAAAAAAACAAACAAAAAAACCACCAACCAAATAAAAGAAAAACAAATTTGTCATATTTGTTACATTCTACAAACTTGGTCTAAATCCTTTGCATTTAAGGATCTGTGGGTATGAACACATGTTTTGGGAATGCTGGGGTGAAGAGTTGTGAAAGCTCTACTTTAATCTCCAGAAACTAAGTCATAAATGTTAGAAGAAGGGGTAAAAAGGCTTTGTAATGACGAGGCCTTAAAGAATGTGAAAGCTATCTTTATTTTCATAACTAATGACGGTAACCATTCACCATCATGAGCCTATCATCCTTTTAATCAAATCCCAGAGGCAACTATAAAAAGAATTCTTGTCCTAGACTAGCTGGATTCCCAAAGGCAGGGGCTATATAGCCCCTCCCTATAGGCAACTGGCAGAGAGCTATGTGCAGGTACAGGAATGAATGGCTCCGGGTTTCGAAGGCACCTCACCAGTACCGAGAAGAAGCAAAGGCCCAGATCACTAGTTAGTTTGGGATTAGAAGCTGGCAATTTGCCTATCAGAGACTGGCATAGCAATCCATCCTCAGAAGAGTCCCTGTGCCATATGCTTCATCAGACAAAGACCAGGTAAAAAGAAAACAGGCCTAGTCTCACGTCTTGGGGAATGGGCTTTGACTCCCAAGTCAGAAGATCGCTTGTAGAAAGGCCTGCTTCCAACATTACTTTGTCATTCTCACAATTCCCATTGTCATTACAGAACATTAGGGAGAACTGCTAATATGAGATAAATTACTATGGATGCTTGAAAATGCAGAGTCTAGCTGCAGTTCCACTGACCCTCCCCTTAATTGCCTGATTACTCACACACTCCCTGTCCATTGCCTGGAGCAGTCAGGCCTGAGAGCCCTTTTGAACAGGTACTTTGAACCAAGCCCTTTCTGATACTAAGGTTGGCCCAAGTTCGAATTTTCCTTGCACCCTCTACAGCATGGCTGGTGGATCTGAACCCTGAGTCAAGGCTCTGTAGTTTCCTATCTCTGGGTTCCTGTGAAAGTTATGTGGCTGTTCACAATACTCATCGTAAGAGTGTGACGATTAAATGAGAGTGTAGGCAAAGCATGTAGCTCTCAATGACAATAAATAACATGAATACATGACAACGGTTACACTATCAAGCCTGGCCTACTCTATATGGAACAATCCAGATGCTTCTTGGACAAGGTCTTGCTCTGCTACTCAGGCTGGAGTGCAGTGGAGCGATCAGAGCTCCCTGTAGCCTTGACCTCCTGAGCTTAGGTGATCTTCCCACCTCAGACTAGCTAGAACTACTGGGACATGCCACATGCCTGGATAATTTTAACAATTTTTTGGTAGAGGCAGGGTCTTGCCATGTTCACCAGGCTGGTCTCGAACTCCTGGGCTCAAGTGATTCTCCTGCCTTGGCCTTCCAAAGTGCTGGAATTACTGGTGTGCATCAGGCCCACTTTTGGATGTGTAGCAACACTGCTGGCTTGTAGAGTGAGACCAAACCCTGAAGCCACTTAGATTAGTCAAAGCAAGAAAAATAGGATACAAGGAATACAATGGTATTAAAACTAGTTTGACTTCGGGGGGAAAATAGCAAATTGTTATAAAGGTGTGCTTTATTTTTTTTTTTTAAGAAACCTTGCCATGTAGATAATAGGGTCTCATGAAGAAAGAGAATGTGCCACTGGAAGGTGATGGCACCAAGTTTCTGTTCTCTCTGAGCCCAGTGTTCTCTTACCTCTGCTCTCTTCCTGCAGGTCTGCTTCTCACCTTCTGAAAGGTGAAGGTTTCCCAAAGCACTTGAGTTTGCACAGCATCAGTTCAAAAGGCTGCCCTAGAGTGACTTGCTTTTCTCGACTCCAAATTCCCCAGAGAAGTTTCCTGATTATCCCATCTTAGGCAGCGTCCAGATTCAGAAATGAGATTCGAGACATTCAAAATACTTTGAAGACTGGAGAGTAAATGAACCCCAATGTAACATGATTGAGTGAAGGTGAAGTGCTAGAGAAACTTAGGAGTAAATAAGCTCCTTGGTGTGCTGAGATCCATCCTAAAGACTGAATTCTGAAGTCAACAGAGGCAGTGACTACTCTTTGGGAACACAGCTCTATCATCCCTGGACATCTTTTGTCACCTTTTATAATTCAAACCTACTGATAACTGCTCAAAATTATTCCAATAATTCCTCAAATATAGAATGTGCTAGAATTTCTTCTCACAAGGCAAATAATAATTTGATGGATGACTTAAGAACTTACCTGCGTAACAAGACGCTCCATTTCTGAAGTAATTCAGTTAATATTAATTAACAGCCTACCAAATCACTCCCATGCCACATGGTAGGTGCTGTGGCTTGCTCTGAGGAAGGAGAATGAGTTAGTCCTTTCAGGACTTTCAATCCTCTTCAAAGCCCATAGAAGTCCAGGTAAAAAACATATTCCTCTAATGTTAGCTTTGCATCTCCTCCTGGTTTTCAGATGCTGAACTTTCCAAAGTTTCATAAAGCAAAGGGGATTAACAGATGGACAGGAGTGAGGGAGAAACAGCTCTCCTGAATTCTCTGGCTGGATGCAGGAATGCTGCCTGCATTTTCCTCTGGCATCTTCCACAATAAAACTACTGCATGGCCCAAAACAAACACCAAGCGAACCAAGGGTAATGGGAAAATACTGAGTATACTTTCTGGCAATACAAAAATTAAATTTGGCACAATTTCTGAAAATCCTGCAGATTGTTCATTTTAGTCCAAACATGTTTCACTTGTTCATTTTTTTGGAGTAAATAAGCAAATCCAATAGAACTTTGTCAATGATGATCATTACCAAGCTATTACCCATTATGCTGATAACCGTATTTTTCATCCCGTGTGTACTGAGCATGTTTCTTCAAAAGCACGTCTGTTGAATGTGCTAGAAACTCTGTTCCATTTAGATATTCCCAGATAAAGGTGTCCTGTGATTCCACCCTGGCTCTACCTTTCCCTTAAACAAAAGCACTGTGAACACAATAAACTGGCTTATTAAAATGAAATTGCTGAAGGCTTTTATTTAAGGTGTAACTCTGCAGCAGGAAAGGTTTGGCAGCAACTTCAGTGTGTGTCAGACTGATCGCAAGCGCTTTAGTCAGTGCGCAAATAAAGTCTACAAAGCAAAACCTTGCCTGGCTAGAAAGATGAGGCGTGTTGGAAGGAACTGCACATTTGATAGCATTTCTGCCTGGGCAGAAAGATGGGGGCTGGAGAATCAATGACTGTATTTGGGAGAAAAGCATACTAAAAGTAAGCTGATTTTTTTAAAAAGAAGTGTGCAAAACACTTTATGTAGAGCAATGGTTCTTCCAGCTGATTCTGATGCAAACTATAACTTGCATCAGACTCAGCTGGAAGGCTTGTTAAAAGGGAGATTTCTAATTTAGTAGGCCTGGGGTGGGGACCTATAATTTGCATTTCTAACTCCTCTTCAGGTCCTGCTGTTAGTCCAGGGACCACACTTAGAGTTTTAGAACTGTCTACTGTTTGCCATCGACAATCAACTTTATACAGTTGCCAGGCCAGTGGTAGGATTCCCATTTTCTTGAAGAAATCTAGGAAGCCCAGAAAAAAAGAGAGAACTTGTTGGACCTCATCCAATTTTTTTTTTTTTGAGACAGAGTCTCGCTCTATCACCAGGCTGGAGTGCAGTGGCGCAATCCTGGCTCACTGCAACTTCCATTTTCCGGTTTCAAGCAATTCTCCTGCCTCAGCCTCCCGAGTAGCTGGGACTACAGGCACGCACCAACACACCTGGCTAATCTTTTGTACTTTTAGTAGAGATGGGGTTTCACCATGTTGGCCACGATGGTCTCCATCTCTTGACCTCGTGATCCACCCACCTTGGCCTCCCAAAGGGCTAGGATTACAGGCGTGAGACACCGCGCCCAGCCGACCTCACCCAATTTTTCAGGTGTCTCCTTCCATATCTAGATATGAGATTCAGGTGGGGATTCCACCAGCTCTGGCAAGAACAAGAAATCCTAAGGGCAAAGTGCTCACATTTTTGGGTGGCAACATTTTCTGGAACAAAAGCATCCTTATTTTTTTAGAGCAGGAACCCACAAAGAAGTTAGGCTTTCTTGACCGATTTCAGAATCAATTGTTTTTTACCATCTAGATGGGGAGGGGAGTTCAATCTTTTGGCTTCCCTGGGCCACACTGGAAGAAGAACTGTCTTGGGCCACACACAAAATACACTAACACTAACGATAGCTGCTGAGCTTAAAAAAAATCCCCCCAAAAATCTCATGATGTTTTAAGAAAGTTTATGAATTTGTGTCGGGCTGCATTCAAAGCCGTCCCGGGTTCAATGGGGCCTGTGGAGCATGGGTTGGACAAGCCTGATCTGAATGAAGGAAGGGGGTCAAAGAACTGTTGACTTATTGAGTGACTCTAAGGCTTGAAGTGCTTTAATATACGGTACTTCATAAACTTTTCCCACACCATGGAGGTGGATATTTCATACTCAACAGACTGAATATCACATAGTTAAAAAGTGACAGAGCCACCTTTGAGCTTGACTTCCCCATCCTCTCCTTCTGTTCTCCTTTATCAAGAAATAGAGACTGAAGAGACTGGCAGATGGATGGGAAAGAAGGAAGAAAAAAACTAAACCATATCCAGATACAGTAGATTCCCAATAGGCCTGCATGGCTGACCACAGAAACGATGAACACATTTTCCTTCTGTATTCTTCAGGACATAACCAACACACATCTCCCAAATAAAGCCAAAATGAAATGACAATAAGTGAAAAATCTTCAGATTACACAGTCTTGATACAACACCATGGCATGATGGTATAAGGGTGTTTTGGCCGAGAAGGTTTCCCACTTATAGCTATTTTTTTTTCTTCCTTAACAAGAATACCTCCATTTTACTGACAGAAGCAATATACTCAGCTAACAACGATATTTCTGCACCTCCTTAGTGGCTACATGTGGCCATATATATTCCGGCCAATGACATGGAAGGGTGTGACTTCTGGGAGAGCTCTTTTAAAGTAGGCCAGGCAATTGTTAGCCAGGGCCCTTTTTTTTGCCCATTCCCCCATCTTTCACCTTCTTGTCTAGAATATAATCACAATGGCTAGACCGAAGTAACCTTACAGATGGGAATGGAAGATGTAACCTGACGATAGTAAGTAAGACAGAAAGTTATGAGCCTGAACTTTAAAATTCTTTTATTTTTATACTATGGAGCCACCAGACCAACCCTGGATTGCCTCTTTCTGAACTTCTTTTATGAGTGAGAGAAATAAACTCTTTCTTTATCTGCAGTGTCTGTTGCTAAGAATGAATGCAATTCCTGAATGATACAGCAGTGGTTTTCAAACAGTAGCATACTTTACAATCATCGGAGGCCTTTATTAAAGATGACTGCCATTTTCATCTCTCTGGGCTGAAAAGGAAGCCCGAACTCTGCACTCTTAACATACACCTCACACCACACTAGAAGAAACACTAGTATAAGGAAAAGACAAACACAACCACAAAGTAAAGGCCAATCCTCCTGAAGTATAATCTCAGATATGAGCTGAAACATTCAGAAGGTTTTATGAAAATCCAACTTAACCCAGGGAATACTGGCCCTTTATTTCATGATTCCCCCTCATGTGCAGTTTGAGAAGCTTGGAATCTTGTTTAATCTACCTCAGTGTGGGGAGGTAATATCTAAAATGCACCTGAGCATCTCAGAAGGCAGGTTGTACGGAGAAAGGAAAGACGTTGCCTGAATTTGCAGCACGTGGTGGTTTTTCAAAAAGTACACAGTGGTTCCCAAATGGGGACCTGGGGGACCATCAGGTAGCATTACAGCTGTGAGCAAATAGGGATGGGCTGCTCGTGAGGGTCCCTGTGTTCATTTTGCACCTATTCGCCAGAATTTCATTACCCAAGCAATAGGAGAAAAGGGCCATTAAGTGGCATTTAAGAGGTGAAATTGTACCAAGTTTGGCTCCTTCCCTTTTCTCCTGGAGACCCACATTATAATTTTAATTGGTTTACTCAGGAAGCAATTTAGAAAACAACAGTCTAATGCCTAATGCCTAAACAATGTCTCTATCATGTTAAACTCCCCTAGGATTAGGATCAAAATCAGAAATAAAAGCTCATTTGCAGTATTTTCAAAAAAGAATCTTTCAAAGACGCCTTTCTTTTGTTCATACTTGATGTCTAATTCAACAGCAATTCTTGTTGGATGTAGGTTCAAAACATATGCAGGATCCAGTCATTTTCTACCACCCCTGCAGGACCAGTCTAGCCATGACTAAGTGCTCGCCTGAGCTGTTGCTGCGGCTGCTTCTGGATCCAGCTTTCATCTTTGTGCCACTGCAGTTGAGTCTCCATTCAGCAGCAATAACAACTCTATTGGAATATAAACGAGGGTGTGTCACTGCTCTGCTCAAAACCCTGGATGGTCTGGGTGCAGTGGCTCATGCCTGTAATCCCAGCACACTGGGAGGCTGAGGCAGGATGATTGCCTGAGCCCAGCAATTCAAGACTGACCTGGGAAACATAGGTAGGCCATGCCCCTACAAACATTAAAAAAAAAAAAAAAAAAAAAAAGCCAGGCTGTGCTGGTGCACACCTGAGGTCCCAGCTACTCTGGAGGCTGAGCTGGGAGGATTGCTTGAGCCTGGGAGGTTGAGACTGCAGTGAGTGGCAACTGTGCCATTGCACTCCAGCCTGGGTAACAGAGATTCTATCTCAGAAACAAACAAAAAAACCCCAAAAACTCAAAACCCCAAAAAACAACCTTGGACGATCTCCCATACCTCTATGATGCAAAGCCAGTCTTCACTATAACACTTCACTGCCTCCTTATAATCTGGCTGACTGTGTCTCTTACCTTTTGATCAGATCTTTTGCTCTCAATGACCTCCTTGCTGTTTGTTTCACCTCACGGCCTTTACACCAGCCATTCCCTCTGCCTGCAAGGTTCACGATGGGATTACACGATGTCATCCTCTTTTCTTCCAGTCTTTGCTCAGTGGTCACCTTAGTTGCCTTCCCTGACTATCCTAATAAATTAGCACCTCTATCCCTTATTCTCCAGCCTATTGCTTCTCAACTGCGGGTAACAATACCCTCCAAGAGATATTTGACAACATCTATATCTAAAGATGTTTTTTGTTATTTCAACTTGGGGAGGGGGCTGCTCTTGGCATATATAGTTGGTAGAGGCCAGGGACGCTGATAAACTTCCTACAATGCATGGATCAGCCCCCACAGCAAATGATGATCCCCATCAAAATGCCAAATCCCCATCAAAGTGCTAAAACTGTCAAACTCTTAATCTGCTTTTTGTCAAAGAACTTATCAGTGCTGACAAATGATCTACTTGTTCATTGTCTTTCTCTTCCCTCTAGAATGTGAGTATTTGGGACTGTGTTTGCTAGATACCCCCAGAAGAGGGTCTGGCATGTACTAGGTACTCAGTAAGTGTTTGTTGAATGGATGCATGCTATATTCAAACCTTATCTTTCTAGTGGTCTGGCTTATTAGAGGATCTAGACAAACACGTACAGCAAGAGAATACGCAAGTGAGGTTTCAAGAGGAACCAGAATAAAACTCATTAAGCTTCTCTTTCATTTCATCAAAGCACTTCCTTTTTCACCAAAGATTAGTGCTGTGGGGTGGGTGGAGGAGATGCTAAGTGAAGGATGTATAGAATAACTGTCAAGGTACTGTTTATTTCAGAGGAAGCGGCAAAAGCAACACCCATTTGTATTTGAAGCCGGAGAATTTCTTTCAAGTTGAGTTAACTTTGTTTGAACAAATTAAGGAAAATAATTATGTTATGCCCTAAGCCGGTGCTATAATTCAAAATCACATGAGTTGCTTTGCTTCTGTGCCTGTTAGCTCTCACGTGCCCACCTTTCCCAATCCTGTTAGTTTATTATTTTATTTAGAATATTAAACTTCAATGTTTAGTTAGAAAATGCTTTCCATTTAGTGTGGAGCATTATCTGACATTTATTTTATCTTGTCTTAAAGAAAAGGTTGCAGAAATGGAAGAACTTGGGGTTTGAACATTTTCTATTTAAGCTACACTGAAATTTAACACTCCCTCATCCGGATTTTACCAAAACATCCTTTGCAGATTGTGTACACATTTGCATATCCGCCCTATTAAAAATTCCCCCAACAGTTGCCTACTTTTTTTGACAACAGTTTTTTCAGTATTAACTTTTATTAAAACACCAGGATGGCAGTTTCCTACAGGGGTTATGTGTTTGGACTCTGGAGTCAGATTGCTTGGATTCAAATACTGGATTTAACACCATCTGCATGTAGTTAGGCAAGTTACTTTATCTCTTGTAGAAAGTTAATATCTCCATCTGTAAAATGGGGACAATAATATCTATCTTGAAGCATTAATAAGAGGCTCAAATGATATCGTGTAACTCGCATAGAGAGAGGCACAGGCTGAAGGCTCTATATTTCTTGGCTTTGAAGCAGTCTCATGCATAATTCATAAATGTCTATGTTATAAACAGAATTGTATACCCACTGTGATGCATATGTCAAATCCCTAACCCCTATATGTGATTATATTTGCAGATAGGGCCTATGAGGAGGTAATTAAGGTTAAATGAGGTCATAAGCCTGGGGCCTATTCAATAAGACTGGGGTCCTTGTAACAAGAGGAAGAGAGGAAGAGATAACCAGCAGCGTGCACAGAGAAAAGGACATCTGCAAGCCAGGAAGAAAAGCCTCAGCAGAAATCAACGTTGCTGATACCTTGATCTTGAGCTTTTGGCCTCCAGAACTGTGAGAAAATAAATTTCTGTTGTTTAAGCCACCTAGTCTGTGGTATTCTTGTCTGTTATCTGTGACACATAAGCCTAAGGAACTGTTGAGTGCTTGTGGGGAAAGAACACACACATGAATGAGAAACCACCCCTAAGTGGAAAGAGGTTATATTTGGCAGAGGGTATAACATAAGCATAAGTCAGGTACTGATTTGCAGCATTTGCCAGTTTCCATAGGGTATGTGATCCCAACATAATCCACATTCAAGCTACCAATGGGATGCCACTGAATGTGGAATTGGGAAGAGATACACATAACATACCATGACACAGTACTCCCACCATACAGATATATAGGCAAAACAATCTCAAGAGCATAGATAATAGTGGAATATGATAAGGGAATTAGGAAGTGATGAACTTCAAGTATTTATCATCTTTAAAAATTATAATGTATTTAACTGTAGGTTTATGGAACTAAATTTTCATAATGGCTATATTTAACAACCGATTTACAAAATTCCTGAAAACTGACCAAATGGCTCTTGCAAGGCAGTATGAGGCTGGCTCCAGCACATCACTGTCAGAAGCTTAAATGGTCAGCATCCTTGGCAAATTCTCTTTTAAAAAGTAAAAAGAGCAGTAGAAGAGCTGTAAAGAGATTAAACAGCTAAGGAGCACTTCAAAGAGTATGATGACAACTTATCTGTTGCCCAACTCTGTCGGTCTTCAATAGTCCCAGCAAATCACACACTAAGCCAAGTTGTCTATCTCAGCTGACACATACTTCAGAGTATTCACAGCTCTTCTGTCTCCGGTCTTTCCCAAATCCCCAGAATTTTGCCCTTTCTCTATACTACCCTTTTCTTTTCCCCCTTCCTGTTTTCTTTCTAAACTCCCAGGCATAGTACAGAACTGATGAACACTCACAATTATTTATGTAGTAGCAGGTGTTTCGTTTTCTCAAAGTAAAGACAATGTGAGTTAAACATAGTGTAGTTCCCCATGAAGAAGAAAAACGACAAAACCCCTACTCAAACCTTAATAAAACTCCTTTTTTATGCTAGCCTGTTGTTATCAAACTGTGTTCTGTTAGGTCACTGGTTCTTAATAGAGAAAAAAAGATTCTCCACTTTTGGGACAGCTACTCCAGTATCAACTAATATTTACCTACAGTGTAGGAGAAAGAAAGTGCATTTGGTGTTTAATGTTTGAGTCCTAACAATGACAAATTCTAACTGTGCATCTTTGGCCAAGTTATCCACCTTCTCTGGGCTTCAGTGTCCTTATCTCTAGGACTAGATTCATTGTATTCATCTCATAGAGTTATCATGAGGATTGAAAGTGAGGAAAATGTGACTGCTGCATGCACTGAAGATGGTGGCTGTTGTGGGAAGGTTGTTCCTGGCTCCAGTTGCCTGACATGTGCATACTATCCCGTCTCTGCAGCCCTTAGGCCCGTGGCTTCTGAGGAAAAACAAGCTTGAGAAACACATTGTGGTCCGGTTCTGGTCGAGCAGAATTCGCCTTTGGCACCAGTTGCTCATATCACGCACTTGCTGTCACTCTGTTTTAAAGGTACAGCCTTTGTCAATGGAGAGGTCAAAGATCGATGCCTTGATGATTATAAGGGGGAAATATCTGGTTCTTTTCTTCTATCCTTTGGATTTCACCTTGTGTGTCCAAAACAATTTCTTGCTTTTAATGATAAAGACAATGGACTTTACAAAGTGAACTGTGAAGTTGTTGCAGACTTAGTGGATTCCCACTTTAGCCATCTTGCCTGGATAAATGTACCAAGAAAGAATGGTGGTTTGGGACACATGAACATCACACTTTTGTCAGATTTAACTAAACACATTTCCCAAGACTATGGTGTGCCATTAGAAAGTCGTTGTCTTGCACTAAGAGGAGTCTTCATAATTGACCCCATGAAATTATCAAGCATTTGAGTGTCAATGACTTATCAGTGGGCTAAAGCATGAAAGAGACCCTCTGCTTGGTGAAGGCATTCCTGTTTGTAAAAAACCCATGGAGAAGTTTGCTCAGCAAAGTGGACACTGAAGTCTACTACAATCAAGCCAAATCCAACTCTTTCCAAAGAATATTTTGAGAAGGTAAATCAGTAGACATCTCATGTGTATCTGCACCTTCTCACCCCAGAGAGGGGAACCCCAGTTGGAACCTACTTTTAGCATTTCAAAGATGATTATTTGTAGAAGGCAAGGAACCGATTATGTATGTATTCACAAATATTACTCTAAATGTTTTGTTTTTGTAATACTGGCTAAGGTTTTTTAAACATTGTTAGTTGTTAGTATAAGAAGCCCTTCACTGAAAATATCTTGAGGGCTAGCTAGTTTCTACAGAGCACTAGTTAACCTATTTCTTAGATCATGTCTTCAAGGAGAATACTCTTCTTTCTTAGCCTTACCTGAATCTTTGTCTACACCAAAGTAGTACAACAAGCATTGAAAGCTTCTGATCAAGGGTCTTGACATTTTCTTCTTGAATTTTTTTTAAGTTAACAAAGATCACAGCTTTAAGTTCCCTTAGATTCATAGTTCAGCCATTTTGTTCATTACATCCACACACATTTCTAGATATTGATTGGTGTAATTGATTATATAGGATATTTAATGAATCCAGGGATTGCATTTTGAATTATTACAATTATTTTCTTTGCTGAAGTGTTCAATATAAAATATAACAAAAATAAACACATTTTAAAATAAAGTGACAAAAGAATGACAATACACTCTGAACTATACGGCTATATATAATTGTCAGATCAGTTTTATTATTATTAAAAATAACAACAAAACTAGAAATTAGAATTGCTTGGGGCTACTAGTAATCATGACCTGAGAATAGTGGTCCAGGACTGGGTTGGCATTTTATAAAAACTATGAAGCATCTAGTCTCTTCCTATCTTTCTGTACCCACCATCCCATGTGTTAGTGACATCTATTCTCAAAATTGCAAAATAGCTACTGAAGTCCCAATCATCACATTCATGTTCCAGGTAAGAAGGTGGGTAAGGTAAGAGGCAGTTGGATCAACAACGTTTAAAAAGATTTACTAGAAGTTCTAATCTCCTATTTATAATCCCTCAGATAGGACTAGCTGCAAGGGAAGCTAGGAAACATAGTCCTTAGCAGGACATACTGTTGTCCAGAATACAATCAGGTTCTGTTAGTCAGAAAGGAGGAGATGCTAACACTGGGTGACACCTAGCAATCTGTGTCTCCAAAGAATATCTGAATTTTGAGTTATCTCTACCTTATATGGAGTCCTTAGGAGTGTCCTACATGGTATCTTTTCTGTGTGATTTAAATCATTGTTTTTGATTCTGCACTTCACATATACCATAATTAGTCCATTATCCCTCTCTACTATTAGTATTACTTTCACAGGGTTAGGCAAAGCCAGTTTGAATAGAATTTAGAAAGCAAAGACAGAAGAAATTCTAGGACCAGATCAAGTTTTCAAGGGTCCAAAGTGATTCATAATGAAACATGCTGTAATCCAAAGCAAGAATTCTTTTTGCAAGAGACTGGAGCTTGCTGATCACAGGACATTGTTGGAAACCCATTTTAAAATACAGGTGACCTTTGTTTCAATTCAGTTCATTTAAGGCAGTTTCATTTCTGCACATTAAATAAATGATTAATCACCAAAAATATGAAAATCAACGAACTCACTTATACATTACAAAGGATATGTTTCTTACTACCAGGGTGACTTTCAGCCTGAGTAACTTGCCTTGCCTACTAACTTTCAAATGAAATATGAAAACAATTGTGAGAATTTGGTCTTTCCTGTTCCAAAACATCAAAAGATCAGTGAAGGTAAAACCTTGGCCTGCAGGTTATAGATTGCATATAGTCATAAATCCCCCAAGGGACTATATTATGCCACAGAGAAACAGACAGGAAAGAAGGTTTGGTGTGGATGAGCTAGAATATGCCATAATATCTCAAACACCACCAAAATATCACTAGTTTCATATCGCAATGTTTTTTTAATTAAAATTTTTATTGTGATATATGCAATGGTGAAAATGGCAAATCTTATACCACATAAATAATAATTCTCCATTTCTCCTCCCCTCAACCCCTGGTAACCTCGAATTTACTGTCTCTATGAATGTGTCTAGTCTAGATACTTCATGTATGTGGAATCATGCAACATTTGTCCTTTGTGTCTGCTTATTTTACCTAGTGTAATGTTTCCAAGGCTAATTTCTGTTGTAGCTTGTGTCAGAACTTTGCTTGTGGCTATTATTTCACTGCATGTATATATCATATTTTGTTTATCTGTTTTATCTGTTGATGGAACTTCGGTTGTTTTTACCTTTTGACTACTGAGAATAATGCTTCAGTGAACATTGGTGTACAATTATATTTGAGTCTTTGCTTTCAATTACATTGCATATATACCTATGAGTGAAACTGCTAGATGATATAGTAATTCTGTTTACCTTTTAAGAGGAACTGCCAAACAGTGTTCCAAAGTGGCTTCAGCATTTTATATTCCCACCAGCAATACACAGAAATTCCAGTTTCTCCACATCCTTACCAACATTTATCTTCCAATTGTTAAAATTATAATCATCTTCGTAGGTGTGAAGCAGTATCTCACCATGGTTTTGACTGGCACTATATTCATGACTAATGATGCTGGACATCTTCTCATGTACTTATCAGCTGACTGTATATCACCTTTGGAGAAATGTTTACTGAAGTCCTTTGGTCATCTTTTAATTGAGTTGTCTTTTTGTTGAACTGTAGTGGTTCTTTATGTATTCTGTATCTTAAACCCTTATCTATACCATGCTTTTTTTTCTGTCTCACACTGTATCCTCCTATAGGTAGGCAGAGACCCAGGTAATGGGGGCTCCATTTGGAGATATGCCTCCATCATGATGGCAGCAGAGAAAAGGAAGGCTGGAGCTGAACACTGGCAGTGAAAAACTTTTTCCTGGATATATGCACCTGAGTTCTGTTCACATTTCACTGGTGAAAGCAAGTCTCAGGCACATGCCTAACTTTAAAGGGACTGAGAAAGCACATTTCCCCTTTGTGACTGGAAGAAGAGGGAATGAACCTTTTGTAAATAGCCTTAATCCCTGCCACAGCAGGGGAAGAATGGAGGACTATGTGAGTAGGATATTACATTTTGCAAAGATAAATATAAGTGATTCTCTCTATTCATGGCAGTTATGTGCTACAAAGTCACCGCACTGAATTTCTGAATACTGAACATTCCTCCTAGGGGAAATATGGGGCTAGGTTCCTACGAGCCTCTGGTCCTAACATTGTTGTTAACCAATTAATCCATAACCTTGTTTCATGTGTGTTTCTGTTTAAGGGCAACTTACTTAATATGTATTGTTGATTCATTAATATTGAACTCAAGGCCAACAGCACTATAACTCATGCCTGAAGATTATCTAACATACATACTTTCTCTACAAAGCACATCACAGCCTTCTTGCTTTTAGAAATGCTAGATGGCACTTTACTATGCTTAGGGCTATTTTAAACAGTGAAATAACCAACAAAAAGCATAAGATGCAAAAATGTGGCCCTAAATAGACTACTTGTTTATTCAGTTTGTGAGCTGGAGTGAGAAGACATAGAGTTAGCTATTCTACCTCAGCTGGTCATGTATGTACTGGGCAACTCAAATTTTTTATTGCTCTGTGTATGCCTGTTAATGACCGTGAATGTTGCAAGTATTGATTTTGAGATTATAAGTAAAGTCTGCAAATGATGATGAAAGTACTCCTGCAAGTATTGATTTTGGGGTTACAAATAAATTTTGGCAAGTAGGCACATTTGCAAATACAAAATCATGAAAAATGGGGATCAACAAAATTATAAACTTTGATCACCGAGGAGTAAAGGGCTGAGCCAAGATTTAAATTTAGGTCTGACTTCAAAGCTCATTCTCTATCCATTTCACTCCAGTGTCTCCACAAACTAGTCAAGGATTATATTCTGTCTGATGTGTTCGATGAAGCAATGAGCAGTGTAGTCACAGTTCAGTCTTTGAGCTTGCAATTCCTGATAAAACCTTAAATACTAAATAGGCCAGAGTGGCTGTTTAATCATGAAAGCCACATGGATCAGTTCGAACTCCAAAGAAGGCAAAAATCAACTGCATTGTTGAGTAATGTGCATACTTTGAATTCTTTGAATGTTATGTGCATATGTTATACAATGAGGATTATGGGAAATAACTCAGGTCTTGGGTCTGTGCAAGGGAAGTTAATGTGCCCAGGTTTGTCCCCAACAAAGGAAAGGCTATGTGGTCCCTGAGGGGACTGCTCCAATTCCTGAGAGCTATTTTATGTATGTAGGCGTTTATTTATTCTGTGGTAAAATAGACAGAATATCAAATTGATCATTTTCACCATTTTCAGCAGCATTACATACGTTCACATTGTTATGCAACTACAGCCACTGTCCATCTCCAGAACTTCCTTCATCTTCCAACCACCTGTTTCCCATCCTCCTCCTCCTCAGCCCTCAGAAACCACCATTTTCCTTTCTGTATTCTATGAATTGGACAATTTGAGAGTGATTTTTTTTTTTTTGAGATAGAGTCTCCTTCTGTCACTCAGGCTGGAGTGCAGTGGCACTACCTCCTGATTTCGTTATTCTGCTGCTTCAGCCTCCTGAGTAGCTAGGATTATAGGCATGTGCCCCCGCTAATTTTTGGTAGAGATGGAGTTTCACCATGTTGGCCAGGCTGGTCTCAAACTCCTGACCTCAGGTGATCTGCCCACCTTGGCCTCCCAAAATGCTGGGATTACAGGTGTGAGCCACCATGCCCAGCCAAGTGTGACTTTTATTACATGTTGGGACCAAATGGTTTTCTGCAGTAAACTCTGAAATTATGGTGAAATCAATGGGGTAAAAAAAATGAGTCAGACAATGTATCTATATATTTAAGTGCTTTCATAAACAACTTTCTTTCTGTTTTTAATAAGACAATTAAGGATCACAGGGAAGATGCTGACCCCAGCCATTAGAATCTATAACAAATGAAAAGATCTGGGAACTCAGTTGTGTGTAGAATTTCCATTGAGGAGAACTAGGAAATAAATCACCACTGATAACTGGGCAAGTTATAGCTTTTGAATTATCAGTCTTAGGCCATTCACTTTATTACATTTTACAGATCATGGAATTTCCTTTATATAGTACTTCTTCCTAGCTCATGACAGTCTCCTGATTGCTCTACAAGTGGCATGAGAAGAAACGAAAGGTATTAGCCAACAATTGTGAGAGACAAGTACTCAGTATCAGTGAGGCTCAGTTTTGAATAAGCAATTCTGGCAGGCACCCTTCCACATTCCCACAGTCCTGAAACAACGCTTATCCTCATACTATCACAGGCTTCATCCAAAACCAGACATATTGTTAGTTGGTTAGCCAACAACAGTGCCCCACTCTATTAGTGCCATTTAGTTTTGGTTTTCTATTATAATTATCTCTTTCTCTTTGTTGCCTATAGAATGCTTTACACTTGTTTTGGTTATCCTACTGACAGTTCTTCTAGACCCTTCTTGAAACTAGGCAGAAAATGGATCAGAAAAAAAAAAAAATCTTAACTTTCCTACCACATGTTTAGGAAGTAACCTTTGAAAATGAGAGTTTCAGAATCCGTTGTTACGTGTTAAGTGAAGGGAGCAAAGATGTGTGAAATATAACAGGCATGAAATGATCTTAAAATTCTTAGTATTCATAAGATTTTGTTTTAAAGAGAAAGTGTCCAAATTATATTTTACTTTGGCTTGAGTGAATATAAACCCAGGGTCTGGTGAATTGGTTCAGAAGTATATTGAGATGTAGGCTACTTAAGATGGGAAGAAAAATATTTCATGGGTAATCTAAGATGTGGTACCAAAGACTGCATCACAGAAGATCACTATCATATTAAGAAGGAAGGCAGAAATACTGAATAACTGGAGCTTTGTTAAAAGTGAATGAGGGAGGAAAACAAGACATAAGTATAGCAAGTGCAAAGGCATGAGGCAGGAGGAAGCTTGGGGTTCCTGAAGAGTGGCCCTATAGTTTGAATGTGTCCCCCAGATTTAGGTATTGGAAACTTAATCCCCAGTGCAACAATGTTGGGAGATGGGGCCTTTTGGAAGTTGCTTGGAATTTGATGGCTCTACTCTCATGAATAGATTAATGCTGCCACGAGAGGATTTGTGGCCGGTTGTGGCCACTCACCTGTAATCTTAGCAATTTGGGAGGACAAGGTGGGAAGATCTTTTAAGTCCAGGAGTTAGAGACCAGCCTGGGGCAACATGGTGAAACCCTGTCTCTACAAAAAATACAAAAAATTAGCTGGGAGTGGTTATGTTTATCTATAATCCCAGCTACCTGGGAGGCTGAGGTGGGAGGATCACATGAGTGCAGGGAGGCTGAAGCTGCAGTGAGCTGTGAGTGGACCACTGCACTCTGGCCTGGGTGACAGAGTGAAACCTTGTCTCAAAAAAAAAAAAAAAAAAAGGACTTGCTGGGGTGAGTTCATCTCCTCTGCTCTTCTGCCATGTAAGACATAGCATTTATTCCATCTCTTGCCCTTCCACCTTTTATCATATGAGGATGCATCAAGAAAACCCTCACCAGATGCTGGTGACTTGATCCTGGATGTCCCAGCCTCTGGAATTGTGAGAGAATAAATTTCTGTTCTTTATAAATCACCCAGTCTCAGGTATTCTGTTATATCAGCACAAAACAGACTAAGACAAGTGGCAAAAGGTCAAATGTGGCTGGATGTTAAAAAATGGTGGATAATCGCTCCAAGAATAGAAATATATTCTATAGCTTTCCACCAAGCAAAGAAAAATAAAGAAAACTGGGAAGACTTCATTAAAAAAACAAAACTCAAGTAAACAGAATAAAGCAGAGGAAAAAAGATAACAAATAGAAAATAAAGTGGTAGGAATGATTATATGAGTTATCATAATAAATTTAAATGTATTATACTCATAAATTAAAAGATGGATTATCAGTTTGGAATAATAGAAATGCAATATCCATCATGTGTTGTTTGCAGAGTCCCACTTAAAATCATAAGAAAGAAAGAAAAAAAAATGGGGAAGAGCTGGGCGCCAAGATAGCCAAGAGGTGGGAACACTGGAATGCAGCTCCTAGTGGATGAGACGCAGAGTGCTAGAGGACTTCACAATTTCAAGTGAGGTGCTGGCTTCCTTTTGGCAGGACTGGTAGGGCACAAAAATAGCCCAGAGAAGGCCAGCTGAAGCAGGGTGAGAGCCACCCAAGGAGGGCGAACTGAGACAGGGCGGGGTGCGTCCCCACCTAGAACATGTAGCCAGCTTGAACTGTCAGGGACTTCAACCCCTCAGTGCTCCAATTTGGATCCTGTGCTTCCCTCATCCCTCCTGTAACCCAAGGTCCATGAGAGCTCTGCGGGACTGAGGGGTGCTGTGGGCTGTCAATGGAAATCTGAGCGATGGCACCTGCCTGGTGCTGCAAGGTGTTGGTACAAACCTGGGAGGAAGTCTGGATTAACACCAGCAGGACGGAGCTACCCATCCTACAGAAGGAGGCACAGTTGAAAGCAGAGAAACAGGCCATAAGGCTTGGCAGGCCCCACCCCCACAAAACTCAAACTGAAGCCATGCAATAGAGAGCTTCACTGCAAATATACCAGACTCTAACCAGGTAGACTGGGCTCAGGGAAGGAGATATGCCATTGGGAAGGTGGAGATAATCTCATCTGTAAATAAACTCCAGGGGAAGACCACTCACCCAGCAGCCTAACTGAATCCAAGGCACCCAGTAGCCACTTCTACAGGCCAAGAAAGATAGCTCCAACTTCAACAGAAAGGATGTCCACTCAGAGATTCCTCCCCAAATCACCAACTTCAAAGATCAAAGGGAGATAAATCCATGAAGATGGGAAGACACCACCACAAAAAGGATGAAACCTTCAAAGACCAGAACACCTCTTCCCCTCCCAGGGATCACAACTCCTCACCATCAAGGGAACAAAACAAGACAGAGAATGAGTTTGACAAATTGACAGAAGCATGCTTCAGAAGGTGGGTAATAACAAACTTCTCTGAGTTAAAAGACCATCTTCTAACCCAATGCAAAGAAACTAAGAACCTTAAAAAAAGGTTAGATGAAATGCTACTAGAATAACCAGCATGGAGAAGAACATAAATGACTTGATGGAGCTGAACAACACAGCACAAGAACTTCACCAGGCATACACAAGTTTCAACAGCAAAATTGATCAAGCAGAAGAAAGGATATCAGAGATTGAAGATCAAATCAATAAAATAAAATGAGAAGGCAAGATTAGAGAAAAAAGAGTGAAAACAAATGAACAAAGCCTCCAAGAACTGGGATTATGCGAGAAGACGTAATCTACGCTTGATTGGCGTATCTGAATGTGATGGGGAGAAGGAATCCAAGCTGGTAAACATTCTTCAGGATATTATTCAAGACAACTTCCCCAACCTAACAAGGCAGGCCAACATTTAAATCCAGGAAATACAGAGAACACCATAAAGATACTCCTCAAGAAGAGCAACCCCAAGGCATGTAACAGTCAGATTCATCAGGGTTAAAAGGAGGGAAAAAATCCTAAGGGCAGCCAGAGAGAAAGGCTGAGTAACCCACAAAGGAAAGACCATCAGACTTAACAGCAGATCTCTCAGCAGAAGCCCTACAAGCTAGAAGGGAGTGGGGCCAATATTCATCATCCTTAAAGAAAAGAACTTTCAACACAGAATTTCATATCCAGCCAAACAAAGCTTCATAAGTGAAGGAGAAATAAAATCCTTTATGGACAAGCAATTGCTGAGAGACTTCATTGCTATAATACCTGCCTTACAGGAGCTCCTGAAGGAAGCATTTAAATGGAAAGGAACCACCAGTACCAGCCACTGCAAAAATGTACCAAATGGTAAACAATGATGCAATGAAGAAACCATGTCAAATAACAGGCAAAACCACCAGCCAGTAGCACAATAGCAGGATCAAATTCAAACATAACAATATTAACGTTGAATGTAAATGGCCTAAATGCCCCAGGTAAAAGACAAAGACGGGCAAATTGGCTAAAAAGTCAAGAGCCATCAATGTGCTGTATTCAGGAGACCCATCTCATGTGCCAAGACTCACATAGACTCAAAATATACGGATGGAAGAAGATTTACCAAGCAAATGGAGAGCAAAAAAAAAAAAACCCCAAAAAAGCAGGGGTAGCAATCCTAGTCTCTGATAAAATGGACTTTAAACCAACAAAGATCAGAACAGACAAGGGCATTACATAATGGTAAAAGGATCAATGCAACAAGAGCTACCTATCCTAAATATATATTCACCCAATGCAGGAGCACCCAGATACATAAAGCATGTTCTTAATGACCTACAAATAGACTTAGACTTCTGCACAGTAATAGTGGGAGACTTCAACACTCCACTGACAATATTGGACAGATCAACGAGACAGAAAGTCAACAAGGATAGCCAGGACTTGAATGCAGACCTGGACCAAGTGGACCTAATAGACATTTACAGGACACTCCACCCCAAATCCAGAATACACATTCTTCTCAGCACCACACCACACTTACTCTAAAATTGGCCACATAATTGGAAGTAAATCACTCCTCAGCAAATGCAAAAGAATGGAAATCATAACACAGTCTCTCAGACCACAACACAATCAAATTAGAACTCAGGATTAAGAAAAGCATTGAAAACTGCACAATCACATGGAAACTGAACAACTTGTTCCTGAATGATGAGTGGATAACAATGAAATGAAGGCAGAAAGAAAAATGTTCTTGGAAACCAGTGAGAATGAATATACAATGTACCAAAATCTATGGGACATATTTAAAGTAGTGTCTAGAGGGAAATTTATGACAATAAATGCCCACATGAGAAACAAGGAAAGATCTAAAATCAATACCCTATCATTGAAATTGAAAGAGCTAGAGGAGCAAGATCAAAAAAACTCAAAAGCAAGCAGAAGATAAGAAATAACTAAGATCAGAGCAGAACTAAAGGAAACAGAGACATGAAGAACCCTTCAAAAAATTCAATAAATCCAGGAGCTGGTTTTTTGAAAAGATCAACAAAATAGACTGCTAGCTAGACTAATACAAAAGAAAAGACAGAAGAATTGAATAGATGCAATAAGAAATAATAAAGGGGAGATCACCACCAATTCCTCGGAAATACAAACTACCATCAGAGATTCCTACGAACATAAACTAGTAAATCTAGAAGAAATGGATAAATTCCTGGACACTTGCACACTCCCAAGACTAAGCCAGGAATAAGTTGAAACCCTGCATAGACCAATAACAAGGGCTGAAGCTGAGGCAGCAATTAGTAGCCTACCAACCAAAAAAGTCCAGGTCCAGACAGGTTCACAGCAGAATTCTACTAGATATACAAAGAGGAGCTGGTACCATTCCTGTTAAAACTATTCCAGACAACACAAAAAGAGGGAATCCTTCCCAAATCATTTTATGAGACCAACATCATCCTGATACCAAAACCTGGCAGAGACAAAACTAAAAAAGAAAACTACAGGCCAATAACCATGATGAACATTGGTGCAAAAATCTTCAATAAAATACTGGCAAACCAAATCCAACAGCACATCAAGAAGCTTATCCATCATGATCAAGTAGGCTTCATCCTGGGGATGCAAGGCTGGTTCAACAGACACAAATCTATAAACGTAACCCACCACATAAACAGAACCAAAGACAAAAACCACATGATTATCTCAAAAGATGCAGAGAAGTCCTTCAACAAAATTCAACAGCCCTTTATGCTAAAAACTCTCAATAAACTAGGTATTGATGGAACGTATCTCAAAATAATAAAAGCTATTTATGACAAACCCACAGCCAATATCAAACTGAATGGGCAAAAACTAAAAGCATTCCCTTTAAAAATTGGTACTAGACAAGGATGCCCTCTCTCACCACTCCTATTCGATATAGTATTGGAAGTTCTATCCAGAGCAATTAGGCAAGAAAAAGTAATAAAGGGCATTCAATTAGGAAAAGAAGAAGTCAAATTGTCCTGATTTGCAAAGGACATGATCATATATTTAGAAGACCCCATTGTCTCAGTCCTAAACCTCCTTAAGCTGATAAGCAACTTTGGCAATGTCTCAGGATACAAAATCAATGTGCAGAAATCACAGGCATTCCTATACACCAACAACAAATAGCCAAATCATGAGCAAAATCCCATTTACAATTACTACAAAGATAATAAAATACTTAGGAATACAACTAACAAAAGATGTAAAAGATCTCTTCAAGGAGAACTACAAACAATTGACCAAGGAAATAAGAGAGGACACAAACAGATAGAAAAACATTCCATGCTCATGGTTAGGAAGAATCAACATTGTGAAAACGGCCACACTGCCCAAAGTAATTTATAAATTCAATGCTATCCCCATCAAGCTACCATTGACCTTCTTCACAAAACTGGAAAAAAAAGAAAAACACTCTAAACTTCATATGGAATCAAAAGAGAGCCTGCATAGCCAAGACAATCCTAAGCAAAAAGAACAAAGCTGGAAGCATCACACTACCTTACTTCAAACTATACTACAAGTCTACAGTAATCAAAACAGCATGGTTCTGGTACCAAAACAGAGATATAGACCAATGGAACAGAACAGAAGCCTCAGAAGCAACACCACACATCTACAACCATTTGATCTTTGACAAACTGGACAAAAGCAAGCAATTGGGAAAGGATTCCCTCTTTAATAAATGGTGGGAAAACTGGCTAGCCATATGCAGAAAGCTGAAACTGGATCCCTTCCTTACACGTTATGCAAAAATTAACTCCATATGGATTAAATATTTAAACATAAGACCTAACACCATGAAAACCCTAGAAGAAAACCAAGGAAACACCATTTGGGACATAGGCATAGGCAAGGACTTTATGACTAAAACACCAAAAGCAATGGAACAAAATAGACAAATGGGATCTAATTAAACTTAAGAGCTTCTGCACAGCAAAAGAAACAATCATTAGAGCAAACCAGCAACCAACAGAATGGGGAAAAAATTTTTGCAATCTACCCATCTGACAAAGGGCTAATATCCAGAATCTACAAAGAACTAAAGATTTACAAGAAGAAAAACAAACCCATTCAAAAGTGGGCAAAGGATATGAACAGACACTTTTCAAAAAAAGACATTTATGTGGCCAACAAACATATGAAAAAGTGCCCATCATCGTTGGTCATTAGAGAAATGCAAATCAAAACTACATTGAGATACCATCTCACGCCAGTTAGAATAGCGATCATTAAAAAATCTGGAGACAACAGATGCTGGAGAGGATGTGGAGGAAAAGGAATACTTTTACACTGCTGGTGGGAGTGTAAATTAGTTCAACCATTATGGAAGACGGTGTGGTGGTTCCTCAAGGATCTAGAAATAGAAATTCCATTTGACCCAGCAATCCCATTACTGGGTATATACCCAAAGGATTATAAATCATCCTATTATAAAGACACATGCACATGTATGTTGTTGTGGTGCTGTTTATGAGAGCAAAGACCTGAAACCAACCCCAATGCCCATCAATGATAGACTGGACAAAGAAAATGTGGCACATATATACCACGGAATAAGATGCAGACATAAGAAATGACGAGTTTGTGTCCTTTGTAGAGACATAGATGAATCTAGAAACCATCATTCTCAGCAAACTGACACAGAAACAGAAAACCAAACATCACATGTTTTCACTCATAGGTGGGTGATGAACAATGAGAACACTTGGGCACAGGGAAGGGAATGACACTCACTGGGCTAGGTTAGGGAGTAGAGGGAAGGGAAGGGGAGGGACAGCAGGCAGTGGGGAGGGACAACACCTGAAGAAAAGCCTGATGTAGGGTGATGTGGGGGTGGGGGATGGAGACAGCAAACCACCATGGCATATATGTACCTATGCAACAATTGTGCAGGATGAAGGATGTACACATGTACCCCAGAGTCCAAAGTACAAAAAAAAAAAGTAAGAAAAGGCTTAAAAGAATGGAAAAGCATAGTCTTGCAATTACTCACCAAAAGAAAGATAGTGTGCAATGTTAAATATTATACAATTCAGAATTTGAACAAATATAATTAGGCAGGATAGATAAAAAAAGATGTTATTTGGTGGCTCAAGCCTGTAATCCCAGCACTTTGGGAGGCCGAGGCAGGTGGATCACGAGGTCAAGAGATCGAGACCATTCTGGTCAACATGGTAAAACCCCATCTCTACTAAAAATACAAAAAATTAGCTGGGCACAGTGGCGCGTGCCTGTAATCCCAGCTACTCAGGAGGCTGAGGCAGGCGAATTGCCTGAACCCAGGAGGTGGAGGTTGCGGTGAGCCGAGATCGTGGCATTGCACTCCAGCCTGGGTAAAAAGAGCGAAACTCCGTCTCAAAAAAAAAAAAAAAAAAGATGTTATAATTAACAGATCCTTGGTCATTCCAAAATTATTAGTGATATAATTTATTGACCACTTTTATAATGGCCACAAGTTTGCTATTTCTATTCCTGAAAGATATTATGTAACTATTCATAAACTTTTAAAAAGTTATTTCATGTTAAAATAAATTAAAAATGAGTAACGCTTTTTTTAATAAGGAATATTACAAAGGAATAATCTATCAAAACTACAGTATAAGCATAGGTTATGTTATATACTATAACTTGTAGACACCCCAAAACATAGCCTCAAATGCATAAAGCAAAAACAGAAAAATAAGGAAAAACAAATCTATAATTACAGTAAAAGGTTTTAAGTTACCTTCATTAGGCATTGATAGACCAGTAAAACAAAAATTGTGAAAGCTATAGAGTAAATCAAAGCAATAGTAATGACTGTTCATGAACTCTATCATTGTTCTTCTAATCATTTGGATATACTGCCATTTTTATTTTTACTTTATAATGGAACTAAAATATTTCACATCTTTACATTCCAAATGGGAAATAGAAGCTAGAAGATGCAAAGAAACTTGGTCAAGGCCACCTGACCTCTATCTGAAAACAGTTTTCTGATTCATGGCTCTTTCTGCACTTGAATGCTTTCTTTTCTCCTGTCTTCCCAGTCTACCTTCCTTAGGTATTCCCCCCGATGTCATAAGAAGAGTGGTGTATTAACTGCTCCCTAAGCACTGGCCCTATGACAATGAGCAAGACATGAATGTTTTCTGAGACTATTTTCTTAAACGTTAAATCCAAGGTTTGGGCTTAATAATTTCTGTTCTGTCTTGTTTTGCTTATATCTTAGAATGCTGCAGTTCTTACTCCCAATATCTATGGACAAAAACTTCAGACTTAGACCTCAGTCTTTTTTCCCCAGATAGGCCTTACCAAGAAAAGTGTTTTCAAAATAATTGGCCATCCTAGTCTGGAAAAATATATGTTTCTCGAAATGCCAGATTAAGTGCTCTGTAAGGCAGGATGCATTACTGTCCTCATTTTATAGATGAGAAAAAAATGACCTTAACAAGGTAAAACAACTTGGTCCAATCGTAAATACAGCTGGAGAGTGGCAGAGCTGGATCAGGTCCAAGCACATGGCTTTTAATTACTGTGCTTGAGAAAGACCATAGTAAATGGTCCTACTGACCGTATTTCAGCAGAACTGTTTCTTTTACTTATGTTTACTTTAATTTTACTTTTTTAAGAGACAGGGCCTTGCTTTGTCACCCAGGCTGGAATGCAATGGTGCTATCATAGCTCCATTGAACTCCTAGGAAGCCTCCTTGAACTCCTGGGCTCAAGCAATCTGCCTGTTTCAGCCTCCTGAATGGCTGGGGCTACAGGCTCACACCACTGACTGGCTGATTGAAAAAAAAATTTGAGATGGAATCTTGCTATGCTGCCCAGGCTGGTTTCAAACTCGTAGACTCAAGCAATCACTCAAGCGATCCTCCTGTCTCAGGCTTTAAGTAGCTAGGATTACAGGTGTGAATCACTGTTCCAGGCCAGAAGAGCTGTTTCCCATGCCATATTCACCATCCAGATGAATTCTTGACTATCTACACAATGGGGCCCAAAAGGAGATGGATGTTTCAAAACTATGTTCAAGCCCAACCTCAAATTTATCCACATCATTTGACCTCCCTCAACACACATAGAGTCGCCAAGTAGTTGGCGAGCTTAGTTGGTTGGCATTGCAGCTTTTTTCCCTGGTTGCCTCTCTAAAGCTATGACACTTGCAAAAATTTACAGAATGATGGAAGAAAAAGGAGATTATAAAAAAGGCCCAAATGTTAGGGCCTACATGTAGGCACTGTCCTTGGGAACTTACAGAGATTAATTGTTCACAATCTTGATCATCAATCCTGAGGAAATAATTACCCTCTCACCAGATCTAGGGAGGATGGCGACACCACCTCTTTTTCCTAACACCCTTTAGCAAGAGACAGAAAGGTTTCTCAGGACCCCAGGATTGTAGGGAAGTTAATGTTTACAGACGCCCCTAGGTTGCTGCTAGGATTTTTGGTATCTTTCAGTAAGTTAGGAAAAGATAGCCTTCTAACTAAGAATTAGAAAAAGTCAGTCCCCAAGCTAGATTATCTGATAAAAGTAATGGCAAAAACATCAATTGCTTTTGTACCACTCTAATAAACTGCCATAGCAATGACAACTACAAACACTATTTACTGAGTGCCAACTACGTGTTAGACACTGTCCTTGGGAGCTTAGAGATTATGAAATGAGCCAGTCTGTGCAACTGATTTTGTTAATGCTATATATCTGGATGTTGATGCATTTCTACCCCAAATCTCCTTTTCATTGTGGATGATTAATACTGAGCAGTTCTTTCTGACAGAAGTCTTGGCAAAAGACTTAGTTACTTCCTGAGGCAACTGATGAAACCTTAGGAAGCCTCCACCACTGGCATGGGAGGAAGCTTGCCTTCCTGTTTGCTAAAGAGAAACTTCATTCATTCATTTATTCAATCACTTTATTGAGGTATCAACATATAATAAATCACATGTAAAGTATACAATTTGGTAAATTTCAGTGTATTTATATGCCCATGAAAGCATCAACATAATCATGACAGCAAATGTACCTATCACCCCCAGAATTCTCCTCGGTCCTTTTGCCATTCCTCCCACTCTTTTCCCCATCCCAAAGTAACCACTGATCTGCTTTCTGTCACTATAGATTAGTTTGCATTTTCCAGAGTTTTATATAAATGGAATCATACACTGTGTACCATTTTGCTTGGCTTCTTTCATTTGGAATAATGATTCTGAGATTCTGATTCATGTTGCATAGATCAATAGTTCACCCACTTTTACTGTAAAGTAGTAGTATACTACATGGATATAATATGTTTATCCATTCACCTGTTCATAGAATTTGAGTTATTTCCAATTTTTGACTATGGAAAAGAAAACTAAAGGCAGCCACTTTAAAACCCCAAATGCTTAAAGCATTGTTTCATTTAATTCTCACAGCTATGCTCTAGTTAAGTACTGACATGCTTCTTTTTCAGAAGATGAGATGAAATTTCAGGGAAGTGAATTAACTTGGCCAATGTTGGAAAGCAGAATAGCTAAAATTTGAACACAGAGCTAGTTATCATCAAAGCTTGGACCCTCAAACACTTATGGGCCCAGAAAGATAGGTACTCAAAAGACAGAAGCCATTGGAGGCCAGCACAAAGCTTGATGTCTGCATGGGTCTTCCATGAGACACTTTCTATGTCTACCTGTGTGTGGCTCCAGGCTACACCAAGCAACATATAAAGACTAGTTGGAAAGCTCCAGTCTCTTATTGGACCTGAAAAACTGCCATACTGAAATCACACCTATACTAGCAGCTTGCACATATGGGTACTTAATAAACAACTGTTGAATGAATAAATGGCTAAATGAACAAAAGAATGAATGAATGCACAGGCAGACAAATAGACTGAGGAAGGAAGTTAGTTACTTGTTGATTTGGTGGTGGATTAATCCAATTTTCCCATGATATTCCTAAAATATCTCCTGTGTTATAAGGCAGAGGACCTCATCTTGATAGTACATCGACTCTCACACCAGGCTATCGTGTAGACTGCCCAGTCAGCAGAAAGGGTGTGCAGCTGTGAACTTATACAGGAAGTCTAAGTCAGAGGCCAAGTCCCAATCTTTAGGACCCCAGAGTAAATTTACTGTAAAGGCTGGAGACATCTGTCTTGAAAGCTAGAACTCCAACTGCAAGTCTCTCTTCCTACATTTGCAAATGAGCCTTGGCCTCTCCAGGCCTCATATTCTGCACGCAAGCTTTGACAAGTCCCTGCTGATGGAATCTGGCCACGTTGCTGCTGGCTTCATCTGGCACAGGCTCTAAAGCCTGGGAATCCAGGTTCTAGTCCCGACTCTGACAGGTCCATTGAAAACAAGTTTATTAACAGGCAGTTTTATTGAAAGCTGCACACACAGGAATATTTCCCATTGCCATCCGATGATATCAGTGTATTTCTGGAGCCAAGATAAACACAGAATTGTTCATGTGACTGGTTTTCCGAGAACAGTGAGGTGGACTCCTTTGAAGCCTCCTCCTGTCCCCTTCTTCCCTCCCTTTCCAACTCATCTCTCAGACTGCACTGAAAACAATGAGGTGAGTGACAGTGAAGGCTAACTAGGAGATGCAGCTTAGGGGGAATTTAATCCAATTCAGTTGGAGAGCCATGCATCTCCCTGCACCATGAAATTCCATTTTGATCTCAGCATGTGCTGAAGGAGTAGTGAAATAAAGACAAGACTCTGCAAATGGCTGGTGAGTCTAATGATGGTTTTTATGGGAGTTTTAGAAGGGCTATTAGATGGTGCATTCTTTCCCTATAAGCCAAAACCACCCAGTAGACCTTGAGAAATGAACCATTTTATCATTCTTCTCTCCCTTCCCCAGCATCTGCCAGCCTTTGTCCCTCTTGGTATAAATAGCTTCTCACATAAAAGAGCAAACTGTCAGTAGCCTGAAAGCTAACAGTAAAGCTGGACGCCTGGCACTGTGGCCCTAGCTGGGTGGCAGTGAGTCACAGCTGTATAATTCATGGTCCTGCAGTAAAGGAGACCAACACATACTCTAGGTTAACAGGCCAGAAAGGGATCTGAAGAAACAGGGTCAGTCAAAGACTTAAAAGCATCTTGAGTTTTCCTTTAACAATCAGCCTTGAATTTGGGTGATATCCAGGGCATGTCAGTCAAAGGCAAGAAGCCAGGAATGGGATGGGTAGCTTCTAGGGCACGCCCTCCATTACTATCTGCATGCAAAGCCACTTCAGTGTCATAGAGATTCACATAATGATTCTGATGAGGACAGCAGCTACCATTTGCTAAGGACCTATTTTGTGTCTGCTTTCTCCTAGGATCCTTACAGAAATGAATTCACTTCTTCTCTGTTAGCTACTTTGGACTTTGGCAGAAGCATTTCTGTTTCATAGCTGAGAAAACTGATACTCAAGATGCCCAAGGTTATAGAATTAATAAGTGGCAGAGTCAAGATGTGACATCATCTATTTCCAGCAATGTGGCTTTTCCATTAGCCAACAGTAATGGTTCTCAAACTTTGTCATTCATTAGAAACACCTAAAAGCTTTGTTGAAACAAATTGCTGGGCCCCATCTTCAGAGTTCTGGTTTTTTAGGTCTAAGGCAAGTCCCAAGAGTCTACATTTAACAAGATCCCAGGTGATACTAGTGCTACTGGTATGGGGACCTCATTTTGAAAACCACTGGATAAGGAAGACCAAATCTGGGTAATCAAACCGTAATTCCATACAACGACTCAGCTCAAATGTCACTTTTGTAGAGAAGCTTTTCTTAGCCATCCAATCTAAAATAGATAGATTCTCTAAACCAGGGGTCCGTGTTTCAAATCAGGCCCCCTTCCTGTTTTTGTAGGTAAAGTTTCATTGCCACATGGCCACGCCCATTTGTTTACCTATTGTCCATGACTGCTTTGCATTACAATATCAGAGCTGGGTATCTGCCACTGAGACTGTATAATCCATGAAGCCTGTATTTACTCTCTAGATATTTACAGACAAATCCATCAACTCCTTGCTCTAGATCAGATCACCCTTTTTTATTGCTTTGCTAATAGACATCACTCTCTGAATGTGTCTTGTCATTCATCTATTAAGTTGTTTTCATCCTTCACGAAACCATCAGCTCCACAAAGGCAGGAGTACTTGTTTGCCTGTTCACAGCTGTCCTCGAGTGCCTAGGAAAGTGCTTGGCATATAGTTGGCACTCAATAAGTATTTGCTGAATGAATGTCACTATTGAGTTCCCAGGTATGTGACGCTGTCTGTACCAGGAACATGAAAGCCCCTGGAGGAAGTACAGTAAAGCCAGGGTAAGATAGTGAGAAGAGACAAAGATAAATAGAGATTGTCAATGGGGAAAGAAATCTTGAAGGCAGGGCCATGCTGCTTCCTGCAGTGTGGGGAAACTGGAGGTGGGGAAAAGATGAATTCCTTAGTCACCAAGGTCAACCTCAGATTAGGAGCAATTCCCCTCCCGAAGAATGAAAGAGCCTGTATGACTCATGATGCTCCCCTCCTCCAACTCAGACCAAGTCTGCTTTCTTGGATCTGATTCCCTGAGTGTAGCAATGTGCATGCTCTTCACTGTGGATCAGGAAGGGTGGAGGAGGAAGAGCCTACACGGGACTGCAGTCAGACAGATAAGATAGCTGGTATAAGTCCTGGCTCTGTCCCTCAATGACCATGGCATCTTGGTCAAGTTTCTGATCCTGTGACCCTCCACAATTTCAATGGAAAAACAGAGGATTTTGTATCAAGGATTAAATTAGAGTGTTTATTCATGTAAACCCTGTTTATTAAATGGCTAGTATGTGCCCAGCATTATTTCTGGCACTGAGCATAGAGTGGTGAATAAGACAACGTCCGTCTCTCTCTAACAGACTCGCATTTTGGAAGGCAGTATGGACACAAATAAATGTCTGTTAAGTACTTGCTATGAATTTAACATGCGGAAGATGTTACCTCTGTACACAAATGGGGTCTCTCTGTTGCCCTATCTGTACCTGGGACAGAAACATCAATGGCTTGGGGGATCGAGCTCCTCCAATTTCCCAGGGGCAAGCAAGGTAGTGGGACTGTTCCACCTTCACATTCAGGGATGCCTTGGCAAGCACTGAGTACAGCATGGGCTCCATTCGTTCTCCCCAGACAGTCTTCCAACACTCTCCCCAAATTCTCTGTATACAAAGTTGGCACTGATTTTATTTCACTTCTGAGTTTCAGTCAAATAAATACATTAACTTCTGTAACAAACGAGATCTCTGCATAGTAGGCTCCTTCAGTAGCAGCTCAAATACTGCCTCCCCAGAGACGTCATACCTGCCCCATCAGGCTAAATTAGCCAATCCTCCCAGCACCCTAGTCCACATCCATGATCTAGAAGCACCCAGGAAAATGTCTGACACATGTAAGAGTTTTCTAAATATTTGCAACCCTATTCTTAACATCATTGTGCTTTTTTTGGAAAAATCACAACCTAAAATTACCTTATTTGTTTTCTAATTATTTATCTTTACTCTTCACATAACTACAATGCAGCTAAAACCTTAATCCTCTTGTTTATGGTTTTGTTCCCAGTGCCCAGAGCACTGCCTGACATATAGTAGGTATACAATATCCTTAAATAGGTGAATGAGTGGACGAAAAAAGCCCAGTGGCCATTTCCCTTTCACGGAACTTTCTAGCATGCTCTCAGATTCATTCCTTGGACGCTTATAGGGAAAATCAAGTGAAATCCTGCCAAGAAGCCCATAGCCCAGCAATTAGAGACAGGTACTAACAAGGTTCCGACTGGCGCAGAGGCCAAATCAAGGAGCCTCTGCTGACCTGTCGGTCCCCTAAGGGAGATGTGTAGAATATTCTTCTTTGCGGGAAGACGCCCTTTGCATTCTGAGAAACCTACAGAAAATTCCCCAAGGACCCATTCCTCCCAGGCCTGAGGACTGTGATGATGCAGGAGATCTCAGGCACCAAGGAAGGTGAGTGGCAGAGCTCAGTACTTCAGCAGATAGCCCCAAAGCCTGCTTGGGGCATTAGAGAATTCAGAATCAAGAGGCTCCATCTGGGGCCCTGAATAACTTCCTCAAGTTTGTAGAGCCAGAGAACTTCACTGGGACAAACTTGTATCTTTATAATAATCCCACAGCAGAAGTCCGGGGCAACAGAAAGGTTCTCTCTCATAATGGCAGAATTCAAACTTACTTTATGGAAAGCTTCTGAGAAGGCTGAGAAGGACTCTAGGATTCCTACAAACCCTATGTTTAACTCACCTTCTCCATCTCCACCTAACCTCCCTCTTTTCCAGAAGTCAGACATTCCTTCTGCTGCTCTTTGTGCTGGCTCAGAGCAATAGCAATTAGTTAGTCACATACTACTGTTTCACAAGGTGAGAAGAAAACAACTGTCTTATTGAGCAACTTCTCTGTGCAGACAGAGGGCCAGGAGCATTATAAGCACTCTCTCATCCATGACCAGATCAGCCCTGTGATCTCCAGGTCTAATAGTGTTGGCTTCAAAGTCAGATTGTCTGAGATTGTATCTGTTTCTGCTACTCATTAGCTGTGTGATCTTGGGCAAGTTATTTAACTTCTCTGAGCCTTGCTTTACTCACTCTACAATGGAGACAGGAAGAGTAATTAACAAATCAGGTGGGTTGAGAATTAAATGGGATAATGCATGCAAAGTGTTAAAAATGATGGTGGGCCCATAGCAAGTGTTCAATGAAAGTTTAATAATTTTTCCATCATCATTGTCATCTCCATCAAGAGGAAACGAGGGTCCCAGAGATCGAACAACTTTACTGTGGTCAGAAAGTGATGGAACAGCAGACAGATTTGTCTGATTCCAGAAACAAGGGTCTTCCCACTGGGCCATGCGGTTTCCTCCTCACACCATGGATCCTGCTGGGCTCCCCAGATTTGGATTGGGACACAAACGGTACCTGGGTTTGGATATACAGTAGGCTTCTGCCAGACCCACTGCTTCTCCCACTCTGCTCCAGACCCAGAGACTTGGAGTTGGTAGAGCTGCCTCAGATTTGTTAAGTACAGCCCTTGGCAAGAAGTCACCCTCTCTGGCATTTTTGCAACCTAAGAAAACTCTGGGGCCAGGTACAGTGGCTCCTGCCTGTAATCCCAGCACTTTGGGAGGCTGAGGTGGGTGGATCATTAGGTCGGGCATTTGAGACTAGCCTGGCCAACATAGTGAAACCCTGTCTCTACTAAAAATACAAAAAATTAGCTGGGCATGGTGGTGGGAGCCTGTAATCCCACCTACTTGGGAGCTGAGGCAGGAGAATCGCTTGATCCTGGGAGGTAGAGGTTGCAGTGAGCCAATATCATGTCACTGCACTTCAGCCCGGGCAACAGTGTGAGACGCTGACTCAAAAACAAAACAAAACAAAAACCCAAAAAACTCTGCAGCAGTTAGGTTGGTTAGGGGAATCTGCTTAGAATACAAATCTTTAGGAGCAGCCGAGGGAATGGAAATAATTGATATGGAATAATCCTTTATGTTGAAAATAATGCCACAGGCTTTTATCTCTTCAATGTGATATGACCCTGAACATTTCTGGTTCTGCAGAGGACCCCTGTTGTTGGCCTGTTTCTTAACAAATGTTTGCTGGGTGCTGGCCGTGTGTCAGGCACTGTGCTAGCTGCTGGGATGATTCCTAAAGAACAAAGCAGGCAAGGTTCCTGCCCTTTTGGACCTTAACGCAAAGTAGGGAAGCCAAATATTAAACAAATAATACCAATAAGTATCTAATTACAAGTTTTATAAGTATTAATAACAAAAATTGCAGGGTTTGCTACAAAGCATGTAGCTGAGGACCTAATCTTGTATTAGGGGCTACGCAAAGTAGTTCTGAGGAGATTCATTTAATCTGACATCTGATGGATGAATAATAGTCACTAAAGTAAAAGGCAAATAAAGAATTTTTTATACTCCCAATAGAGATATTGTAGAGCTTCACAGGGCTCAAATCCAACTAATTCAGCCCTGTCTCTGAGTAGTACTGGATGTCCTATTTTACCACTTATGAGACAATGCTTTGGAAAGCCAAAAACTAGGCGATTACACTTGGTATCTGCTCTTTATCCTTCCTGCGACAGTTTGAAGTGAAAGTTGAGTGTTGTGAATGAGTGATCTAATTGCAACTTATTCTGTGCTAAAACACAGTCAAGGTAAAATTACTAACCTTTGGAGATATTCATAATTGAGAACCCTCCATGAACACTTGGGAGTATCCAAAACATCAATGAAAAAGACATCCACTTGAGAGAAGCAATCTGATGGCCTCTTCAGGATTTCATGGAGCAGCGAGGAGGAGAACTAATACAAAATCCATTCACCCTATAAAAGCTATTCACCCACAAGACATGCCCATTACAACCTTCCTGGAGGATGGTGAAGCATCAACAATCTAAAGCCTTAGGGAAGTGTACACATGACCACCATACCTCCAGAAATTGTGCTTACGGAGAGGAGCAGGCACATGTGTAAAATGCATAAGGGTAGCTGCTGCTGTCTTGTTAGAGGAAAACTGCCAATAGTTACAAGTGGTCAAAACTAAACCCTCAGCTCCATGGTGCTCAATGATGGTACTCTTGGCATTTGGGATGGGCCGATTCTCCTTTGCGTGGGATCATCCCGTACTTTTTGCGATGCTTAGCATCTCAAAGACCCATCCATATGCTAGTAGAGTCCCCCAATTATTTAGATAGTAATTGCCCTCTCCCAAACATATATTTCCAAATGCCCTGTAGAGGTAGTGATACCACTCCAGGTTAGAACCTACCAATAGAAAACTACTAAACCATTACAAAGGATAATCCAGATCAAAATATACTGATGCAGAAAAGTGTTGACAATATATGACCTAGAAAAAACAAGTCAGTATAAGTGGAGAGCATCATCATATTTTTGTCTAAATAAAAGCAAAAATGTACTCCTCCATACATAGAAATTTGAATATACAGGCCAATACACTTTGGGTGTGTCCCCAAACCAAATCTCATCTTGAATTCCCCCGTGTGTTAGGAGGTACCTGGTGAGAGGTAACTGAACCATGGGGGCAGGTTTTTCCCATGCTGGTCTCATGATAGTAAGTCTTATGAGATCTGATGGTTATTCTAAGGGGGAGTTTTCCTGCACAAGCTCTCTTTGCTTGTTGCCATCCATGTAAGATGGGACTTGCTCCCCCTTGCCTTCCAGCATGAGTGTGAGTCTTCCCCAGCCACATGGAACTATAAGTCCAATTAAACCTCTTTCTTTTATAAATTGCCCAGTCTTGGGTATGTCTCTATCATAAGTGTGACAACGGACTAACACACAGGTAAAAAGGTTGAAACACAATTTTCCTTGGTTGGTGGAATTATAAGTGATATTTATTTGCTTTCCTAGATGTTTCACATTTCCTTTTCTTTTAGTTATTTTTGGTTTGGAGAACAAAAAGGTGACCCTCCATGCCAGCTGGTTATTCAACTCCAATTCTTACTATGACTTAGCAAAGATGGCAGGATCTGCCTCAGGGAGCCCCAGCCTCTGCTCAAGCAGTATGAGAGCCCCACCTTTTCACTCTGCTGAGTGCTCAACAACTATTTGCTAAACTGAGTCATCCATTTTTGTCTTGATTGGGCCAGAATTCTGCTGAGATAGCCTCCAGCTTTTAACATCACTTTCACCCAGGGGTTCTCCTGTTCCCCAGGAACGCTGGGTAATGTCTGGAGACATATTTGATCACCTCAAATGGGAAGTGCTTTTGGTAGACAGTGGGTAGAGGCCACGGATGCTGCTAAGCACCCGAAACAATGCAGAGGACAGTCACCACAGCAAAGAATTATCCTGTCCAAAATGTCAATAATGCTGAAGCTGAGAAAAGCTGAGAAATCCTCTTCACCATTTGGCCTTCTTATAGCTGCTTAATTATTTTTTAAGTTCTTACTGTAAATACAGCATCCTAGCATCTCAAAGAGAGGGTACACACTATTCACTGTTGGAATTTGAAATTGAAGTCTTATAAATGGCTTCAGACCAGGCACGGTAGCCCACACCTGTAATCTCAGCACTTTGGTAGAATTGCTTGAAGTTCAGAGTTCAAGACCAGCCTGGGCAACATAATGAGACCCCCCCCAACCAACTCTTCAAAAAAAAAAAATAAATAAACTTTACAAAAATTAGCTGGGTGTGGTAGTGTGTGCCTGTAGTTCCAGCTACTTAGGACTGAGGCAAGAGGGTTCCCTTAAGCCCAGGAGTTCAAGGTCCCAATGAATTATGATCTCACCACTGCACTCCAGCCTGGGTGGCAGCAAAACCCTGTCTCTTAAAAAAAATGACTTCAGATGGTCAACTGGGGGCACATTCCAGCCCTCTGTTCTGCTACCATGAGCTCTCTGGATGACATTAAACACCTTATTTGGAGTGAGCAGAGACAAAGGATCTGAACAACTTCTCTGATTAGTTTTCAGTTCAGTCATTAGAGATTACAAGATAAATGCCTTTCCTTTCTGGCATCATCTGTTATATTTATTTTCACACTGTTTTTAAAAGGTTGGGTTTTACAGCTAGTGAATTTTTATGAAATTAAATGCCCATATTCAAGAACACTTCCCCAAAAGCGAGGTGACTGTAGTTCGCATTATATTCAATTGAAGGCATTTCTCAGAAGAAATAGAGTAAGTCAGAGTATCACCTGAGGGTATATTACCAGACCACAACCTGGGAGGGAAATGAAAGGTTTCTAATAAGAATGAAAGTACATTACTCTCAACCCTAACTAGTCTGTAATATTTTGCTTCCAGGACAAAGCATTATTACATTCACTATAATTTCTCTTGATAGAAAAATAGACTTTCTCAGATAACTAATATGATATTAAACATTAGAATTTTTATTAGTGATTAGGGCATTTAGGAACTCAAATTTTTCTTACAGAATGCTAGACAGCTTTCTAAAAAAAAAAAATCTTTAAATTCAAAAACAGTGCTGTATGTAATAGACTTTAAAAGATCTTCTATTTTAAAATTTTGAAGCCCATTTCTTCCATGCAATATGATCCCTTCAAACACTGTTAATATTGACTCCTTGTATTAGGCAGCTATAGAATTCTTCAAATAACTTGAGAAGATTTTCTCTCTCTGCAGAGATATTTCCTTTTCTAATCATCTGTGTCATAAAGATTTGAGTAAGTGTAAGAAATAGGAAAAACGACCCAAAGAACAACAGACTTATTAGAGATGGGACTACCCTTTCATTTGACATAATTCAAACCGCTTGTTTAATGGCACTAATCATTTTCTTTCAAAATAAATCAAAGAAATTTCAGATTTATGCTTCCTAAAGACATTCATTTTGGATGAGTCAAGGGGCCTTCAAAAATAGTAGTAGTACTCACTTTTGAAATCATAAATTTAATCAACACCCTAGCTTCTGCAATTGTCAGTTTTCTGGGGTCAATATGAGTAGAAAGTTTTCTCTGAATATCTATTTCACAGAATGATGTTTAATGGTCTTAGAGAAGACTGTATTTAAGCAGGAAACTGACAAAACCTTAACTATGGAAACTTCAGAACCCGATTTAGCAGGAAGTAATGTCCTTCAGGTGAACAAAAGAAAAATGGGCTGCTTAGAAGTTGTTGGAAATGAGGTTAGCAAGAAAATGAAACAAGCTCACAGGTGTATCTAAGTGCGAAAATGCATTGTTCAGTTGTAGAATGGCAATGTCAAACAAAGTTATTCCATCAGCCACTACCTCTCTGAGTGTCTAAACAAACTCAAACACTCGCATTCTTCTTAATCTAATTATTTAATAATAAAATCTTTACTAAAACGGAAGAAACATGTAACCTCAACTCACAAATGGAAGAAAGCACTCCTTTCTTCCTGTTAATAACCCAACAGAGATACCTTCAATTCTCATGGAGATTATTTTCTGAGAGTGTTTCTATTCTAAGACATGTTCTCCCCTGTCGTGAGAATTAGAACAGAGATCACAAAACTGAAGTGCCTGTAGGGTTTAGGAAGGTAACACAAAAGGATAAAACGGACTTTGGAGAGACTGGGATGATTTGGTATGATCAAATTTTGTCAAAAAGGAATGGTCATCACTCAACTCCAGCCAATTATATCCTTACAAGAATGAGATTCCAGATCTTCAAATTTTCAAGACATACATATAAACTTTTACAAGAAAAATCTCTAATTTTAAAATATTAGTAACTAAATTTTAAAACAGTACCTTGCTGGCTAAACAAATCCTGTGTCCCTGATCTCATCTGTCAATTTGCAACTTCAAAATTAGATGAAAATGAGCAATGGCTAATCAATGACATTACATTAGTATCACCACTCTTAAGTTATTGGTGAATTCTTAGGTTCTCCTTAATTATGAAGAATTTTCTCAATCCAGCCTGTTGCTGATAGGGATTTAGGGTGATGCCATGTCTTTACTATATGAATAGTGCTTCAATAAATATAACGTGTGCATATGTCTTTATAATAGAACGATTTATATTCCTTTGGGTCTAAAACCAGTAATGGGATTGCTGGGTCAAATGGTATTAATGTTTTAAAACTTTGAGGAATTGTCACACTGTCTTCCCTAATGGCTGAACTCATTAATGCTCTCACCAACAATGTATAAGCGTTCCTTTGTCTGCGCAACCTCATTAGCATTTGTTATTTTTTTGACTTCTTAGTAATAGCCATTCTGACTGGTGTGGGATGGTATCTCATTGTGGTTTTGATTTCCATTTCTCTAATGATCAGTGATGTTGAGCTTTTTTTCATATGCTTGTTAGCCTCATGCATACCTTCTTTAGGGAAAAGTATCTGTTCACGTCATTTGCCTACTTGTAGTGGTTTTTTTTTCTTGTAAATTTGTTTAAGTTCCTTATAGAGTCTAGACATTTGACTCATAGACACAACAGAATACTACGTAGTCACAAAAAAAGCACAAGATCATATCCTTTGCAGGAATATGCATAGAGTTGGAGGCCATTACCCTTAGCAAACTCATGGAGAAACAAAACCAAATATTGCATGCTCTCATGCAGCTGGAGCTAAATGATGAGAACACACAGACACAGAGCGGGGAACAATATACATTGGGCCCTATCAGAGTGTGCAGGCTGGGAGGAGGGAGAGGGTCAGGAAAAATAACTAATGGGTACTAGGCTTAATAACTGGGTGATGAAATAATCTGTACAATAAACTCCCATGACAAAAATTGATCTGTGTGACAAACCTGCACATGTACCCATGAACTGAAAATAAAAGTTAAAAAAAAACTTAAAAAAAAAAGAATTTTCTCTAAAAGCATTATCACACCTAAAGTTCCTGAGTTAAAATTTCAATGGCTGTTTAAGCTTTAAAACATTTTGACAGACACAGAGAAGATGTCCTGAGAAATTGTATGTGTCAGAGGAAGTCGACAGTGGTCAAATGCTTCAGATTCTGGCACTTCAGATTCTCACAGGAAAGATAACGAAAATACCCAGTTTATAAAAGAGCTTCTTAAACAATATGGGGCTGGTAGAGGAGAAAATTTTAAGTACCAACAAATAAAAAAAAGAGGCTGTATGTCACTGAGAAAAATGTGGTATACCTTCCTTTACATGAAAAATACCTAATTTAAAAGTATTAGTAGTTTTTTTTTTTTGGATGGAGTCTTGCTCAGTTGCCTAGGCTGGAGTGCAGTGGTGCAACCTTGGCTCACCGCAACCTCTGCCTCCCAGGTTTAAGCAGTTCTCTGTCTCAGCTTCCCGAGTAGCTGGGATTATAGGCATGTGCTACCACACCCAGTTAATTTTTGTAGTTTCAGTCGAGATGGGGTTTCACTATCTTGGCCAGGCTGGTCTTGAACTCCTGACCTTGTGATCCACCCACCTCGGCCTCCCAAAGTGCTGGGATTATAGGTGTGGGCCACCATGCCCGGCCTAATCTAAATTTTAAATAATATCTTGCTGGTTAAACAAATCCTACTTGGGTGGCTGATTTCATTGCCACAAAGGTCTTTTCTTCATGTCAACAATGTTTACAGCCTTTGAGTGGTGCTGAGACATTTTGGGACATGCCAGCATCTTTCTTTGTAAAGTTAAAGCCAAAAACTTAGTATTTGAATACAGCATAATCGCTAGGAAGAATCAGGAAAATTCACCCTTCCTCACTCTTTTTTCTAAAGAATCTTACTCTAAAGACTCAGAGCCAATGTAGAACTCTTCTTCTCCACCCTCAAAACCAAGTTTCACTCTCTAATGTTTTAAGGTCAATGTTTCTGAGACGTTTCTAGACAATCCTGATAACAGTTAATAATGACAATACAGAATGAATTAGCAATGGATCACTCCTGGCTCAATTTCATTTCCCTTCATCATTTTCCATTGGGTCCCTGTCATCTTTGACCTATTTAGTTCCACCACTTCTCTGAATTAGCAAAGTCTACTCTTCCTACAGAACTGGAATGAGGGAAGGCCAGCAAGACAAAGTGAAACACCTAAACCGCCAGCATGCTCCAGTCCAGAATGGTACCTGTTCAGGCTTCAGACCCGGCGGGACCCAGGCATACTCTTCCAAGGCACAGCCTGAGTCATCATCTGAGGTCGAGTTCCTCTGAAAGTCAAACATGAGTTTGCTGATGGTCTTCTCCATCTCCAGCGGCATCACTGTCACCATGTGCTCCTCCTGGGGACACTTGCAGTGCAGGCAGATCTTCCTGCAGGCAGTAAAGGTAGCAGGTTAGAAAGAAGGAAAAAGAAACCTTTTTTTTTTTTTTTCCAAGAGCCTGCCAGTCACCAGCCCTTGGATCCCAAACCGTAAACACATTCCTTGGCAATGGGCTTCAGACAAAGGCATCATGGGCAGTGTTCCAGAATATGCCTGTCTTTGCAGAAGGTGTGGCACACGCATGTGAAAACAGCATGAAAGGTCAGAGGCCACCAGGTAAGCAAGCTAAGGGTGTTTACATGTAGACCTCAGCCTTCTCTTCTAAATCAATACCCCAAATGGAATGGTTATAAAGTTTTTATTTTACTAAGTAGACCACTGGATATGGCCCATGACCACAATTTCCTTGATGGAAACAGCAATTAAATATACAAAATACATATGCTGACCAGAAATATTACTTGTAGATTTAATAAGTACTGACAACATACTGTTTTTATAAAAGGTTCCTAAGCCCTGGAAAAATGGAAAAAAATGGTTTAAAAATGCAGATAAAATTTTCTTTAAGAGGAAGAGCAAACATACATATTTTTTTCTCATGAAGCAAATCTGGCCCTAAGATCTCATAGGAAAGACAATTTCACCTCCACTAAAGATCCCTGTAGGTTTGGAATTCTAATTAGAAACCCAAATTTTCCCTATGTTGGTGGGGTTTTTTATATACAAGAAGATCATGCATGTGAATTATTTCAAAAGGTAGCAGCCAAAGATAAAAATCTCCCAAACTGAACATTTCTCTTTTAAGGTTACCATCTGTTCTCTTATCCATAGCTGCAGAAATGATGAAGCAATAAATATGTTGATGTCAGCAACACAAAAGTGTTTCTAGCTTCCACCAATAAAATAGATTAAAAAGAACAGAGGAGGAAAATTGTAAGGAAATAAGTTATTTCATGTGTACTCTTTTTTAAATTATTGGTTTCAGTAGCACCTTATAAAGGTGATAAAAGAACCCAGAATTTTAATCCCAGATGTACCTGAATGTTTTGATAACAGCTTTGTTAAGATGCAATGTACAGACCTCAAAATTCACCATTTTGAACTGTACAATTCACAGACTCTTAATACATTTAGAATTGTAAATCACCACTATTTTATTTTATAGCATTTTCATCCTCCACAAAAAGAAACCCCAGGAGCATTGGCAGTTACTGCCCATATCCCCATGCCCCCCAGGCTCTGACAACCACCTATTTTCTGTCTCTATAGTTTTGCCTATTTTGGATATTTCATATAAATGAAATCATATAATATGTGGTCTTTTGAAGTTGGCTTCTTTCATACAGAATGATGTTTCAAGGTTCATCCAAGTTGTAGCATGTACCAATCCTTCATTCCCTTTTATTGCTGCCTAATATGCCACTGTATAGATAGACCACATTTTTCGTTGATCAGTTGGTAGACATTTGGACTATTCTCACCTATGGCTTTTGTAATACTGCTCTGGTTACTTACGTAGAAGTTTTTGTGTGGCTATGTGTTTTGTTTTGTTTTTTGAGACAGGGTCTCATTGTCTCCCAGGATGGCGTGGAGTGACGCTCATGGCTCACTGCAGTCTTGACCTCCTGGGCTCAAGTGATCCTCCTGCTCAGCCTCTCAAGTAGCTGGGACCACATAGATGTATGCTACAATGCTTGGCTAATTTTTTGTTTGCTTGTTTGTTTCTTTGAGACAGAGTCTTGCTCTGTCACCCAGGCTGGAGTGCAGTGGTGCAATCTTGGCTCACTGCTTCCTCTGCCTCCCAGGTTCAAGCAATTCTCCTGCCTCAGCCTCCCAAGTAGCTGGGACTATAGGTGTGTGCCACCATGCCTGGTAAATTTTTGTATTTTTAGTAGCGATGGGGTTTCACCTTGTTGGCCAGGCTGGTCTTGAACTCCTGACCTCGTGATCCACCCGCCTTGGCCTCCCAAAGTGCTGGGATTACAGGTGCGAGCCATTGTTCAGTCGTATATATGTTTTTAATTATTTTGGGTACATTCCTAGAAATGAAATTGCTAGGTCATATAGTAACTTTAGATTTAACATTTTGAGGAACTGCCAAACTTCTTTCCAAAAATATCTGCACCTTTGTACATTCCCACCATTGATGAATGAGTATTCCATTTTCTCCACATTCTTGTCACATTCGTTATTGTCTGCCTTCTTTTATTTTAGCTACTAGAGTTGGTATAAAACAGTATTTAATTGTGGTTCTGATCAGCATTTCCCTAATAACTAATGATGTTGAATAACTTTTTACGTGTTTATTATGTATCTTCTTAGAATAGAGAACTGTCTATTCAGATCCTTAGTCCATTTTTTTTTATTGGGTTATATTCTAATTGTTGTGTAATAAGTGTTCTTCACATATTTTCTGATACAAGTCCTTTATCAGATATATGATAGGAACATTTTTTCTTCCATTTTGTGGGCTTGTCTTTTTACTTTCTTGATGACATATGTTGAGCACAAAAGTCTTATATTTTCACAAAGCCTAATTTATTTTTGTTGTTGCTTTTGTTTTTCAAATAATTTCTAAGAAGCCATTGCATAACCCCTGGTCATAAAGATGTATTCTTACATTTTAATTTGAGATGTATGGTTTTGGCTCTTACCTTTAGGTCTATGATTCATTTTGAGTTAATTTTTGCATATGGCACGAAGTAGGAGTCCACCTTCATTCTCATGTGGCTATCCAGTTGTTTCAGCAGTATTTATTGAAAAGGGTAATTGTTTCCCCATTGAATTGCCTTGGTACTCTTGTCAAAAAATCAACTGACCAGAGCTTTAAGAGTTTCTTCTGGATATTCGGTTCTATTCCAGTGGTCTGCAGGTCCATCCTTGTGCCGGTACCACATTGTCTTAATGACTGCTGTTCTGTAGTAAGTTTTAAAATCATGAAGTATATATGAGTCATGCAATTTTGTTCTTCTCTTTAAAAACTCTTTTGGCTCTTCTTGGTCCCTTGCATTTGCATTCATAATATATGAATTTTAGGATTAATTTGTCAATTTGTACAAAAAAAAAGCCAGCTACAGTTTTGATGGAGATATACTTTATAGATCAATTTATCAATTTGAAGAGTGTTGCCATTTTAATTTAAGTCTGCCAATCTGTGAACACAGGCTATCCTTCCATTTATTTCAATCTACTTTAACTTCTTTCAATGATATTTTGTGGTTTTTAGGCACAAGGCTTGCACTTCTTGTAAGTTTATTCCTAAGTATTTTAGGTTTTTGATGCTATTATAATTAGAATTGTCCTCAGTTTTTCATTTTCAGATTGCTATTGTATAGAAACATAAATGATTTTTATATTGAGGTTGAATCATACAATCTTGCTGAAATCATTTATTAGTTGTATTAGTTTAGGCAGGTGTGTGTGTGTGTCCTTTTCTTTAGAATTTTCTACATATAAAACCATATCATATGCAAATAGAAATAGTTCTACTTTTTTCCTTTTCAATCTGATGTCTTTTACTTCTTTGCCATGTCTTATTGCCAGGATTAGAACCTCTAGTACAATGTTCAATAGAAGCAGCAAGGGCGAACATCTTTGTCTTGTTCTTGATCTTAAGGGAAAGCACCCAGTCTTTCAGCATTAAGTACTATGTTAGCCGTGAGTTATTTGTAGATGCTCTTTATCAGGTAGAAGAAGTTCTCTTCTATGCTAGCTTGTTGTTTTTACCACAAAAGGGTGTTAGATTTTGTCAAATGCATTTTCTGCATCTATCAAGATAATTAGTTGTTTTATGTCCTTATTGTATTAGTGTGTTGTGTGAATTTTGACATAAAAATGTACTTGAAGAAACCAAATCAGTTTAGTCTAGCCAAGTTAGGCTTGTCAGATTCCCCCATTTCCTGCTTCTCATCAGATCAGAAATATACGCAGACAGAATACACACCTTGGTTTTTGCATCTCCAAACTCAAAGTTCCATCCAAAGCCTGCTTGTTGCTTTTAAAAATAGTCAGAACTCATTTGAACAGTAAGTCTTTAATTAACCAGCTACTGTACAGCGGTCATGTCTGTTGGGAAGCAGTCAGTTTATTTCCCCCAAGAAATTTTTATGCCAGTTTATGACTCAAGGAAAAAAAGTTTAAATGTATTTAAGGAAATTGAGTAAGCTTTTTGGTGACTAATGCTTTTTACTAGAAAGTCATACTTGAACACTGAAATGTAGAAAACCTTTACCAAATTCAGTCCCAATATATCCACCAATGAAACTCATTTATTCAGGGAATAATTATAGAGAGAAGAGCATGCTACTGCTAGATGGACATGATTTAATGAACTGAGACTCCAGGAGAAGAAATAAAAACAAGAAGAAAGCAAAGGAGGAAGGCGAAATCATATCCAGAATGAGCGTCAACAAGTAGAAAGATAAACAGAAAAGAGAAAAGGGTGGGAGTTGAAACTGTATATGGTCATTCAACAAATAACTTGAGGTGGATGGATCACTTGAGGCCAGGTGTTCAAGACCAGCCTGGCCAAATGGTGAAACATTGTCTCCACTAAAAATACACACACACACACACACACACACACACACACAGACACACACACACACATACAAAATCAGCTGGACATGGTGGCGGGCACCTGTATTCCCAGCTACTCAGGAGGCTGCGGCACGAGAATTGCCTGAACCCAGAAAGTAGAGGTTGCAGTGAGCCCAGATCACATCACTGTACTGGGTGACAGAGCGAAACCCTGTCTCAAAACACACGCACACACACAACAACAACAACAACAACAATAGCAACAACAACAAACCCAAATAACTGCCAAGCACTAACCATGTACCAAGGCCTGTACCAAGCACTAACCATGTACTCTAGGTACTTGGGTACCTAACCAAGACAAAGATCCCTGCCCTCTCAGCCTACGTTCTCAGAGGGGAGAAACATACAATACATATAACAAGCCATTCGATCACATAGTATACTAAAGGCAGAAAGTGCTACAGAAAATCAAAAAGAAGAAGCAGGATAGGGAGGGGCATACGCAGAGCCATATGAGTTGCTTTATACCTTACATACATGATCCCAGACTCTCCTATCAGTCCTCCAAGAAAGGAAATATTATCTCCACTTTCCACAGGAGAAAACAAAGGCACAGAGTGGTTAAGCGGCTTGTAAGCAGTTAAGCAACTGAACTGCTCAGAGCAGTTAATCGACCCTAAATAGTGAGCAGAACAGGGACTCAAAGTAGGCTCTATCTGACCACTGAACCAAAAAGTTACTTATAGAAAATCTATCTGATTCCAACCACAGAATACTCTTTTACTTCTGAACAACAACAACAGGCACCACCTCACACACAAAAGCAAAACCAAGAAGGGGGGAACAAAAGGAAAAAAAAAACCCTAAATGCTAAATAGTAAATCAAAGCCACAAGGACCTTATCTGTTTTCCATGCTAGCTGCCTGCCTTCCACTCCTCATTTATAATTAACTGGCACTCCATGGCAAGACATTTTTCTTTGTAAAGAATTTTCAACCTTTGAGTGATTTCATGACAGCCTTTGAAAATGGCTAATTTAATAACCTCCATCTATAAATTGGAAACCCAAGGCCCAGGCTCTCAGAAGGGGCAGAGGGTCAGAGGTAACACTAAGAGGATTTCTCTTCATTCCTGTATATCTCCCTTTTTGGCAAAATGCACACAGCAACACCCAACAGCTCTCTTTCAACACACTGATTAAAGCTTTTCACCTGAATGAAAATATTCAGAGGTGTGTGGGGAAATATATGATTTGGATTTTTTTTAATAGACATTTATGAAAATAGAACCTGCTAGTAAAGCAGGATTTCATTTAAAAAAAAAAAACATGCAAAGAGTGCATTGGTTTCATTCTGTCAGAGTTGACATTCTACCTGCACATAATTGGGTTTGTGAATGACAGGTTTCCGAGGAATAAGCCATGATTCAGAGAGGGGAGATTCTGCATTCTCCTCTACCCCAAAACAAGCTCTGCAAATCCTCCACCCCAAAGTTGCGGCATTAAATCATGGCTTCCTTATCTCAGAAGCCATAGTCGGCCTTTCCAAGGCATACACAGTATCCTTAGGTGAAGGCCCTCTGTTTAACTATTTCCAGGTAGCTTGGTCATCTGCACCAGTGACCATTATCATTTGGAAAATGACTAACGATTTATACCAATTAACTTGCCTGCCATTACATGAAAGGATTCATCATGAGTAGACTAGTGGCAGGGTTGGTGGCGGGAATACTTATCCATGAGATTTTGACAGGTTATTTACAACACCGAACCCTGAACCACAAGGTCTTATTTTATGTGAGAAGTGATAGAATGAAGGCAAAAAAGGGATCTTCCTTTAGAACATGATTTTTGACAAGTTCAAATAGCAAATTGTAGAAACTGAGATTCGAATGAGATTGCAAACATCATTAAGTCTGTTTTTTACTTTCCTTCTGTCTCTTTTATTCCCCTCCCATCCTTTTTTAATGAAAGGAAAATATATTTTGTAAAAGAACTCATATGTGATAACTCAAAACAGAAAACAGGGCTGCCCGAGTTGATGTGGGAGAAGAAGGCCATGAGCCCAACTTCTCCCAAGCTTGACCTCCTCCCCCAACTCCAGGCACATTCATGGCCCTGAAGTCCTCAAGGTTCCAAAGCCACAAGTCTGAAAACCACCATACTTCCTGGACTCCAATAAATCATTTCCAGCACACGCCAAAATATGAAGTAGTGCTTGATAATTTGCAAGATGGAAAGAAGAAAAAACACAGAGGCTGTTAATGGATTTTAAGAGATAATTCCTTATCATGAAATTCTTATATAAATAATAATTCTAGTTGTAGGAAATGGAATATCTGGTTGCCAAGACATTACATGGAGCTGCATGGGGAATAGTAGGATGTCCCAGTGACTCTAATTGGATCGGTCTGAGGCAGGCTCAGGAATGTGCATTTTCACCAGTGTGCCTGGTGATTGTGATGCAGCTGGTTCTCCAAGCACAGCTGAAGGCCACTTTTCTGTAGTAGCCTCATAGTTAGAAAGGGGTGCCTCAGACTGTGGTTTAAAACAGTTGTGGGTTTTACCAATACATTTGATGGTCTCAGCAACTCTGGGCAATGTACATTTTCAACTGTCCCAAAGAACCTATACCAGCCCTTCCTTACCACCATGTCTTAACCTCTTGCATGACTAGGCCCTCCTGACACTCAGCTAGGTACACAGTGGGGTGTGAAAGGGCACTGGTCAAAGGCAAGACTACATCAGACATGAGAATGGTGTCTCTTGTTGCCAGCCCTGCCATCTGTCTTGACTTCCGCCTCCCCTTGTGGTTTGGGCTCCTCTGTCCCAAGTCCGTGGCCAGATCAGGTTCAGGGACAAGGGGCAGACTGCTTAAAGAGTGGTTCAGCCCCAGTACAAACCAAGTGACTGAGAAGCTTGGGCAACAGGCTAACCCTAACCTAGTGGATTCAACATGGCTAAGTCCAGGGCAGGCAAAATCAGACGTGGGAAAATACACTTTTGTAAAAAACAGAGAGCTGAAATAACCCAAAGTTCTCCATTGCTTTCCGCTAAACAACAGATGTATCCTAGGTATGTAAATTATTCCATGACTCTAGCTCACTAAAGGCAAAATAACAGGTTTTTTTTTGAGACAGGGTATCTCTCTGTCACCCAGACTGGAGTGCAGTGGTGTGATCATGGCTCACTGCAGCCTCGACCTCCTGGGCTCAAGTAATCCTCCCATCTCAGCCTCTTGAGAAGCTGTAACTAAAGGGGTGTGCCACGATGCCCAGCTAATTTTTGTATTTTTTTGTAGACTGAGGTTTCACCATGTTGCCCAGGCTGTTCTTGAACCCCTGCGCTTGAGCAATCCTCCTGCCTCAGCCTCCCAAGGTGCTGGGATTACAGGCATGATCCACTGTGCCTAGCTCTCTTTTTATTCTTAATAAGAAAAAAAAGGAGGAAAATGTTTTTTCTCTTTTTTTTTTTAATATACTGTCCTCCTTATTATAATGTAAAGTCATTGCTTCCTTCCCCTTAAAAAGCAATATGCAACTAATGGCAGATAAGCAGTAAGAGCAAAAAATTTTCAAAACACTCACAATCCCAAAGATAATCACCATTAAACAGAAACAGCTGCTGGTCCTCTTCTCCCTTAGTGTTAAGAAACTAGAGACCAGACTTTATTCTATGCATTCCCCATCAGCCAGAGCCAGGGGACAAGGCTCTGGCCGGCAATGACAAGACATGAGCCAGAGCCACCCACACATGCACACACAACACTCTCAGCAAATACATGTGCATTATCCAATCCAGATAAGTGGGTCTGTTCTGAACTGGTGTCCTGTAGCAGGATCAAGAATCCACTTATGTAAAAGATATGCCATGTAAAAGATACCTCCAGCGTGGGAATTACATATAACAAATACTTAATGGGTACCACAGAGTTTAAAGTTAGGTCCTTTCGATAAAAAAATCTGACAACCAGATTTCACTAGCTATCAACTTGTAATTTTCTGAGCAAGTGGAGAGAGATGGGGCATGAACAATTTAAAACCACTAAGACTTGGCTTTGACTTGTGTCTTTGTACACTAGTATAACCTCCAGTGCTGCGATAACTTTACATCCCTTCAAACCATATAACAGATCTCTAGGAAAGGCTGACACAGGAGTTGCTGGTCAGGGGCCCGACTTACTCCATCTGCTCTGTGGCCCATTTTCCCTGAGTTTCCAACAAAATCATCAACTCTTCACATGCACGCATGGCACCAGCCTAAAATGAACCAAACGTTCTTTTCAAGTGTACTGCCCTTTAGTAACACCTCCCTCAGGTTTTAGGAGGCATTAGGTGTTTGGGTAAAGAGAGTTTTTCCTGGACTGCAGGCTTCCTAGAAAAGGAAACAAGTGAAGGGACAGTGGCTGTTCTCAGCAAAAGAGTCATTCCCCTGTGGTGTTCCACTGAGTCCGTAAGAACTGGAAGCAAGGTCTGCCTGCCCTAAGATATTGCTGAGATAATCCTGCCTTGAACAGGTCAGAGTTATTAAAACTGAGCTATCACAAAGAACACAAGCTACCATCCTCAAAAACTGCATGGATCATGTGACCCACACACAGGGCTTCAGCTCCTACCTTATACATCCCTTGCAAAAGGGGTAAGTGGAGAGTCAGAACGTCAGAAAGGAAGGAAGAAAATGTATTTGTAGAGGCTGGCCTGAAATCAAATGAGAATGTTTCAAGAGGTAAAAATCTGCTCCAAAGGATCAAGGGCTCCAGATGGCAGGCCCTGAATCCTGTTGCTCTAGCCCAACCTGTGCTTTGACTGAGGATGGCAGGTGAGGGGTGAACACAGCAGCGATGTTCTACTCTTAACATAATTGCTCATACTTATGAAGGTTTATAATGTTCAATATTTTTCACTTAGTTTATCTCATTTCTCTCTCAGAAGTCCTATAGAGTTGGCATTTTTATCCATTTCAAAGATATACAAATTTAGGCAATAAACTCTTAAGTGACTTCACTGAAGTTAAAGAGGTATGCCAGCTGACTCTAAAACTGGTGCTTTCTCACTTTCTTCTACCTTGTTTTAGGTAGTGTCCAAATATTCCTTGTTTTATTCCATCTATATCCATCCATCTACCTGGTCTATCCATCCACCCATCTATCCATCCATTCATATTCAAACATACATCCACATCTATCTACCCATCCACCCATCTATCCATCCATTCATATCCAAACATATATCTATATCTATCCATCCATCCACTCATCTCATCTGTCCATTCATTCATATCCATAAATACATACATATCTATCCATCCACCCATCTATACACCCATTGATCTCCATATATACATCTATACATATCCATCTATCTATCCATCCATTCATATATGTAAGTACATCCATATCTATCTATCCATCCATTCATATCCATCCATACGTACATATCTATCTATCTGGCCAACCGAGCTACCAACCAGCCAACTACCCATCCACCCACCCACCAACATTGACCGAGCAGCTACTGTGTGTTAGGCACTGCACTAAGATGCTGGGCACACAACAGCCATTAAGACAGACAACATGCCTGCCTGTGTGGAGCTTTGAGCCAAGTGAGGAAGACAGTCAACTGTTAAGTATACAAACAGATAAACCTGCCATTTATAGACTGTGATAAGTGTTATGACAGAAATAGGGAAATAAGAAAGAGGAACTGAGGATGGGTCAGGACAGGCCTCCCACTGAAGTAACATTTGAGTTGTGATGAGAACACTGGCTATGAGGCAGATATGAGAAAAACCAGAGCAGGAGTTTTCCAGGAGGAGGAGAAGTGAGCACACAGGTCCTGAGGTGGGGAAGACCATTTCGTGAGTCATTCTCAGAAGGTGATATTGTGGCCTCCCTCCTCCCCCACTGCTGTCTGCATTAATGACAGTGACCAAACTGGCTGGGCCACTGCCTGTCACAAAGCCCAAGCACAGATGTGAAATTCAGGGGATGGTGCCATTTTAGTGGGCGTAGGAAAGTTCTCCCATCCTACATAACCCATTTCTCCTTGGAATTTCTATATCCCTCTGTCTTGATACCCAGACGTCAGTATATCCTGTTATCTGCAGCCTTACTGGCTCCTTAAATCCCTCCCCCTAGTCACAATACTTTGTTTTTCCCCTTTTTTGGCAAACACTCAGTCTGAATGAGGGACTCAGGCATGAACCTTGACACTTGCCATGTCTGGGAGCAAGATCTCTATCTCTGTGAGAAAGGAAAAATGGTTTCCTAATAAACACAGAAGCTCAAGGGTGGAGACTGTGACGGGGCCAGCTGGGTATGAGGCTGGTGTGTGCTGAGTGCCAAGATCACACTGCCTGGTTCTATCCAACTCCCTCCCTTCCGGCTGGGCTCCAGCGACTCTGGCCATCTGCACCAAGAAGCACTTCTCTCTCCCAGGGGTTGCTGAAGTTGGTGCAGGGTACTTTTCAGGGGCAGTTGTTTCCTCTTCTTAATATGCCAATTAACGCTTAAATGAATTATATGCAGTGCCGTACTTTAGACTAATTTATCTTGTAAGTTTTGAGCAGTGGAAACGCCTTCCCTTTTAAAAATAAATGCCCTGGCCGACTCTACTTGGAAACACATAATTTAAAGATCTCTTAATGTACTTTGATTTGCAAGAACGATGCCTCTATCATTGAGGGGCAGCACCTTAGACTGGGTTTCCCCAGAATCAGACTCTCGGAAAGTGTCTGAATCTTGTGGGAGATGATCCCAAAAAGGCCAGAAAGGGAATGGAAGAGTGAATGTGGGGAAGGGTAGGATGCAATAGAGGGTAACTTAATGAACAGATAGCAGCTTTGAGCAACCAGAACTCATTTCAGCCGAGGACCTATGGGAGACAGTACAGAACATTCCTCAGATACATTCCCCTTGAGAGTCAAGGAAGCAGGGGTACTTATCCACCAATTCTTAACAGCCATTGGTTGAAGACTACTCTTTGGGGCTCTTTGGCCTCTCCCACAGGCCAGACAAGCAGGCTTAAGCAACAAGGTAGAGTTTCTACTGCAGCAGGAACCATGAGTCAAAAAGGGGGAACAGAAGCAATGCCAAAATACTCGTGGCAGTCAACTTCATTTATTAAACAAAAATTTGCCGAACATTTACCATGTACCATGTATTGTGGTAGATGTTGCAAGGGGTTAAAAAAAAAAAATAAAAAGGAGTTTCTGTTTGACACAAAGATATAGCCAGAAAGAACTAGACCGTAAATTTCAAAGTGGAGAGTTCTTATGAAAAAGATTTATTTTATTTTATTGCATTTTAGGTTTTGGGGTACATGTGAAGAACATGCAAGATTGTTTCATAGGTACACACGTGGCAGTGTGATTTGCTGCCTTCCTCCCCATCACCTATATGAAAAAAATATTTTAAAAAATGTTCTTGTTCTGAAGAGAAAGACACTGAAATATGTACAGATAAGGGATGAAGTCTGCAATTTATTCTCAGATGGTTCAACAAAAATAATATGTCTGTATGCATGTGTATGTGGAGAGAGAGAGGAAAAGAGAGAACAAGCAGCGCAAATGTGGCAGAATATTATCCGAAAAAGCTAGGAGGGTGTTTGGGACTTTGTTATACTATTCTTGTAACTTTGATCTAACCTTGCTGTTTTACAAAATGAAAAGCTTTAATACAAAGAAAGTGGTTGGTACTGCATCTCTGTTGTTAGGCCATCTTTAATGTGTCAGCCATTGTGCTACAGAAGCTTCCTGGTTAACAACAAATCAGGGAAGGCCTCCTTGAGGAAGCTGGGCCCAAAGACTGCTCTGTAGGAGAGGTGTCTAGGCAAAAAGATAATGAAAGAGTATTCCTAACAGGTGAATAAAGTCATGGGATCAGGAGAGAACATGGTGTCATTGAGATACTGACAGGAGTCTAGGATGGTTAACAAGATGGCAGCTGGTGAGCTCCACATACAATGCATGCTAAGGAGTTTTGCTTTTATTTTAAAAGCGTGCACAAGCCAGTGAGGGAATATGTCTACCAAGCACACAGAGAGCTAATCTAACTTCATGATGAGTAGACGGAGTGAGGCCTCAAAGGAGAAGAGCTTGGCCACTGATGGTGTCTCCATGGCAACACTGCTACCTGCATCCCCACATCATTGTATCCCTATGCAAGGCTGTGGGATATCTAGAAAAGCTCTTATTTCCTTGGCTGCCTGTCAGCCCTGCTGCTCTGCAAAGAATAAACCAAGGTAGATAGAGCTGGTTATGCCTTCTAGATGTATTTCTCCACTTTACTTTGTCTACATGCCACCTATGATTTTATGGAATATACATTTTTGCTTCATTGGACACTTAGCAGAGCAAGTTCTAAGAGCCCTTCATTTCCAGATAAATCCTTTCTGGGAACAGTTTCTGAGGAAATGAATGAAAACTGAATTCTAACACACTTCACCTCCAAACCAAGGCAAGGATCAGAAGACTCCACAAAACACCTCTGTTTGTTTTTCTGTTCCAGGCCACCTGCTCTAACTTCATTGTGGATGAGATTGGCTAAACTTGTATAGATATGATCTGAGGCATAAAATATTCTCTAAGTACTTAAAGGCAGTACATTGCAGTGGGTTAGGATCTTAGATTCCGTGGTTACATTGATTTGGGTTCAAATCCTAACTTCACTGAGTTGCCGTTAGGATTTAACAACTTAACATATACAACACGCATGGTATAATGAAATTTGACTACGTGCCAGCGTGGCTAGATCCTAACCTATGCCTAGGGATACAAAGTTAAACAAACAAACAAACAAACAAACAAAAGTAGTCAGGTTTCTTGTTCTTTAAAACTCAGTCTAGACCCTACTAATCTATTCCAATTAGGATGGAAAGAGATCAATGGAAAACAGATGGGTGGTGAACAATTCATTTTGATAAGTCTTACCAAATATAAGCATTTATATTAAGTGTACGCTTACAGGTGTGCTGGACTGAGCAAGGTAATTTTATTATTCCTATCAAAGGATTATGTATCCTTGACCAAGGTTTTAATTCTTCAAGGTCATACTAATGACTTTTTTTTTTTTTTTTTCTGAAACAGAGTTTTTCTCTTGTTGCCCAGGCTGGAGTGCAATGCACAATCTCGGCTCAGTGCAACTTCCGCCTCCAGGGTTCAAGCGATTCTCCTGCCTCAGCCTCCCAAGTAGCTGAGATTACAGGCATGTACTACAACACCCAGCTAATTTTTTGTATTTCGTAGAGACAGAGTTTCACCATGTCTGCCTGGCTGGTCTTGAACTCGTGACCTCAGGTGATCCACAGGCTGTGGTCTCTTAAAGTGTTGGGATTACAGGCATGAGCCACCTGATTCAGCCATGACATTTTTTCATACCAAGATGCAATAAGGCAGGCAGGTTAGACAGTAAATTAATGACCTGTTGGATGAATCAAGGAGTTTAGAGTTACCAATACCTTTCATTTCAGGTAACTTTTAAATTGCCAATAATCTCTAAAAGGTTAGTCAGATGAGCAGGGGTTCTCTATAGATTAAGAAAGTGAAGTTCAGAAAAGCCAAGTATATTGTGGTTCCTACCAAACGCTGGAGGTGTCTGGAACTCCAAGCTTATCTTTTTCCCCTGAGCCCAGAGGCATAAGGTCAGTTTGGCTTCATTTTGGGGGTGTGATTTCTCCAATTTTTTTCAGAAAACATTTTCTGAATATGTGCCAAGCTGTGTGTCAAGCACTTTCCAGTCTTTCTTACTTTAATCCTCAAACCACGCCATGAGAAGGGGATTACTGTCATCCTTCTCCTTTTTACAGATGGGACAACTAAGGCTCAAGGAGTTTATGGAACTTACCCAAAGCCCTTCACCAAACACCTGAATACCTTTTGGCAGCCCCTCTGGACTGACTGCACTGGTCCCTTAATCCATGTAAAACAAGTTGTGCTTTTTTTTTCCCTGTTCACATAGAGGCCCCCAAATCACTGGCAAGTCATAGGAAATTCTTAAGTGGCTGCTTATTAATAACATTTTCAGTTTATATTGGGCCGCCTTTCATCCAGGGGAACTAGGCCAGCTCCATGCACAGAGAACCACAGAAATTCAGCCATCTCTGGTATGGACGAGAGCCAGCTGGCAGCGGAATCCCTCAGGGGCTTATCTTATGGGGATTCTGGCAACGGTCACACCCTTCGAAACTTGACAGGGGGCCTTTAATATCTGTGCTGAAGGGCTGGAGGCAAAAACTTCCCAGAAATCCATGTTGCTCAGCAAAAGAGGCCAGAGGCTTCGGACGACCCCAGTGGACTTGGGAAACAAGAGAATCGAGTAATTGGAGGTTTACCAGACACCAATGCTGGATGTAAAGCCCCTCAATTCAGATTGAGTTAGACACAACAGGGAAAGACATTGTTTTCAGGAGAGACCTGGCTTTAGTCAAGTCTAAAGAAAGAAACAAACAAAACAAAGCAAAATTCTCAGAGTTTTCTACAGGAGGGATAGGCAGAACAAGTGAGATGCTGATTTCCCTGATTTGAGCTGGATCTAGGAAAAGGTTTTTGTGGTTTTGTTCTGAGCTACAACTCGCTTCCTCATTCTTGCAGCAGTGAAAGGAAGGAGGGAAGTACACAGAAAGAAAATAACATTTCCTGGTTTCCTGATTTTTTGGAAGGAAGCCCTCAATGAATTGGATTCACATGGTCTACAGGAGTAAGGTTTTGAAAATATTAAAAAATTTGTTATACTCCGATTTGACAAGGTGCTGGTTGAAGGATGTATTCCTCCTCCATCCTGGCCCCCACACTGTGTCCCAAGCCTGCTAGATGTAGCAACGCCCACACACTTTTAGCACAGTTGATGAAATGAACAATGAGGAGCCCTGTCTGTGGACTTCCTTGGTGGATGGGATGAGTCTTGGTCATTTATTCATTATCCCTTTTTACCCCCGCTGTCTTTACCATCCTCGTCTAATTCACCATTACCTCCTGCTTGGGCTACTAAAGTAGCCTACTTCTTAATTTCCTGCTTCCACCCCTGCCCTTCTAGAACTTAATTTCCACTGCTGTTTGTTTCTTAAACAATGATGATAACAGTCAGCTCTCCTGCTTAAAATGCACGATTAACTTCTCATAACAATGAGAATGAAGCACAAACTCCTTAACCATGGCCCACCAGACCCTGTATAACCTGGTCTGTTCCTCTCTCTCCAAATTCATTTTGTTCTACTCCATTCTCCATCATATTCAGCCTCAGCAGGCTTTATCTGTCCTTCGAATTTGCCAAGGCTATCCTTCTCTTAGGATCTTTGCAGTGACCGCTCCTCATCCCAGAATACCCTTCCTCAGTGCTTCAGGAGCTGGCCTGCTTTTCACTGTTCCCATCATCAACCAAAGACATCTCCACCAAGGATCTCATAAAAAACAGCCCACCTGCCTTTCTCATTTACTCTCCATGTTAGTGTCCTTTAAATGTTTTTTTTCTCTCGACATTTATCACTCTCAGAAACCATTTTATTTGCTGCTGTGTCTATAATACACTTTTCCCATTATAATGTAAATTTCAAAATCCTATATCTAGAACAATAAGCATTCAATAAATAGCTCTTTGAAATTTTGACTCTCTAATGTCCAAAATCTAGCTGCAACCAGTGGGCTTCAATTTTATTTTTTATATATATTTTTTTACAATAACTGAAAATGCATATTGTTAAAATTATGTCAAAAACGTAGAGTGTGATTCAACTACATGATGAGTAGTGTTTAACCAGTATCACACTAAAGAAAGATTGCCTTTGTCTTCAATTAAATGAAAGTATACAAAAGCTTAAGATTAGGTAGAGAAAGATAATATTATTGCTGAGAATGTACCATAACTATAGTGGAGTAATCTAATTCTGTTACTGTACTGCAAAATGTCAAGTATTTGAAAGAATGCCTTAAGTACAGAAATACTGAAAAACTGGCCTAGCACAAAGCAAATGTTCAAAAAGTTGTTGGACTGTTGAGTGAACAATAAAAAGTATGTGAGAGATAGAAAGAACGAGAACTCCTATGGCCTTGGCATCTGAGACCTCAACCCTCAATTTACTCATCTATAAGATGGGAGAAAACCAGGTAACTCTCTCCTTCTCGCTCCACAGGGTCTAACATTAGATCCTAGGTAATCATGTAGAAAAATGTTGCATTTCTTTGGGGAAGAAGAACATTTTTTTTTTGCAGTCACACATTAACCTGTAGAGATTTCTCTGGATGAGTTTACAACAACCTACCAACGCAGCGTAGCAGTTCTTAACCTTTTGGGTGACTTGATGCCTTTAAGAATCTGATAATAGCTGGGATCCTCTCCCTTAAAAATGGACATACACACACAGAAAATTTTGCATTAAATTTCGGAAAGTTCATCAATTCTATTTGGTCCTTTGCTGTCCAGGGATCTCAAGCTAAAAACATCTGGTTTGGAAAACTGGTTAAACACAAAAGACCGGCTGTGATATTTTAAACTACCCACAGGGCCAAAGTCAGTGCCTTGCATCTCACAGATGCTCAATTGCTATTTCTCACTCTCTGTAACATTCTTTTAAAAATTCAAAATAGCACATGATATCATAGTTACCATTTAGGAGGCTGCATCTTAGCAATTCAGTGGTGCAGGATTTAAGACCATTTTTAAGCATTACAAGGGCAAACAACATGAGTGTTTAGGCAGCTGGTTAGGCAGCCAAATTGACACAGTGAAAAGAAGGCAGGTTCAAGCTTTCCAATCAATCAATCCCCATGATTATGCTGTTTTCTACCTATTCCCCCTTCAGAAGCCAGTCTAGCAAGAATCAAAGCTCCTCTTGTTGAGAGAGGAGCCTGTGAATTCTTTGCTGTGCATTTTGACCCTCCTTCCTAATAGGCACTTCGGAGTGGCCCAACCTGCACAGGACGCAAGGGTAGGGGTGTCATCTGTCCAGTTTGTGGCAAGCTTCTGGTCTTGACAGGCTTTCCTGGAAACTTCTGGGATGATGCACTAAAAAGCAAGTAATAGACTCAGGCAGCGATTTAAATGAAGTTCTGACTCTTGATGGATAAGCTGTCAGGGGAAGGGGAGAGCTTTAGCTGAAGGCTCTATGTAGTTGCTGAGCCAGGAAGAGACACTTCATGTGCACTGACTACCTAAACAATGGCTTGACTGCCAGGAGAATGCCTACAGAAAACAGCCCCTTGTAAAGGAGGTATTCCTCTGACAGCATCACAGCAGGAGACCTGGAGAAAGACCCTATATTACTGGTAATGAAAAGGGACAGGACCCTAAGAATGGTCACCATATTAATCAGAACAACAGGATATCCTACAGAGAAAGAAAGAAAAAAGACTATTAAAACCTCAATTTACCACAAATTAAATAAAACTTTCTTTTAAATTAGTATAAATTTAGGGGGTACAAGTGCAGTTTTTTGTTTTTTTTTTTTTTGAGACAGAGTTTCGCTCCTGTTACCCAGGCTGGAGTGCAATGGTGTGATCTCGGCTCACCGCAACCTCCGCCTCCTGGGTTCAGGCAATTCTCCTGCCTCAGCCTTCTGAGTAGCTGGGACTACAGGCACGCGCCGCCATGCCTAGCTAATTTTTTATATGTTTAGTAGAGACAGGGTTTCACCATGTTGACCAGGATGGTCTCTGTATCTTGACCTCGTGATCCACCCGCCTCAGCCTCCCAAAGTGCTGGGATTACAGGCTTGAGGCACCGCGCCAAGTGCAGTTTTGATACATGGATATACTGGGTAGTGGTGAAGTCTGGGCTTTTAGTATATCCATCACCTGAACAGTGTACATTGTATCCATTAAGTAATTAACTAAAACTTTCAGTAAGTCTGCAGAACATCCACACTCCTAAGAACAAATAAAATACAGAGTAAATGGAAAACAGTTTCACTTCAGCACACATAGGCTATTGTTAGGTGTTCAATATATAGTTACTAAACTGAAAAGAGAACCAACTTCCAGGAAGTATCCAAGGGTAGAGTTAGCATGTAGGGTAAATCTCCTGGGCCACCTGTAACTCATGGGTACAGGCTGCCTCCAGCGCTATGTTGAGAAGAACTCTGAGGATGCATTGGGGCTTGACAGAAAAAAATGTGTTGATCATTTGTGAGGTCTGAAGTGGACAAAGGAGACTTGGGCATGGTGATAGGTGTTTGCCAGGTGATAGGTGCCAGGTGTTTGCCATGCTAATCATATGGTCAGGACATTTATTAGAGTGAAGTCCAAACAGCCTGGTGTCTAGTGAGGTGACAGATATCAAGCTGAGATAATGTACACCATCGACCTCTTCTGGCTTCCTTACAAAATAGGATCACCAGGAATTTATTTTCAGGACAATAATTTGCATGGTTTCCATAGCCTGAATCACAAGACAAACTCAGTTGAGCTAACCCTGCTCTTCCTATTAAGGCAGAAAAGGGATCTGTCATACTGTCCAAATTTATAAAACCAAGATGGATAATGAACTGGGATTTAATTTAAAATAGCCAAAAACTCAGTTAACCAGAGCCCTCCATTCCTCAGAATATTCCTCTCATGTCCCACTTCCTCCCCACCCCAGGTGATAACGGAGCAAACACCTGTGCTCTTCGAAACTTCATAATGCATTTTACTTTGATTTATATAAATCAGAACTTTTTTTACTTAAAAACAATACAACCTCATCTGGGAAACATCTACTTCTTATAATCTCAAGTACCCAAAATATTTGTAATTGTACATATATAAATAAATTACACATACATTCACACAGTCTCAAGATGTTTCACATCTATCATATCCATAAGTTGTGAAGGTTCCAAAGTCAGATGACACAACTTCAAATCCCAAGTTGGCCGATTACCAGCTGTGTGACCTTGGTCAAATTATTCAATCTCTCTGTGCTTCCTTACCGCAGAATGCAAATGGTAACAAAGCCTGCCCCCTAAGCACATAAATAAAATACAGCACATAAAACAGTGAAAACAATGCCTGGCACACAGTAAGTAATCATTAAATATTAGATATTGTTTCATTACTCTGTAGATGGAGAGACTGCGTCACGGAGCAGCTGAATGATTTGAGGTTTACTCAAATAAGCAATAATTGGAACTAGACTCTAGACCTTCTGAATTTAGTCACATTTTCTTTCTTCTACTCCTATTACACAAAGGTAGTTTAGAAGGAGTAGCATCAGCATCACAGGGGAGCTTGTTAACAATTCAGAATCTGCATTTCAGCAACACCCCCAGGTAGATGCACATTAAACTTGAGAAGCCTTGGTTTCTGGAACTCTGTAGGATGCTTAAGCCCTGGAGAGCTTGTGAAAGTGAATGACCACCACAAACACACTGCTCACTGCCACCCCCTCTTCACTAGTGCAAAAGCATCCAAAGGTCAGACGTTCTTCCCGGAAGCTTCCCATCATCCTCTGGGGGTCTACCACTTCTCATATTCCAGCACATATTCACAACACAGATAAGTCAGGTTCTGATATAAAACCTGACCTTTTAGTTCCCCGCCAAGAGTGGCCGACAGAGCAAATTACACTCCTTCCCTGACGAGGCTGAATTCATTCTGAAAGTTCGCACTCATCAAGGTCATGGCTGGAAGACAAAGTACTGATCACCTGATTTAGGACCCTCATGTTCAAGATGAAAGAACTGAGGTTCAGAAAAGGGAAACATACATTTTAGTTAGAACCTGATGTGCATACAACTGGGGTTCAAGAGCAACAAGCTTGGGCTTCCCTCTCTCCAAACTCCCATCAGTCTGTCCACAGACACAAGTTTGGACCAGAATTCCCTATGTTCTCTGTAGTCCAGCAAAGGACTTCTTCCATCTGTCTGCAGTTTTTACTTCTCACCTCAGCTTGTTTTCTGACTTTCCAACCAATCACACTTTCATTCTAAAAGCCACATTAAAAGCGGAAGGTGAAGACACCACTATGTTCTGTTTCATGTCTGACATACTCCCTTGGGCGTTTGCAACTTTAGCAAAGATCAGCCAAAGAGATTTTAATTCAATGGCTAAATAGTGAGGTGTTTCTTAAATGAGGGATTCATAAAGGAGCTATATAAAAAAAAAAAAAACATCCCCAGGGGACATTATAGTGAAGAGTATAAAGAAGCCTAGTATGGTGGACAGGGTTTGGACTCTGATTATCCTGGGTTCAAATCCCAGCATTATTCTTTACTGTCTGTGTGAGCTTGAGCAAATTACTTAACTTCCAGGAGACCTGGTTTCTCAATTATTAAATCGAACCAATAATATCTAGCTTCAAGACTGCTGTAAGAATTAACAAGCAAGGTACGTAAAGCATCTTTCAAGTCAGCAAGCACTCAGTAGGCGCTCAATCTATGAGTTATTATACATCCACATCAACATTAACCACAGACTATACACAGACACATAGACACCCAAAACATACATTGCCTTTATATAACAGTTACCTTAAAACCATGCCAGATTTTGTGACCACAGAAAATATGGCTGTTTCTTCGTTAAGTCTTGGAACTTTCATGAGCAGGCATCTCAAAGGACTCATAATGGATGAATGGATGCCAAGAAAAGAGCTGGAAAAATGGCATCTTGCCCAGTTGAAATGAAATGCTAAAAATTTCTGCCCTGGCTACCTTTAACCCTGGATGGGGCTGAAAAATATTTACAAGGTTTGATTTTAAGGAGTCAAGGAGAGGAGGGTGACTTGAGGTCAATAGCACTCCCAATGTGAGAGAAATGGAGGCAAGTCAGCTTCCCATTACCCAAGGAAGGCTGGGTGCTGGGTAGGAAAATGTACCAAAAGGAAGTGAATCTTGCTCCGTGTGCGAAGAGATAAAGAAAGGGCTCCTGTGCTGCCTCAGTGCCCCAGGCTGGTTTACAGACAGCAGCTCAAACACTAGCACCAGGAAGAAGGGAACTATCAGAGACCCCCCACTATTACTTCCTCCTGTCGGTTCACTCTGCTGTTCTCAGTGAGCATGACTCTGGTAATGCTTTGTTAAATGACGCCAGTCCCGATTTTCTTCATGCCCCCAGTTCCAACAAGTCATGTCTCTGGATTCTGTGCCCCCTGGAGTGCTAGGTTTCCTCTTCCAAGTCAGCACTCATAGCTGAGTGCTTAGTTCAGCCAGTTTGATCTTTACAGACTTCATAGCCAAACATGCGCTGAGGTTTACCCTCTACACCCATCAGGGAAAGGCAGGCTAATATTGTACTTGAAAATCTGCTCCTTTTAATTAATGTACTTTTAAAAATGGTTCATGGTGCTCTAGTGGAAAACATGTGCTGTGCTTAGTCATAAGGAGGGTTTTAGGATTTAAAATGGCTTCACTGTGAGTTTTGTAGGACAGATGGGGAGAGGAGTTTTTAGCTAAAGGAGAACAGAGTTGCCTTCTGAGTTGCAACTTCACCCAAAGGGAACCTTCAGCTTTGCACTTTCATGGTGGATTGGCAATTGCTCTGATATTCTCCCAGCTGCTTCCCCATTCTGTCTTCCTTTCCCTCCCCTCCTTTTAACGCTCCATCCAAACTCACATATTCTCTCTCCTCTCTCCAGCCTTGCTTTTTTCTCCTCTGCTTGATCCCCAGGGAAATAACACAACAAGCAAGCCTATGGTTTTCAGACGCCAAATAATAAACTGCTTAGACAATAGGCCAAGGGAAAAAAAAAAAACCCAGTCTCAACTGACTCAATCCCCAAAAGAGATCTTTGCCCCTGCTTGATTCAAACACACACACACACACACACACACACACACACACACACACACAGTATAAAAACAAGAGCATTTCATTTAAAATGTTTACAGGTTAAGACACAGCAAAGGGGCAAACGTCACTCAAAAGCATCAACAAAGAGAGCAGATTTGGCCAATACCTCATCCCCAGGCTTAGTTTGCAAACAGCTCATGGTCACCAGAAGCTACCTAGATACAAGCACCACAATCACGAAGGGATTGAACAGAGAAAAGTTTCAGTGGGTCTCTAAGCACAAAAGAAAGTCTTTATCCAAATGCCACCCAGAATTCCTATCTGAGGGACAGAGCCTTTTGACTCCCGTGTGTCTATGGAGAGCAGAGAAGACATGACCACAGCCTCAGGGTTACCAAAGAGGTTTCTGCTAATTTGAGGCAGGCAGTACAGTTTGGTTATTGAGTCCTTCTCAAACTCGGAGCATCTGGAATCTATGTTTAGTAAAAGCAGCACTAGATGGGGTGCTGACACTTGTCACCTGCTGTGTCATTTTATTTGGATTTCTCAAATACCTTGTTGTTACTCATTTCTAATTCAATTCTATTGGCCTTCAGTTTCTCTGTTAAATAAATATTAAAATTGCTACCCCCCATTGTTCACAGATTGGGATTAACTGGGAAACATGCTCAACATCCGGTGAGTACCAGGAATTGGGCAAGGGGATTACAACCCAGCAACCCCATGTGTTTTTCAGGGGACCTTATTTCCAATATTCATATGAGGAAGCCAAAGTTCAGAGAGATCAGGCAACTCTCCTGAGATCACACATCCCATCAGGAGGTAAAAGATCAGGAGGCCTATGGTCAAGGTATAAATATTATTCTCTGTGCAAAACCCAACTCTACTAAAGATCAGTAGCAACCAGGAATGACCAACTGCCAGTTCTGAGTTTCTTGAGAAAGAATTTTATGGCAGACTCCTCTGACTCTTCCAGTCCACTTCTGTCTTTCAGACCCCTGCATCAGAGTTCCAATTCTCCTAAAATAAAAAGAAAGATGTTGGGAGGAAAGGGAGAGCAGTCCAGTTGTGTGGCTGAAGTAGGCCCACCAGCATGAAGGAGTCAGACCACGAGCCTGGCAAAATTGTGCCATGGCCGTGACACAAAATAAAGGCAGATGGACTAGGCCAAGGGCAGGTAGGTAGGGGAGGCCTATTCCTTTCCCTTAGCAGCCAACCCATAAGCTGAAGCCACCCAGATGGTGGCAAAAATTCAGTCTTGGAACTTCTGAGGAGCCGACCAGCAGGTTAAGCATATATTCAATGGCTTCCCTGGACGGAGAAGAAAATGCTCAATGTCCGCACTGAAAAGAATGAAGAAAGAAAAGGACTGTCTCTCACATGCATAGCTGAGCAGAAGAGAAATCCAGAAATGCACTGATTCCAACTGGGACCCCGCAGCTTTCTACATGTGATTTGCCAGCTGCCAAAACAGGATGCCTTCTTTAAGGCTGCCTGAGCCCCAGCTAGTTCTAAATGATTTTCATACCAGCCGGTCACTTTCAGTTCTGCAAAATATAGTATTTTGGATAATATGCTTTATTCTGTCAACTCAATTGATAGGGAGGAAAGTTTCTTTGAGTGGGAATCATTTGAATATAACAGTACCAGAGACGGCATCTTTTCTGCTAGCCAAACCTCTCTGCAGGCTAATGAATGTGAACATGTTGCCTTTTTAATAGATTATTTTGTTTTTAGCAACAACACTTATGATGATAATGACAAAATGGTAACAATGACAACAACAACAACAATAATAGCTAATATTTACCAAGTATTTACTGTGTGGCTGCCACAGTGCTTTTCATAGGTCATCTCATTAAATCCTTGCACCTATCACCCTACCTACAGATTCCATTGCTCTCTCCACTTCACTGGCAGGAATGGGTAGCTCTAAGTATCTTCAGCTCTTTCTGACTACAGAGTCTGAGCCCTGGATTAAGATCATCTCATACTGTCTAACCTCTAAGTTCCCTTCTCATTCCTTAAGCTCCCATAAATCCATCTTTCTTCCTGTATTTCTATTTTTTCCGTCACATTGCCTGGGTAAATTTTTATAAACACGCCATTTCAAACAATGCTATTTTACTATTTCTGGTTGCCCCATGACTCTTTATAGACTGTGATGCCCGACGGAGCCAGTATGTTTTAATTTTCACATTAAAAACAGAATTCCCGAGGGGAAAGAGCAATTGATGGAAAGGCAAAACCTTTACAAGCACTCAAGGAGACATTAAAATCCAAATTTCCAAAATATGGTAATTATGTCAAAGTTGTGACTTACTCTGGAGCCCTTGGGGACACTCATCCTGACCCATCTGTGAAAGCCATCAGCAGGCAGTAAGCCTTCTGAGGAGCGGGATTACAGCAGCCAATTTGGCCTCTAGCAAATAGGCAAGGCTGCTTCATTTAGTTTAAGTCTCACTGAGACGGTTTAAAACACTCTTTGGGAAGAGATGTGCAGGCAAAGCAAATCACAGCCTTACCAGCTGCAGATTCAGTACACGGCAGTCTATGTCTACATATTCATGGCACACTGGAGCCCTCCCCTGACTGTGCTCATACATGCATTGATATGGGAAGCAGAACTCTCACTGGGGAAATGATCTGTGTGCCTAAGTTAGACAAGGGCCACATTTGGACCAGCGGATGGCATCACATCTGGTACGGATCGCTAACCTCGGTGTGATTTGGCCCAGCCCGGATTATTTATGGTTCATAAAAGTCCCACTGGACCCCCGCATAGTCCAAGACCATATAACAAAAAAACATGGGATTAAAAATCTGTCTTTCATCGCAAGACCTCCATGGCAAATTAGTAATGCTATATGATTGGTTTTTGAGAAGCCAAGAGTGAGGATAACTAACTACGAACACTCCTTCAAGAAACCCAGCATAGAGGGCAAGCCAAATCATGTGTTTCAGCCAGGCTATGCAGTCATATTCTGAAGCTCTGTCACCATTTTTAATCTGAAAGCAGTGTCTAAAATTAAACCTAAATAATTTGAGAGCCATTTCTTTACCTGGAAGTCTCCGCTAAGTACTTGTTCCTCAGATCCCCTACTGGTTTCTGACATCATGTGCTGAAATGACTACAGTGTATAAACATAATCAGGTATTTGGTCTATTAGCCCCCTTCCCCATATTATTATTGTTTTTTGAAGAAAGATGCACTTTTAGACAAACATTGCTTCTTCTTAAGTACCAAGATTTAAGCATTTCTTCAGGACTCCCTAGAGCTGTGACATAACACTTTGCAATCGAGCTTTCTAATAAGCATAGAAAAGGCAAAAGGGGTCGGAGGACTACCAAAAATGCTACCTGGCCAAGAAAATAAAGCCCCAATATTCTCCCCAATGCAGAGTCCCTCGATCTGGCTTTCTAATCATCCTTAGAAAAATACACTGCTGTTTAATTTGTGAATTAGAGCAAATTTCTTACCCACCTCCAGGGAGGATGAAATGCCCAGTCTCAGAGGAAGCTTCTGCCAGACCCTTGGAGCTTGTCAATTGTCACAGTTCACTTTCTCCCTGGGTCTGACTTCTAAGAACGCAAGCAGTACCTCAAGCAGGCAAAGCATCGTCTCCTCAAACCCCCTTTTCAGTCTGAACCCTTCCTGTAGCTGGCAGCAGACTCAAGCCGAGATGCTCCGCATTCCCTCGGGGAAAACAGCACTGCTGGACCCAGACCCTGCTGGGGAATTCACCAAGCAGGGAAAAAAAAGTGTGACTTCTACTCTTCCTCTGGACCAGCCTGAGTGCTCGAGTCCCCTTCCCGAGAACCCCCAGTTTCCTCTTAACACCCCTTCTTCACGAGAGTCTGAAGGAAGAAGTCACAGACCCCAGCCTCAGCGTCACCAGCTGATCCTGAGCCAGACCTGGGGCGACTAGTCAGCTGCTCGCAGAGCCCAAGCCACTGAACCAGGAAATGTGCTGCTCGGTCAAAAAATAATAATAACTGTCGGCGGCGCTGCTGGTGGTGCCTGAGAAGTCGCTGTTGCAGTGCTTGCATCCTCCGCATGCTAATGAAGCTGTGATGTCAGCAAGTCAGTCACGGCATCTGGACGTCCCTTCCCGCTGCCCAGCACTGAGGTTTATTTACATGTAAATTAGCCTTGCCTTCCAAATCAATAATCCCCAAGCCAGGGAGAGGGGAAGAAAGCCTTTGCAGGATGCAGAGGCCCAGCTACGCAACGTCCAAATGAGCACGAAAAAGATCACATATAAGAAGAGAGGCTTTAAAGACACATGTCTATTTTTTCCTTCTTAAAAGCTGTGCTCTTATGTGCCAGGGATCAAATCTGGGCACAATTACCAACCTGAGCGCCTGTTTCAGATTATATGCTATGCTAACCTAGGAGTGGAATCAGAGTATTTTTTAAATTAAAAGCTGTGTCAAGCCTTCAAATGCATCTCTCTTTTTTCTCTCTCACTCTTCTCTCTTCAACTTTCACTTTGGGGTGTTGCCTGTTTATTTGGCCTGAGACTATGTCACCTTTGAGTTTTTGTGCACCTTGAAATAAAGCACAAGTGACTTCTTTCCTCATGTGCTTGGGTGGTGAGTTAGTCACCTGCCTTCTAACCCCTACCCCAATTGCAAGTGCATGCAGAAGAAGACAAAGCATAAACCTTCCCAGGGGCATCTGAAGACCCTTAGACCCTCAGAGAGCATTGCTTCCATCTCCTCATTTTACAGATGAGAAAACGGAGATGTAAGTGGAGAAAGGACTTTTCTAAAGTCACACCAGGATTTCAGCAAGGATGGGTCAGAACCTGCATTTCCTAGACCTCAGATAGAGCTTTTGTTGAATACCTCTGGGGTCTCCAATCTCCATTTTTTCTACGCCAATAGGCAGCCCAACCAAGCAATCTGAAAGAAAGAAATCTATACATTTGGAGAGCCCTGGGTTGAAATCCTGCCTTTCCTTCCTGCTAGCAATGCCATCTTAGGCAAGTAACTTAACTTGTGGGACCTTCAATAACCTCATCTGCACCATTAAATATTTACTGAGCACATACTCTATGCCATGCACAGCTCTAAAGACTGAGTGTAAACACAGTCTCTGCTTTCGAGGACCTTATGGGCTAGTGCAACTAAAGAAAGTAAAATACTGACTAGAACTATAGTGAAGATTAACACAATGTCACACACCCAATAGCTATTTCTGATATTTTGAATGAGCTCAGAAAAATTCACTGAGGCATTCCAATCACTAGGCTGATCACTGTTTCTATCATCTGAGTATTTCCATGGTCATGTTTAATTGTTTAAAATCAATATTCCTTCAACACTACCTGAGCAGTATCCTGAGTCAGGTGAGAGGTAAGAGCCAGCCAATATTCTGGACTCTATGCCTGTGATAAGGAAGCACTGCAGGCGAAAGTGAAGGGTGAGGGAAAGGTTGGGGAGGCTGGGAGGGAGGAATATTCCATCATGCATGGAAGTGTCCCCAAGGACAAAGCAGCTAGCATGGCTCCTTGCCCACATTCCCCCGCCTGGGGAACCCACTCTGATGAGCTCTGCCCTTCCAGCTGGAGTTCCTGAAGCTTCAAATGAATTTCTTTGTTGGATGTGGGGAAGTTAAATTATGTCTTTTGTTGTATGTAATTGTATTAATAATGCTTAATAACTTCTTTCAGAATGCTTCACTCTAGTTCCCAGAAGACCTTTCATGGTGAAAATCATGAGACCTAGAATAACTTCCCACTAAGAGAAACAGAATACAAGCAAATGAATATATTCAGCCTTCAGTTTCTGTCACATAGAACTTAGCGTGTGGAGAGGCAGATGAATTCCCCAGACCTCAATATCCTTCAAAATGTCCATTAAGAAATCTAACAGTTTGGGGCCCCCAATGGCCAAGTGGAAGCAGTGACATTCTAACCCAGTGCAGCCACAAACAAGTCATTTCAACTTTCCATGCCTGTTTCTTCCTCTGAAAATGGGTACACTACTCTCTCAGCTACTCATGATCAGCATGGTCATATGAGAGGCAATTCACAAGTGATCAATGATGACACAAGAAGTCAGTTGGAACATAGATTAATCTTCACCTGGAACAGATGAGACACATGACTACCAACTTCATAAGAATCAACGATATAATATGGAATCTAAAACGGATTGCCTAGAGTCAGACACTGGCTCTGACCCTTGCTAGCTCTATGACTTGAGGCCTGAGGTCCGTACCTATAACACAGGGCATAATGATAGTGCCTACCTTCCTGGGGCTGTTGGGGATTCCAATGAGAATTAATGTGAAACATTTAACACTGAGCCTAGCACATAGCAAACACTCAATAAATGTTAGCTATTAGTAATATTAATAGAAGCAATCATGCTTCCACCATTAACTTCAACACAAATTAGTGAACTGACTAGTTAAAATTCAAAAGGTGGGTGAAAGCAGGAAAGGGAAGACTGCAAAAATCATCTTTACTCCTAGGGCACATCTCAAAGTTCCATCTACTGTGGGTGAGCCACCGATAAGCCATTTTCCATATGGTACAACACCAATGCTTCAAATTGCTTGAATCTAGGAAAGAAAGCAGTAAAAATGACCAAAAGGTGGGCCTCCCCTTCTGAAATTATATACCAGGACAAAACAACTATATTTTTGGGATGAATACATGCTTTATCCATTCATTCATATATCCATTCACTCATTAAATGAGCTCCTACTATTTTTGGGATGAATACATGCTTTATCCATTCATTCATATATCCATTCACTCATTAAATGAGCTCCTACTATTTGCCAGTCACTATGCTAGGCTTTGGGGACAACATGGTGACCAAGATACACATGGATCCTGCCTTAAAAGAGCTTGGCAAAGACAGAGAAAATAATTAAGAAGGCAATTAGAATAGAATGGGATGTGTGTTACGGTAGGGGGCATGCACAGTCCTCAAAGGCCTAATTGCATTCAAGAGAGGGACGGCACAAAAGCACACTGCCCGAGTTCTCCTGCCAGCACATGCTCTGTGAGCTCAGCTTGGTGATGAGAAAGCTGGATATCTACACATCACACTTTACACAGAATGGTAAAATTATAAAATCCACAGATCGTTAATTCCTCGTGATCATTATGTTCATCCTGGAGACCGTTCTAATCAGGATTTTTAGAAAATATACTGTTAGGTATTAGACAAGGTGAGACAAAAACTACTTTGGAAATTTTAGAGACCTGGTAAATAGGAACAAAATTCATATTGTTTTTCTAAAAAAGAGTGAAATTTCACATTCATGACAGCAAACTTCATGGGGGTAAGAGCAGGGAAGAACAGGCAATACATGTAAGAAATTCAACCAAGTGTTTATTAGGGATTTGTGAAGTGGAGGACACTTGTCAGGAAACAAGGATGCAACTGCTGACCTTCAGAACTTTCTATTTAGGTGGAACGATAAGAGAGTTATAAAAATGACCGTAATTGCATACTGTATATAGGAGAAAGGACAAAACAGACAAAATTAATTGTGGCAGAGGTGAGCTGGAATCAGGAGAAGTACGATGTGGGTCAGGCCCACGGTCAAAAACGCTTTTACTTTTTTGGAATTAAAAAACAATTTGATAGCGGGGGGAAGGCCTTACTAAGCATGACACAAAATCCAGAGTACAAAAAAATTTGACTAGGGTCAAATTTTAGCTGCTAGAGAAGGTATTCCACGGAAGGAGGAAAACATAAATAGGAAGGAAAATTATAAACACAAATGCAGAATTAAAAAACATCTACATGGACACAAGCCAGCAAAGCAGCACCAACATGACACTGGCAGGTAATAACAAAGAGGCAGCTTCATACATGCTGGAATATCAAATCGTCTTTCCATTCTAGCCAGCTTTAGGCAGGATCTTGTTAGAGGATTACGGGGAAAGGTCAAGTACATCTTTCCTTGGTCAGGTTACAGAAGGGAAGGGTAAGTGACAGCAAGGGTGGTGGCCTCCTGGATGAAAGGCTATAATGAGGAAGGCTGCAATAAAAAAGTTTTAAATTTCTGTTTCTATAGGTGTAAAATAAGAAGGAAAAGAAGGCCCTCCAAAAAAGGGTCCTAAATCCCTCTTTAGGTCATTTAAAATCTTCCTGGAACCTAAGGAAGATTTTTGAATACTGAGATAAGAACTGATATGGCTCACTCAGGGAAATGATAGTGTTTCCGTTTTGGGAGAACTTTAAAAATGTAGACATCACTCATCCTAGCTCCTTTAGATTATTACCTTCTGGTCCTTCTATTGAGAAATTCTAATTGCTGTAAGGGATATTACCAAAGTTTCAAACCACTTATCTAATAAGGTTTATTTAAGTTTACTTTTTCAAATGTGTACATCTGTATGTGTGCATGCTTTTAAATATTTTATTCAAGAGTAATCCAGACATTTAGATTTCAAAGTCCAATAAGGTAAATGTGGGAGAGGAGGTTGAAAAAGAATTGTCATGTAAGTCAGTCTAGCATAGGTGATGATGCAGTAACATACGATCCTAAATGTCAATGGCTTACCACAAGAAAGTTTGATTTCTCTCTCAGGCAAAGTCAGTTGGAGGCCCAGAGGCTTTCCAGATACTCTATTCTAAGTAGTGACTCAGGGATCTGCTCTGCTTCCTTCTTGTGCCTCTGTGATCTCAGCCAATAATTTCCCGGTTACCACAACACAGAGGAGAGAACTAGAGGCTATTAGGTACCTCAGCTTAGGGATGAATGATATCATTTCTAGTGGTCAAACTAGTCCCATGACTTCACCCAGCTGCAAGGAGGCTGGGAACTGTATGCTCACAAAGAACAGCAAAAACAATGGAGAACTCCAGTAATGTCTGCCACAGATGTCCATTTTAATTTGTGCTATGAAAAGATATTAAACAAAACAAAATGCAATCTACTAAACCCTAATGTCTTTAAACAAAGAGATGCTTAACATTTAAAAAACTGATAGTCCTAAATGAATATGAGAGATCAAAGTTGCATCTGTTTTACCTTAGAAGGGAGAAAAAGAAAATATTGCATATTTTAATTAACTTTCAAGCAACAACATGTAACCTGAGTAACCATATAGAAAATAAATGTTTGAAATACGTGAAGCTTCTGTAATGTAGGTAAAGATGCATGAGGCACACACAAAGGTGGAGCTGCATTCGTAAAAAAGAAATGCTCAAAAGAGTTATCCTCCACAGTTTCTACCCACTTTCTAATCCATACTTATAATCTGCCTCCTGCAACAGACAGAGTATTGTCATTGAATAAGTCCAGCAACAAGACCTGAATTCAAATCTCGTTCTATTACCTCCTAGCAGCATGACCTAGCAGATGACAGTTACCTCACCTCTAAGCCTCAGTTTCACCATCTATAAAATGGAGATATCACTTTATCAAAGGCTTTGGTAAGGTTAGATGAACTGAGGTATAGAAAGTACTTTGTAGAGTACCTAGCATATAGTACATGTTAAATCAATATTATTCTCCACTTGGTTTCCAAAGAAGGCAACAGGAAGGAGAGCTGCAAACAAAAATGATAAAATTGTTCATGATAACATAAGGACAAGCACCCCCTCAAGCCTTCTGTCTTGTCCATTTGTGAAGATACCATATCATAAATGCTTCTTATCCATGGACATTTCTAAATCTTGTGAAAAATCATTTGGTACACTTTAAATTCAGAAAAGGGGCCTTCCTTTTTCCCTATCATCTTAGGAATCTGTCACATTTCATACATTTTAATTATTCATGATCCCAATAATCTAACACACAAAATTTTAACACAGCCTTTTATCCTCTTTTAATTACATTAATTAAAATGAGAAATATGGACAGGCTAGACTATGCACATCAAAATGAAAGAGTGCTAAAGATTTTGCTCCCTCTCCCCAAAACGATTAAGGATTGCATCAATGATTTCACCAGGCATACCGTTGCACATTTCTATGAAAATATTGCTAAACTGACATGATGTGCTAGCAAATGGTTTTTCTTAGACAAAGAAAGCTGCATTTATTATGGCAGGTTTTGGGAACTACTAATTTTCATTAAACACCTGAATTGAAACCTGAATTTTCTTTATGTAAAGGACCAGGAGAACAACAAAGAACTGTACAGGGATGCTTTGGTTTTTCAGTATTTCCTAAATACAGACACTCAGGTTCCTACACATTTCTCTTGGAAGAGAACATTGGCAAAACGGATGATGTCCTAGAAAAAGGCTAAAAACTCTCCGCCTCATAAAGTAGCAAACTGGCAACAAAGATCTGCTCAAGAAAAATTATTATTATGAAATGTCACAGATGTACAAACTCACATATTGCTTTTCTAAGAAAATGAGGAGGACTGGATATACCAGACATTTTGCATACTTCATCTCATTTGGTCCTCACCAAAATCCAAAAATGTAGCATTTATTATCCCCTATCATATGAAGGAAGACGCAGAGGTCCAAAGAGGATAAAAGAATGATATTGGGGTCTACAGCTGAAGTTTGGTCTTGGGTATGATGACAATGCCTATATTCCTTCCTTTAATTCAGAGGATCACAACTTTCCTCTAAAAGAAAAAAAAAAACACCAGGTGTGTTCCCATTAGGGTATGAAGTGTGAGAAAGAACGTATTATTAAAAACAGAAAAATACAGAAGTTTCCCTGGGCCACCAGATTAGATCAATTCCTTTGTACCAAGGAAGAGTACATAGCGTTGCTCTCTTAGATGTATGTCCTTTCCTTAGAACTCTCATTCTGGTTCACAGTTCTACATCCTGGGTTAGTTATTATGAGCCATCCTTGGTCAATGTTAACGATTATGTGATTAACTTCTCTCTCTTACTAACCAGACTCTATTCGGCCTATGAGCAGAGACCACACACCTTTTGTGGCTCACCATTCTATTCAAAGGGCCTACTGCTTTGTGGCCTGACAGCTAATGAACATTTCTTAAATGAATAAAAAGCCTGACAATGATTCTTCTAATGTAGAAGTTAGAGGAAATTCAGGATTATTCCTGTAAGAATATCTCTGTGTTCATTTGCATTTCAACATACTCTTGCGAGTGGGAAAGGAAAGGATGGAGTTCAGCTTGCTGAAACACTTCTTAGCTTTGTTCCAGGATGTCACATTCTCCTGCTTTCACTCCAACCCTCTGGCTGCTCCTTCTCAGGCTCTTTTGCTGGCTCTTGCTCATCTCATCTCCTTAACAGCTTAATGCTGGAGAACCCACAGCTCACTCCTGGGACTCCAGGATATCTACATTTGCTTCTCTGGTCTGGGCTAGGGTCTTAAACACACCTTTAGGCTGGTGACTCAAGGTCAGGTCTTTTCCATGATCTCAAGACCACCTGCCTATGTCACACATCTCTATCTCTTAATTCTCAGTTGAATCCACACCATATCCCCCACAATCTGTTCCATTTGTAATCTTTGCTATCTCAATGAATGGCAACTCCATATTCCCAATGGATGAGAATAAATACCTTTGAGCCATCCTTCACCACCACATCTAATCCAGAGGAGGTTGACAAACTATATCTCACAGGCCAAATTTGGTTTGCTTCAGGTTTACACAAATAGTTTTATTGGAACACAATCATGACCCATTCGTTACGTGCTATCTATGGCAGCATTCATGCCACAATGGCAGGGTTGAGTCATTGTAACAGAGAATGTAGAACCTGCAAAGCCTAATACATTTACTCTCTGGTCCTTGACTGAAAATTTTCCAGCCCTTGGCAAATCCTGTTAGCTCTACTGTCAACATATACACAGGATCCAACATCTTTCCTCCACCTTCACTATTATCACACTGGTCCATGCCACTGCCATCTCTCTCCTGGATGAAGTTCCAAGTCACCATCAACTTTTGCCTCCTATCTGGTTTAGTATTCCTCCCCTTCAGTCTGTTCACAAAACTGCAGTCATGATGATTCTCTGAAAACAAACATTAGAGCATGCCACGCTTCTGCTCAAGACTACATTGGCGACGCTGCTTATCTCAGAATAAGTCCCTGGAGACCTAGGTCCTATTGCTTCTCTGACACTAGCTCCTGTTATTCTCTCCCTTCCTGTCACATGAAAACTGGCTTTCAAACATGCCAGGCAGATGTGTGCCTCCTGGTCTTTGCACTTGTCTGAAATACTTCCTTCTGCAGACAGTCATGTGGCTTGCTCTGTCACCATTTCAAATCTAATGTCACCTTGATGAGGTCTAGGTCTTTCCATCCTATCTGAGATTGTCATCCCTCCCACATCTTCCTAATGTGACCAAACCGTTCCCTACTTTATTTTTCTCCTTAGATTCTTTTAAGAAGAGTTATATTGAGGCATAACTAATGTACCATACAGTTCATTCATTTAAGTATATTCATAGGGTTGTACAACTATCACCACAATCTAACTTTAAAACTTTCTTCAACCCAAAAAGAAAGCCTCTAGTAAGCAGTCGTTACTCCCCACTTGCCCCACTGCTCCAGGCTTAGGCAAACACTCTATTTTCTGTTATTCACATTTTATATTAGTGGAATCATATAATATGTGTCCCTTGGTGCCTGGCTTCTTTTACTTACTATATTTTTGGTTCATCCTGTAGCTTATATCAGAATTTCATTTTTTTAATGGTGGAGTAATATTTCACTGTACTGATATACATCGTATTCATCTATTCATCAGTTGATGAATATTTGGTTTGTTTCCACTCTTTATTGTTATGAATAATGATACTATGAACATTCATGTGTAAGTTTTTGAGGGGTGCATATTTACTTTTTCCTGGACACATATCTAGTAGTGGGATTGCTGGGTCATATAACTCTACGTTTAACATTTCAGAGAAAAACCAAGCAATTTTTCAAAGTGCTACCCCAATTTCATATTCTCACTAGTGATATCTGAAGGTTCCCATGTCTTTATATCTTCACCAAAGCTTGTTATTGTCTTTTTTATTATAGTCATCCTATCGAGTATGAAGTAGTATCTCACAGTGGTTTTGATGTGCATTTGCTTAATGGCTAATAATGTTAAACGTCTTTTCATATGTGTGTTGTCTATCTGCATACCTTCTGCAGAGAAATGTATATTCAAGTTTTTTAAAAATTGGGCATATATGTTTTAAAACTAGTGACTTGTAAAAGTTCCTTGTATATTCTGGGAACATGTCCCTTATTAGATATATGATTAATAACTATTTTCTCCCATCATGTGGGGTATGATTTTCTCCCATCATGTGGGGTATCTCTCTTTCTTTGAGAATATACACCACATGATGGGAAAAAACAGTTACAAATCATATATCTAATAAGGGACATGTGTCTTTGAAACATAAAGGTTTTTTAATTCTGATAAAGTTCATTTACCTATTTTTTCCCTTGTACTTCAGTTCTGCTTTTTAACAGCATTCTTCTAGGTCTCTGCCAGAACTACAAAATCAACTGCGGTTCCCTTGTACATGATGAGTTGTTTTCTCTTGCTGTTTTCTAGATTTTCTGTTTGTCTTTCAACATTTTGATTATGAGGTGTTTGAGTATGAATTTCTTTTAGCTTACCTTCTCGGAGTACTTTGGCTTCTTTGATGTGTAGACTAATATTTTTCATGAGATTTAGGAAGTCTTCTACCGTTATTTCCTCAAATATTTTTTCTGCTCCTTTTTCTCTCTTCTCTCCTACTGGTCTCAGTAAGCACATGCAGGTGTGTTTAATGGTATCCCACATTTCTTAGAAGTGCTGTTCGTTTATTTTCACTCTCTTTTCTCTGTTCTTCAGAGTACACAACGTTTACTGACCTACCTTCAAATTTGCCAATTTTTTCTTCTACTGGATTAAATCTACTGTTGAATCCCTCAAGTGAATTTTTCATTTCGGTTATTATACTTTCAACTGAAAATTTTCATTTTTATAATTCTTTTCTAACAATTTCTCTTCATTGATATTCTTTACTTGATGAGATGCTGTCATCATGCCTTCCTTTAATTGTTTAGACAGTTTCATGTAGTTCCTTGAACACATTTATAACTGTTGCTTTAAAGTCTCTGCCTGCTAGCTCCAACATTTGGACCCTCTCACAGGCAGTTTTCTTCCTGTGTATAGGTCATACTTTTTTGTTTCTTTGCATGTCTCAAAGCATTTTGTTGAAAACCGGACATTGAGAACTGTATTATAGCAATTCTGGATACTGACTGTGCATTATCACCCCGTACCTCTCCTGGAGCTTTTTGTTGTTGTTTGTTTATTTGTCTAGCAACTGGGTAGACGAGTTGAGTGAAGTCTTTTCCTGGCAGTGTGCAGCTTCTGATGTTGCTCCTTCGAGAGCCTGAGCCCAGTTTTCCTATTGGTATCACACCCAACTGTTAACTTCTACTAATTGCCAGCTGATTGTTCTATTGTTTTCACAATTCCTTTTGGTATAAATTATTCCACAGTCTAATCTGATGAAAGCTGGGCTCCTTTGCAAGGGTAGGGTGTTGCCAGTCTTTGAGGCTGCCCCTCCCCGGGTGAAAGCATAGCCCTGGACTAGGAGCTAGGTGGAGAAAGAGCCCCATCTATTTGGCTAAATACCTAGAGTTTCCATCACACTGATCTGTGTTGTGTATGGAGGGGAGCAAGGGGCAGTATGTGGCAAGGATACATGGAGATGAGAGAGTCATGGTTAAAACGTCACAGACTCGCACTGTCCTTAATAAGATTTTGATTTTCTTGTGTTTTTCCATTTGCTATATACCCTTGGGACAATTTCCAGAAACCTTAAATGCTTGCTTATATTTTAAAATAATTTTCAGCAAATGATTGTTTTGCTGACTAAAGAGTCTACCATGCTCCTCACACTGCCATACTGGAAGTTGATGCCTAACACTTAGCACACTTAGATCATTATATGTTTTACTTGTTTATGCTGCTTTATGTCAGTTTTATTCAGCCCTCTATCCCCAGGGCCCAGAAAAATGCCTGGCACATAGTAGGCCCTCAACAAAAGACCTACTATTCATTGAATAAAGAAATGAATGAAGAAATTCCCATAGCCCACAGTCTATCCTGTGTACACCATAGCCAACCATAAACTGCCACAGGTGATGTTCCTTACCCACGGTTATGACAATTACTAACCCAAGATAATCACAGCACAGGGACACTGTTACACCTGTGAATATGACCAGCCAGGTGACTGACAGAAAAAAAGAGAATGAGGAATGCAGCTACAGCATACATATCCCTCAAACCGTTGAACTGGATTCTAGCTCTGTTCCTTCTACACTTAAATATTCCACAAGACCTATAAATAACTTGTTATAAAGGACATCTTACTTACATTGATCTGAAAGAAAGTCCTGCTAAAATGGAATTCACCCAGGTATTAGAATTAAGAAGTCTGTATTTGATTCTTGGGCTATGGCTCTTGCTGTCTGTGTGATATTGGACAAGTTATTTAACCTCTCTGCTCTTCAGAATCCTCCTCTGAAAAGCGTGAATGATGGTGACAACTGCAATATCTTCACAAAGCACTTTGTATTGTGTCAAATACTCCAGGAGCGCTGAGTAGGGGTAAGGTACTATTATCTGCCAAACAGTAATCATAGATCTGCCCTTATCATGCTAGGGTGATCTCTGCAGCTAGTGAAACGGGATAGTTCCCTTAACTCCTTTGCGGGACTCATGAAGGGGTTGGCTCATTTACTCAGCCCACAGCTCTCATCCCCTCACAGGAAGGGGAGCACACAGGTGAGTGGGTTCAGAGGCCAGGACAAGCACTTCCGGGCAACCCGCAGGAGCAGAACTCCCTGTAGACCTGTGGCAGTGTTTGGGGATCATCTATGAGCCCCAGAGCTTCAGAGGGTATGTGTTACAGTGTGCTCTTGTAGTTTTGCCATTTGTGGATGGCTTAAGTGGTAGCCCAGTGGAGGATCAGTGTGACAGCCTCTTGTGCCTGTACCTGGGTCCTTGTCTGGTGTCCAGGAGGAATCAGGTTGCACAAATGAATTGAAGATGGTAAATGTGGAGAATTTTACTGCCAATGAAAGTGGCTCTTAATGGGAAAGGAGATTGAGTGGGAAGGTAGTCTTCTCTGGAGTTTGGTTACTCCTGGCCAAACTCTTCTCTGAGGTCCCACCAAAAAGCCATCCCTCTGAAATCAAGCAGATTCTCTCTGACATTCAGCTCCTTCTCTTCTCTCTTTCCCTGCCTCTCTGCCACTCCACCTCTCTGCCCTGCTCCTCTGCCAGTGGAGCCTGGGGCTTTTATGGGTATAGGATGAGCGGTGGGGCAGGCCAGGTTAGTTTTGGAAAAGGCAACATTTGGGCGGGAAAACAGGAATGCATATCCTCACTTTGGGCCAGGCGTTCAGGCTTGGGTGTAGGGCTTCACCAGGGACCACACCCTTTTCTGCCCAGCACTTCCCTGCCTCCTGTCCATATCATAAGGAGAGAGTGGCCATGAAGGTAAATTCTGTGTGATGGATTGTGCAAAAGTTACCTTCCTAGAACTGCAGAACTAAGCCCTTCTGGCTTGCCAGGTTGAGAAAAAGCCCCTTTCTTGTTTGTCTGTCCATCATTCTCCTCCTACAGGTCTGTCTTTCACTCTTCCACCCCTAGGCCAACTCAAATGCTATGAGAGGTGGCTGGGAATTCTGCCTGAAGACTGTCACCTTTCCTCAGGGCAGGAAGTTCAGTGGACAAGACCATCATTTTTAAAATGGCCTTGCAGCCACCATCTTGATCAGTGGATGACCCAGACCAAACTGGGAGAGTCCAAACTGTAAGAAGCAGGTATCGGAACCTGAAACAGTTGAAATGAGCAGCAGAAAATGGTTAGTTATGTGCCACAATGTACTTCCTTTTAGAAAACTTGGTAGTATTAGGACTAACATGTAAGGGTCTGAACCACCAAGACAGCCATTGTCTGGAAGAGGGAGAAAGGGTCCCCCTGTTGCCAGGGACCTCTGGATAACAGGCACTGTGTCAGGCAGGAGGTGGGCTAAGACAAATTATGTTCCTGCTTCTTATCAGCTGTGTGAATTCAGACAAGTCACTGTCTTTCTCTGAGTCTCACCTATGAATCTTTGCCACATGGGTTTTCTGAATTATATGAGGTAAGGCAGGTAAAATCGCCAAGTACACAGCAGATGCTTAATAAATGTTCATCAAGTCTGAGTGGAAGCACATCATCAATTGTGCTCTGTAGAGTGAGGGCATCTGATTTGAGTGGCTATCAGCAGACACCAATCAGGCCACCCAACCCAAGCCCATGGAGACCCTGACAGCCAGGGCAGTTTTCAGGCTGCCTGTTTATTCTTCTAGCTCCCTGAGATGCCACAGCAAGCAGGAGCCCCGCTGGTGCATCCTCAGGGTCACCAGGGGACAGGCCCAGATGGATGTCAGAGCAGACTGCCTTGGTGAATTATTTAGCACCCCTCCTCTGAGGGGGCCAGGCAGCACCTCACAGCCAGCTCCACACACACCGAGAGGTAGCAGCCTCTGACTCATCCGTCAGGCACCACATTCCTCTTCCCTTAAATGGAGCACATGGAGCCCTGCTGGGGGGGTCGGGGGCTGGCAGCATCTTCTCTGCTCTACTCATTACAGCTGGGGCAGCTGTGGAAGGAAGAGCTGTTAGGAGTGTGGCCAAAATGAAGATACACAGAGGAGGTTCAGCTAGCTGGGATGAGGGGAGACATATTCTGGCAATAAGAAATACCAGGAATGAAAGAAAGTTACAGTCAGCCAGTGGCTGGAGATAGCTGCCTGGGGAACATGGAGATGCTTCCTGGAGGGATCCTTTGGCAGAGCCAAATCTGAGCCACCAGGTGCTATCATACACAGACACTCCGAAGCTCAGAAGGCTGCAATCCTTTGGGAATCTCTAACTAAGATAATTGCTATCAGGCGTTCTCAGCCACAGAGACAAGGGAGGGGAGATGATTTATAAGCCAGATTTGTAGGTGACATTTACTGCATATACAAATCGAATTCAACCCTTACAGTAACCCTTCAAGGTTATAACTATGGTCCCTTATGATAGATAAGAAAACTGAGGCTCAGAGAAATCAAAAAAATTATTGAGTGTAAGGATCCATCTAATTTCTGAACCGATTTCCTTTCTCTTTCATTTATGACTGTTCTTAAATTTTCCATTTAGGGTGGGGCGCTGTGGCTCATGCCTGTAATCCCAGTACATTGGGAGGCCAAGGCAGGTAGATTGCTTGAGCCCAGGAGTTTGAGACCCGCCTGGGCAACATGGCAAAACCCCATCTCTACCAAAAAAAAAAAAAATTTTAGCCCAGTATGGTGGCATGTGCCTGCCACCTATTTGAGGGGCTAAGACAAGAGGACTGTTTGAGCTGGGGAGGTTGAGGCTGCAGCAAGCTGTGTTCACAGTGTGGCACTCCAGCCTGTGCGATAGAGACCCCATCGCAATCAATAAATAAAATTTCCATTGAACCTGCTGAATCTGTTCTTCCCATTCCATCCTAGGTTTGAGTCGAACCTGATATAAGGGACACTTGGGTTTGGCCAGTTACATGGGGAGGCCATGATAACAACAAGAGATTGACCAGGCCAAGGAAAACAGCTGGAAGAACAGGTACTCCAGGACTCATCAAGTTTCTTGTGCTTGTCAGTGAATGAAGGATTAACCAGCTATAGCCCCTCTGCAATAACAACACCAACGATAGGAAATACTGAATATTTTATGTACAGTTAATCCCTCTTTGCGGGTTTAAATGAAGTTGGGCCTGAATGGAGCCCAAGGGGTACTCTCCAAATTTAGGAAATATAGGAACTCTGCAGGACTCTGGGGATCCACAGAATTCTTTGCTTAAAGTCCCTGTATGGGCTATGAAATGCCTCAGTGGATCGGTACCTGGGGCCTACAGAATTAATTCCTCTCCTCTGGCTAACTTAGTCACTTGCTTGGTAGGTCAGGTGCTTTGAGATATTCCCCACAGCATGGAGTGTCTGAGCCAGCAGTTCTCACAACGTGATCCTGGACCAGCAGCCTCAGTATCACCAGGGAACTTGTTTAAAGTGTGGATTCTCAGGCCCTACCCAAAACTACCAAATCTGTAACTCTGAGCATGGAGTCTGGTCATCTTAGTTTTCACAAACTCTCCAGGAGATCAGGCATGCAGGTTTCATTCAGAGAAGCAACGGTCTAAATAATACCCAACAACTGCTTTTGAGAGCCAAGACGAGGAAGGTGTGAGCAACGGCAGAGTCTAGAGGAGCCTGTGAGGGTCCAGGATGGCCAGTTGGTGGCCTGCAGCTGGAATTTGGCCCAAATATGTGTACTATTGGGTCTACACCAGAGGTCAGGAAATGCTGTAAAGGGCCAAGTGTTATATATGTTAAGTTCTGAAGGCCCTTCAGTCTCTGTTATGACTACTCAACTCTGCTGTCATAGTGTGACAGTTGTCACAGTACACAAACAAATGGGTGGGGCTATACTCCAATAAAACTTTATCAAAACAGGTGCCTGCAAGTTGTAGGTTCCCAACTCTACACCTATACAACGGCTCCTCTTAAGGCAATGACAGCAACAACTACCACCTCTGGATACACTGACCTTGAGCTCCTTGGAGGCAGCCACTAGCTGGGGCTGACTGGTACAACCCTCTTTTAGTGGGGACACATTCTACACTTTTCCATAGTCCCCAGTTCTTCTGTCTGAAACACCAGGGCAGAGAGTCAGTTCACATTTATTATCCTGCTCATTTCTTATTCATCTATGTATATGGACATAAATGCATGTGTATGTACATATACATGTACATATGTAACATGTTTATGTACTTATATGTGCAGGTATATAATATTTTAACGCCTACTGGCTTTCAGTATTTTATACTATATGGATTCCCACCTTCTCACCTCAATTATTTCTAAAGTGTTTTAATACCACCATGGCATGAAGCCTGGTTTAGAATTCAGGGATGATGGCCACAGCTCTTGATCTGTCCTTGACTTTGCAACTTGAGCAAGACCTTGACCATCACAGAAGCTGTTTCTTCCTGTGTCCAGCTGTAGAAATCATCCCTCTCCTGCCTCCTTCACAGGACTGCTGTGAGAGTCCATCAGAAGTACTGCCCGGGAAGACAACACAAAAGGGCCTGATTGTCAGCAGCCCCAATTATGCCTTCAGCATTGGCCAAAGCAAGGGAAAAGGTTTTATTGTGTTTTGTTTTCTTACACCTGCTATCTAAACATGTCCTGAAATTAAAATGGATAATAGTCTACCACATTAGTCCTCTCATTCTCCACCTCATACCCGGAAAATGAGAGATCGTGGAGAGAAATCCCTCCATGTACATTATTTTGCTCAGATTAGCTGAAGGGTTCTTCGGGAAGCTCTGGATGTCAGGTGTGCCTTCTAATTATCTTTTCTCTTCTGCAAGCAGCTTAAGGAATCAGAGGTCTTATTTGGAGCCTTTCACCTTCATCCCGTTCTTCTTTCCTCTTCTTCTGTTCCCACACTAACCCAAATAAATAAATAATGTGCATATAATAATAATGATCTTTTTCTCAAAGAAGGAAAGGGCATATTTAATGTCACCTTCTTAACAGTCTAGCTGGAACCTTGCATTTTAACTTACACTTCATGAACTGAGTGCAGCATATCCAACAGCACATTTTCTTTGAGAGTCTTTCCATGAAGGAAATTCCTCCACCTAATCACTTCCCAACCCCCTTTCTTCAACTCACACCCTCTTTCCCACCCTGTATACCCTAGAAAAGGTATTTTAAAGGAAAATACATAAATCTTCAGCTTATCTGGGTGGTATGCTCCACAAAGAATCACAAAGATTGTTTGATTGGTTACACAAGTTAATTTTCCATTTACATTATAGAGCAACAATTTATTCTACAATAAAACTAGCCAACCCTGAGAGTCCACTTCAGTGGATGCCTTGGCCAGGGGCCAAGATTCCCAGATTCTTTTGCTTCTACTTCTCCTCCCCCCACACTCGCATTGGGCCATCATTGCTTTACAGCTGCTTCTCTTTGGGTACACTTCACCCACTCCAGCTCCTGTGTGTCTGAGACACTGAGCATCAATCTGTGAATAACAATCTGTGTACCCTGCCAGCCTTAATGTTGGGGCCAAGAGCATACCTGGTCATCTGTAAGAGGAGCACAGTCTGACTGAGACACTTACAAAAGGAAAGAGAGGCACTGCTGAAAGAAGCAAATAAGTATATTGAGCACTTACTATATCTTAGTCATCCCAAGATAGGGAATAATAATTTCTATTTGAGAGATGAGAAACAGGAGGCCTAAGAGTTTAGGTGATGACCCCAAAGAAAAACAGAAACTGAGAGAACAGGGATTTGGATTTAGGTCTGTCTTATACCAAAACCTGTGGCTCTTAAACACAACCATGTACTGAGAGTAGGACTATGATGTGCATTTGTGCAAAAACTCTAAAAACGGGAATGTTATCCCTTGAAGACAGCTTTAAAAGAATTATCTTTGGACAATAGAAAGCAGGAAGTTTCAATGATGTATCCTTTTTTTTTTTTTTACTGGGCCTAGGGCAGCAGTTCTCAACCTTGACACGATGGACAATTTGCACCCATTTCTTTGATGTTCGAGGCTGTGCCACATATTGTACGGTGTTCAGCAGTAGCCATGACCTATATCCACAAGATGCCACTAGCCACCCTCTCCCCAGCCGTGAAAACCAAATATGTCTCCAGAAATTGCCAAATGTTCTCACCAGACAAAACTGCCCTCCTTGGGAACCAGTGCTCTAGAATCATTTTAGAAATCCTATCTTGTCACATGCTCCTTTGGGGTTCATATAAGGTAGAGAATGAGAACAAAGATTCTGGTATCAATCATAGCTGAGTAGAAATCTCAGCTCTGTCACTTACTCACTGTGTGAATTATTCAACCTCTTTGAGCCTTTCAGTGTAAAACGGGGACAGATAATAGTATTCTGAGGATTAAAGGAGATTATGCAGATGAAGCCCTTAGCAGCGTGCCTGACACACAGTAATAGTGCTATAATAATGTCAGTTATGATTATGAAGAAAAACAGATGTTAGAAGGTGTCAGATTTAATCACTTCATGTCAGAGATGAGTAAACTGAGGCTCAGAAACAAGATTAATTTTGGTTAGGACCCAGTCTCCTTCTTCAGGAAATATACATATTTGATCACTGTTCTCAATGCCCTGTCTCATTTCACCTCAAAAATATGTATCTGTGAGCCTCCTGGTATGTTATTTCTATACTACTGATGATCTTTCATCTCATAATTGTTAGTATTCCAATTTGTGGCGGCCAGATTACGGAATGGGAAGAGTTGTATCTTTCAGGGAAGACTTATCACCCATTTGATGCCATGATGAATCAAAGACAATAGAAAAACCAACAGGATGAATAGAAATGTGAACTTGCATGGAATAAAGCAGTGGCTCAGAGCAACCCTTACAGCATTTGGGAAGTTACAGTATTTTGGCCTTGATATTCTGCCGAAATCAACCACAGTCCTGGAGCACCTTATGTTTAATTTTGCTCAGTGAAAATGTCTGTGCTGCCACTGGTAACCAAGGCTGGACACCCTGGAATCTCAGTTCAAATGCAAAAACACCATCTTGATACACTCCAGTCTGTATACTTACTTGTGTCTTATCATTTTCAGGGAGGATATAAGATGAGCTAACTGGCAGAGGGAGTTACATAGTAACTGATGCAACAATTAGTCTCTCACTTGAAAATGTCGGGGTAATTATCAAGTTATATTTTAAAAAGGAGCTCTCCGAGGCGGGTGGATCATGAGGTCAAGATATCGAGACCATCCTGGTCAACATGGTAAAACCCCGTCTCTACTAAAGATACAAAAAATTAGCTGGGCATGGTGGCACGTGCCTGTAATCCCAGCTACTCAGGAGGCTGAGGCAGGAGAATTGCCTGAACGCAGGAGGCGGAGGTTGCAGTGAGCCGAGATCGCGCCATTGCACTCCAGCCTGGGTAACAAGAGCGAAACTCCGTCTCAAGAAAAAAAAAAAAAAAAGGAGCTCTCCCTGGCCAGGGCTGACGTTCATTTAGCCTGGATTTAGTGGACATATGCTGGACATTCTGATGTTGGCCACTAGGTGATAATGATAAAAGGAGAAACTATAGACCTAGAGGAGAAACAGTAAATGACTGCTGCGTGCGTGCGCGTGTGTCTATGTGTGTGCACGCTTGTGTGTGACAGAGAGAGCGAGGGAGACAGAGAGAGAAAGAGAGAGACAGAGAGAGAAAATAGGAATGGATATATTCATACATGTCACAAAACACAACTTAGCATGAACTAGGCTTCATTTGATCATCAAGATACAGCAGAAATACAGCACAGTAATTGGTTCAACTGTCTCATAGCTCAAAAAAGAACAGTATTATTACATATACAATACATAGGTATGAGTATACTGTGGTTGTGGGTAGACCAATGGTTTAATCGGTGTGTCATAGCACACAAGAATGTACCCTGAATCTTTCAACCAGGCTGCCAAGTTTTGACCCATGTGTGTAAATTATTTTTTCAATCATAGATGTGTGCCACAACATTGCTACCAACCTAAAAAATGTGGAAATAAGTTATTTAGCCACTTGGTGTCAATAGGGCAAATTATTACTCATAAGAGGTAAGAGGCACAGAAAATTTCAAGTCAATTTTTCTAAGAGAAAAAATGTGTGTTCACTGGATAATGCTAGAATTTTTTTTCCATTTTTCCAAAGCTTGATTTGAAAAGAAAAAATAAAGCTCAACTCCAATCTTTTAAAATGTCCTGCCAAAAATTCTGGTGTTTGAAAGTCTTCCACAACAAAAAAGGTTAGATGGGTTAGATGAGGAAGAACTGGAAAGCTATCTCGGGGAGAATATGAGGTTTCTCAGGCTGGGAAAACTGGGAAATACTGGATTAGAAGTCTTTTTTTGTAGTTATGGCTATCTCAATGCTAGTGGCCCTCACCGCTCACTCACATCTTTCCACTTTTACATGAAGCATTCAAAGTACTCTGAAACCCATATTTTACACGTAGATTGCTGCTTTTATTTAGAATCAGTGTCCCTCCTCATAAGAACAGAAGATCTTAAAGGAAAATTATAACCTTGAAGAGGTAACATATGATCCAACAGACTTTTAGGAGGTTGCACTGAGCAATTCTGGGGCTTTTGACCAGGCAATGTAAGTATTCCTGTCTGGGCCAACCATTCAAATCCAGAGAGGTGTGGGGGAGAATTCCTTTGTTCATAGCAATGGATGATTCCTGAGTTTTAAATGGATGATTCCTGAAAGTTTTAAATCCAATGTAATGGGCAGCTAAGCATTGTTCACCTGAAGATTCAGGGTTTGAAGTCTACATTTAGTCTCAGAGCTTTTAGGTTTAAAAGAAGGTAGGAGTGAAAGGACCAGATATCTGAATAACGATTTGTGCTCTCAATTTGCCAATAACCTAGTTATTTCTGCGAAGATGGGGTTCTCTCTTATTAAATGATAGTTCACTGAGACTTTTCTAATTGGTTCGAGTTCTCCTGAATATCACTTAAAAACTACCGGTATGGTGGCTCACACGTATAATCCCAGCACTTTGGGAGGCCGAGGCAGGTGAATCACTTGAAGCCAGGAGTTTGAGACCAGCCTGGTCAACACAGCAAAACCCTCTCTCTCCAAAAAATACAAAAATTAGCCCCGTGTCGTGGTGCGTGTCTGTAGTCCCAGCTACTTTAGAGGCTAAAGCAGGAGAATCGCTTGAACCTGGGAGGCAAAGGTTGCAGCAATATTATGCCACTGTACTTCAGCCTGGGTGACAAAGCAAGACTATGTCTCAAAAAAAAGAAAGTCCATTCTATGTACATCTCTCTTCCTTGGAAAACCTCATTGCTATAGTTCTCATTTCAAAACATTGTCCAAGGGATCTTGATGATGCTATTAAAAACAAAGACCTGAAGTTGGCAAAAACTTTAGTGATCTCAGATAACCCTGACTCAAACTACAGCACCTCCCCACCCCTACCTTCCAACGTAAGAATAAAATTCTCTTTTCTTTCTTTTTGATCTTCGTATTTCCCTGTTTGATAATGCCTGTGGTCTGGGTTCACTTAGATCAGAGTTTCTAAAATTTTAGAAGTTTTTAAAACTGTAATGTGCAACAGAATCATCTGGAGGGCTTATTAAATACAGACACTGGGCCCCGGGCCCAAACCCCAGTGGGTTTTTCAGTGGGTCTGAGGTGGGTGGAGCTGACATTTTGCATTTCTAATGAGTTTCCAGGTGCTGGTAAAACTGATGTGGCTGATATGGGGATCACACTTTGAGGAACACTAAATTAGATGCTTAAGCATGAAAGGTTAAGACATGTCTAAAGACCGAGGTCCAGTTCACAGCCAAAGTTTTAGTTTCCTACACTACACGTCTGCCTTCATTTCAAAAGTTCTTGGTAGAAAGTACCCTCATAAAGGTCTCTGGTTCCCTGGACTATCCTGCCTTCCAATATACTGAGGAATCCTAGAGAAGGAGGGTGCATAATGCAGACACATTCATTCATTCCAGGGTTCAGCAATACTTAATCACAGGAAGCTCTGAAATTTAGCCTCCATGGTTCAATCTGAAGTTCATTTTGTAAAAATCACATTTAAGCACTTCATTTTATAGATGAAAATCCTGCACCAAAACAGGTCATGGGACTTCTCCAAAGCCACGATACTGGTAGAGACGGGCAGAGCTGCCCCTAGAATCCAAGCTTCTTGCCTGGTCAGCTTCTAGTAAAGAGTCCTCTAACAGGCCAGGCTCCCTGATCAGATGTCACATTTTAATCATCCATACCATATATTTTCCTCATTTGAACAGAAGACTCCTAAAATATAGCTTGATAATAGCAGCTATTACTATGCATGCATTTTAATGTGAACAAAAGGTATCAGTGAGGTTTTTTTTTTTAAAGCATCACCGTTCTATTTATACTACCTTTTCAAGTATTTATAGGTTACAGATTACCCTTAAGCATTCTGATCTTAAAAGAGTAACCAACACTCTAAATGACTATTATTCTCAGGGGATAAAGACAATTCATTTTGTAATCTTTTTGTCTTACATCATACATAACTTCTTGTATCTTACTGAATCAGGCTTTAATTGTAGGTGGATTCTTTTGAATCCATTGTTTAGCTATGCAAAATTTTTTTAGCAATTAGAAGCAAGGCAAAATGTTCCTTCCCCTTACTTAATAAGACATTATTTCAAAAGAAGGAGTGCAAAGATTGAAGTACTATAGATCATAACTTAACTTGGTATATGACTATGACAGATGAGAAAGTTAACTTCCCCCACCCCCCACCAAAGTTTCTTTAGCAATGCACTGAGATACAAAGACTTCATGAGAACTTAAATTGTTTCTTAATGAAGAAATTAATTTAATTAGAAGGTATAACATGGAATTTCATTTTCTAATGGGCCTCAAACACAAGCGGTTGTAAAAAGTCATTTTGAGATCAAAATGACTTTGGGTCTGGACTGGTTTTTGCCAGCTTGTTACCAGCTAAGAAATCAGCCATTTATTCCTTAGATGGGTCAGAAAAACTAACATCCTTCCCATGCTGGACTCATCCCAATCCACAAAATGTTAAAACCCAACCATCCTCTATAAAACTTATGTAACTGAAACTTTACTTGCTGAAAATTTTTGCAGGAGAAAGTTGAACACGTAAGGTTTCAGTTTTAAAAAGGCAGCCCACTATCTCACCATGAAAATGTAAATGCATATTAGAAATAATTCACTCAACATTAGTTAATTTTTGTGAGTCATTCTCACTAACTTCTTGCTAATGATCTGTCTTGGCAGCAAATGGTTCCATCTAAACTCCTCTTCAATGCTCCTTTATTCATTTCAAGGAAAGCATTTAATAACGGGCAAATGGCAGATAATTAGGCAAAACACCAAAAACTTGCCAGTCAACTCCACAGAGAAATTGTCTCCCTTCCCCAATAAGTTTCCAATGAGAAAGGATCAGAGAGTTCATTAATGTGTAACCAGCCTGCAGATTCCAGGACACCCACACATGCAGTAAGTTGCAGGCTAATGATTAAAGTCCACCTCATAAACCAAGAAAGGTCAACCTTTCTAGCTGTCAAGAAGGTGATGACTTGAACCACAGATCAATCACCATTCACATCAAAGAAGAGGTGAAGCCAGTAAGACAAACCCAGCTGGAAAAACTTTGTCCCTTTATTTGATTAAAAAAACAAAAACGAAACCCATTACTTCCTTCCCCACCCCATTCCATATTGCAAAATGTGGCAAATACTTTATCCTAATGAACTTTCTTTGGAAACCAAATCAAACAATACCAGACTCTATACAAACCGTGGTAACACACTACCTGTGCTAGTAATGGACCTGAAATGAAGCTGAAAATGGGATGAGAATTTAACTCTTAAGGGAAATTCTTTTTTAATTCCTCACCCAAACCTGTAATTTAAGTCTGTGATTTAAATATCTTTGATTTATTAAGTTATTTGCACTAGTAATTACTACTTTTAAAACTCTGACAATCTTTTCATATTATATAAAGTAAAATAAATACATTAACAATCTGTATTAGTCCATACTCACACTGCTATAAAGCACTACCTGAGACTGGGTAATTTATGAAGAAAAGAGGTTTAATTGACTCACAGTTCTGCAGGCTTAACAGGAAGTGCAACAGGGAAGCCTCAGGAAACTTACAATCATGGAAGAAGATTAAGGGGAAGCAAGCACCTCTTACCATAGCAGAGGAGGAAAGAGAGAGAGTGAAGGGGGAAGTGCCACACACTTTTTAACTATCAGATCTTGTGAGAACTCACTATCACAAGAACAGCAAGGGGGAAATCTGCCCCCATGATCGAATCACCTCCCCCCCAAGCCCTTCCCCCAACATGTGGGGATGACAATTTGACATGAGATTTGGGCGGGGCACAGAGCCAAACAACATCACAATCCAATTTGGATGATAGCTGCTACAGTAACTGTAGTAGACTTGCAAAATAGTAACAATAATTGTCTTGTCAAATGGAGGCTCAGTGCAAAAGATTAATATGTGCCAATGAGTGAACCACAGAGCCAACCATTCATTACCACATTGCTTCCACTAAGTGAAAGAAAGTTACAAAGTAAATGATGTGAAGACTCCACAGCCCTTTTCCTTGAACTCTACTGGTCATCTGTTCTGTTCCACTTCTAGAACCTTCTGTCATCCAGGTCTGAATCCCTCCCACCTTTTAAAGGCACTTTTCTACCTGCTGTCTTGTAGTTCATGTATGTTCTTATCTCCCAGACTATAATAAATGCTCCTTGAAGGCAGAGACTCTTCTGTGGAACAAACATTGCCTAGCATAGCACCCTGCATGTAATACATTTACCAGGGAGCATACCTTGCATAGCATATCAATATTGCTTTCACATGGAGTTTCTAATTCAACCCTCCCAGAGACTTGGTGACATGGTTTGACAAAAGCTTAATGATTTGCTCATGACCTGAAAACTCTTTCAGAGCAGAGGTAGAACTGAATGTAGGACTTCAAATGCCACACTCACATTCACTGATTTTCCCTTTACTACCAAAGCAAGCACTGGTCTTACCTCTCAAGCACAGCATCACCTATCAGCAAGCTTCATGGAAGTCTATGAGAATCTGCCTGTTATCAGGTCTGCACCACACTCTCTTTTGTGGACCAATATCCTCATGGAGTTAGATCTGAGTTTCTCAACCTCAGCACTCAACATTTTCCATGGATAATTCTTTGTCGGAAGGGGCTGCCTTGTGTACCACAGTATATTTAGCAGCATATGTGACTTCTACCTATTAGATTCAAGTAGCGGCCTCATCTCCCAAATTGTGACAATCAAAAGTGTCTCCAGACATTACCTAACATCTAGGGGAATGGGGCAGGTGGGGAGTTCAAACCAGCTAGGAACCACTGGGCTGTTGCAGAGGCCAGGTTTACCTATCACGGGGGTGGGCATACAACCCAAATTGTCACCCGGAGCATCCAACACTCTGCCCTACTCCCTGATTAGTCCATGAGTATATGCTATCAAGGCAGGGCCAATCAGTAGGTGTTTTTGGTGGAGATGGCATTGGTAAGAACACTGGAAGAGTGAGAAATCCTCACTCATGAGATCATGGCACTTTGTAGTTTGGTTTATACTGGTTTGACTTGAGATGTTGAATCTTGCAACCCAGAGAGGCCTGGTAATCTATCCACTGCATCACTGTAATGCATGAGGTCCAACATGGGCTTCCCTTCCCATGAGTGAAGCATAGAGTGAAAGCCCAAGTCCTTTTCCAGATCAGCATGCTCTTATATACACTGGCATTTCCTGCCTTGTGCTAATATAAGTGCTGGCCCCTCTGCCAGAGATCCTCCCCCAATGCCAGCATGCCTCACTTTCTCCAGTTCTAAATTCAGTGTGGCCCTCCCTGACATTCTCTTTGCAGGAACACCCCCAGCCCACCTCCAGCAACACAGTAGTCACCATCTGACATGTTATATATTTCCTTATTGTCCATCTTCACCCATTAGACATCATCAGATCGTGAGGGCAGGGACTTTGTCTCCATTGTGCACATGTTGGGCGTGCAAACAGGTGGGCAATAACTATATTTTGATTAAATGAATGAATAAATCAATCAATCCAAAATGTGGTTTGAGGCTGGTTATCTTCATTTCCATGAGCATAAGGCTTAGCAATTTCAAATATTTAAATACAAGTCAACACCATCTCTGTTCCAGGTAGTCCCTCCTGTAGGCAAACACAAAGGATCGCAGTCCACCTTGAATCAGGAGAGCATCTAAGTGTCAAAACAACACCAGGAGCTCGCAGTTCCTGCTCTGTCACCGTTTCTGCACGTCCCCTCCCCCCTCCCATTCCCCACCACAGTAGGCTCCTCACTGGTTCTTCATCAGAGGGACAGGGAGGCAAGAAATCCAAGTTCCAACAAAGCAATCATATTACACCTAATCAGTATGCACAAGATGACAAATCCTGATGCAGCCAAATTTGACAGAAAAGGGAAAATTTCAGTATGGTGGGAGAGAGCCAGCCATGAGACTCCCTATCACATGTTGGTTGAGAAGCAGACAGTTCATTTTGCATTCAGGGCACAGGAGAAGCATGGACAGACATCAGAGTTTGGGTCTAGCTCACGTCTCTTATTCAGTGCCTTTCATCTGGATTTGCCAGTCTCAAGTTTTCCATTTCTGAATCTGTATCTGGGCCCCTTCATCCAGACTGGGGTTTCCCTTCCTGCACAGTAATCTAGTTATATTTGGTGACTTACACTAACAACATTTCACATCGCGACTCCTTGTTCATCAAATACTCAACAGATATTTACAAAGCTCCTATTACATGCCAGGCTCTGTTCTAGGCTTTGAGGAAACATCAATGTACATGGGAGGTAAATGCCCTGATGTACCACCTAAGAACGGGGGGTCCACTTTGCACGTGGACATCATTTACTGCCTGTCTGGTCAGACCTTCCTATGGGTGAATTAACATTTTGGTGGAACACACTGGAGGCAAGGCAAAGTGATTCAGAATGCATTTCAATCAACGCAACATGGCCTAAAAAAAAGTAATAAGCATAATCTACACCCATACTTTAGTACCTGATAAGGTTGTTGGGAAGATTAAATGAAGTGCTTCAAATAGGAAACTAAAAATGAAAAATTTGAGGCAATCACCACGATTAGATGCTCTGAAGCAAAAAAGCTTATGCAAATCACCCCACAACCCCATAATGGCTCCTGTACCAACTCTCGTTTCTCCCAGGAAAGTTCAAACTTGGTCACCACTGAATATGTCTGTTCAGGTCAACCACACGCTAGAAGAGCCAGTTGGAAGCATAGCCCCTCTGCATCCCTTGGGTGAACTGTTGGACAAAACTGAACATAAAATCAGAAGCTCTTAGCTGATGCAGAAACAGAGTGGTGGGTATGAGCCAGCATCATCCTAACATTGATACTTTACTTCTAAAAAGTGGTTTCCTCCAAGGCAAAATTGGTTATTTGGGGTCGATAGCACTTTTGCCACAAGCAGCAAGAGCTTTCCCCTATGCTTCATATAACTTTTCCCTCCTAAACCAGGACCCAGGAAGCATGATGGTGGAAAGAGGCATGGGAGTCAGAAACTTTTGTGAAAGACTTGGTTATGTATTCTGGCAAGTCATTTCCTTTCTCTGGATCTTGGTTTCCTCTGGGGTAAAACCCCACTGGATTAGATCAGGGGTCAACAAACGTTTTTCTATTAAGCGTCAGACTAAATATTTTAGGCTTTTGGGCCATATAGTCTCTGCTATGACTATTCAACTCTGTCCTTGTAGTGTAACAACAACTGAAGACAAGATAAAAGTAAATGGGCATGGATATATTGCAGTGAAAGTTTATTTACAAAAACAGGATGCAGGCTGGATTCAGCCAGAGAGTCATAATTTGCACACCATTGGATTAGATGATCTATGAGTACCTTCCAGTTCCAATTTTCCATAACTTGATTGTATAAATTCACTTCCCACTTGACCTTATAGAAAGTCTTAAAGGCTAGAAATCCTAGGTTAAAATTAAAAGCTCTGGAAGTAACAGCTATCATTTATTAAGTGATTGCTGTATACCAACTATTATACTAATGGCTTTAATGCGGTTTATCTCATTTCATTCTCAGGGTAATTTGTTGAGGTAGATATCATACTTAATCCATTTTATGGGTAAAGAAGCTGAGTCTTCAGCAGTCTAAATTCACTCTACATCATATAACTGGTAAGTGGCAGAGCTAAAACTGGAACTGATGTCTGACTCCTGAGTCCTTGTTCAAAAGTATTAAACTGAGGGATTATCACACAGCTGTTCAGACACCTACCTCTGCCGGCCACCCTACCCGCTTCCCCAGTTACTCTCTCATGAACCCTCAAGAAGTTCACATGAGAAATCCTATTTTTGCATGTCACATACATTAAAATCCTGGCCTAAAAATAACACCCAAGTTCACTACTCCAGATGATGAATTGTTTTTTAAAGCATAATAACTGGTTGACTGGTTCAAGACCTTATGGTGGCTAGAATACCTTCAACATGCCTTATTTGGAAGGTAACCACCAGACAAGAAGTGCTGGATCTGCTGACGGAATCTGCAGTCTCTCATCCAGGCAAACACAGCCCTATTTAAAGAATTCTTTAAACTAAGAAGGGGGTGGAAATCAAGGACTTACTTCTTACCACAGTTTATCACAGTTAAACTAATCATAAACAAACTCTCAAGAAACAGTGACCTTGGGAAAAAAAAATCAAAGGGTAGCATGGAATGTGCATGAGATCCTCTGGCCAGTGTCACGGGAGGCATAACAAGGTGAGGCGCCTGCTGGAGCTCCATCAATGGCTGTGCACTGTCTCTCTCTGAAACCTCAACAGAGTTTCCCTGTGAGATGGGTGATTACGAATGCAGTCTCTTTGGGGCCTTCAGATGGATGGAGGTTTGTAATAACACAGGTATATATTTCGGCGCAGCCACAGCTCCCTTCCTCTTGCTTGGTGGCAGATGCTGCAATCTCCAGAGAGTTCCAGTGTCCACAGCAAGCACAGCAAAACTGTTAATGCAACAATTTGATAAATATTTAATGGCTCCTTCCTTAGCTTGCTGATGCGATTAAGCAGGAACCTCATTACTAAAACCTACTTTTGCCTCCTCTTTTATTTATGAGCTTGATTCCTTTACACTAACACACAGTCAGGTTTGGACAAATTAAAGTCAAGAATACGGTGGGAAGAGGAACCAACAACTCAATCCCAGACCATCAAAACTCAGTGCAAGTCAGCTTCTGGCAAGAGGTATTGTTCCTGTCTCCCAAGGCGACAGACAAGACTAAAAGGAGCTAGACAAGAAACCTCCTAGATGAGAAGCAGCCCCAGGAATACAGATCAGCTGTTTTCCTGGTGATGGTGATATTTGGAAGGTGAGCAAAAAGACAGGGACCTTCAATCTATTTCTCACTTCCTAAGGCCACGACTATTTATTATTAAAGTATATTATACATTTGACCAACAATAATTTATCTTCATGAATTTTTGTGCTTCCCACCCAAGTGGTCCTAGTCATTTTTTGAGCCCTGCTCAAATGTCATCGCCTCTTGGAAGCTTTCTCAATCCCTCTAGAGTCAAAATTAATCATTCCTTCTGTTGTAAACCCATTTGTTTTGCTGATAAGGTTAACATAGCTTTTCTCTCACAGTCAGAAATAGTACAGTTGAAAACGAATACTTGAGTCCAACTACCTGGGTTTACCCCTTACCAGTTGTGTGGTCTTAGGCAAGTTGTAAAACCTTTCAACACCATATTTACTTATCTTTAAAAATGGAATGATGATGATGCGCCTACAGGACTGTAGTGAGATCACCTGAGATAAATGCTCAGTACCTAGCAAGCATTCAGATACTCTCCCTAACAGATACATACATGCACATATGTATATAGAAAGAACCTGAAAGCTCCTATCTACCTCCTGCATCTTCCCATTTAGGATAAAAAACTGTGAGCCATGTTGGCCAAATTCCAGGCCAGAGTAATGAGTAGGGTCACTTTAAAAGGTCACATGCCCAGATACGACATTCTTTCCATGTCCCATGTCTTCCCTCCATGTACAAGTTTTCTCTATGTGTACATGCCTGAGCTTGTTGGTCACTGCACTTACGTCTCGGTCCATGTGACCAGAGAAAAAGTTTGGTAGAATCTCAAGATTTGCATTTACATTTAGGAGAGATTAGGAGGCCCTATGTAGGTTTCGACCTCAGCCATGTGTCCTGATCCAGCTTTTACAGGGCCCTCCACTAAAGGGGAATATTGTCATTCTTCCTTTTGGTTCTTTGGAAGCATCTTTGGAGGGAGCAAGGGTTTACACAAATCAAGCGCACACTTCATTCTTAACATGATGCATGTGGAACTCCTCACAGTGCTAGAGGGCAGATGCAGGGAGAGGGAGAGGAGAGTTTGGAGTTGAGCAGGCCTCAGTTCAAATCTCAGTTTGCTGGCATAAAGCCTCAGGGGAGATGGAAACCTCTCTGGCGCTCATTTTTTACTTACTGAATATGACAGAGAACTCTAGTTACTTATCTCAGTATCTCTTCTTCCTCCTCAGTAACAGGATTCCAGTTTTTATCTAAGCACACTCACAACTTGAGAAACAACTGCATTTTTCAGCCTCTATTGCAGGGATAGGTGGTCATATGTCCAAATTCTGGCCAAAGAGATGGTAGTAGTATCAGATGTGACAAGGTGAAGTCTCCTTAAAAGAAAGTATCTGTGTACTGCTTCCCTGCTTTTTTATTTCTTCTTGCCTGGAATGCAAACGTGATGGCAGCAGCTGAACTATGGAGCTACTCTGAGGAAGGGAGCCACATGCTGAGGTTGGCAGGGTAGGAAAAAAGCAAGCTGTGTCTCTGTGGCATAGTGAAGCTGCTAGACTAGCCCTAGACAGACACCTTTAAACTTTTTTTACAGAGAGACACATAAAGGCCTGACTCACTTATGCCACTATGGAGGTTTTCACTGTTCTGTGCAGTCCAACTCAATCATTACTTACATATAAGGCTCAGCCAGAATGTAAATAAAACTATGACCTGCAAGCCAAGTCCGGCCCACAGCCCGTTTCTGTATGGCTCACGAGCTAAGAGTGATTTTTATAGATGAACATTTGCAATTAATTTGATAATAGACAGTAACTATAAATCTCGCTTCCTCAAAAATGAATTCCATTCTTCTCATTAGTAGACCTGTATTTTGGAAAGGTTATACTCAATTATTATCATTATATTTTGAATTTTGTCAAAAAATCTGTGGAAATTTGTTTTCTCATTATACAAGTACCTACATACCAGTCTTGATTTTGCCTCTTGACTTGCATAACCTAAAACATTTACTATCTGGCTCTATACAAAAAAAGTTTGTTGACCCATGATGTAGAAAAGTCTCCAACATGCTGCTGATCATAAAGAAAATGCTCAATAAATGATACCTGCTACTGTAATTACATCTCCAAAAGAGCCTGGCACAAAGTTGCTCAACTATTTATTCATTTTTGTGAGATATGATAATCCTGTAGAAAAGTATGGCTTAACTCTTTGTTGAACTTAAAGAGGTAAAAAGTTCCCAGAGTCGACCTCACGCCTTCCAAGCATCTCCACTTTTTTTCCTATTTCAAGGACACTAGGCAAGAAAAAATAAACAGGACAGCATAACAAAGACACTTAGAATGCACTGTCTCCCATGTCTCCCTCCCCACCCCATCAGTCACATATGTGTTTTTAAGGCCACCTAACACAAAGGGATAAAATGAATATGACAAAGGGGTTTTTGGCACTGAGCCTAATTTCATTTAAGTTTCTCTGGAATGGTCCATCATATATTTCCCCAATAATTCCAGAATTGACATGTGTAAGTTGCCAACCTGGTACTCATTAATGGAACCCTGGACAAAGGCACATACATGATTCTACCATTCAACACATCATAGTAATGCTTCATCCAGGACCAAACTCAATTTTAGGATCCAGAAAAAGTCTCCCACACATGTATCACTAGGAGCTGTTGAAACATGAGTTTCAGCCTTCCCCCATTTAAGAAAAATTATTTGGCTGAGTTAAACCAGTGGTTCCTAACCTTTGTGGGCAATGGTGCCAAGCTTCTAGCTCATATTCATAGCACTCTGCCAGTCCATGCCAACTCCTCCTTTCTCCACCCTTCTGTTCCCAACCCTCAGTTGGACATGCTCTAATCTATAAGACAGTTTGGGCTGCTCCAAATCCCAGGGTTGGGAGTATGGAAGGGGAGTATAGGATCAGTTCAATGAAGGCCTGATGAAGAAGAAAAGGGATATGTGCAGGCCATCACGTCTCTCCTTAAGGTAGCCAGGGAAGAAAAGGCTGACTTGGCACTGACAGTGGGGGTGTGAGAAAGTGAGTGAGGTGGTCCTGAGTGGGATGCAGAAAGGTGGAGTTGTGTCTCTAGCAGGGCATTTACTCCTTCAAAATGACCACATCCAGTCCCAGCCCACTGGAAGGCAAGCCGAGAGGAAAGCCTTATGGAAACAGTGGTGGCTCAAAAGATTTCAATACATCAAGAGAATGGAGGCACGGCCAGTGGCTTGGGAAGGCAGTGGGTGGGCCAGGGGATGAGAACCACCCCTATTAATCAACTATTATCCTTTGCCCTGGTTTGAATGTTTGTGTCCTTCTTTCTCAAATTCATAGGTTTAAATCCTAACTCCTAAGGTGACAGTATTAGAAGATGGGATTTCTGGGAGGTGATTAGGTCATGAGAAATGAGCCCTCATGAATGGAATTAGTGCTCTTATAAAAGAGACCCCTAAGTGCCAGCTCTTCCCTTCTGCTGTGTGAGGACACAGCAAGAAGGTACCATCTATGAGCTGAAAAGCAGGCTCTCATCAAACACTGAACCTGCAGGCACCTTGATCTTGGACCTCCAAGCTCCAGAACTGTAAAAAAATCTGTTGTTTATTAGCTACTTAGCTTATAGTATTTTGTCACAGCAGCCCAAACAGACTAAGATACCCTTGGTTATAAGAAGCTGTCATGTTGCAAAGCATCTGAAGCAATTAGCGGGTGGGGGTGGAAGAGGTCTTGGATGGAAGTATTGTGGATTTTGTCCCAGCATTGCATGCACTCCCAAAGAATATGTACTAGAATGTCTGCAACAGCACTTTTTAAAATAGCCTCTAACTAGAAACTAACAAAACTCCCAGCAGCAACTGAATGAATACATTTTGATCTATTTAACAATAGAACCCCATAAAACAACTAAAATGAAGGATCTACAACTACACACAAGAAAACTACTGGATCTCACAAACAATGTCGAGTGAAAAAAGCCAGGCATGTAAGAGTACAGATTGTATAATTCCCTTTATGTAAGGTATAAAAACTGGTAAAATCTATGATGTTAGAAATCAGGAGAGTGGTTAGAATTAAGGAGATGGAAGGGGGAGTGCAAAAAGGGCTTGTGGGGCACTGGCAATATTTTATTTCTTGATTCTGTGTGCTGGTAACGTTGGTATATTTAGTTTATGAAATTTCACTGACTTGAACACCTATGATGTGTTTACTCTCCTGTATGGATATAATATACTTCAGTGAAAAAATCTAGAGGATATAATGTGGCCTTTGAGAGATCTGGAACCCTCAGTATGCTAATTTTGAAAGGATCCCTGATTATTCTTGGCCAGAGTTAGGCTTAATCACTTCATTTGACAATAAGACTCAAAGAAGGAACATGAAAACAGTGGCAGCAATGCAGCAGTAGTACAAATATACAACAATAAGCCAATATTTACTTGATGATAAGCACATCGTAAGTCACTCGTGACAAGCACATCACAAGTTTTATCTCATTTAATTTTATAATACCCCTACAAACTATTCGGGTATATCCTGCTTCATAGCTGAAGACACTGAAGTTCAGAAGGGTGAGGAAATAGGCCTGACTCCTGATTTAAATACCCTTTTTGCCTCTTTATGGGACTGAGGAGCTTGTGGCTAAGCGAGAACTTGATCCAAGTCTCTTGATGCTTGAGTCAATACGCCTCTGTGGTAGGTTGCAAAATGGCCTCCTAAAAATACGTCCATGTCCTAATCCCCAGAATCTAAAAATTATAACATATTTGGGGAAGAAGCCCTTGCAGATATAATCCAATTGAGGATTTTGAAATGAACAGATTATGTGGATTATACAAGTGGGCCCTCGATGTCATCTTAAGTATCCTTGGAGAGGCAGAGGGAAGTCTGACACATGCACAGAGGAGAAAGCAATGTGAAAATGGAGACAGATAGTGGAGTGATGCAGCTGTAACCACGGAATGCCAAGGATGGATTGCTGGCAGCCACTAGAAGCAGGTACAGACTCTTGCCCAGAGACAGCCAACACCCTGTCTTTCAAAGTTCTGGCTTTCAGAACAGTAAGAGAATAAATTTCTGTGGTTTTAAGCCACCAAGATTGTGGTAATTTGGTACAGCAGCCCTAGGAAATGAACACTCTCCCCATTATCTAAGCATCACACAGCAGCATCTGAAGAGTGCTCTACAAAATGACAACAGGTGTCCTTGAAAAACATCACAGAATCACACAGGTTTGGGAAACAATGTTAAGTGAGTTTCTTTATGATTGGACTTTTCAGGCCCTTTGTCATGCTTATTGTCCTTATGTATCTTTGAGAGGGAGATATGGTACCACAGACTTTTCCAAACTTGACCAGCCTCAGAACACACTTGTGAGGCTCCCCTGGCATGTTCTCAGAAGTGCTGCAGTATACCACGCTGAATGCACTGACAGGACTCAAGAGGGAACAAAGGCCTGAAAAGCTAAGAGTTATCACTTTGCCAAGCTCAGGATTATTCTTCTAAAGCCCCCTAACACAGTGCAGTAGCTATGAGGGCAACAGTTGGACTAGATAATCTCCATGGTGCATTCCAAATTGAACATTCTCTAATTCTTTATGTACAGCAACAGTTCTTGCCCATGGCAGACAGTGCTAATCAATCGCAGCACTATTTCCCTAAGGTCTGAAGGGACCGCTTTAATCCATTAAATCAGAGCTGCAGGCAAATAAAACCTCTGTTCTATTCCTGTCTTGGTAACTCAATGTACAGTTCAAATAAATAAACCATGGCTTTCGGGTTTTCAGAAATGCCTGTATTATTCTCTTCTTGTCCAGGGAAGGACATCCTCTTCCCCACCAATATTTGTTGATGTTTTTTTCCACTTTTAGAATATGCAACACTTTGCTCTAATTTTTAAATTAGTACTCCACCAATAACATTCAATGAGAGGTTGTGGTTTTTGGGGCTGGAGAGAAGAGCAAGTTTTGGGCACTAAACATACAGTTCAACCTTTGTTCTCTGGGAAAGATTCGACAGATTAAAAAAATATACATGTTTACTGCATTCTGAGTTCCAAAGCCATTTGTGGGAGTTGTAGTAGATCTTAAAAACTTTTGGATCTCACATCAATTCCCAGAACAGCTGCATCTGATCAGACTTCCTAGGCAGGAGAGTTCAGAAGCTTGGGATCTTCAGAGAAAACCATTAGCTGGAGGGTGCAATTTTTAAAAGGTGATGAGACACTCAGGCCTCGCTTGTACTCAGTGCTGAAATAACGCTTCCCTCCAAGGGGTTTACAGACCTCCACAAGGGCAACTCTCACTGTCCTGGTTTACGATTAAAAAAAAAAGGAAGGCTCAGAAATGTGAAGTGCATGGATTTAGCAGCGTTGGGAAGCACATTAATCTTTACATCCCTCAGGAAGTAAGAGGGAGATGAGGAAAGGAGGAGAGTGACTAATAAAAATCATTTTAAAATGTTTAATTTGCTAACAATTTTCTTGCAGTTGCTACGTTAGACACTGGCCAAGGTACCAGTTAATCAGTCGGCCAAAATTTATTTAGGGAATCCTCCTAGAAGAATGGTACTGTCAGATGGGATTTAAATGATGCAATCCTTGCCTTTAAGGGACAAGGAGGAGTAGGGACAGGCTTGTCATACTGAAAATAAAATATTTTTGATCTTGAAAAGTGCTTTGGAGAAAAGTTAGTATGATAATGTAGTCAAGAAAAATGTGGGCTGTGAAGTGTAGACATGGAGCAAGGCTAGGCAGGAAGTACTCTTGACAGAAGGACATTTAAGCGAAGACCTCAATGATGAGAAGACATTAGCCAGGCAAAGTCCTAGGGGAGAGCATTCCAAGCAGAAAGAACAGGAAGTACAAAGGCCCAGAGGTAGGCAGAAACTTGGACTGGCCTATGGCTGAAGCACAGGTGCTAGTAGCCAGGTAGGGAGATGCCCTGTAGGGCTAGCCGAGGGCTAGAACTTGCTAAGGTGTGACAATCTCACAGGCCATGGCTAAGTGTTTGAGTTTTGTCCTTATTGCAATGTGAAGCTGTCTGAAGTTGTTAAATAGGGTACTATTATGATGTGACTTAAGCTTCAGAATCCCTAGGTACTTGGGAAGGTTGTCAAGTAATCAAGGTGAAAAATGATGGCAGCATGGACTAAAGTTGTACCTGCGGAGATTGGAGAAACATATATTTTCTATCACATTTTTTTTACAGAGGTATAATTTACATATAGCAAAATGCATAGACCTTATATATAGCGTGTCATCAATTTGAAAAATGCCCATATCCATCTCTTTCAGGACATCAAACATGTTCAGCAACCCAGGAAGTTACCTCAAGTTCCCTCCTAGTCAGTCCTCCCTCCCTCTCACCCTCACCTGCTACAATTTGGGGTATATTTTTGAAGTAGAACTGAAAGGACTTATTCCCATTGGATTGGATATGGGACAGTAAGAGAAAGAGAAAAATCAAAGTTGCCAAAAGTTTTTAGCTCAAACAACTGGGTACCTGGAGGTGCCAATTGTTGACACAGTCAAGGTTTGAGGAGAGGAAAAAAGCTAGCACTGTGTTTTGACACAACAAGTCTGAGAAGCTGATTGGACATCTAATGAAGATGCTGAGAACAGATGTGTATATACGTCTGGAGCTCAGGAGAGAGGTCCAGGCTGGAGATGTGGCTCCGCTAGTGTAACATGAAGCCATGGGCAGGATGACGTCAACAAGGGAGCAATAAAGTTGAAAAGGACATGAGCAAGCAGGAAGGAGACAGAAGCGGCTGACCTGGAAAAAACAAAAACTAGAAGAGGAGAAAGAGCAGCAAAGGGAATGGGAAGGTAGGAGGAAGATAAAGCAGGAGAAGACAAAAAGTTACAGAAGGAAGCAAGAGGAGGGAATGATCCATTGAGGTGAACCATGCTGACAGGCAGAGGGCGGACTTGACATCTCTTAACATAGTTAACCCTCCCTAAAACTCTATAGGGTAGGAGTCCCAATTATTTCCATTTTACAGACAAGGAAACTGAGGTTCAGAGATGAAAGTGACTTGTCACACAACTAAAAAGTGGTGGAGCCACCATTTTGAAGATCAACAGCTTCCCCCAAGGGTGTTCTGCGCACATTAAGAGGTGAGGCTGAAAGAAGGTTCCAGGGTCACATTAGCACAGAACATGCAACATCAAGGCTAAACGGGTTTCTCTACTCCAGGCCTTCTTAGAGCCTTTGAATTGTGATTGCTCAAGAGGGAGATGTAAAATATCGTATGTACCACACACACACAGAACCTTTTTTTGTTTTCTTTTTTAGAAGAGCAATTCACAAAACAGCTGTTTCCAATATCACAGTTAGAGAACCACTGCTAGAAGGCCACATGAACAAGTTTTCAAAATCTTTTTAAACGAAGTCCAAAGCACCTCTCGGACATTGCATCACTTGTAACCAAAGGAGAAAGGGTCAACATGAGCATACCATTTTACGGATAATGAAGGCAAAGCTCATGAGGTTAAGTGGTTTGTCCTGTATCCACAATCCTGCAGCAATTAAGCAAGAAAAATCAGTCCTGGTCCATGTGCCCCAAAGAGTGAGAAAAATCAGGCCAGGCCAAGGGAGAATCAGGCAAGAAGCTTAAATGAGGTTTCTTTCAGTCTCTGCCTCTCCTCTTTACAATATTCCCTTTACATTCACTTTCCATAGGATTCTACCCAGAATAGGGGAGTATCCAAAGAATGGAGGAAAGGCTGTAAGTGGGCTCAGCACATGAGCATTAGGAAATGGTTTCAACTTTCTTGGGCTGTGTAGGGTGAGGTCTTGTGAAAGGATCCTATGGAAGGTATCATGGATTGGAGGAAAGAAAGTGGCACCTATATCTAGGTGGAAAGGGCCCTCGATGGAAACAGAACTGTCTTAAGCATTCCAAAAGCTGGGGAAATTAAAAGCACTTCACAGCCAACCAGCCTTGTCTTGGGTCATCTTGGTTCAGCACTTAAAGAACCCAGGCAAATCAGCTGGACACTCCTCAGCCACAAGGTTCTCTACCCCATGTGGTCTCCCTCAATTCTGTCATGGTGGATTGTCTAAATGAGGACCTCGTGGACTGCTGTCTACAGAGGGCCAGCATCCTAGAAAAGCAGCCTTTGGCAGAGTGGCACCAGGGCAGTGGAAAGGTGGTGACTAGGTACAAATCATAAAGAGAAGACCGGACCCCTCTAATTCACCAAGAGCAAATGCTTGAGAGCACAGACTGCATTTAAGAAGCATCCCAGGTAGAGGCTTGGAGTTGGACAGTTGAAGGTCCAGGTCCCCTGCATGGCCACTTGGTAGCCTTGTGTCCTGGGGGAGTTACTGAACCTCTTTGACCTTATCCTTCCTCATCTGTGAAATAGACTGGCTAATGGCACCAACCCCCATAGGGTTGTTGTAAGGATTTTTCAATAATAAAGAACAAACAGCAAAGAGCTTCTCAAGATAAAGTCCAAGGTTCCACCTGGATATTTCTGAAATGCAGATTTCAAGTCATACTACAGACCTGTGAAACAGACTCCCTGAAGGATACCCCTATGCACTGTTAAGTCTGAGAAAGACTGGTAACACATTTAGTCTGTGCTTGGCAAAAGCTCAGTAAGTTAACAGGCATCATTCTGTTTATTGCTGTTATCATTTATAATATGTCAAGATGAGATCTCTTCTGCAGCCTGGACAACTTAGTGTTCAAAATTAGAATTTATCCAACATCCAACTTAACAGATGTTCGCTCATCCCCAGAAGCCTGAACAAAGCCTCAATCATCAGAAAATATAAAATAAAATCAGTGACTAATTACAGCAGCCCGGGTGAATGTAGAGTAATCTTTTGCAAATGTTTCCAAGAGATCAAATAGTAGTTCTTTTAAAGAAAAAGGAGTAAGAAGCAAACTTCCAAAGATGTGATAAGCAATGTCACGTACACACTCCCTGTGGATTGGCATCTTGCCTGGGATGGTGCTTTGTGAAGAAGGAGACCCTAGTGACAGGTACAAAGATTTCTCTACACAAGCTGGCTGTTAAAAGTCAAATGTGAAGCAATTCTCAAAGGCCTCTGGGCTAATCTTACGGGGAGATCACTCATGAGTTTTCCCAGACATTGAGTCCCACAGTACCTGCGTCTGTTCCCTCTGCTACCCCTACATCTTCCATTCTTCTGGAAGTTGTCCAGATTACAATCTTTGCAAAAATGAGCCTTCCTCTGCTGGTCACACAGAGGAGCAGGATATGAAAAAAGAAATCACCAACAAAACAAAATGAAGCAAAAAGAAAACCAAAAAACTGCATGGTAATCAAATGCTAAGTATCCCAGAAAAGAATCCCTTGCCATTCAGATTTTGAGAAAATAAAAAATATCAAAGAAACTTTTTTGGAACATCACATTTAAACTCTCAATACAATTTCCATACAGTCTCATTATATTCAACTAGGATTACCATTCTGTGTTTTAGTAGCTAAAAAAATTATTCCCTCTGCTTCCTTTCATTGACATCAGAATATCACACTGGGTTTATATTCACCCAGTCCTCTCCTATTTTATGATAGTGCTAGGAAGTGCTTAATGTGACCGAATACTTTTCAGGAAAGCTTAAGAAAAATAGCTCGGGGAGCACAGCATCTCTGAGATTTGGTTTTCCAAATTATTTTTAAAAATCCACAGATCTCTGTACACAGAACTACACAAAGCAGCATGTGTGTCCCTCGATTGCCCCTTACCATCTTTTCATTGCCCATTTTCTGTACTGTTGATGCACTTCAGGGCAAACCCAACACAGAACCACTTAGCCTGCTCTGCAAACAGCTCTACAAAGACCATAAATGTCACCACCAAATTGGTGAGTGCTAGTTCAAACCTTTGCATCTTTCTCATTCCTTGAGACATCTGTGTCCCTAAGGATAACAATTCTGGCTTAAAAGAAATCTTGGGAAAAGGAGCCAAGAGTTTTTCCTGTTGAAGCTAAGTGGGAGGAGGCCAGTGGGGAAGTGGGCTTGATAAAACTGTCTCAAAAATAAGTTCCATCTTAAGAAGCTCACAAAGGGAATGAGAGAGTTATTTCAGTTTCTCAAATGGAAGTACAACCCCAAACATAAAAAATAAAAGGCTTGTTGATGGAGAGGCTTGAAAACCTCTGTGAGACTGAGGGTATCACTGAGGAAAGACTGCCTTGTAACAGAGCTTTCTTGTATTACACCCAAAGCTGTGTACCATCTGAGGCTGATTCAGGAAAATACTCAAATCTCCTGGTAATTTCCTGCAGACAGGACGTTTAATCATCTCGAAGCCTCCACCGCAAAAGGAAAAAAAAATAGCTAAACCAAGTGATTCACACTCTTAAAACGAATCTGCCTTCGGAACAAGAACCGTTTTCTGGTCTTGAAAAGCAGCCACGATTTGTTATTCTAACAAAGTGTTCCTTTCCTCCAAACAGAAATAAAAGTTACTCAAGGAGGGCTTGTCCTGATTTCTGTTCTGCATTTCTTGAAACTTCCATCCAGTCAACAGTTTCTCCTGGCAGGTTCTCAGAAATCCAGGGAGAGCTGGGTAGGCAGTGACTAAGAACATAGGATCATTTTTATATGCCTCCCTAACCCCCACTTTTTGGCCCCATGGGAAGATGTTTTATTGTAGGATGAGCAGAATTAGCTGCATATATAAATTCTTCACTGGCCAGCTCACTTGACACCTTTATCTGAATTGCCCAATGGGCTGGGAAGATTTGGCAATTGATGATTTGAAAAGGAAAGGCCAGATCTTCCCCAAGCGGTATTTGTTCTGTCTGTACAGACAGGGCCATGTCCATCTCTCTAATTACTCAACTAGCTGCACAGATAAAAACATCTGTGTACAGAAAGCAGGGAGCTCAAAGTATACAAATGATTCACACCACCTAAACAACTGCAAATAAAGGCCAGCAAAATAAGGTCTTCTAGAGCCAAAATAATTTAATATGGGCGGAAATGGAATTTGGCAACCACACATCAGACTCTGCTCCAATTTTGGAAGGCATGTCTTCCAGCTGCCTCATCTTACAAAAAAAAAAAAAAAAAAAAATGGTAAACTCTGACCCTCTGCATTCGATTCTCAACCTCTTGCTTAGGTACATACAAGTGAACAGATGGGTGGGGGCAGCTGAAACCACATCTTTTAAATCTTACCCAGCAGCTTCTTCCCACAATCTTTCCTGATTATTTTGGTTTTAACGTTTCCCAGGGCACGGCTCCCCAGGCACTCCAGATTTGTGTAATCCCAACCTTCACCAAGTCCTAACTCTTCCAGCATCTGAGAGGGTGCATTTGGTAATTTGAAGAGTAAGAACCCTCTTATCTCCAAACTACACACTCCCTCATGTAGAGCTAGGAAGGGCCAGGAGAGGGGACCTCTCCACCTACCCCAATTCAGAGAGAACATGTTAACAAATCCAGAGGTGCTTCCATCACTGAAGTCCACCAAGAAGCAAAGAAATGAATTTTTAGAGTTCTCAGAAAATAAACAACTTTTCTCTTTTCAGGGATATAAGCTCAAAATATAAAAGTATGTGGGAAGAAGTAAATAATGTTTTAAAGTAGATCTTTCTGGAGACTTCAAGAAATATTTTGAATAGAAAATAAGTCATTAACAGTAAATACCTTTCAAATATTTAAGGGAAAATGAATTCTAAGAGAATAAAGACTATTTAAAAAGCAAATCCAGGGATGTTTTCATGTTTCGCCTTAAGAAGTCCTAATATAATAATACCACCATCCCCTTGTGATATTATGATTACCACGTTGGTTAATAAAGTGGCTGCGCGAAAGGTGGCCGACAGTGAGACCCTCGACACCCAGTTCACCAGGTCCCCACCGCGGGGCCCTTGACTCCCCAGTGTCTGGGTGGCAAAGCGCATCTCTCCCAGAGCGTAGTTTCCAGCTGCAAGGCCCCTTTTTCAGGGGAGTTTCTGAAACCTGGAGCAAACGTGCCCCTGCGCCCCTCTCTGTGCTCCCGGCTATGGTGGGGGGGGGCCACTTACCCGGCTTAGCCTTGCATTGCTCCGACGCTGCGGCGCCTCCGCCGGCTCCGGGAAACTGGGGCGGGGGTGTAGGGGAAAGCAGGGGAAAAGGGGTCTGGAGACCCAGGGGCAGGGGTAGCGGCTGTAGCTAAGGAGCCCAGCAGGGCGTCGGCCGCCAACTGCCCGGAGCAGGAGGGGGCCCTCCAGGGGCTCCACACAAGGGGGCTAACATTCCCGGAGCGGCTCTGCTGTGTGCGCAGCTCCGGATCCAGCAAAATCACTCAGGTCCTGGGGAGAAGAGCTCCAAGCTCTCTGGGCTGCCTCCCGGCTGCTTAAAGGGACACCTCCCCACCTCCCACTTCGCTTATTGGTGAAAATCTCGAGCCACAGGCCAATCCTAGGCCTGTTCCCAAATTGAGATTTCAATCAAGGGAGCTATTACTTTAAAATTAGAAAGGGCTGATGGAGTGCTGAGCCACCTTTCAAAAGCAGACGGACACAGGCCCTCTGGCCCTCAGATCAGGGGTCCTGAGAACTGGCAGTGGCTGGAAGAGAGATTAGACTGCAGCGCACAAAAGGAACAGGAGGCACACTGACTCCTAGGCTTCACCCATCCTGTGGCCCTCCCTATCCACTGCTGTCCTTCAACGAGGCTCATCCAGTTTATCACAGACACTGGAGGCCTTCTCTGCTCTTGGTACTCCTAAAGCCTTTGCTTATCTCTTTTCAGCCACTCATCACATTTTCACGTTTTTGCTTAATCTGTCACTCCCTTTACACTGTAAATTCTACCAAGGTAGGGATATTTTTATCAAGACCTATCAGCCCCTACCTGGAAAGTGGTGAGCTCTCAGTAAATATTTGTTGATTGATTGAATGAATGAATACACCAAAGAATGAACAACAGAAATATGTCCACTGTTGGCTGTGACAGTACACTGTTAATTAAGAGAGCAGTCAAAAGGCCAGTCATTGATTTCACACAAAACTGTGTTCAGATACTAACTCTGCCTCTTACAGGTAGGTAACCTGCATTTTAGTTTCCTTGTCTGTAAAGCCTGATCATGAAATCTACCATCTCATAGGGTTGTAGTAAAGATTGCATGAGCTCATGTTTAGACTAGAGGATGTGCTGGGTCAATAACTCCGGACAAATGAATAGTCAATAGCTGTTGTTATTTCTGCAATTAAAATACATTTTCTGGAGATTTGGACTGAGTCTGACTGCTGATTTGACTTTGTAGTGAGCAGTTATTAATGAAACAAATTTGAATTTAGTGCCAACTCAGTGCCAGGCCCCATGCCAGGTATTAGGATCATCAATGAAAGATAAAGTCATTGGCCACAAGGAACCCACAAGTGGGGGTGGGGGTGGGAGGATGGGAGAGAAGGAAATAGAAAAAGTGAATTATGCTAAATGACATATGAGCAAAGACATATGTAAGGGAATGTTTATTGTAGGAGAGTTTATAATATCAAAATAACTGAAAACATAATTACCCAATAATAGGGGGCATGATTAGTAAACTATGGTACATCCATATAATAGGCTACTATACAGTCATGAGAAAGAATCAGAGCTAAGTGCAGCAGTATGCAGTGAGTGCCACAATGCACTGCTAAGTACAGTGCAGACAGTAAAAATATTTCTGCTTGCACAAAACATCTTCATGTATTATATGCACATATGTATGCTGTATATGCAAAAATTACTTCTAAAGCTATGCTTAAGAAAATGGTAAAGGTTATTATTACTGACAAGGTGATTTGAGGTCTAGGCAGATCTAAGAGGATAAGGACACTAACATTTCATCATATGTCCTTATATATTATTTGAAATGCTTTACCATGAGCTTGTAATAAGGTCCTGGTTCTGGCAAAATGGCAAATGATGACAACCCAAAAAATCTAACACTTCAAATACCCAGACATGCTAGATAAAATATAAAACAGTGCTTAGCTGACTTTTGAATGCTTAGCTGACTCACAATAAAGAAAGGAAGGCCGGGCGCAATGGCTCACACCTGTAATTCCACTTTGTGGGGCCATGGCAGGAGGATCACTTGAGACCATTAGTTCAAAATCAGCTTGGGCAACATTGCAAGACCCCATCGCCACACAAAATAAAAAATTATCTGGGTGCTGTGGTGTGCACCTGTAGTCCTAGCTACTCAGGAGGCTGAGATGATTGGTTTGGCCGAGGAATTCAGGGCTGCACTGAGCCATGATGGCACGAATGTTCTTCAACCTGGGTGACAGCATGAGACCTCATTAAAAAAAAAACAAAACAGGAACATACCAAGAAATAAAGAGGGAATTAAAAACAAGAGTAATACGCATGCAAAGTCATGCTGTGGTTAAGAGAGAGAAGAGTGGTTGGTGGCAGTCAAAAGGGTTGTCTTGGTTCCCTAGGGGCTAGGATTGTAATGCCCACACAGGAGAAAGACAGGGCCTTGGGACAAAGAGAAGCAGGAAGTTCTTATTTGTAGAAAGTCAAGAATATTCACTGAGGGCTGTACCTTCAATGAACAAACAGACTGGAAAAACTGACAGCCAGCTAGGTAAAACTTGTCTGCCGCTAACTATGTTCTGGGTGAGAGGGAAATGTTTTAACTGAGAATGAGAAACCCTAAGACCGTGCCTTTCTTGAGATTGCAGGAATAACAAAAGTCAAAATCAAGAAGCTCTGACTGAAAAATTAATATTAAAATTCGTCCTGTTCATGACATGCCAGGAATGCCTGATAGAAACAAATAAAGATTTCCCTGGCCACTTCCACAACCCAGACCACAACCAATCTGACAAGCACATGTTCCCACCAGTAAATTATACAATATCCAAGAAACTGATTTTACATGTCAACAAATAAAAGAATAAGAGGCTCAAGAATTACAGATCATAAAACAACTGAAATTCTGAAAAGGAACATGGAATCAGAAAGTTTATAAGGATTGAAAACACTGAAGCTAGAATTGAAACCCTAAAAAGAATGACATGATGACTGTTCCTCTCCATAGATCCACTAAAATTAAAAACTCAATGGATAGGTTAAGTAGACACTACTGAAGAGAGAAATGCAGATCTCACGACATTACAGAAATAAAGCACAAAAGGACAAAGAGTTGAAAAATATCTTAGAGATAAAGAGATACGGAGACTAGACTGAGAAGTCCCAATCTACGTATAGTAGGACTCTCACAGAGAGAGAGACCAGAGAAATCAGGAAGAGGCAATTACTGAAGATATAATGGCTGAGAATTTTCTGAAATTTATAAAAATCATGAATCCTCCCATTCAAGAAGCAAAGCCATACCAAACAGGATAAGCATAGAACATTTGCAAGTATTAATTATTCAAAAAACAGCAGTTAATAAAAAATGGAAGTGGGGAAAATGAAGTAGTGTGATAACGCAATTAACAGTGGTAAGTAGCAGATGGCACTTTGTAGTCCAGAAGAGAGGCAGCTTCTGCCATCCCACATATGGACTCTATTTTCCTGAAGTATCTTGAAAACTTAGCTGTATATTTTCTATGGTGTCCAGGCGTGCAGGGCAAAGTGGTTGAGCTCTCCTGGGAAAGATGCAGCCATCAAACAAAAGCAGCAAAACCCAGAAAACAAAACCAAAAAACCCCAAGTCCTTGTCATCAGGGATCATACTCTGGTAGTAGAAGCAGCTATCACAGAATAGAGAGGATCATAACCAGGGAATAGAAACTATGGAAACTCAGAGGAAGAATGTTTCAACTAGCATTGCAGGGAGAGGTGGTGGCTCAGGGAAGGCTTCTTGCAGCAAGTCACATCTGCCATGAGGGACCTGTTATCTTTAGGGAAAAGACTTTAGAATCAGGCCTGCCTTTAAATCTCAGTACTGCCACTTACTATCTTGTGACTTTGGCCAGGTTGTGTAAATTCTCCAAGCTTCATTTATCTCATCTGTAATGGAATTCAGATCACTAGTCCTGGGGCTGTTTTGAGAATATATATTAAGCATGTAGCAGAGTGCCTAGCCCATAATTAATTTCTACTAAACAGGTATACAATATTATTATTAGATAAAATTCAGTGCCTGGGTAGAAAAAAAAATCCCTTCTGTTTCCAAAGATGATTCTCTTCTAATAGTTAAAGACAGAGACTTCAGTCTGTTTTCATAAAACTACTCTGAGAAATATAAATTGTTTACTGAGTATCTACCATATGAAAGACATATCATTGTCAAAATACAGTTATCATACCTGGTCTTTTCCATACAAGAATTTAACATCTATTCCAAAAATACAACTAATAAAGGCTACATATGTTAAGTGTCAAATAAATTATTTTCTCCAGTGTTAAATATTGAATCTGTGACAGAATTCTTGTCCTTATCATTAAACCTTTAGATTCCCAATTACACAAGTTGAAAGAATTCAGAGTCAAGCAGGAGAAGTATTAAATGGACCCTCCTCAGAATTCTTCAATATGTTTGTGAATGATTGGGATGATAGATGGAGAGAAAACTTGTAAAGTCCAGCCAATCATCGCTGGGCAGTGCCAATGCCTGGTGGAGAAGAACGCAAAGCTATGTAGCCAACCTGAAGGAATGGCCTAAACTAAAGTGAATGAAACTCGGTAGGGGCAAAGGTTGTCTCTGCCCTTTGGAAGAAGCACTGAACTATACAGTCTTAGAGAGGAAAGGATTGGACAAGTACATGCTCTTCCATTAATTTCTTCATGTACCATTTAACAAACATTTATATAGTATCTACTATGAGAACTAGTTTGTCAGGTCTGCTGGGTAGACATGGAAAAACAGGATTAAAACACAATCCCTGTCTTCAAGGAGCATAAAATGTGGTAATCTAAGATCCTCTTTACTTGAAACAACAAGGGCCTCTGACATTCTTCCTTCTACTGTTCAATGAGTACCTATCTTTTATAACCCTCTTGAGTATACTCCAGGGAGTAAACACCACTTGTTTCACAATAGAAATAGATCTCATGTCTTGGGCTAGCATCAATTGATTAGTAGTGGCTTCCTGGAGTGCTGACTTGACAAGAAGTCATCCTGCATTGGCAGGAAAGCACACTATGATTGGTTAGTGATGTCTGTCATGTGGATAGAAGAGGAATGACAGCATTAATGCTATAAATTTGACATCTTCCATCTAGTCCAACCCCCTCATTCCACAGATGAAAAAACAGAACAGATCTTTCCTTTTTCCTGTGGCATTTAAATTCAGCAACACTAGCAAGGGCAACCGAGGAGAACCTCCATATCTGAAATGTTGCTGAGAGAGAAAAAAATCTATAGCTTAGAATATTTCTGATGAGCTTTTAAGATATGAACTCAAATCCTTGAGCAGCCTTTGTATTCTGCAACAAGCTGACTAAATGGAGAAAGCTAGCAACTTTGATCTCCCTATTAGCTACAAAGTGCATCTCCCTCCACATATATGAGATTATATTAAATATACATAATTTGAGGATGCTTGAGAATTTAAAATGCATTGAGGGACAGAAATGTCTATAAACTGAATATATTTCAGAAACACAAAATGAATAAATACATAAAACAGCAATTAACATGTTATTTAGTAAAGGACAAAGATTTTTATCATTTTATTCTATTAAATGTTATAGATATCATCAGTCAAACAAAGGAAAAGAAAAGCTCTTATTTATTTCATACAGACACTTTATATCCTGGGGATTCTGTAACAGTAACTAAGGAGATAGGGTTTGTCCCCATTCAGCAGGTCTACGCCCAATATATCAACACTTACAACCATCACCTAGTCCAATCACAAAGAATCCAGGCTCCTTGGCTGCAAAGAACAGAATGGTACAAATGGACAACAGATAAGCAGTAAGTCCAACCTCAGCCTCACTCAGATACAAAGAACAAATTGTAGCATTTGATTAATATGCCAGCTCTCCTTTCATGCCAGTTGCAAAGTGAATTTTCTGGAAAACCAACTCCTTGAGAAATAGATCTAATTAATTCAGTTATATAAACTCCAATGAAATATTAGGGGGAAGGGACAGGAGAGAGAAAGTGAGAGAGAAGGAGGCTAGGAAGGAAGAGGAGAAGGAAGAAAGGAAGCAAGGAAGGAGGGAATGAATCAAAATAAGTGAGGAGGTTATGAAAAGGATGCTCTGGAGATCCTGGGTTACTTTAAAAACCCAAAAGGTATATTCTGACTTAAGATAATAGAAATCATATTTGTATTTCAATCAAATGCCCTATTGAAGGTATGGATAAGAAATTAGAAGATTGCCTACTCAAACAACTCTGTAATGGATACATTTGTTAGACTAGTTTTCATCCCCTTCCAAAGTCAGCCATTAGCATATCACCTTCAGTGTATCTGCTAAATCTGCTTTCACTAAGTACCACGTTTGTCATTTGTCTTATTGACGATACCTTATATTATTATTAACAATAAACAAATTGTGATTCATTCGCACAACGAAATAGTACTACTCAGCAGTTAAAAGGAAATGAATATGGCTGGGTGTGATGGCTAACGTCTGTAATCCTAGCACTTTGGGAGGCCGAGGGAGGTGGATCACCTGAGGTCAGGAGATCGAGACCAGCCTGGCCAACATGGCAAAACCCTGTCTCTACTAAAAGTACAAAAAAATTAACCAGCTGCAATCCCAGCTACTCAGGAAAGGTGAGGCAAGATAATCACTTGAATCTGGGAGGCCGAGGTTGCAGAGAGCTGAGATCATGCCTCTGCACTCCAGCTAGCCTGGGCGACAGAGAGAGTGGGACTCTGTGACTCTGTCTCAAAAAGAAAAAAAGAAAGAAAGGAAGGAAATTAATAGATGCAATGAGACAGATGAATTTCAAATATATTATGCTATGTGAAATGAGACAGACTGAAATGGCTATATACTGTATGATTGTAGTATATGACATTCCAGAAAAGGCAAAATTATCAAAACAGAAAGCAGATCAGTAGTAGCCAAGGGTTGGGGATAGCAGGTGAGGATACTTGAGAATTTAAAATGCACTGTGGTGTCGGGATGGGGGGCAGAAATTTCTATAAACATACAGGTAGCATGAGAAAATCCTGGAAGGTGGTAGAAGTGATTTGTACTCTTAGTGTAGGAGTGGTTATATGACAGTATATTACCCTATGCATGCAGTATATTACTGTATGCATTTGCAAAAACTCATGCAAGTATAAACCTAAGAATAAATTTTATTGTATGCAAATATAAAAAAGTGAAAAACAAAAACAGACAGACAAAACTCCAAAACTTAAAATCATCCCTTGTAACATTTTGGTTTTAATTATTCCTGTATTAGTATTTGCCTGTTATCTTACTTGCTTTTATAAAGATGTTTAATGAATTGCTCAAAAAATAGTTCACACTATACTGTTGCCTGCTAAAAACTGTGAACCTCAAGTTGCTCTTGCTTCATTAGAAAGGGAAATGAAATTTTAGAGGTGTGTCAACACTAACTCTCAAATGAGACCTCCTCCTTGATGCCTTACAAGGTTTGGAAGACTGAAAAGAGAATGTTTGTAACTCAATGTTAGTTACTGAACTGACCCTGCATTCCCTCACCCATCTCACCCTTTGGGAAACAGTGTTATAGATGGGGAAATCCATGAGGGAAGGGATGACACCCGTCTTATTGTTCACATCATCCTCAGCATCTACCATAGCAGGCACTTGATAAATATTCATAAAATAAGCATGTGAAACATCTCTGCAGTGTCTCACATCCACCCTCCAGGTGAGAAAACTCCTGAGACAGCAAGTTTCATCACCAGCCAGCATTCCTCCACTGCCGGTCACAGAGCAAGTCCAGCCCCTCTTCCACTCACTGTCCTTCCAATCCTGAGCCTTGTCTTCAAGCAACTCAGTTCTGTTAACTGCTGCTTGTGGGATGTGGTTTCAAACCTTTTCACCACCCCAGTCACTCAAGATGTGACATCCAATTAAACAAGAACAAGGACTTATTGTTAATAATGTCAGGTGAGATGTGGTTAGGTAAGAACACATCCGTGCTTTCCAAAGAAACATGTTTAAATATGTAAGGCTAAAATAACACAATGTCTGAAATGTGCTTTAAAACATTTAGCAAGGAAGCAGGAAGGTGGGATGGATGAAAGGAAGTCAAGCAAAAGGAAATTGGGACATAGAATAAAATGTAGCCAGATTTCGATAATCATTAAATCTGCTATGCTGAGATGCATTGTACAGGTCTCTCTTTTTAATTTATTTTAGAGACAGGGTGTCACTCTATTGCCCAGGCTAGAGTACAGTGGCATAATGATAGCTCACTGCAGCCTTGAACCTCTGGGTTCAAGCCATCTTTTCACCTCGGCCTCTGCAGTAGCTCAGACCACAGGCACATGCAACCATGACTGGCGAATTTTAAAAATTTTTAGAGACGGGGTTTGGCTATGTTGCCCATGCTGGCATCAAACTCATGGCCTCAAGTGACCTTCCACCTCAGCCTCCCAAAGTACTGGGATTACAGATGTGAGCCACTGCACCTGGCCTGTATTGTTCTTTTGATTTTTCATTATGTTTGAAAATGGTCTTAGTAATAAAAAACCTTCAAGCATGATTTGTCCAAGGCAGGGTGGAGTGGGTTTATACTCTCCTCATTCCCAACACATGATTTCAACACCATATTAATTTGATAAACACTGAACTGTTGACCAAAACCTGTTTCAGATTAGTTGTTTTAATTTGTGGGGTTTTTTGTTTTGTTTTGTTTTTCTTTTTCCTCTACACATCTCTCACTATACTCTGGCTATTCCACAGGGTAATTAGGCATCTGACTTCAAGTGTAGTTCTGTTCATTTTTAAATTTTTCATTCAGTCTTTCAATAAACAAATCAGTACCAAGGGCAAGTACCTAGATCATCCCTACCTGTGCAGATATTAGGGATTTGCAGTCTGCTTCTTACTGCCATGTACCAGTCATTTCATTCATTTCTAAATGTTGACTATGACTGTCTACCTAAGAACCACCCAGGGAATTTGACAATTCTGTAGATTTCTGGGCCTCACTCTGGGAAATTCAAATTTATTATGTTTGGAACAGGATCTAGGAATTGTATATTTAAAGCTTTCTCAAAACCAAACTAACATATTTATTACTTTTCCACTACATGATCAAGTAGGTTAGTAAACTGATAATGAATTCTAAAAACGGAATAGAATCTCTTGGCTACATTTGAGGGAGGGAAGGAGGGAGGAAATTGAAATATTTATATTATCTAAGTTTCACTACCCCTAAATTGAAAAAGCAAACATTCCAGGACAGAGGGGAAACAGATGCCTCTTAAGCTCTTCTAGTATTTCTAGAAGAGATAACTTGTATATATAGGAAATCTAGGTATCAGTATTTGCATTTGCTGGGCCTAAATATTGATACCTCTTTTCTTGGTAGTTGAGGAGTTTTTGGCCCTCTGTGTTAGGCACATTACTCTGGAAGTGTACACCACATTTGGTCATGCTGATGGGCATCCACTGGCTCTCTCTTGTGTGCTCTCTCTCTCTCTCTTTCTCTCTCTCTCTCTTTCTCCTTCTCCCATTCTCTCACTCTCAGAACCTACTGCCCTAAACACTATCCTTTATGTAATGTCTCATGTTGATAAACTACTATCCGGTCTGCCATTGACTATCTCCTGAATGGTTGCATGACTTTGTTTTGGGGGGGGGCTTTTGTTTTTATGATCTGTCTCCTCCCTGCCCCTGTGAAAAGCAGCACTAGGAAGATAAAGGTCATATCTTCAAGGCTCTCTAGAATTTCTCACAATGCTTGTAAAAATGCTAAGCTAATTGTAGACACTTAGTCAATCTTTACTAATTGATGGCCATAGGAGGTATTGCATGTTACTGTCAAAATTCACCTTCAGATTGACTGACTTTCAGCAACCTCCTAGCATTCAAGAACTATTAACATATCAGTAGCTACTTACATGAGAGTACTCTCTCTCAGGGTCAAGTGATGATCAATTACCACAAGCTGCCAATCATAAAGTCTCAAAGTTCTTTGCATTTTAGACTTGTTGTTGCTCCTCCCCGCTGGATATAAAATTTGAGGTTTCCAGTTACTTAACTCCTAGTTAGGAGACGGAATTTGGGAGGTTTCCAAAAGAAAGCCTTCCATTACCATTTCCCACTGAACATTCTGCCCTCCTCTGGAAGAGCAACAAAAGAATTTCCAGAATTTGCCTTTCCTAGAAAAATGATCAGCAGAGATAGAGGAATGTAGAGCAACTATTAACTAAAATATGTTAAATCCAAAGACATCACTTATCCCTACTGACCTGATTGCTCTTATCCATGGAATTGAAAATTCATGATTGAACACTTTAAAAAATCTATTTACAATACGAAGGTTTTACCTTCAGATTTATTGTCCAAGATGAATTCTAGAATTGGTGCTTGTAAGACCTGAATTTACCAGCTTATGTACAATTTCTTTTCATTTCTGTGATTATCAGCAGGTCAATTTATATGACTGATAATTGCAAGGTGTGGGGTTGATTATTTCTCAGAATTATCTATTCTAAAGAATAAATAATTATGGACAAAATTGAAAGCCTGAACAAAATTGAAAGCTATGGTGTCACAGCTTTCCTGGGGTGGCATAAAAATTATCAGGCTATAAAACGTCAACCTTCAGTCTGGTGTAGTTTAACTCCCTAATGAGTTATGCCAATGAGACCAAACAGAGGTCCACAAGTTACCAAGCAGAGTACCAGAGTCTTGGGAAGGCAGAAGTCACATCTGGTAAACATACACTGTAAGAGATAAAGTATACATGTTTCTGGAAAATTGTTACTCATAGTAACTCATTTTCTTGATGAGGATGGCAAAGGTTATGACACCACCCAGGTCCAGCTTCCACAACAAATACCACTACATGATCACAGAACTCTTTCCAGCTGTGCCTGGAATCAGCCTCAGAATGTTTCTCCACACAACTCTCCTATAAAGGAAGCCCTTATTTGGGATGGGGTGCAGTGGCTCAAGCCTGCAATCTCAGCACTTTGGGAGCCTGAGGCAGGCAGATTGCTTGAGTACAGGAGTTTGAAACCAGCCTGGGAAACATAGGGAGAACCCATGTCTACAAAAAAATATAATAAATTAGCCAGGTGTGGTGGTGTGCATGCATCTGTGATCCCAGCTACTTGTGTGGCTGGGGTGGGAGGATCTCTTGAGCCCAAGAGGTTGAGGCTGCAGTGAACCATGACTGCACCACTGCACTTCAGCTGGGGCAATGGAGTAAGACCCTGTCCCTAAATAAATAAATAAAACCCTTATCAATTGATCCCAACTGGCCTGCAAGATGAACTCCATTTGCCTCCTGCTGAATTAAATGTGGTAATAGTCATCCCTCTTTTCCTGTGCTCTAAAGCCACACTTGCACTTGGCTGAAAATTTCTTTAAATGCAGAGGGGAAAAAAAGAGAAAGAAAAAAAGAACCAAAAAAACTGAAGAATATGTATATACTTAACTCTGTCCTGTCCATTGATTTTAGAAATCATTAGGTCCCCAAGAGCCACTCTGTTTTGGGTCCCTGAAAGTTCTAAATGTTTTGTCATTCAACCTACCCATTTGCTCTGAAGATTCTCTCAGAGCAAAGAGAGGAGGCTTCTTTGCAGTTTTCTTTGATGGCTCCTCTTTCTCCGTCCCTCCTTTTCAAAGAAGTTTCTGCCATGGGCCCGTATCTTCTCAGAGCCTCCACTCTCCAAGGGCAAGCTAATTTTGGCTCCTTCTCTGCAGTGGCATCTACCAGATTCTGTCTGCTGATTTAAGTGCCAGGCAGGCACTGTTCTAAGTGTTGAGGATGTGGCTGTGAACCAAACAGACACATTCCTTCTTTGCATGGAACTTAAATTCTATTGTGGTGTAGAAAGACAATAAGCAAATAAGATAAATATTAAGGGTAAATGAATCTCAATGAGGAGACAGAGAATGATGGGGAAGGCAAACAGGTGCTAGAGGAGAGAGTGTTACTGAGCTCAAATTTCCTCTCCAGCCCAGAAATCTCTCCTAAGGTGTCCTAATTACCTTCTGGGTATATCTGCTTGGAAGCCCCACAGGTGCAAAGTCAACTTGTCCACAACTGATATATCATCTTCTTCCCTCAAAGTTCTCTTCATCAGGGGAACCATCTACCGAGGCTCCCATGTCAGACACCAGATGCCATCCTCAACTTTTCTCATTCCCTCCGCATCCAAACAGCTTCCATGTATCCTCAATGCTCTTCGCTTCTCTATTGCCCTTCTCTATTCTTGATGCCATGCCCTGCTCCAGGTACCATCATCTCTCTCCGACACTGCTGCATCGGTTTTACTAACTGGACTCCCTGCCAGAGATCTTGCCTCTCCTCCTTTCACCCCCATCTCAATCCTATTTTATATACTGTGGCTGCAGTGATATTTCTATATGACCCATCTGATCATGTCATTCCCCACTCAAACTCTTCTGTGACTCCCTTGAGCTCTCAAATAAAGAAACCAACTCACAAACCCCTTTGAGATGTGACTCTTGCTTATGACGCCAACTTTCTTTATCAAAATTGTCCTGCAGATCCTGATCTCCACACTCTTGCTAAACTGAGCTGTTTGCAGGTCCTCTGGGTTCTTGCTGTTACTATAACTGCTTCCTGAAACACAGATAAGCTCTTACCCTTGAGAAATGTCTTCTTATATGCCAAGTCCCACCTTGTACATGTGGGAAACCTTCTTTGACCACAGAAAGCCCTTCAGGGACCCTGTCTGTGGACTAACACAGCAATTAGCATGCTGTCTAGCAAACAGTAGGCATATAATGAATATCTGTTGAATAAATGAATAATTCAATTGACAAAAGCAATGAAAATGTCCCCAAAATAGAGTCTTTTGGAAATTGAATCAACTCATGTAATTGTGGCCAATTTATTTTTGGTCTCACAATTCTGATTCATGAGTCCTCAGTGATATAAACCTTTGAGAGAAAGAATTCCCATGTTTGGGGCAAGTCATTTATTTTCTCTGTGCCTCAGTTTCCTCATTTATAAAAGCAGAAAAATAATTTCTGCTTCAGGGACATGTCGTGATGAAGAACTGAGTGTGTAGAAACACCCAGCTCACTGCCTGGTTCACAGTAAATAGCTCTGCAAATGATAGCTCTTATTATTTAAAAAACATTCTGCCTTCCAGTCAGGCTGGGAACAGAAACCCTCTCCGAGACTGGTGTCATTTTTCAGAAGTCATCACACCAAGGGGAAAATGAAGAGGATGAGGGAAAATGCATCCTCTTTATCAAATGCTCTCCTTTCCTTTGAAGATCTCCCAAGCACTTTGGACTTGCTATTCTGTTTTTATTCTGAGTTCATTTAGCTTTAAGCTCACAGTCTTTATTTTAATACACACTGCATTTTAACAAGTAGGTCAAAGCCATTTTATATTTGCAATATTATTACCATAGTAATCGCTGTATTTTATAACCTGCAAAATGCTCCCAGGGAGACCAGTAGGGACAGCTACAGTTTGTAACAAAAATAATAATTTCAGCCCTGCAGAATAAGCTCCTCTTAAAAACTCTCTTGTTGCAAGTATTAATTTTTGAGGCTCCCATAATATTTGGAAACAGCATATGCTAATGACTAAAGACTTAGTCAAGAGCAGTTAATTTCAGTAGCTTTATGTTTGGAAAGATGATAATAATAGTAATAGTAATAATAATAATGGCAGCTAATGCTTCTATAGTGTTTGAAGTAGATTATCTGCAAAAATTGTCTAAGTCCCCCACCTGTATATGCACTCTTGAATAGTGCCCTCCCATAATGAATCTGGACTTGGCTATGTAACTTGCTTAGACCAATGGAATATTTGCAAATGTGAAGCAGCAGAGGCTTCAAAAGCAACTGTGCATTTCAGTTTTGCTCTTTTGCTGCTATTGAGAACCCTATGACCACAGACATGAGAACAAGCCCAGTTGATATTAGCCTACCTGCCATTATATTAATCATGTGAGCAAAGCCACATTGGACTATCTGTCCCCGCCAAGGCAGCCCAGATGAGAGGAACCGCCCAGCCAACCAAATCATGAGAAATAATAGATGTATGCTTTTTAAAGCCACTAAATGTTGGGATGTTTTGTTATTCAGCATAAGCTAACTCATAACAGTATTCCTCAAAGGGCTGTAAATGAAGTAATGCATCTCTCTACAACAAACCTTTGGGGGCAATACTATTATCTATTTCATAGATTAAGGAAATGAAGCACACAGATCTGGTACTTTGACAAAGGTCATACACAGTTAGAATGCAACAGAGCCCGCATTTGAACCCAGTCAGTCTGACTCCTAAACTGCACAACACTGACTCTTAACATATTCATTTTTCTCCTATAGAAATATTTATTTTATACAATAGTTATAAAAAACATTGCTTAATGTCAACAGTTATGTCAATAATCAAGACCACAAAATCCTGTTGTGCCCTAAGGAAATCTCACAGGAATACATTTTGGACCTTGAACACGGACCAAAAGTGCGCCCACCCATCCACACATCAAATTTCATTAAAAGATTTCTCACTGATACATGTGACTTTCAGAATTAACTTCAAAAACATAAAGTGAGTAAGGTTCAATCGGATTTTATTAAGATTTTTAGGTCATACACTTCTTGAATTCTTTATACATTTTATTTCAGTCAATTAAATTGCAAAACAATACAAGCTTTTTAAATTCAAGGTCTAAAAATATATAAAGTAATAGTGATTCTGTCTCCTTCTCTTCCCCTTCAACTTCACCTTCCTAATGTCACAAACTTAATATTTTAATGTGTATCTTTTTATACTTTTCCTCTAATTATGCAAACACTTATTAAAGGCCTAAGAAGTTACTGTTCTTTAACATTAAAAATAAGAAAAAAAACAGTTGGCTACAAACTCAAGAGCTTATTTAACAACCTTGTCATTCAAAGAAATTTTATAAAAGCCTTAGTTCCTTATAATCAAGTATCTATGTTAACTGTATTTTAATTCTCAAAAGTAACAATTATTCTTTCACTTTATATGATCAACAGAAAGGTTAGCTTTCACAACACAAACAAAAACCAGTTTTCTGCTCTACTTGGTCTAAAATAGAATTCTTAACTGAAAGTCATTAACATGCCTTTCAAAACTGAAGTCTGATTCTCAGAATGGCCATGCTAGAAGGCATCCCAGGAGGTCCAAAACAAGTCATTGAAATCACAAACAACAACAGAAAACCCAGCACATGCACAAATACAAAAATGGGAGACTATCCCACTTCAGGACAAGAAAGTGTAGCTGAATGGAATAAAGTCACGTAGAAGACAAGAGTATCAATATATACTGCATTTAGATAATAACTATGAGACATCAACTTCTATCAAATGATAGCATCCCAAAATATCCCATTGTAATTTTTTAAAAATCCAACTTATTTTTATTTGGATCAAAAGGTTTTACCCCAGTGATAAATACCCTGTATTAGTCTGTTTTTTATACTGCTGATAAAGACATAATTGAGACTGGGTAATTTATAAAGAAAAAGGTTAAATGGACTCACAGTTCCATGTGGCTGGGGAGGCCTCACAATTATGGCAGAAGGCAAAAGGCACATCTTACATGGCAGCAGGCAAAAGAGAATGAGAGCGAAGCAAAAGGGGAAAACACTTATAAAACCATCAGATCTCATGAGACTTATTCACTATTACAAGAACAGTATGGAGGAAACTGTCCCAATGATTCACTTATCTCCCACCAGGTCCCTCCCACAACATGTGGGAATTATGGGAGTTACAACTCAAGATGAGATTTGGGTGGGGACATAGCCAAATCTTATCATAACCTTTCCAGGGAATATATAAAAAGTCAACAGTAACATAGGAAATGTTATCTTTGTGTCTGCTTTGCTCCATTTTCCTTCTTCTTAAATAACATGCTATTTTAACAGTCTATGGATAAAGAATGTGATCAGGGCGATGGTGAAGATTCAATTCAGATTTCCTAAGTATCTGTGTAGACTAAGAAAGCAAGGCCTCCTAACCCTCCTATTTGAATAAGATAAACACGAAAGTGATGCATCCCAGTCTTTCCATAATGGAATACACACTCCATCTTTAAGGGTACTAGAGCCCCATTAGAATTCAGGGTAGAGCTAGTGAGCGCTCTGTTAGAATATATGTACATATATATGATAGGTTTTTTTTTTTTTCACTAAGTCCATGATTAAGCCATGAGTCTCTAACTTGAATAGGTAATTAAAGGATCATGATGATAGAGGCACTAATTTAACACAGGAGCCACCACTGAGCTCTTTGCTTTTATTAGTTCATCCATTCAATATCAAATGTATCTTACTGAGCATCTACTATAGGCCAGGACAAGGGACAAGTCCTAGGAATGTAAGACTGAGGGGGACATGCAGTGGAACAGAAGATATACCCCAAAGGAATGGACAAGAAGATAAGAAGATGGTACAGCTGCAGTGGAGCTACAGAAGGAATTTTCCTCCTAACACGTCTAATTAGACTCTTCAAGTTAATATGAAATGTTTAATAATTGCAAGTATAGAATTTCCCAGAATTCATTCATTCATTGAACAGTCCTATGTGCCAGGCACTCTGACAGTGCTGGAAATAATAAAATAATAAGACATGGCTTTGCCTTCACAGGGTATTCAACAGATGAATATGACTAAGAGCATGATGTGCCTTCTTCACAGAGGAAGAACACACAACCTAGTTTTAGGGAGGTCTCCCCAGATAAGGCACATCTAAGCTAATATGTTAAGGCTGAAGTTCTCTTTGGACTTTAAAATGGAATTCCATTGAAAATATTTATAGCCAATGATGAAAAAAAAAAAAGCTTCTTCTTATATTGAGCGAGCGAGTACCTCCATAAGACCTCCAGTACAGTAATTCTCAAAGTTTAATGTGCATAGGAACTCCCTGGGATCTCGTTAAAATGTGGATTCTGACCCAGTAGGTCCTGGGTGAGACCTGAGATTCTGTATTTTCAACTAGCATCAGGTGATGCTGAGGCTGAGGACCACACTTGGAGCAGCCAGGTTCTGGTGCAAAACAGACCACTAGCCAACAGATGTGTTGTGTTTGGCCCAAGCAGTGTTCCATAACATCTCTATTAGTCGCCAACTTTTTAAAATTAAGATATTTTATGTAAAAAGCAGAATTTCCAGCTTCTTTTGAGAAATTCAAGATCAGACAAACTGGGCCCTAAATTTCCACACGGTGGTAGTAAGCCAGAAACAGGGGAGGAGTCCTGTGATCTCTGGTTTCTACAGTTGCTTCTACTTTCACGGGAGCTCTTGCCTCTACAGACTTTGCTCCATATGCCTTCTTCCCTCTTAGATATCTGCATTTGTAACTCAGGTTCTAGCATCTTGAAAGTGTTAACAATCCATCAAACCACCCAAACATTCTTCCACAAGTAGTCTGCTCACCTGGCAGGAATTGGCACCATTAATTTATACTAAGAATGCACCCATAGTCTTGTACGAATACAGCACAGCTCTCTCTTGCCAAATTCACTTGGCTTGGCAAATGCTGGAACTGCTCCAAGGTGGCATTTCAGGATACCCCATTAAGGAGATAACGACATTTATGGAAGGACCTGTGTGGACAGTGAGATTGCACAGCCAGATCCTAAGAGCGTACTCTCATTCTTTAAGACGTCAGCAACCGAATGCATCTGGAAACACTTCTCAAACATGAGTCTTGGCCAGAGGTGGGGGAGGGACTCCACCTGGAGAGGATGTGTTTGTCAGCAAATGTGTGAGTGGGCACTGGCAGACGGAGTGCACATCTTTTCATCTTGGAATGTTAATCTGTGCACTGGCACTTGGCTATTTTTGCATTTGAATGATGTCTCTTCATTTGGACAAGATAGAAATGCTCCGCTTCGTGGATCTGGCTTCTACAATAGCCAGACACCCTCACGAGACATCCCTGCCATCCGCATATTAACAGACAAAGTGAAATGGACTGATAAAATTTTTAATACCAATTGATGAAAAGTATACCAGAAATCACTTATTCTCTTATGCTTCTGATGCCTGATGTGTCTGTCATTTTCTGTGATGAGCAAGATCGATCATTACAGTGGTAAGACCAGAATTAGGGCTTGTAAAAAAAGAAAATCAGATCAGTTTCTTCTGTTTGTGCCTGCCACCATATATCTTGTTCATCATTAGTTTTCTTTACTGGGGCCGTATTTATGAGCCTTTCTGTGGCTTGAATCTATCTTTACCTGTCACTGCTGAATTGTTAGACCGAAACAGCATTTTCATAGAGTCAGTGGTATGAGATAGAGTGAAGTCTTTTTTTAAAAAAAGAAATCATTGACAAGAAATAAGTGCTTAACCCTGAGCCAAAAAAAATTGGGGTTTAGGGCACATACATATTAATGTATACACATGATCGTGCCACACGCAGACATATTAATTTTGTGACACTAATAAGAATAAATAGGGACAACTCATATCCCCCTGACACAAACAGAGGTGGGGAATATTAGGATAACTCATAGTACTTGTGTTTGTTGGCTGATAGTGTTTAAATCTTAACTTCTAAAAACTTCCCAGGACGGAACATTGGCCTAAGTGAAAAACATTTAGGAAACTGCTCTAAAAACCCATTAGCAAACAATGCAGAGAAGCCTAAATGGAACTAAGTGGATCTCAGAAGTTCCTCTTCAATGACTACCAACAATTCTGAACCATACAATTTGTAAATGAATGTCATTGTACTAAGCACAATATAGTATTTGCTCACCACGGCTGTGGCTAAATGATCCCATGGTTATCTGTTCCATGCTGGTCTTCCCTTCTAGAATATAAAACCACAGGATAGTGGGCCCACACTTATCCATCACACCAACCTTAGATCCAGCACAGCACCTGTAACATAGAAGGTACTCAACTGAATGAACAGAGGTGAAATTCGTAGATTAAACTAAGCGAGGAAACAGTTACTGCTGAAGGAGTTCAGGAGATACTACCGTAAATATGTCACTTTGGTATGCTGATGATTTCAAACTGAGGGCACTTGGGAGACAGTGAATATAACGGGACTTGCTCTGGGCTCCTCTTAGTTGTCTGGAGACAGATACTGCAAAAAGGAGTCAATTGTCATGAATCCCCTCCCAGGGAATTTCACCAACCGGGGAACATTGGCTTACAGGAGAAGACACCTCTAGGTGACACCATACCCAGAGAGATTTTTGTCACAGTCTGTGCTTCGGAAGGCCCATTCATCTTCCCCAAGAATCATTTATTTTTCTAAGTTGCCCACCTGCTCTGATCCTCTCCCCTAAGTAAAGGGTATACAAGCTTCCAAGTATCACTGGGTGTGGGATATTCACTTTTCTTTCACGTGATGCCCTCACTCACAGGCATATCTTTATTTTTTGTTAATCTGCCTATTGTCAGTTTATTTTATAAACTCAATTATTAGACCCTCAGAGAGTAGAGGAAAAGACTTCCCTCCCTGACACTGTTCTTAGGAAACTATACCAGAATGGGAAGCTACTCGGAAAAATACAGATTTACTATTATTACTTATAGTAGTAAAAGGTGGCACTGATGACACAGCATAGAAGATAGATAGGAGCAAGTAGATCAGAGAAGATTCTGAGAGACTCTAGCTAATGAGAAAGTCATTCCTAGTCTAGGATCTAAGAACTAGTCAGATTCTAATTATCACCATTGTGCTTTTAAGTACCAAATGCTAACTTGGGAACTTGAATTTGAAACTCAAGTCAAAATGAAAAGGTTGACCTCTTTTTAACATTTACTAAATCATCCCTCTTTATTTTTTTTTCAGCTGCACTTCAATCGTTTTTTAAAGCTCCCAGAACTAGAGAACATTCAAATACTCTGAGCAGCAATGATTATATCTAGAACCTTAACGAAAATTTTAAAGGTTCATTTTATTCTCAAGGGTTTCAGTAACAACAAGAACAGCACTGAGGCCCAAATGAAAACTCAGGTAGGGTAGAACAAAATTCGAATGCAATTCAAATACAAGGTAGATGGATTCCTGAGAAAGGGAGAAAGTCAAGTGTCTTGGCATTCTGCACAAATTTACAAGATGTGCAAAACAACTCTGCCTATATCATGTGAAAGAATCTTTCACTGCTTAAAATTGTCAATTGTGGATAAACGTGCTGCACAAAAAGATAAAGAGATTGACCAAACCACAGCAGTTTTAATCCTAACCATGAACAGAAGGTAATGGCTTCATTTCTTTATTCTTTCAAGGAAATAGGGTTGTATTTATTACCCATAATGACATTGACAGGTTTAATTTCTGGAACCACCAAACACAAATGGCTAAAAACTTTCTTTTACTCTTAGCTACAGAATATATCCATACCCAGCAAGGAAAGCTCTGTTAGGCAAGAGATACCTAAGTGTGAATTCCACACAAAATTTGGCTTGCTTTTGGTTGCAGAGATGGGCCCTCCTTAGGTAAACATCATGGCAAGATACAATCAAAGTATTATTTCCTTGGAAAGCCTTAGCTTATAAAATTATGTATCAGTGAAGTAAATTTTTATAACAGAACTGAACGAATGTTACAATGTGTACCTGAAGTTCAACTCAATTCCAGAAAAGCAGTTTTCAGTGGTAACATCTAAGTCAGGTACCCAATCCAGGCATTTTTCAAAAGGCCAAAACTGGAGTAATACCATCTTTTACACAAATATCTTTCAAACGAATTATGGCAATATAATTTAAGACCTGCTCACATTTTCAAATAATAAAATATAGGCAACAATTTAAATAATTATCTTGCATCACTGCTCTCATAGAAATTAGGACAATTGTCTACAGAAAATTAGGATGAAAAAAGGAGGTTGTGGATATTAGTCTCCCAAGCCAAGACTCAACCACTTCATCTACTACAAACCTGGGCATATGTTAGGTCTTTTCTGTCTGACTTTGACATTGAACTGTGAACATCTGTCTTTTGTCTTCTTTAAAATGAAAGAGTTAGATGGCATAATCTAGACAGTTTCAAACAACTGTAACTCTAATACTTTTCCACTGTACAATTAGGATAGACAAAGACACCACACAGATAATATTGGGCTGTTGTGATAGTTGCCAATACCAAAGCGGTTTAGCAATCTGGGTCAACCCCACAGGCAGAAAAATCTTAAAAGTTGTGACCACATGTGAGTCAAGATATCCAAACTTAAACAGATTCTCACTTTACTATCTAGAAAATGTGTGGCCCTAAAAGAGAAAGTTTTTGAAAAGATGCCATTTTCCAACAATCTAGAAGATCATTAGAGTCAGCTGGCACGGCATTTAGATACTTTATGAGACAAAGAAATGCAAACCCCATGCAGGAAATATGGAGCAGCCTGGAGTGTGCCAGACACCTAACAACGTCTAACTTAAATCTAAGAGTCACGGGATTTATATGACCACTCACTTTAGTAATTTATGAAGTCAACAACATAGTAACTATAAATAGGACACGGGGCATTCCAACAGCATCAAGGACAAGAATCCAGTTTGCACTGCACCTGAAGTTTTCAATCATCACACAATCTCAACCAGCTGACAAGGTATCTTTAGAAGACAAGTGTTTCCTTAGTGAGCAAGCATCTTTTGACCTTGGAAAGATTTACACTGAGGTACAGACATGTTTAAGAGAAACAATCCTATTACAAAACTTTATATTGTTTATGTTATGAAACCTATAAATATTTGGCATTTTAATCATTTTAACACTTAAAAGAATTTGGCCCACCCAAATTACCATTGTTCTTGTTATTTCAACTTAAAACATCTTGTTATTCCAATTACTTGTACTGTAATGAGTACAGGCTTATTTAAAACTAAAAGGAATCTCATAAAATTTACATATAGTTTTAGGATATTTAGGTCAATGTTCACCACATTTATAAGTCTGAATTATGAGAATTATAAGAATTATTAAAAGAGACAGGGAAAGGTGTTTTCCTTGGGATAGGAAGGAACCAAGCCAGATGTGTTCATGAATGCATCTCAAAATATAAAGAATTACTTATGTTTTTAAACACATACTGAAGACTTACAAACATGATAGAATAGTAAGACTGAATGCTGAACTTGAGGAAGAATTAAATGAAGGTTAATTTTTGAAAACAAAACCACCTGTAAACAATCTTTCCTTTAAAGAAAAACTGCCCTCCAGGGGCTCAGAAAACTCATAGAAAACTCTGCCTGTAAGGTGGCCCCCAAGGGCTGATGTGAAGGCCACAGTAGGGATTGGGGCTGACTGCTATGTGGTAATACAACATGTCTCAGGGTAGCCCCAGTATATTAGCTACCAGAAAGTACTAAATCCATGCTGTAGGCCAGGCCCTGTGCTAAGCACTTTGTAGAGAGCCCCTGTTTTATAGAGCAGCAATCCAAAGCTTAGGGACATTAGATAACCTGCCATGATGACAGGAATGGGACTTGAACCCAGTGCTTGCAACCACCACCCATTTGCCTCCCATAAGAAAATTATCCCATCAGTCCAATGAATTTCTAGAACATTGCTACTTAAAGTGTGGTCCAGGGAACCATCAGAATTGGCACTGCCTGGGAGCCTTTAGAAATGCAGATCCTCAGCCCTACTGAATGAGATTCTGCAGGTGATTATGGACACATTAGAGTCTGAGAAGGGATTGGCAAAGTTTTTCCGTAAAGCCACAAAGGAAGAGTATGTTTGGTTTTGTGGGCCATGTGGTCTCTTGTAATCACTTAACTTTGACATGGAAGCAGGCATGGACAATATGCAAATGACTAAGAATGGCTGCGTTTCAGAGAATCATTTTTACAATAATAGGCTGAGGGCCAGATTTGGCCCACGGGCCACAGTTTGCCAACCCATGATCTAGAGTACGGTGGCTACACTACTGACATGGATATGTTTTCTGATTTGCTAGAAGAAAACAGAATACCTTCTCCACCTTGGAAGGGAAGCCCAGCCAATTCCTCTTTCATTGGTAGTAAGCAGCAGATTCACAGTAATACCATTTGCCAACCTCGTCCAACACTCCTTTTTTCTTGAGGTCAGAAGATTATGTCTCAATCTTAACATCATTTTTAAATGGTGGCCCCAATATTGAAGGGAACAGGGGAAATTTATGCTCTTCCCCAAAAAAGAAAAGAAAAATCCTTTTGGTATGAAGAGATTGAATGTAAAAGATTTAAATGCAATAAGATCTTTGGGGAGTTAAATGAATTGGCCTTGTTTTTCAGTAAACACAACTGCATAAATGCAACTGGCTTTAGCACATTAGCAGACCAGGATGCCTCAAATTCTCAAGAACTTCTGAGCCAATTCCTACATGATGATTAAATGTGCTGGACAGCCATTCTGTAACTGGACTATTTTGCTCCACAGACGAGCCCAGTCTTGCATTAGGGGCACCACATTTATTGCTCAACTCTGAGTAAAGGCCATGGATCCCATTGCAAAATCTCAACTTTTCCATTAGAAGTTCCCACAGAAAAATCTGAATACAAGAATTAAATCAACAGGAATTGCATTATTTGCTTCTCTTTCACTTTTTCTGTTATGAGCAGGAAAGGGGCTTCTAACAATTGGCAGGGAACTCGACAAAAGAGGTTTAAGAACTGGTTTTGTGAAGATGCTGTAGCCAAGCCATTTCAAGTCCTCTGCTTATTCAGGAGAAATTTGGAGAATATAAAAATGAGGTAAACCAGGCAAGTGAGGAAAACGGTGTTTGTCATCGACATTCATTGAATCATTACTATGTGCAAGGTGCCATGTGCTCAAGCCTTCACGAGGAGTATCTACCCTCATCTCCTCACATTTCTACATGTGTTATGAAGGAGAACCAACATAGAGAGGAAGAAATCAAGGCACAGTGAGATCCAAGGTCACAGAGCTAGTGCACACAGTACATGGATTTGAACCCAACAACCCCAGAACCTAACTTAATCTGCATTAAACAGAACTCAAGTACTGTTCAATAGTTTTGCAGTGCCCCCTTCAACCTATGCTTAGAGCAGAAGCCTCCAAAGTCTCCCCTTCTGCCCCAACCAAGGCAGGGTAAAGTGCCTTGCGCTCCTGGAAGGCATTGACCTCAACATGCCTTATTCTATACTGCACTGTCTACTCCTCTGCCTTCCTATCTAATGGATAAACTATAGCTCCTCTGCCTCTGCACTATGAATCTTTGGGGCCAGAACATGCTTTGTTGAAGGGTGCCGTCTTGCAGGATGTTTAGCAGCCTCCCTGGCTTCTACCCAGTAGACGCCAGCCAGCAGAAACCTTCCCTCTACCCTACCACCCTCTAACTGTGACAACCAAGTGTATCTCCAAACAGTTGCCAAATATTCCCAGTGCAGGGAAGCATGGAGGAGGCAAAATTGCCCCTGGTTGGAACCACTGTTATAAAACCTTTGAGGACAGGATATTTGTCTATGTCATTGTTTCTTTACCACCTAACAAAGGAGATGGCACACAGTACTCCTTAGTACTTTATCCCCAGAATAGCTCTCAGCTCTATCCTACTGTTCCAGTGCCAGCCGCCTTCGTCTTTCGTCTGGACTAGCAGAGGAGCCTCCTGACTGGTTTCCTGGTACCCTCCCTGGTGACCCTTCCATCTGTTCTGCTGAGATACAAGAGAGAAGTTTTCAAAGCCCAAATCTATTCATTCTAATATCCTGCTTAAGGCCTTTCAATAATCTTCCATTGCTTGTCAGCCAAGACTTCTCGACATGACCTATGGAGCCCTCAATGGTCTGCCAGTGTCTGCAGCCTCCTCCTCTCACTACTTGGGCTACAGTTCCTTGAAAGGTCCACATGTCACTGCCCTTCGGCCTTTGCATATGCTGCTCCACATGTGGGGAACACCACATTCCCTCCATTTCCCTGTCCTGCCTATGGACGTCAGCATGGGTGTTGCTTCTTCCTGGTCTCACGTAGGTTTCTTTGTTCAAGGTCACCATGGAACCAAGTTTCATTCTTTCCTGGCCTTCCTCAACATGACCATTTATCATAAAAGAGAGAAGTCACCTTGTCAACTTTTCTTTACTATTGTAATTTCAGTGCCTAGTGCCTGGCCCCTGGCGAGTACTCAATGAATGTTTATTGAATACACATGGATAATCAGTAGCTTAACTGAGAGACACCCTCTCACAATATAGAAGTTTTTGCCGATGAGGTGCCCTGAAGGAAAATGGCTAAGTATATGAATTCTGGAATTAAATTGCTTGGGTTCAATTCCAGCTCTGGTATTTTATGGCTATGAGAGCTTGGATAAAATACTTAGTCCTGTCCCTCAGTTTCCTCATTTGTAAAGTGAGGAAAACAGTACCTATTCTCATGGTATCCCTGTCTATAAGGTATATAAAAATGTATGAAGTCTTCATTCCATGCTTGGGACAGAAAAAGTGCTATATAAGAATTTACTGCTAATATTATTATTAGCAGTAGTAATCTTTTTATTTTTGCATGATGGCTAAGGTAATGGGGTAATTTTTTCTGATCTCAATGCAGGTGACAATAGCTGATACAACTGATTTCTTCCAAGTCCTATGGGTGGAGATGCAATTTTGCATTCTACAGACTCCCAGGTCATCCTGAAGGTCCTTATAGGTCTGAAAGCAGCTTTGCAAATGGTCCCTTGATCAGGTTTCATAGAACCACTTCCTGAGTTTATGACAATAGCACTGCTCCATCAGCTGGGCACCTCTGGAGTAGACTGGAGGGTGCTAAGGGACTCTCAGAACCTTGGCCAGTAGACTAATAAAAGATTGGACTTGTTTGCACTGCTGATTAAAATCCAGACTTCCTGGAAAGTCAAATCCACTCTGTGGTCCTTTTTCATTCAGAAACTATGGAAAAGCAAATCAAAGTTGTTTTTAGTCTCTTCTTCATTCAACAGATATTTCCAAAATGCAACTTAGGTGCCAGGGGCAGAGACTGGCAGCTACCATTTATTATAGGAGCCTGAGCCATTGATCACATTTTGATGAGTGGCTTTTACTAATCTCCTATATACTTACAAGGATTCATCATGCTATTATATGGCTGCTCTGGTTCGCTGAAAGCATATTTCAGAGAAACTCAAACAAGGCCTTTTACTACTTGCATTCATGTGCAAAATCACCATTCTCAAAGCATAATTTCTGATTCCAAATATAACTGCAGGTCAAATTCCATTATGAAAAACTTCTGATGCATATGTAGGCATAAGATTTTGTTGCCTGCAATGAGCAGACTATTGTTCGGCTGAGATTTGGAAACCCTGTTGTCATGTAAAGATTCTATTATGTTAGGATTTGTTGTAATAGAATTTGGCCTATAACAGGAAATTAAGCAAATGGACACTTCTATTTCATGAATCCTGGTGCCAGAAGGTACGGGTGTAAGAACCAGCTTTCTCCTAATGAGGCAATTAATACCTCAACATGGTTCTTCTAAAACATATTTTACTGCTTTGCTCCTCAGGAGGTAAGATAAGTAATAAAATATCAAAAGATGGCGAGATAAACATTAGGGAGTAAAGTTGCTGATAAGAGGTCATTTTTATTCTCCCTTTATGTAATGAGAAAAAGTAGATCACAACTCAAAACATTTCTTTACAAAAGCACTAAAAACACTCAGATTCTTCTTGTATACCATGACGTCCATCACGCTCTGATCTAACCCAAACAGGGAGCATGCATGCTACAATTTAGCATGCCAAGTCCTTTGGCTAACAAATCCAGAAAGGTGAGTCATCCTGCTACAGCTCACTGGAAAGAGAAAAATATTCAAAAGGAACAGCTGAAAAACGAGCCTTTCAAATACAAAGAAAGGCTACAGCCATTCACGTTGATACCTGGTATAGATGTTATGTGTCAAATGACATAAAACTTCTGTTTGCTAATCCACAAGCTATCCAAAAAGTTTAGACACTTTGGCAGGGTGGTGGGGAGATAGCATATTCGTCATCCTCTTTCAAATCAACAGTTGGCCTTGCTGCTTATAATTTAGGGTTACATCATCTAAAAAGATGTCAGGAAGGTATAGAAAAACATTTTAAAATATAATTAACACACAGTTTTAAAATTAGTTTATCTCGTTTCCCAACTATTCAGACACTTTTTGCATATTTAGGGCCTTTTGAAATAAAGAAGGACAAAGAATGAACCATAAAGAAAAACACTTCCAACACCAGCATGAGAAAAAATATATAAGTTCTCAAGATTTAAAAATAAATACACTATGGTAGCTATCAACATAAACCTTTGAGCTAGTAAGTACACTTCAACAGATTTAACTGCCCTGTTGACTTATGTACACCAAGAACTGTGTCCAGTAATAAGTCCTGGACCACTATTGGTAGTAGTGAAAGCTTGGGGGGAAAAAACCCTAAATATCTATCAACAATAAATCAGGAGCTTTCCAGACAAAAGGAACATTATACATTCATGAAAATTTAACTCACAGAAAAATGTTTCTTGAAGTGTGGTAAGCACATATTGGCTACAAATGTCCTCTTGATGATCTTGAACCAGTAGAGAAAATATTAAAGCACTTCTTGAATTCTTTTACACAAATTACTTGCAATCCTGTAGCCTTCCGCCTTCATTCAAAACTAGGTCTTCAGAGTACTTATTAAGGATTTACTAAAATCTGTGCTCATAACTTAAAATTGGATTGCCTGAGGAAGCAATTCCAGAATGGCAGAGTGAATACCTCCCAAAATGCATTCCTCTATAAAAGCAACAGGAACACTGGCAAAATTGTCAAAATTAACTTTTTCAGAGCTTGGAAAATTAAAGGCTTGCAACAAGCAGAGGATCATTTATTTGAGAAAAACAGCTGAATCTCAGCAAGAATAGCAAGCTTTGTGGCATTTTAACTTGCACTATTTTCATCCTCCTCTCCTCAGTTCTGCAACAGCCCTGAAAACCAGCAGTCTGGCAAGAATGGAAGCTGTAAAAAAAAAAAAAAAAAAAACCAGGAAAAGAAAAGAAAAAAACAGTAGCTTAGCAACCTCTGGAAGGGGACAGAATGGGCTCAGAGTCCCCAGAGAGTCCCATCCCCAGATAATTGTCACTATTAGACTAGTCTGGCAGTTTCCTGGAAATGCCCCATGAACAGAACTTATTTCAGTTGGCCTGAATCAGAGCAGCTCAGGAGGAAATGCTCTATCCCCGGGTGTTTGCTGAAAACAATTAGCAGCAGTTGTTTAACATTGCAGATACCTGAGGCAACAATACCACTTGGGGGCAAACACGAGGCTGGCCAAATTAAAAAAGAAAAAAAACCTTAGAAGTCTAGAGAATGAGACAACTATAGAGAGCTTTGTAAAGTTCCTATATACTCCTGGGGACTTAGAAAGTCATAAGCATGTGAAAGACTGTGCACATGCCCATCAAAAGACCTAAGGTTCAAATCTCTCACCTCTAGCTTACCTGCACAAACAGGAAGTGAAAGGCAATGCAGAGTTGTAAACTGCTTGAGCTGAATACTGAAGATGTGCACCAGCACACATGTGCACATACACACACATGCAGGTGCACGCACGTGCACACACACACACACACACACACACACACACACCCCTGGCAAAGGGAAGACTTACTTACTTGTCTTATGTATTTAAGAATATATCTGTCCAATTACCAGGTGACCTCTAAGGCAACTAAGCAAGGACCTCAGTGGATGTACATGACAAAGAATACACACATAATAAAATTCATCCAAGTAAGTCACTAAGCAAACAGACAACAAAAGCACACCAATATATCATTGGGTGGGGAGTAGATATAGTTTCCAGGGTTGTAATATTATATTTTTTCCAACATCTAGATTTCATTCCAAATAATGAGACAGGAAAACAAATAGAAAAGTATGGTCAAGACACTAGGAAAAAAAGCATTCAATATAACATGTGCTTGAGGAAGCAAAAATGTTGGATTTATAAGACAAAGGCTTTATTTTAATTTTTTAAACTTTTAAGTTCAGGGCTACATGTATAGATTTGTTACATTAGTAAACTAGTGTTTTGGAGATTGGTCATATAGATTATTTTGTCACCTAGGTATTAAGCCTAGTACCCATTAGTTATTCTTCCTTATCCTCTCCCTCCTCCCACCCTTTACCCTCAGGTAGGTCCCAGTATGTGTCATTCCCTTATATGTATCCATGTGTTCTCATCATTTAGCTTCCACTGATAAATGGGAATGGGGATATTTGTTTTTCTGTTCCTGTGCTAGTTTGCTAAGGATAATGGCCTCCAGCTCCATCCATGTCCCTGCAAAGGACTTGATCTTATTCCTTTTTAATGATTGCTTGGTATTCCATAGTATATATGTACCACATTTTCTTTGTCTAGTCTATCATTGATGGACATGTAGGTTGGTTCCATGTTCTTGGTATTGTGAATAGTGCTGCGGTGAACATACACATGCATGTGTCTTTATGATAGAATGACTTATATTCCTTTGAGTATATACCCAGTAATGGGATTGCTGGGTCAAATGATATTTCTGTCTTTAGAGGTTTTTGAGGAATCATTACACTGTCTTCCACAATGATTAAACCAATTTACACTCCCACCAACCATGTACAAATGTTTCTTTTTCACCACAACCTTGCCAGCATCTATTATTTGTGGACTTTTAAATAATAGCCATTCTGACTGGTGTTAGGTGATATCTCATTGTGGTTTTGATTTGCATTTCTCTAATGATAAGTGATATTTAGCTTACTTTTTTCATATGATTGTTGGCCACATGTACAGGACAAAGACTGTAAATCAACTACTATAAATATGTTCAAAGAACTAAAGAAAACCACATCTAAAAAACTAAAGGAAAGTTCTCATGAACTCATTGTTTTCATGAACAATGAAATAGATGGAGAATATAAATAAAAAGATAAAAAGTATAAAAAATAAAACAAGCAAAAAAATTCAAATAAATTAAAATCCTTGAGTTGAAAAGCATAATAACAGAAAGAAAAATTATACCAGAAGGTTGAAGAACAAATAGGAGCTGGCAAGCTGCAGATAGACCAGTTGAGATGATCTAGTCTAAGGAACAACAAGAAGGAAAAAATACAGAAAAATGAACAAAGCCTCAGAGACATGTAGAACACTATTGAGTATATCAACACACACATAATGGGAATCCCAGAAGGAGAGGTGAGAAAGAAAGGAGCATAAAAAGTACACGAAGAAGTAATGGCCAAGAACTTCCCACATTAATGAGGAATATTAATTAATCTACACATCCAAGTAGCTCAACAATATCCAAATGGGATGGATTAAAAATACCTATCTCTAGGCATAACATAAACTGTCAAAAGACAAAGACAAGGGTGGAAACATGAAAGCAGCAAGAAAGAAATAACTCATCATGTACAAGGGATTCTCTATAATATGAAGAGCTTCTTTCTTTCTTTTTTTTTGAGACAGTCTCATTCTGTCACCAGGTGCCAGGCTGGAGTGCAGTGGCGCGACCTCAGCTCACTGCAACCTTCGCCTCCTGGGTTCAAGCAATTCTCCTACCTCAGCCTCCCAAGTAGCTGGGACTACAGGCATGTGCCACCACACCCAGCTAATTTTGTTGTATTTTTAATAGAGACGGGGTTTCACCATGTTGGCTAGGATGGTTTTGATCTCTTGACCTCGTGATCCTCCCGCCTTGGCCTCCCAAAGTGCTGGGATTACAGGTGTGAGCCACTGCGCCTGGCTGAACAGTTTATTTCTTATCAGATATCATGAAGGCCAGAAAGGAGTGGGATGTCATTTTTAAAGTGCTGAAAGAATAGACTGTCAACCAAGAATCTGGCAAAATTATCCTCATGAACAAAGAAGAAATTAGGACATCCGCAGATAAACCAATATTGAGAGAATTTATTGCTAGCAGATATGCCCTACAAGGTGTACTGAAATTCACATGGAAAGGAATGAAGCTGAATCCTTTCCTTATACTGTATACAAAAATTAACTCAAAATGAATTAGAGACCTAAATGTAAGAGCTGAAACTATGAAACTCTTAGAAGAAAACAGAGGACTGAGTCTTCATGACCTGGCATTAGACAACAATTTCTTAGATATAAAATTAAAATCATAAACAACAAAAGAAAAAAATAGACAAATTGGATTTCATCAAAGTTAAAAAATTTTATGCTTCAAGAAAGTAAAAAGACAACCAAAGAACAAGAGAAAAAATATTTATAAATCATGTATCTGATAAGGGACTTGTATCTAGAATATAAAAAGAACTCTTACAACTAAACAAAAAGAAAAATAATCTGATTAAAAATGGCAAAAGATTTTAATGTGTATTTCTACAAATGAGATATACAATTGACCAATAAACATATGAAAAGATGCACATTATTAGTCATTAGAGAAGCATAAACAAAAACCATGAAATACCACTTCACACATACTAGCATGCAGTAATGAAAAGAAGAGTTGTTGAGGATATGAAAAAATTTGAACCCTTAGACATTCTTGGTGGAATTTAAAATGGTACAACTGCTTTGGAAACCATTTGGCAGTTCCTCAAAATGTTAAATCTGTAGTTACCATGTGACCCAGCAATTTCATTCCTAAGCATACTCAAGAAAAATGAAAACATACATATACACAAAAACTTAGAGATGATATTAACAGCAGCATCTTCATAATAGCCAAAAAGTAAAAGCAATCCTATTGTCCATCAGGTGATAAACAAAATATTATATATCCATACAAGAGTATATTATTCAGCAATAAAAAGAGATGAAATACTGGTAACTGCTACAACACAGATGATCCTTGAAAACATTTTGCTAAGAGAAAGAAGTCAGTCACAAAAAGACACATATCATTCCATTTATATAAAATGCCCAGAATAGGCAGAGTCAGGAACCCCATTTCCTGACTCTATATTTGCCTATTAGTGGTTATCAGGGGCTGGAGGCATGGGACAATGGAAGAATGATGGTTATTAGACACACATTTTCTTCTGAGATGAAAATATTTTGGAATTAGATACTGTTGTTGGTTGCACAACTCTATGAATATCCACTAAATTGTACGTTTTAAAAGAGAGAATTTTATGACATGTGAATCATAGCTCAACAAAACTGTTGTGGATATTAAATCAATTAGCTATTTTTTTTTATTATGGGGAGTTGTTTTCAGGCTTTCTCGGACCTTATGAGAAAGAAGCAAAAGGGGAACAAAGCGGGGAAATGATGAGGCAGGTATGTCTAGAATTGGAAGAAAATGAAGCTGAGGATATCACTTATGAGTACTTCTAATTTTTTATGTTGAAGGAAGGAATGAGTGGGAAAGAAGGACCCATTTGAGGACTCAGCATGGCAAAGCTGACAAGTAGAAGGGAGGACCAGCTAAAATAGGAAACCACATATGTGTAGGAATGTTGTCCACATGGCTGAGAGTCTTCCCTTAGAAAACATGGCAACACAAGATCAATAGCATCAAACAGATGGCAGGACTTTTCCAGGGCTGTTGATTGATTGAGGCTGCGGGCAAAGAAAAATGGAGTGAGAGAAAATGAATATGCCCAGAAATGTCACTGAGGGATTGGCAATGGAGTTGCAGCTGAGAAGAGAGGAAGACTGTGTTAATGGAGCCAAGAATCAAACAATTCCATTAAATTTCTCAAAGGAGATGGTTAGTCTGAAACAAAATTTAGCTGCACAGTAAAAAAACTATGATTCTTTAGCCTGGAAATGAGAAAAATCAATCATGACATGTGTTAATTGTTTCATCGATTTTATTTCTTTCAACGTTTTCTCCCAGATCCTACCACTGGCAGATTCTTCTGTTGAAAACTGATTTTATTCCCAGGCTTCCAAGGTGATGTAGATTTTAGTAGAGGTGATCTGTTTGAAACAGATCTTACTAAAAAGAAGTCTTCAGTAAAAATGAAAAAATACCCCATGAACTTATTTAGCACTTTGGCCCAAAACCCAAAATAATTTAATATAATTTATCCTATATATACCCTAGGGCAGCATTTGCTGCCTTATCATCTGCAGATTTGGTATTCCTTGAAAAAAAATTTCTAGTAAAAATTATACTTTAAAAATCAGTATAAACTATTTCCCTTTCAGATATCTACAGTGAACATTAGCATGTTAAAGACTCTGAAAAGATCTGCAGTGAGGATAACTATTGTATTTCTTTCCCAAATTCATTTGACCATAGAATCTTCTCTCCCAGAGAAACTTTACAACATAATTTGAAACTGGGGCCTATGAAACATACTTTGAGATATATTACTCTATGATAAGGCAACATTATCTATTAAGAACAGATTGGCAACTAGAATCACACACACACACACACACACAAACAGAGGAGAAGCTACTTCTTACAGTAGAGTAAGGGAAAGACTTCATAGAGTTTTCTTCCTTTTTGTTCTCCCAACTCAGTGAATTTCCCCAGGTACAACTCATGCGAAATGTACTTACAACTAGCCACCAGACAAAAGATCTGCTAAAGCATTTCCCTCAATGACATCAAAGCAAGCAGATATAACAGATTACCAAGGGGTCTTGGGTACATGGAGGCACAAACATGAGATGGCATCATTGTCACAAATCTCAGTATTCAACTGTGCTGTGTCAAACTACCCTCTCCTGTTGGGTGAATGGCTGTTTCAACAAACATCTTAATTGAAGTCTATTATTTTTTAGTAACTTCCAGTTATTGAAAGTGGCTCATTCTGGTTTTCCAGAGCTAAGCCCTGGTGTTCGTAAAACTTCTTTTTGCACTTTGATCAACATTATTTCCCTCACCCCACCATTATGGATGGCCCAAAAGCTTAGAGTAGAGCCTGGTCTTCCTTCATGCATACCCCTGAAATTCCTGCTTCCTCCTCTGATATTAGGGACAAGGAAGATGATGAGATGTGCTTCTTTTTTGGCCCCTTTAGCAGATTAGATGATTGATCAAGAATATACATTCTTGGCCAGGCATGGTAGCTCATGCCTGTAATCCCAGCAGTTTGGGAGGCCAAGATGGTCAGATCACTTGAGACCAGGAGTTCAAGACCAGCCTGGCCAACATAGTGAAACCCTGTCTTTACTAAAAATACAAAAATTAGCTGGGTGTTGTGGTTGCCTATAATCCCAGCTACTCAGGAGTCTGAGGACTGAGAATCACTTGAACCCAGGAGGCAGAGGTTGCAGCGAGCCAAAATCATACCACTGCACTCTAGCCTGGGTAACAGAGCAAGACTCTGTCTAAAAAAAAAAAAAATTTCATTTTCTCCAAGATACCTCCTTAGGAAGATTACTCTCTACCTCACTGATGTTGGGCTTGACCATGTGACTCATTTGGCTAATAGGATGTTAGTAGCCCTGATAGAAGCCGAGTCTTAGAGCACACATCAGGAGTGCAGCTTGCTCTCTCGCACTTCATTCCCTGCTGTGAGGAAAAATGTCCCTAGGTAGTTGCTGCTTTTGCAGCTTGGGTACCAGATTAAAAACATAGGAGCAGATCAGAGGCCAACCTACATTGTGAACAAGCTTAGCTCAATTCACACCTTAAGACAGAGCCCCTCGGCCAATCCATCTTAGAGAGGCTGACATGAAAAAGAAGAAAGGGTCATCATTACAGGCCACTTAGGAGTGGACTGTTAGGCTGTATTATTATAGAAAAAGCTAACCCACATTTGAATTACACTTAAAACAGGGACAGCTAATATGGTTCTTTTTGGTGCGTTTGGTGCGAATAGATGGCACCCAGCTGCCTCAGTCACTGATGGTCCTCTTGAGAGATGTCAGCCACATCTCCTGGCTGACACCCACCTGGTGGTCAAGGGCTGTTCCTCTAATGCATGTGCATCCTGCCCTATGCAGTATTCCCAATCAAGTCTACGGTCTCCATCTCATCTACTCACTCTGTTTCCAACTCCAGTGCCTGCAGGCAGAGGGGGGCAATGTCTATACTCTCCAGTACCAGGAGGTACCCTGGCCCTTTGTGCCTGGCCATCCACTGCTCAGCAATCATCTGCCATTTTGCCACATCTTTTTGCTATGCTTCCATCAGGTTGAAATCCTCAGGCCCTGACTTGGCTGGGGTTGGAGAGGAATGATTGACAGTTGGGACATGTTCAGACTTTACCAAGAACTCTCTTTACAGACAACACTCTTCCTTTGGCTTTGGGAAGATGCAATGTTATTATGACTGTAATTTACTTAAAAAATCTGCATAATAATTATGATATCATGTATATGCCAGTTTGGTTAGCCTTGATTTTAGGGGTTGTCAGCTAACATGTTGCCAAGAAACACAAACCTGGAAAGGTCAGTTAGCACCCCACTGGAAAGGGCTACAATCCAGGACAGCTACCATATGCACACTTCTCTTAGCCTAGCTTCATCAATGACCAGCTGTTGTTAATTAGCATCAGCGTTCTTACTGGTGAAACTGACTTCTTAATTAGCATGGTAGATATTAGAGATAGGGTCTGTCTGGTGAATTGCAAGGTATTTAGGATGTGTGAAGCAGCTCAAATAGTCCGGAGATAACTCTTGCCCTTGCACGAACTGGAAATAAGAATCTATATGAACCAGTACCTTGTACCTCTTATGATGACTTAATTCCCAACACTATGCCCAGGTAAAACCAGTTGGTTTAGGAAGTTTTCCAACAGAAGACTCCTGAGTAGAGGACTGTGATGTTGCTGGGTTGGCCTTAAATGAACTCTTCCTACAGGGTGTGGTTACAGCCTCTAAAATGCAAGTTCTCAACCTTGGCTGAATATGAGCATGGCATGCAGAGCTTTTAGATGAACAGCCAGACCTCACCCAGACAGGTGACGTGGAAATCTCTCAAAGTGGGACCGGTATCGGTGTCAGTGTCTTTTTAAAGCTCCCCTGACGATTCCAGTGTGCAGCCAGGGATGAGCATCACTACTCTACGGGACAGTGAGCTGGGTGGCATCAGGCTTGCAGAGCGGGCTTATGAGCTGTTTTGAGCCCGCTCTGCTAATGAATATTCATTTAGTAAATGTCTGTATGTGTGGGAGAATTTGGTCTGAGGCCTGCTTTCATTAAAATTGGAGCAAGGTTAGAGAAGAACAGCGAACACTCACCAGCTCTAACTTCTTCAGCAGCTTCCAAAAGAATCTAAGAGGGATGGGGTCAGATTGGTCAGCACACAGCAAGTGGGCATCCCAGTCACTTCTCTTATAGGAGGGTAAGAGAGATAAGAGCTTTTAATAAACACTCTTCTCTCTAAAAAGACTACCTTTCTCTTTTCCCTGTTTGGTTCTAATATCAACTTGGGTTGGGGGTGAGGATGGCAGGGCCCATTCTCCTGAAATAGCACAATGTGGTAAGTCCTGGATGGTCCCAACTTCCAAACTTAGAATGGGATACTTGTGCTCTCTGTCCATACTTTGGGCCCTGGCCCAAATTCTAGAGCAACAGAAGATAACTTCCAGCAGGTCCTTAACACCATTCTATCAGAAATACATAAACAAGTAGGCGTATACAGGAATATGTAGAATTAGAAGCCAAAGCCAACTAATTACCTAGGAAAATGCCTTGACATACTTAACTCAATGGTAAAACAATGCTGGTAGCCTTTTCTCCCCAGCTTCTGGATAAGGACTAGATTGCTGAACACAAGGCTAATTTCCACACTAAGCAAACCTCCTCACCCTGGGAAATCGCCTCTGCTATTACCACTTCAGGGCCCGATCTACTTTAATAATAAGCATCTATCAGAAGAGGGCTGTGAAATAAACAGGCAGTTACAAATAGGACAGGCTACATTTACAGAGAAAGAGAACAAGAAGAGATGATATTCCATTTTTTGTGTGTTTTTAATCTTGCATGTCATTCTCACTAGCTGAAATAGTTTACTGTATCCTTTTTCCACCCACAGCATGCTTGCTGAGTTCTCCTAGCAGAGATCGTGGTAGACAAGAATGCCACATAAATTGGAAGCACAGAAAAGACTTTTATCTTAGTCTTATTGAAACAAAAAAATATATCTAATAATTGTTATGGCAACTGTGTTGCCTCCAATTTCATATGTTAAAGCCCTCACCCCTAATGTAACTGTATTTGGAGATAGGGCCTATAAGAAGGTAGTAAAGGTTAAGTGAGGTCACAGGGGTGGGGCCTTAATCCAACAGGACTAATGTCTTTGTGAAAAAAGGAGACAATTAAGATCCCTCTCTGTGTATGTGCATGGCCAGATGAGGGACCCTGTGAGGACCCAGCAAGACACTGACTGTCTACAAACCAGGAAGAAAGCTCTCAATAGAAACCAATGTTGCTGGCCCCTTGATCTTGGACTTCCGGCCTTCAGAGCTGTGAAAAAATAAATCTCTGTTGTTTAAGTCACCAATTCTGTAGTATTTTCTTATGGCAGCCCAAGCTGACTAATACGATATTAAAAGTACTTTATTTTATTTTATTTTTTTGAGACAGAGTCTCACTCTGTCACTAAAAGTACTTTCTAAGCAATGAAGAAAATGGGTCTCCATTTTATCAGGTGGAGTTCTACCAGCTACAGTGTGGATACTTCTACTCTATCAAAATTGGTGGTGATGAAGTGGCGGGCAGTGGGTGATAGAAGCTGAGGGGGAAAAACTCCTACTACGTGTCATCAGGAGGCAAGTTGTGAATGAAAAGTCCAAGTCAGTTCTTTTTGCTGACCTCATTCAGGACTCAGAATGAAAGTGGAGCTCAAGCCAATGCACGTAGCATAGTTGTTAAGCACCAGACCCAAAAACCTGGAGATAAAAGCTTCCAACTGGTTGTAGAAATGCCAGTTTCCTCTGCTGTTTGCACTGGAGCAAGTATTACAATTGTTAAGCAAGAAATTTCGATCTGTGCCTGTTTGGGTTGGAAAAGGGAGCTTTGGAGGAAATAACCCCTGAAAATTCCAAAACAAAATCTTTAAAGACTAACTATGGTCTGAATAGTTACCTGGACACCAGTTGCTGAGAAAGGTATACCCTGATTCAAAATGAGCTGTTTTTGACTCTTGAAGTAAATGTAATGATATCTGAATTCCTGAAGCTAGGTTAACAGCTGAACAGTTTTCAATAAATGTAAGATATACATTTTTCCTTTCCTCCTTAGAGCAAATGCATCCCAGCAGGTCATAACAAATGAAATGCCTGAAATATTTTAAAAACGCCCTTTAAAAAGAAATACCACATTGTTAAATAGCATCTTGGTTTAATAAGAGTTTTCTTTTAATACTGCTTTTCTTGCAATTTACCTGCATCTAGTCACAAATTCGAGACTGTGGCAGTTTGTCAGTGTAAGCATTGCTGGGTTCTCTGATTCCAACCACAATCAACCATACAGTCTTCTGGATTATACCTCTTTCCAGTGAAAACAAACACTACCACAACAAGTTATTCTCTTTTCCCATTCACCAAGGGGCAATGTCTGAATAGTTACCTGGACACCAGTTGCTGAGAAAGGTATATACTCATGCATAAGGGCAGAAAAAGGGAAATAACAGGGATGGCATGCTTCTCGGGTTCTCTTTGGACCTGAAAACTCTGTCTAGAAAGTCAACACCAGCACCGGGTGACGTGGGAAGGAGGAAGCGATCAGTTTTGTTGAGTTTCTGACTGCCAACTCATATCCTATCAACTTCAACACATTATCTCCCAAGAAGAGTGAAAAAGACTTCAGAATGCTATTTTGCGAAGGATAGACCAAAATGTATCTGTTACCATGTAATTTATACATCAAAGATACTTCTCTGTCCCGAATTTTTGTCTTGTGAGGCTCTACACAATCCCTTGGCTCACAGACATTTAACCTGTGCTATGATTTCATTTCCATATTCGAATCCATTGCTTGGTACTTATTTTTAGAGCATTTTGTGTGCATGTCTGATTTGTCTTCAAAAGAATACTATAGGCCAGGTGTGGTGACTCACATCTGTAATCCCAGCACTTTGGAAAGCCAAGGCAGGTGGATCACCTGAGGTCAGGAGTTTGAGACCAGCCTGGTCAACATGACGAAACCCCATCTCTACTAAAAAATTACAGAAAATTAGCTGGGCGTGATGATGAGTGCCTATAATCCCAGATACTCAGGAGGCTGAGGCAGGAGAATCGCTTGAATCTGGGAGGCAGAGGTTGCAGTGAACTGAAATAGTATCACTGCACTCCAGCCTGGGCAACAAGAGTGAAACTTTGTCTCAAAACAACAACAACAACAAAAGAATACTATCAATTCCTTTACAGCAGGAGAACAAAGAACATTCTGATATAACCACAGCATTCTATAATAACCATGTAGAATGAGAAATGAGAAGAAAAACAAGTCAACAAATTCCATTTATGGTATAAGCTCAAAGGGTATGCATGAAAAAATGGGACCCACTGTAGACATTTATGGGGTTTTGTGTGCTGAAAATCTATTGTCCTATTTTTCTGTGGTGAGTATCCCAGTTTTCATTTGGGAACTGCCCCCTTTACCACTCTTAAAGGAGGTAATTGTGTCTAAGATAGGAGTAGACAAATTTGATCCTCCTACTCCCTCAGGCTCCAAGGACTGGCCCCTGGCCCTAAACCTGGCCAGTTGCAGCCCTGTACCTCTTTGGCCCAGGAATTGGTTCGAGACAGACTTGCACCCCAAGTGGCCCAATGATAGTCTTCCCCAGGACTATCTGAAAACAACGGATTTTGATTCTGCTATGGTGTGTCTCCAAAATTTATATGTTGGAACCTACTGTCCAATATGATAAGATTAAGAGGTGGGGCTTAAGAAGTAATTAGGTCAGGAAGGCTTCTCTCTCAGGAATCAGATGAAGGCCCTTTTAAATGAAGCTTCCCACAGCATTCAGTTCTCTTGCCGTTCTGTATCCCACCATGTGAGGACACAGCATTACTCCCCTCTGGAGGATGCAGCAACATGATCCCATCTTGAAAGCGGAGAGTAGCCTTCACCAGACACTAAACCTGCTGGCGCCTTGATCATGAACTCCCAGCACCAGACTGTGAGAAATAAACTTCTGTTCTTTATAAAGTACCCAGTCTCAGGTATTTTGTTATAGCAGAACAAACAAACTCAAACACAGGGGTTCCCAAACTGGTTAGATAAAGCCTAGAATTGGAAGGGTCAAATCTTGCCTGAGAATAATGCCAACTGAAAGTGAAGTCAAGCTCAATGGACAAAGAGAGAAAGTCTAAGCTCTGAATTAGTTAGTTGAGCCCATAGATCTAGTTGTGCCTGAACCTAATCTACCACTTGCTTTTGCTGGCAAATGTCCTTTTTTAATTTTTTGTTTAAACAAGCTTACACTGGAGTGCTGTCACTTACAACCCAAAGTCCCAATTAATACTGGCTCCACTCTCATAGTGGTCTACATAATGATGTAGTACATCAACTACTTCCTGGGAAATGGCAGGATGAGCAGGCAACTGTGGATTCAGATGATGTGGGTTCAAATCTTACCTCTGCTGGGTGTCTTCGAGCAAGGCTTAACCTTTTGGTTTCATTGTTCTTAACTATAAAATGGATATAAAAATATCCCTTGGGCCAATTAGGTAAATTAAATTAGAAACAGTAGGTGAAATTTGACTGTACCAGCCATTTCTGCATTTCATTTAGTGGCTTAGAAATAGCTCCTCATACCTGTTCCCTTCTCTGCTGTAACTAGATCATAACCTTCTTACTAGAAAAGCAGGAAAGAGTAGAGAGTGATCTTCAAAGTATAGTCTGGAGAACCCCAGGAATCCCCAAAGTCCTTCCAGGGAGTCCATGAAGTAAAAAACAGTTTTATGACAAAACCAAGATGGTATTTGTCATTCTCATTCATTCTCCAATAAATGTACAGTGGAGTTTTGTAGATGCTAAATGACTTGTGATATCACAACAAATTTAATGCAGAAGCAGATATGATTACCGTATCTTTAATTAAGCTAGACATCAATATTTTAAACAGCCTGTAATCCCAGCACTTTGAAAGACTGAGGCGGGCAGACCACTTGAGATTAGTAGTAGTTCGAGACCAGCATGGCCAACATGGTGACACCCCATCTTTACAAAAATACAAAACTTAGCTGAGCATAGTGGTGCACGGCTGTAATCCCAGCTATTTTGGAGGCTGAGGCAGGAGAACTGCTTGAACCTGGGAGGCAGAGGTTGCAATAAGCCGAGATGGTGCCACTGCACTCTAGCCTGGGCAACAGAGTGAGACTCCATCTCAAAACAAAAAACAAACAACAACAACAAAAAAGTCATTGTTCACACTATTTATTTTTGGCTTTGGAAAATATGCATGTTAACAAGCAATGAGTTTCTTACTTTTATATATTTAATATTTTTGAAATTAGGGTTTGAATGAAAGAGCCAAAGGAAAATGAACATATGTCCTCAGTTCAAAAAGGCCTGGAGAAATCACAATACACCCACCTTTAAAGATCTCCTTTCAATACTGAAGGCTATAGAGACATGAAGAATATAACTATTCCTGTTACGATGTGGGGTACAGAACGGTACTGTAAATGTGAGAGGTAAGGTCAGTAATCCATTATTCAAACACACACACACACACACACACACACACACACACACACACACAGAAATGAGCCATATTGTACCTCTTTATAGTAGGAGGGGCATGCTTGTTTGGGAACATTACCTGTTTCAAACAATTCCTGTGAAGGAAAAAGCTATTCTTAGATAACACTAGAGAAAAGCACCAAATAAGATACAGAAATGTCACACACAATTTGTAGCCCAAATTATAAGCTGTTTCCCCTAACTATACAATCTTTCAGAGAAAACAAAATGTGCCCCATGGGAATAAATAATAGCTAAAGCCAGCCAAAAATATGGCATTTAGAAAGAGAAACAATAAAGCACCTATTTTTAGTAATTTCTCACTGTTTGTCTTGGGAGGGTGGCTTTTTGCTTTTCTCCCCCTTCTTTTTCTCAAAAGATTCATTTTCAGATTAGTCATAGAGGGCTGGCAAAATGCTGAGAAGTTGAAGGTATTTCAGAGCCGTCTTCTGGAGCAATGCTCCAAAGCTTTTCAGGGAAAATGATGCCACCCTAGCCTAGAAATCTGTGTGAGCAGCAGAGTCTAAGTGAGGCACAGAGCAGAGACCTTGGGTTATTGACCATTGCCATTTAGCTGAACTTGGAATTGACTTTCTCTGCACTTTAGGGAGGAGTTTCCCTAACAATGATGAAAAACCTGACACAAATTAAATTCTCTAGGACAATGAATGCACATGGAAACAGAAAGGAAGAAATCTTTTAAAAGAAAGTAAAGAAAAAAATGTGCATTAGAATATGTTTCAGCAGAAAAAAAATCCCATAAAAGTGGTAAACAGAGCTATATTATAATATTGTGGATTGTTAAAAAGAGCGCCCGCTCCATAAAATGGTGCAGCTGCTGTGGAAAACAGTATGGCGGTTCCTTAAAATAATAAACATAGAATTACCACGTAATCCAGCAATTCCACTTCTGGGTATATACTCATTAGAATTGAAAGCAGGAACATTTGAATGAAGAGATATTTGAATACCCACATTCATAACAGCATTATTCACGGTAGCCAAAGGACAGAGTTGTCCAAGAGTACACAGGCAGGCGAATGGATACACAAAATGTAAGGTGCCTAGATAGGTTTTGCTGATAGCAGTCAAATTCAGAGACAGAAGGTAGAATGATGGTTGCGAGGGACTAGGTGTAGGGGAGAGGAGAATGGAGAGACATTGTTCAATTAGGATTGAGTTTCAGTTTCAGAAGAAGAAAGGACATCTGCAGATGGATGGTGATGGTTGTACAATGATGTAAATACACTTAATGCCACCAAATGGTTAGGCCATTTGTGGTGGCTCACACATGTAATCCCAGCACTTTGAAAGGCTGTATTAGTCTGTTCTCACGCTGCTATGAAGAAATACCCAAGACTGGGTAATTTATAAAGCAAAGAGGTTTAATTGACTCACAGTTCCATATGGCTGAGGAGGCCTCAGGAAACTTACCAGCAGAAGAGAGAATGAGTGCCAAGTGCCAAGCAAAGGGTGAAGCCCCTTATAAAATAGTCAGATCTTGTGAGAACTCATTCATTATCACAAGAACAGCATGAGGGAACCCACCCCTATAATTCAATTATCTCTACCAGTTCTTGTCCTTGATGCATGGTGATTATTACAATTCAAGATGAGATTTTGGGTGGGGACACAGCCAAGCCATATCAGAGACTGAGGAAAGAAGACCCCTTGAGGCCTCGAGTTTGAGAACAGCCTGGGAAACAAGGGAGACCCCATCTCTACAAATAATTTTTAGAATTAGCCGGGCATGGTGGTGCTTGCCTCTTTTCCCAGCTATTTGGGAGGCTGAGAGTGGAGGATCACCTGAGCCTGGGAGGTGGAAGCTGTAGTGAGCTGTGATCATGCCACTGCACTTCAACCCACTATCAACGTGGGTGATAGAGCGAGACCCTATCTCAAACAAACAAACAAAAAATGGTAAAACGGTAAAATTTTTTAATGTATATTTCCCTCCCCCACCTCAAAAAAAAAGTAAACTGAAAAAGAAAAACAACAGTCCCCTCTGGCCCTTCCCCTGAATTGGGGCACTTTCTGCAATGTGACACTGCTGAGCCATCCACTAAGAGGCAGAGTCCATCTCCCCAGCCCTCAGATCTGGGTTGGCTCTGGGACTGGCTTTGACCCACAGACTAGGTTGAAAGTGACATTCTTGGATGTGGGAGTTGAGGTCTTAAAAGGGCTTTGAACTGCTACTTGCATCCTGGGAATCAGTCACCATGTAACTAAGCCCAGCCTAGCTGGCTGGAGAGAGAGGCCATATGAAAGAAAGGCCTTTGCAGGATGAGAGGCCAAGATACCTCAGCTACCAGCCAGCACCAGGAACCCAGTCAGGTGAGTGAGGCCACCTTGGGTTCTCCAGAAAGGTAGAGCTGCCCCAATCAACAGCAAATGGGGCTGACGTTTGCCTCAATTTCTGATGGTAAGCACTGGGTCAGTTGTTGTTCTAAGTTATGACATTTTGAGGTTTGTTTCACAAGAATAGATAACAGAAACAATCATGCAAATATATGCCACTGAATAGAGATTTTCCTCTCATTTTATTCTACTCCTATTGTTTATTACATTCATCAAGTCATTCACCAATATTTATCAAGTACCTATTATGTAGCATGATTTTCTTGGCATTTGAGATCTATTGTACAATGAGTCAAAGGCCTGTGCCCTGAGAAAGCTCATATTTTAAAAGGAGGGGATGGCAGTAAATAATGAAGTAGACAATATGTGACAAAGGAAGTGCAATGGAAAAGGAAACAGTCAGAAGGAATAGAGATACAGGCATTTCTACTTAGTGGGCCTGGTACCAAGTCTCTTCTGTGAAAAGATAATTCATCTTTTCTTTCTTACAGTTTTCGTTATCTGAGATTTTCTGATGATGCTCTAGTTTTAATTATATGTAATCTCTGTGCTGATAGAAATAAATATTGGCAACTCAGTTCATTATCTTGATTACAGAAAAATAACTACGCGTTCTCTCACACTGCCACTACTATTTTAAAGAAACTTCACCTGCAAGCCAAACCTTGTGGAAAGACCGGTAAATCCAAAAACTGCAGGATTCCCATATCAAATCAAAAGGGCTTCTGTGGATGTTCTATAGTCTTTATGCTGAACCTGTATTTAACATTGACATTTATCATGCTTAATGATTTAACTGCTCATAGTCTATCCATTTTATAAAAAGCTGTGGTTAAGAACACAAGCTTTGGCATTAGACATGCTTTGGTTTGAGTTCAAGTTCTACCAATTGCAACCTGGTTGACCTGCTCCCTAAGCCTCAATTTTCTGATTTATAAAATGTGAATAATTGGGGAACCTCTGCCAAGATGACCGAATAGGAAGAGCTCTGGAGCACAGTTCCCAGCAAGAGCGATGTGGAAGGTGAGTGATCTCCACATTTCCAACCGAGGTATGGGGTTCATCTCAATGGAATTGGTTGGACAGTGGGTGTAGCCCAAGGAGGGCAAACCAGGCAGGCTGGGGTGCTGCCTCACCCAGGAAGTGCAACAGGCCAGAGGACCCCCACCCACCCAACGGAGGCCATTGTGGACTTTTCCAGCCACTCCAGTGCTCTAGTTAGGATGCGGCACTTCTCCTGCGGGCTTTGCAGCCCACAGACCAGGAGATTCCTGCTGGGCCAACAGGTACCACAGGTTTCCAGCTCAAATCTGGGCAGCCAATTCAGCTGACACTGCAGGTTTCCAGCACAAATTTTAGCAGCCATTTTGGCTTGCACCTGGAGCACCTGCAATACACAACCATGCATACCCCTGAAAGAAAGGGGGATGAAGGCGGGGAACCAGGTGATCTAGCTCACTGAGTCCCACTCCCCCAGAGACCAGTAAACTGAATGCCACTGGTGTGGGATTTTTGCAGCCAGCACAACAGTTTGAGCTTGACCTGGGACTGTCAAGCTTGGTGCAGGAAAGGGCGTCCGCCATTAACAAGGCAGTCCGCCATGACCAAGACAGGTCACCAATACCAGAGCAGTCTACCATTATTGGGGTAGTTCGCCATTACTGGGGCAGTCTGTGATTGCCAGGGCAGTCCGCCATTACCGAGGCAGTTCTAACCTTACCTGTGTAAATAAAAGCACAAGGAAGTTTACACAGCAGCTGGGTGAAGACCACAGCAGCTCAGCAATGCCTCTTGAGGCAGACTGTGACTAGACTCCCTCTTTGCTGGGCAGAGCATCTCTGATAAAAGGCAGCAGCCCACCAGGAACTTATAAATAAAGCCCCACCTTCCTGGGGCAGAGTACCTAGGAAAGGGGGTAGTTGTGAGTTCTGCTGCAGCAGACTTAAATGTCCCTGCCCAACAGCTCTGAAGGGAGCAACAGAGCTCCCAGCACAGCACTTGAGCTCTGATAAGGGACAGACTACCTCCTCAGGTGGCTTCCTGACCCCCATATATACAAAGAGACACCTCATACAGGAGAGCTCTGGCTGACATCTGGTGGGTACCTTTCTGGAATGAAGCTACCAGGGGAAGGAATAGGCAGCAATCCTTGCTGTTCTGCAGCCCCCGCAGGTGATTCCCAGGACAGCAGCATCTGGAGTGGACCTCCAGCAGTCCTGCAGCAGAGGGGCTTGTTAGAAGGAAAACATAAAAAACAGAAAGAAATAACTTCAACATCAACAGAAAGGACATCCACTCAGAGACCCTATTCAAAAGTTACCAACTTCAAAAACAAAAGGTAGATAAATCCACTCAGATGGGAAGAAACCAGTGCAAAAGATGAAATCACCAAAAACCAGAACACCTCTCCTCCTCCAAGGGGTCACAACTCCTCACCAGCAATGGAACAAAACTGGATGGAGAATAAGTTTGACAAACTGACAGAAGCAGACTTCAGAAGGTTGGTAATAACAAACTTCTCTGAGGTAAAGGAACATGTACTAACCCAATGCAAAGAAACTAAGAACCTTGAAAAAACATTATATGAAACACTAACTAGAATAACCAGCTTAGAGAAGAACATAAATGACTTGATGGAGCTGAAACAATGCGAGAACTTTGTGAAGCATATACAAGTTTCAGTAGTCAAATCAATCAAGCAGAAGAAGGATATCAGAGACTGAAGATCAAATCAATGAAATAAAATGAGAAGGCAAGATTAGAGGAAAAAGAGTGAAAAGAAATGAACAAAGCCTCCAAGAAATATGGGATTATATGAAAAGACCTAAACTACCTTTGATCAGTGAACCTGAATATGATAGGGAGAATGAATCCAAGATAGAAAATACTCTTCAGGATATTATCTAGGATAACTTCCCCAGCCTAGCAAGGCAGGCCAATATTGAAGTCCAGGAAATACAGAGAACACAATAAAGGTATTCCTCAAGAAGAGCAACCCTAAGGCACATAATCATCATATTCAACAGGGCTGAAATGAAAGAAAAAAATGTTAAGGGCAGCCAGAGAGAAAGGTTGAGTTACCCACAAAGGGAAGCCCATCAGACTTACAGTGGATCTCTCAGCAGAAACACTATAAGCCAAAAGAGAGTGGAGGCCAATATTCAACATCCTTAAAGAAAAGAACTTTCAACCCAGAATTTCATATTCAGCCAAACTAAGCTTCATAAGTGAAGAAGAAATAAAATCCTTTATGGACAAGCATTTGCTGAGAGATTTCATCACCACCAGGCCTGCCTTACAAAAACTCCTGAAGGAAGCATTAAGCATGGAAAGGAACAACCAATACTAGCCACTGCAAAAATGTACCAAATGGTAAAGACCATCAAGGCAATGAAGAAACTGTGTCACTAACAGGCAAAACAACCAGCTAATATCAAAATAGCGGATTAAATTCATGCATAACAATATTAACCTTAAATGAAAACAGACTAAATGCCCCAATCAAAAGACACAGACTGGCAAATTGGATAAAAATCAAGACCCATCAGTTTGCTGTATTCAGGAGACCCATCTCATGTGCTAAGACACACAGACTCAAAATAAATAGATGGAGGAAGATTTACCAAGCAAATGGAGAGAAAAAAAAAAAAACAAAGCAGAGTTATAATTCTAGTCTTTGATAAAACGGAATTTAAACCAACAAAGATCAAAAGAGACAAAGAAGGGCACTACAAAATGGTAAAAGGATCATTGCAACAAGAAGAGCTGACTATCCTAAATATATATGCAACCAATGCAGGAGCACCCAGGTACATAAAGCAAGTTTTTAATGACCTACAAAGAGACTTATATTCCCACCCAATAATAGTGGGAGACATTAACACTCCACTGTCAATATTAGACAGATCAACAAGACAGAAAATTAACAAGGATATCCAGGACTTGAACTCAGAACCTAATAGACATCTACAGAACTCTCCACCCCAAATCAATAGAACATACATTCTTCTCAGCACCACATCACACTTACTCTAAGATTGATCACATAATTGAAAGTAAATCACTCCTCAGCAAATGCAAAAGAATGAAAATCATAACAACCAGTCTTTCAGACCACAGTGCAATCAAATTAGAACTCAGGATTAAGAAACTCACTCAAAACCACACAACTACATGGAAACTGAACAACCTGCTTCTGAATGACTACTGGATAAATAATGAAATGAAGACAGAAATAAAGATGCTCTTCAAAACCAATGAGAACAAAGACTCAACATACCAGAATCTCTGGGACACATTTAAAGCAGTGTCTAGAGGGAAATTTATAGCACTAAATGCCCACATGAGAAATCAGAAAAGATCGAAAATCGACACCCTATTATCACAATTAAAAGAACTAGAGGAGCAAGATCAAATAAATTCAAAAGCTACCAGATTACAAGAAATAACTAAGATCAAAGCAGAACTGAAATATATAGAGACACAAAAAACCCTTTAAAAAATCAACAAATCCAGGAGCTTGTTTTTTTGAAAAGGTCAACAAAATAGACCACTAGCCAGACTAACCAAAAAGAAAAGATAGAAGAATCGAATAACTGCAATTAAAATGATAAAAGGGATATCACCACTGATTCCACAGAAATACAAACTACCATCAGAGATTACTACAAACAACTCCAAGCACATAAACCAGTAAATCTAGAAGAAATGGATAAATTCCTGGACACTTACACCATCCCAAGACTAAACCAGGAAGAAGTCAAATCCCTGAGTAGACCAATAACAAGGTCAGAGGTCACAGCAATTAATAGCCTATTAACCAAAAAAAAGTACAGGTCCAGATGGGTTCACAGCTGAATTCTACCAAACATACAAAGAGTTTTTGCTACCATTCCTTCTGAAACTATTCCAAACAATACAAAAAGAGGGAATCCTTCCTAAATCATTGTATGAAACGAACATCATCCTGATACCAAAACCTGGCAGAGAGTCAATAAAAAAAGATAATTTTAGGCCAACACCCATGATGAACATCGATACAAAAATCTTCAATAAAATACTGCCAAACCAAAGGCAATAGCACATCAAAAAGCATACCATTACGATCAAGTAGGCTTCATCCTGGGGATGCAAGGCTAGTTCAACATATGCAAATCCATAAATGTAATCTATCACATAAACAGAACCAAAGACAAAAACCACATGATTATCTAAATAGTTGCAGAGAAGGCCTTCAACAAATTCAACACCCCTTATGGTAAAAACTCTCAATAAACTAGGTATTGATGGAATGTATCTCAAAATAATAAAAGCTATTTATGACAAACCCACAGCCAATGTAATACTGAATAGGCAAAAACTGGAAGCATTCCCTTTGAAATCTGGCACTAGACAAGAATGCCCTCTCTCACCATTCCTATTCAACATAGCATTGGAAGTTCTAGCCAGAGCAATCAGGCAAGAAAAAGAAATAAAGGATATTCAATAAGGAAAAGAGGAAGTCAAATTGTCTCTATTTGCAGATGACATGATTGTATATTTAGAAGACCCCATTGTCTCAGTCCCAAATCTCCTTAAACTGATAAGCAACTTTGGCAAAGTCTCAGAATACAAAATCAATCTGGAAAAATCACAAGCATTCCTATACACCAATAACAGACAAACAGGGAGCCAAACCATGAGCAAACTCCCACTGACAATTGCTACAAGGAGAATAAAATACTTAGGAGTATAAATAACAAAGGATGTGAAGGACCTCTTCAAGGAGAACTACAAAACACTGCTCAGGGAAACAAGACAACACACAAACAGATGGAAAAACATTCCATGCTCATAGATAGAAAGAGTCAATATCACAAAAAATGGCCATATGGCCCAAAGTAATTTAAAGATTCGATGCTATCCCCTTCAAGCTACCATTGACCTTCTTCACAGAACTGGAAAAAAACCACCTTAAATTTCATATGGAACCAAAAAAGAGCCTTCATAGCCAAGACAATCCTAAGCAAAAAGGACAAAGCTGGAGGCATCATGCTACCTGACTTCAAACTATACTACAAGGCTACTATAATCAAAACAGCATGGAACTGGTATCCAAATGGAGAGATAGACCAATGGAACAAAACAGAGGTCCTGGAAGTAACACCACACTTCTACAACCATCTTATCTTTGACAACCCTTATAAAAACAAGCAATGTGGGAAGGATTCCCTGTTTAACGAATTGTGTTGGGAAAAATGGCTAGCCATAAGCAGAAAGCTGAAACTGGACCCCTTCCTTATACCTTATACAAAAATTAACTCCAGATGGATTAAATATTTAAACATAAGACCCCACCATAAAAACCCTAGAAGAAAACCTAAGCAGTAACATTAAGGACATAGGCATAAGAAAGAACTTCATAACGAAAACACCAAAAGCAATGGCAACAAAAGCCAAAAGACAAATGGGATCTAATTAAACTTAAGAACTTCTGCACAGCAAAAGAAACAATCATTAGAGCTAACTGGCAACCAACAGAATGGGAAGAAAGTTTTGTAAGCTACCAATCTGACAAAGGGCTAATATCCAGAATCTACAAAGAACTAAAACAAATTTACAGGAAAAAAAAAAAAAACAAAAACAAAAAGTGGGCATTGGATATGAACAGGTACTTTTCAAAAGAAGACATTTATGAGGCCAACAAACATATAAAAAATGTCCATCATCACTGGTCATTAGAGAAATGCAAATCAAAATCATATTGAGATACCATCTCACACCAATTAGAATGGTGATCATTAAAAAATCTGGAGACAACAGATGCTGGAGAGAATGTGGAGAAATAGGAATGCTTTTACACCGTTGGTGAGAGTGCAAATTAGTGCAACCATTGTGGAAGACAGTGTGGTGATTCCTCAAGTATCTAGAAATAAAAATTATCATTTGACCCAGGAATCCCATTACTGGTATACACCCAAAAGATTATAAATTGCTCTATTATAAAGACACATGCACACATATGTTCATTGTGACACTGCTTACAATAGCAAAAGAGTTAGAACTAATCCAAATGCCCATCAAGGATAGACTGGATAAAGAAAATGTGGCACATATACACCATGAAATACTATGCAGCCATAAAAAGGATGAGTTCATATCCTTTGCAGGGACATGAATGAATCTGAAAACCATCATTCTCAGCAAACTGACACAAGAACAGAAAATCAAACACCACATGTTCTCACTCATAAGTAGGTATTGAACAATGAAAACACATGGACACAGGGAGGGGAACATTACACGCTGGGGTCTGTTGGGGCATGGGGGGCTAGGGGAGGGATAGCAGGGTGTGGGGAGATTGGGGAGGGATAACATTAGAAGAAATACCTAACATAGGTGACGGGGGTGGAGGCAGCAAACTACCATGGCATGTGTATACCTATGTAACAATCCTGCAAGATCTGCACATTTACCCCAGAACTTAAATTAAAAAAAAAAATGGGAATAATTGTACCAAGCCTCACAGAGTTAAGGATTAAATGAGATGGCTAAAACATAAAGCTTGTAGTCAGTGGCCACAAATAAATATGTGATTATGATTTTGTATAATATATAAAATATATATTTTATAAATATGTACAATATTTAATATGTATACATTTTATATAAAATGCAAAATACATAAAATATATATTTAAATATACATTTCATATATTATATGTGATAATATGTATTTTATAAATACATGTATTACATATTTGGTATAAGTAGATAATATATATTATATAAAACCACTGTATATACATTGGCTTTCATCCATGGCTTCTAGCTCAGAGCTTTCATAAATCTCGTTAGTCTTTTGTTTTAATGTTGGGGCAGTTTAAGCCTCAAAAGGAAGCCTCAGGAACCAGAATCCCTCTCTCTCTGTTCTTTTCTTGTCCTCCCTTCATCTGCCCAAGGCAGAACTCTAATCTGATGTGAGTCAAAAGACCCTCATTCCAGAGGGTGTTCTGCCCCTATCCTAGAAGAAGGAATGCTACGGGCCAAGACAAGTCTGAGTAGGCCTTCCTGGGTTTAGATCATGTGCTTTTTGACCAGTCACATCTCTATACGCTTGTCAGTCATGCCTATGTAATGAAGCCTCCAGAAAAACCTAAAAGGACAGAGTTTGGAGAGCTTCTGGATAGCTGACCACACAGAGGTTCCTGGAGGGTGGCACACCCAGAGAGGGCATGGAAACTCCACACCCCTTCCCCCATGTCGCCCTATACATCTCTCCATCTGTATTCTTTGTTATATCCTTTGTAATAAACTGGTAAACATAACTGTTTCCTGGAGCTCTATGAGCTGCTCTAGCAAATTAAATGAACCCAAAGAGGGGGTTGTGAGAACCCCAACTTGAAGCCTGGCGGTCAGAGGTTCCAGAGGTCCAGACTTGCAACTGGTGTCTAGGAGTGAGGGGCAGTCTTGGAGACTGAGCCCCAACCTGTGGGACCCGACACTATCTCTAGGTAGACAGTGTCAGAATTAAATTAGAGAACACCCAGCTGGTAACTGCTGCTTGGTGTGTAGAGAAAACCAGTCCCACATTTGGTCATAGAAGTCTTCTGGGTTGATGATTTTCGTGGTGGTGGTGTGAGAGCAGAGGAAAACTTGGTTTAAGAGAGTTTTTCCCTAAACAATAAGCATTAGAGAAATGTTGCCTATTATCATCATCTTTTCTTTCTTTTCTTTTTTTTTTTTTTTTTTGAGACAGAATCTCACTCTAGTGCCCAGGCTGGAGGGCAGTGGTGCGATTTTGGCTCACTGCAACCTCTGCCTCCCAAGTGTCTGGGATTGCAAGTGTGTGCCACCATGCCCAGTTAACTTTAGTATTTTCTTTGTAAAGACGGGGTTTCATCATGTTGCCCAGGCTGCTCTCAAACTCCTGGACTCAAGCAATCCATCCTTCTTGGCCTCCCAAAGTGTTGGAATTACAGGCATATATGTTACCTATGATCGTGTGATTATGTTTAAAAAGTATTTTCAGGCATAAACATCATGATACAGAAAAAAAAAACCAACAGTCAGTGCTTGACTGTATAACCGTGGAATGACTCATCATTGGACACTTCACAGGTCTCTGCAGATTCTTCTAGGAGCATGAAGACTGAAGAGTTCTGTTACCAGATTCAAAGAAAGCTCATGCTTACAGGTACCTCCCTGGACTAACTGCTTTCTGAAACTAAAGTGACCTTTTAATTATGCATGAGCCCTGTGAAGGATCAATCAGAAGGAGTCTAGTTGAAAGCCAGGATCAGATAGAAGACAAGATATTCTCCCATATATTGGAGTATTTAAGACTCTCCTATCCAGAATAATCCGGAGACTGAATCCTAGAACTTCCTCTGCCCTTTGAAAAGGGAGTATTTCTGACCCTGGATTAGCAATCTAATGATGCATGTAGGTGATTTTCTTTCAGCAGGGAGGAGTTGGGTTCTGTCTGGCATCTGAACTCCTTTTGTTTAAAGAATTCTGCTTTGGGAGTGGGGGAACAGAGCCTATTTCATACCAGAGAAAGTGAAACTCAAAACCTCTCTTGCCAACTTCCTTGGTACCTGGGGCACAGGTGTGAACAATTGTGTGAATATTCAGTCTAGAGTCTGGGTCTAATGGTAAAGAGGTCAGGGATGGGGGTGATGCTGTGGGTTCTTTCAACCGGCCATCACATGGGCTTTAGTCCAGGACAGCACACCAAGGTATGTGAGCTGAAGCCTCCACCATTGCATAGTGGAGCTGCGTCCATGTGGACCCATTCTTGGGCATGATTCTGGCTGCCTGACTCAGTCGAGTGATTTTTTTTTTCAACTGGTCTTCACTCAGAGCCTGGTTCCCCAGACTTCCTAGAGATTCAGTGAGCTTTCACAATATCGTTTGAATAATTGTCTTCCGGCTTAAATCAGTCTGACTTTGTGACTGTACTGCTGCTTGCAGCTAAGAACCTTAAAACAGCTACCACTGGGTGAATGCTGACCACATGCCAGAAACTGGACTTGGCATCTCATGTATGGTACCTTAATTAATTCTTACAACCACACTGCAAAGAAACCACGCTTGTCTCTATCTGAGATGAGGAAACTGTTACATGGTTGAAATAGAATTTGACTTCAGGGCCCTCTAGTACAAAGGCACACTCAGTTAACTCCTAGGTCATCTTCTAACTCCAATCCCTTGTTATCCAGGTCTTCAAATCAAGAACTTCTGTTTTATCTACTATATGCCAGGAGCTGTTCTAGGCACTGATGAAAAAGCAGTGATCAAAACAAGCAAAATTTCCTGCCCTGATTTATGCTTCTATTACTGACTGGTTTTCTTTGATGATCCTATGATCTGTTTCTGACCCCAGCCTAACAACTGAATCTAACTCCATCTAACCTCACAATCCTAGCTCAGTAGAAAGAGCCCAGACCAGCAATGACATGTATATGTTGTGGCAAACACGAAGTTGCTCCAGACATGACTGACCCATCACAGAGCTTGCAGTCAGAGTCCTTCTCAACACAGCTCTATGGGTAGGCACTCCAGAATGACCAAATCTGCCATGAGAGGTGAATTATATTTGACATCGCTATTAGATTTTAATCACTATATAACAAATTATCACAGATTTAGCTGCTTAAGGCAATACCCATTTACTGTCTCACAGTTCTGTGGGTCAGAAGTCCAAGGGGCTTGGCTGGACTTTCTGCTTAGGGTGTCAGAGGACAAACCAAGCACTGGCAGGCTGACCTCTTCTCTAGAGGCTCTGGGGAAGAACCTTTGAGGCTTTTGGCAGAATTGACTTCTTTGGAGTTGTGAGACCAAGTCCCATTTTCTTGCTGGTTGTCAGTCAGGGGTCATGGTCAGCCCTGACAGGCCACCCTCAGGTCACTGCACGTGGCCCCTCTATTTACAAAGCTGGCAATAGCATGTCAACTTCTTGTGCTTTCTTTCTGACTTGCCCTTGTCCTGCCAAGCAGACATATCTCTTCGCTGATTACTCTTTGCTTTCATGATTAGATCAGGCCAACCCGAATGATCTCCCTTGTGCTTTCTGCCATATAACATAACACAATCATGGGACTAACACCAGGGATGAAGATCACAGCAGCCACTTAACATTCTGCCTACCACATCACCCTTAGCCTAGGCCTGTTATATAGCTATAAGTTTAAATGGTTTGGACACAGCCAACCTCACTGATGGGGTTTCATGTGTTTACTTAAAAGCAGGGCTACTCTCAAAATGACATGAGAGCAATGGCTTGAAGGACGCAAGCAAACAAGTGACATGGGTGTGAGGGGGAAGGGCATTCCAAGGAGAGGGAGAGGGAGCTGTGAGAGAGAAGTCCTGAGGCAGGAACTCAGCTTCCATGCTTGAGGAGCAGCAAGGAGGCCAGGCGTCTGAGGCAGAGTGAATGAGGCGGGCAGTGGACAGTAGGAGAAAATGTCGCTGAATCCATTGGGGTTCTGAATCACACAGGCCCTATGAGGGCCTTGCAAGACAGAGTAAGGAACTTCAGCTTTAAATCTGAGAAAAATGGGAGCCTCTGTGGGACTGTGTTCTGAATTGCAGCTGGGAGCATCACTCTGGCTACCATGTTGACAGGAGACTGCAGACAGGCAAGGGTAGTAGCTGAGAGAGCAGTTACGGGGTTGTGGGAATAATTCAGACAAGAAATGATGGTGGCTCAGATCAGGGTGGGTAACAGAGGCGCTAACTTAAAGTGGTCACATTCTGGAAATACTGTAAAGGTGACACCCACAGGATGACAAAAGACAAAACAAAAGCAGAAAGGATTTTGGAGTCAGTATGGCCTGTTTGAAATTTTGGCTTTAGGGTCCGTAAACTGTATATCTTTGGCCAAACCATTAGAACTTTCCATACTTAGTTTATTGGGTGGTAAAATAAAATAGGACATTCATATAGACCTCATGGGTTTTTGTGAGAATTGAATATGGTAATATGTTCTGGAAGCCAGCAGGTGCTCGAAAATTGTCTGTTTTGTTGCTTTGTAGTGCATGCTTGCTGTTAAATGCCAGATCCCGCCTCCTATTATAACCTTGTTTCTCTTTTTTTCCTAGCCCTGCTCTTAAGCAAATACATAAAACCCAACTCAGGTTACAGTTATAAATGGGGAGGGGAGGACCAACACAGATAATCTGTCACACCCTGCAATTGTTTTGCTTGAACTTTTAAGTTCAGGGGTGTATGTGCAGAATGTGAAGGTCTGTTACACAGGTAAATGCATGCCATGCTGTTTCACTGCATAGATCCTCCCATCACCTTGGTATTAAGCCCTGTATCCATTAGCTATTCTTCCTGATGCTCTCCCTTCTCCAACACCTCCCAACAGCCCCTAGTGTGTGTTGTTCCCTCCAATATGTCCATGTGTTCTCATCATTCAGCTCCTACTTACAAATGAGAACATGAAGTGTTTGGTTTTCTGTGCTGTTGTTAGTTTGCTGATAATAATGGTTCCAACTCTTTCCGTGTTTCTGCAAAGGACACGATCTCATTCTTTTTATGACTGCATAGTACTCCACACACACCCTACGATTTAATCAAGGGGTAAATAAGGGTGTGAGAGGCTCAAAGAAGCTCCCAAGTAGGAAAAACATCTTAAAGCTTCTGACCAGTGGGTGTAAAAATTGGAATTAAAAAGTTGGTCTTGTGTAGGTACGGTGGCTCACACATCTAATCTCAGCACTTTGGGAGGCTAAGGAGGATTGCTTGGGTCTAGGAGCTTGAGACCAGTCTGAGCAACACAGCAAGACCCTTGTCTCTACAAAAACAATTTTTTTAGTATACTTTAAATTCTGGGGTACATGTGCAGAATGTGCAGGTCTGTTGCATAGATATACACATGCCACGGTGGTTTGCTGCATCCATCACCTGGTCATCTACATTAGGCATTTCTCCTAATGCTATCCGTCCCCTAGCCTCCCATTCCCTGACAGACACAGTGTGTGACGTTCCCCTACCTGTGTCCATGTGTTCTTATTGTTCAGCTTCCCCTTATGAGAGCATGCAGTGTTTGGTTTTCTATTCTTGTGTTAGTTTGCTGAGAATGGTGGTTTCCAAACAAAAAGTCAAGAGACAACAGATGCTAGAGAGGATGTGGAGAAACAGGAAAGCTTTTACAGTGTCATTCGGAGTGTAAATTAGTTCAATCATTGTGGAAGACAGTGTGGCGATTCCTCAAGGATCTAGAACTAGAAATACCATTTGACCCAGCAATCCCATTACTGGGTATATACCCAAGGATTTTATATCATTCTATTATAAAGACAATTGCATACGTATATTTACTGTAGCACTGTTCACAATAGCAAAGACTTGGAATCAACCCAAATGCCCATCAATGATAGACTGGACAAAGAAAATGTGGCACATATACACCATGGAATACTATGCAGCTATACAAAAATTTTTTAAAAATTAGCCGGGCATGGTGGCACACACCTGTTGTCCTAGCTACTTAGGGAGCTGAGTTGGGTGAATTGCTTGAGCATGAGAGATTACGGTGATTTGTGATTGTGCCACTGCACTCCAGCCTGGGCAACAAAGCAAGACCCTGTCTCAACAAAAAAGCTGGTTTTTTCAGATGGGACAACCTCTGTCTATTAGAGTATATCTGTAACATTATAGAGTATATCTTTAACAGCTCAATTTAAAAGAACTGTTTGTTAAATGTGAACAAATTGAACACTTGTTAAATGAAAATATTAAAAGATACTTAAATCTTAGGTGTGGGCTTTGAAATTGGAGTCTTTATCACAGACTTCCCAGGTTCCAATAGAATGAATCCTGCTCACGTAGTAGGAGGCATTAAGAAATCGGGCGCCTGCTACTGATGTGGCAGAAGTGTTAAGGTCTTTATTACATTTTTCTTACCACTTAACTAGTTGTGGCACTTTGGACAATTAGCTTGCTCCTCATGTAATTACTGAGCAGATTCGTGATATATGTAAGGTGTTGTATAACAGTGCCCAGTACATACCGAGTAATCAATAAATGATTAACAATTATTATTATCAACATTTATATTAATAAAAATTGTTTCTGGGCGTGGGACTTTCACTTGGAGCCTTGCTCACAGATGCACATCTCTATTTTTTCCTTTTTCTTCTCTCTCTTTCTGACATACAAAGTGTCAAATTTAGTACACAGATCCAAGAAAAAACTTGAGACAATTTCATAGAAGACCATTTAATAACAGTGCTACCCTTATGTTTGACTTCTTTCTGGTTCTAAATATACTAATTCCTCTTTTTTTCCCCTACCCACTGCCACCAACAAGCACATTCTCCACTGACCTGTCTTAGTGACTCATAGTTTGCTGTGATGCATCTGGAGCTTTTCAGATTCCTGCCTGCTCCCAAACCAACACAGATTTGTGTCATCAGCAAATTCCACCAACTTGCCAGTGAGAGAGCTGACATTTACGTAGCCACAGCTTCAGGCAGCAGTGACCACGCTGGTGAATTTCTAATGAGAAAGGTGTGGGTCTTCAGGAATAAATACTTGACAAGTGAAAGTTTCCAGAGGAGAATTAATCATTTTAACCCATTCTCAGTCATTTTCATTTGTTCTTTGTGTTTCTTTTACCTTCCACTTCCTTTTTTCTGGCCTATAGAGATATAATTTTTCTTCTAAGGGACTAATCAGGGTGGAGGAGGGCAAATGGAAGGGGTTAAGTAAATGGTTTATCAGATGAGGCTTGTTGTAAGATGGGTGCCTGTGGAGGGAAAATGGCAGAATTCCTTGCTATTCAAATTATTGAGCATCACAGACAATAATTTACAAAGATGCAGGGTGATGCTAAATGAACAGCGATACCATTTATGCTGTCCAACCTCCTTTGCCTCTTCTGGAAGGAGCAGCCAAAGTTTCCCTTGGGAACATGCTCCTTCCCCAGTTTTGGTGGGAATATCAGTCAACTTCCATCTCTCCTCACGACAAGGCACATGGCCTTGTTCTTTCTTGTGTGATTAAGAATTTTAGGCAGAGGCACGAGATGGAAGAAGTTGGACCAACAAATAGTAGTTCCTACTTCCTTGATCCTTAGGCCCTATTCTTCTGAAGTCTGCCTTTTCTGCTTTGCCTTTGAAACTGTGAGGCACTCTGTTTCCTTTTTACTGAAGTTAGCAGAATCAGTTTTGTTATTTGCAATCAAAGAATCCAAAATGATATAAGCTCTGAATCTAGCCTTTCTAGGGACAGCATATCAGTTCAGAAAAGGAATAAAATGAGCATGACTGTATTTACCAGGTGTGCACTATTATTTATGGCAGGCGAGGAGCTATTTTCAAGACAGCAGGAAAATTGGCACTTAGGCTCTCTGAGGGTTAATAACTCTCATTTCTTCTGCCAGTTACTAGGGAAGAGTGGAGATGAGAGGGAAGCAGAAGGGCACAGATGTAACTGATAGACCAGGACTCTAGTGGGATTAATTAAGCAAAGCTTGTGGGTTTTTATCAGCATACAAGAAAGGAACAATTTGAAAGAAGAGATGTATGTCAGAACTATATAGATATGGATTTGCAAGTGTAACATAATAGAGACATCTTAGTCAAGGATTAGGTTCTGAAGTCAGACTATAAAGCAAAAATAATGTAGACTTAAAATTAACTTACACCATCTCTTGAATGTTTAATAAGATACAATAAAACTGATGATTCCACATAGGGATATATTACTGTAACAGTATTACATATACTAAAATATATAGCGTGTATAGGAGTACATATGCAGAGTATAACTTTACATTATTGTTAATTATGTAAGACAGACAGAATCTGAAACACATGAAATCACTTTGAGAAGCAAACGGGTTCCATTAGACTCCACACATATCTCCTGTCTCACACCCTATGTGGGTACAAACCTTATGCATAGAATGGTGGGCAGAATCACCTGTACTATTTTGTATTTTTATTTTGGGAGGCAGGTGAATGGCCAAGTACCTAGATAATGCAAGTTAAAAGAGTATCTAACATAATGGCTATGATCTTAAGAAGCAATTTTTTTTAATCAAGGAGACTTGGCTGCATTTAAGTAAGCTACCACCAGTTTGCATAACATTGGAAACTCCATGAGGTCTTCACCAAGTTAGACTTCCTGCAGGCCTTGAACACTGAGAGAGATTATTTTGAAATTCTTTGCTTGTTTCTGCCTCCCTTAATAAAAAACAAATAAATTCTATGAAAATATTTTGACAAAATGCTAAGAGAAAATTCTGAGAGGAATTAAAAACACAATTTGAAGGAAGAGATGTATTGGAAAAAGGTAGACACAATAATGTGAATTACAAGTTGTAGCATCAAACATAACTTAGGTGTGGAAGAAACCTTAAAGGTAATGTAATTTAATATTTTAAACCGAAATGCCTGGGGCATAGAAGGTACTCAGAAAAGGCCTATTGAGTGAATAACTTGCCTCTTTTTTTCCTTAGAATTAGGAAACAACATGACTAAAATAATTCTTGAATCTGCAGGCATAATAATTAAAAAAAGAAAAAATATGGAGACAAAAATATGAGGAAATAAATAGTAATGATCCTCTCAACAGAAAAATGTTGGTTAAGAAATATAGAATAAATTTGTACTCATTATTTCTGTAAAATTACCATTTTGCAAGTCCCAATGTAATATTTTACTTAAGCAAGAATTATCAATGAATACTACAAAAACTGGGTGGAAGGTTTTTAGAGAACAAGATTTTTTTCCCACACAGATTACTTGTTAATTATAATTGATAAAAGTTACCTCTGCCATGGGGAGATCTGGAAGACATTCCCTTAATCAAGTGATCAAACTAAGCGTTACCAATTACAGGACAGACAGACATTATGTACTTCCAGCAACAGTGTAAGGGAAGTACACAGCATCACCCATGCAATATTTATCCTGATTCTAATCATAAGGCAAACAGACAAATCTAGAATGCAAGTCATTCTATAAAGTAACCAGCCTGGACCCTTTAAAAAGTGTCAATGTTACAAAAGACAAGAAACGGGAAATTTTTCTGGTTTACAGGACAGGAGATTAAAACATGACAACCACATGTAATATGTGAACAATGAATGAATCTTGAGGTGGCTTCTTTTTTTTTTTTGGCACGAAAGGAACTTGGAGGACTACTGGGGAGATTTGGATATACACTAAATTAGATACTATAGAATATAAAGTTTCTTGGGTATGAAAATGGTATTGTGGCTACCTAGGAGAGTATTCTGGTTCACAGCTTATACATGCTAAAATTCCTCATGCTAATTAGTCAAAATGTCTGCAAATTAACTTTAAACGATTAAGCTCTGAGAAAGCATATACATACAAACACACACACACACACACACACAGAGGGAGAGAGAGAACAAGAAGGCAAATACAGAAAATGTTAATGATTAGTGAATCTAGGGGAAGGGTATAAGGGTATTCTTGTGCTGTTGTTTCATCTAAGTAATTTTGACACTTTTTCAAAATTAAAATTTGGGGAAAAATAATCAAGTTTAGAGACATGTTTAAATGACACAACCAAGTTGTGGTCTATATTGTCAATTTGTAGCTTAGCCTATCCTTTGGTCTTCCCTCAGACTTTAATAAGAGATAGTCTGTTTAACCCAGCTGTTGAAAATCAAGGCCTAATAAAATTCTAAGTACCTATTTCAGAAGTATTTGTATCCATAATATAGGGAAAACATATAAAACTCAATAATAAAAAGACAGGCAATACAATTTTTTTATATTGGCAAAAGACATTTCTCCAAAGAAGATATACAAATGCCAATAGACACATTAATAAAATGTTCAATATCATTAGGAATGCCAATCAAAACCACAAAACTACCATTTTCCATACACTAGTATGGCTGTAATTAAAAAGATAATAACTAGGGCTGATGAGGATATGGAGAAAATGGCACTCTCATTCATACATAATGGGAATGTAAAATGGTATAGTTGCTTTGGAAAACAGTTGGGCAGTTTCTTAAAAATTAAGCATAAAGTTACCATATGACCTAGCAATTCCACTCCTAAAAAATACCCAAGAGAAATGAAAATAGTTGTACATACAAAAACTTGTACATCATAGTCACAGTGGCATTTCTTCATAATAGTAAAACAGTGGAAGCAATCCAAACATCTGTCGGCTGTGGCATATCCATCCAATGGAAGATTATCTGGCTTAGATAATAAAAAAGAATGACCTACTGATACACATTTGATATGGTTTGGCTATGTCCCCACCTAAATCTCATCTTGAATTCCACGTGTTGTGAGAAGGACCTGGTGGAAGATGATTATGTGGCAGGTCTTTCCTGGGCTGTTTTTTTTTTTTCCAACTGTAGTTGAGGTTCTGGGGTACATGTGCAGATCATGCAGGTCAGTTGCCTAGGTACTTACAATGGCAAGGTGGTTTGCTGCCTCCATCATTCCATCACCTCTACCTGGCATTTCTCCCCACATTATCCCTCCCCAATTCCCCACTACCTGCTGTCCCTCCCCTAACCCCCCCCAACAGACCCCAGCGTGTTGTGCTCCCCTCCCTGTGTCCATGTGTTCTTATTGTTCAACACACACCTATGAGTGAGAACCTGCAATGTTTGATTTTCTGTTCCTGTGTCAGTTTGCTGAGAATGATGGTTTCTAGATTCATCCATATCCCTACAAAGAATATGAACTCATTGTTTTTTATGGCTGCATAATATTCCATGGTGTATATGTGCCACATTTTCTTTGTCAGTCTATTGTTGATGGGCATTTGGGTTGGTTCCAGGTCTTTGCTATTGTAAACAGAGCTGCAATGACCATACATGTGCATGAGTCCTTATAACAGAATGATTTATAATCCTTTGGGTATATACCCAGTAATGGGATTGCTGGGTCAAATGGAATTTCTATTTCTAGATCCTTGAGGAATCACCACACTGTCTTCCACAATGGTTGAACTAATTTACACTCCCACCAACAGTTTAAAAGTGTTCCTATTTCTCCACATCCTCTCCAGCATTTGCTCTCTCTAGATTTTTTTAATGATCACCATTCTAACTGGTGTGAGATGATATCTCACTGTGGTTTTGATATCTGATGGCCTTATAAGGTACAATTTCCCTGCACAAGCTCTCTCATTTTTTGCCTGCCACCATTCACAGAAGATGTGATTTGTTTCTCCTTGCCTTCCACCATGACTGTGAGGCTTCCCTTGCCATTTGGAACTGTACATCCAATTACACCTCTCTCTCTCTTGAAAATTACTCAGTCTCGGGTATGTCTTTATCAGCAGCCTGAAAATTGAGTAATACAGTAAATTGGTACAGTAGAGTGGGGCTCTACATTTCAGGATACCTGAAAATGTGGAAGTGAGTTTGGAACTGGGTAACAGGCAGAGGCTGGAACAGTTTGGAGGGCTCAGAAGAAAACAGAAAAATGTAGGAAAGCTTTGAACTTCCTAGAGACTTGTTGAATGGCTTTGCCCAAGATGCTGATAGTGATATGAACAACAAGGTCCGAGCTGAGGAGGTCTCAGATGGAGATGAGGTGCTTGGTGGGAACTGGAGTAAAGGTGACTCTTTCTATGTTTTATCAAAAAGACTGGTGGCATTTTGCCCCTGCACTAGGGATCTGTGGAACTTTGAACTTGAGAGAGATGATTTAGAGTATCTGGTGGAAGAAATTTCTAAGCAGCCAGGCATTCAGTTTTATAAGGGAGGCAGAGCCTAAAGGTTTGAAAAATTTGCAGTTTGACAATTTGATAGAAAAGAAAAATCCATTTTCTGTGGAGAAAGCCAAGCAGGCTGCAGAAATTTGCATAAGTAATGAGGAGCTGCATGTTCATCCTCAAGACAATGGGAAAAATATCTCCAGGGAATGTCAGAGGTCTTCACGGCAGGCCCTCCTATCACAGGCCTGGAAGCCTAGTAAAAAAGTGGTTTCAGGGGCCTGGCCCAGAGTCCCTGTCCTGTGTACAGCCTAGCAACTAGGTGCCCTGTGTCCCAGCCACTCCAGCCATGGCTGAAAGGGGCCAACATAGATCTCAGGCTGTGGTTTCAAAGGGTGGAAGCCCCGAGCCTTGGCAGCTTCCACATGGTATTGAGCCTGTGAATGCACAGAAATCAAGAATTGAGGTTTGGGAACCTCTGCTCAGATTTCAGAACAGGTCTGAAAACACCTCGATGCCCAGGCAAAACTTTTCTGCAGGGTTGGGGCCCTCAAGAGAACCTCTGCTAGGGCAGTGCAAAAGGGAAATGTGGGATCAGAGCTCACACACCGAGTCCCTACTAGGGTACTGTCTAGTGGAGCTGTGAGAAGAGGGCCACTATCATCCAGACCCCAGAGTGGCAGATCCACCAACAGCTTACACCTTACACCTGGAACATGCAATGCCAGCCCATGAAAGCAGCCAAGAGGGACACTGTTCCCTGCAGAGCCACAGGGATGGAGCTGCCCAAAACTATGGGAACCCATCTCTTGCATCAGTGTAACTTGTTGTGAGACATGGAATCAAAGGAGATAATTTTGGAGCTTTAAGATTAGACTGACCTGCTGGATTTTGAACTTGCATGGGGCCTGTAGCCACTTTGTTTTGGCCAATTTTTCTCATTTGGAATGGCTGTATTTATTCAATGCCTGAACCTACACTGTATCTAGGAAGTAACTAACTTGCTTTTGATTTTATATGCTCATAGGTGGAAGGGACTCACCTTGTCTCAGATGAGACACTAGACTTTGAACTGTGTACTTTTGAGTCAATGCTGAAATGAGTTAAGACTTTGGAGGACTGTTGGGAAGGCACAATTAATTTTGAAATATAAGGACATGAGATTTGGAGGGGCCAGGGGTGGAATGATATGGTTTGGCTGTGTCCCCACCCAAATCTCATCTTGAATTCCCATGTGTTGTGGGAGGGACCCGGTGGGAGGTGACTGAATTATGGGGCAGGTCTTTCCTGTACTGTTCTTGTGATAGTGAATAAGTCTCATGAAATCTCATGGCTTTATAAGGCAGAGTTTCCCTACACAAGCTCTCTAAGTTTTGGCCTGACACCATTCACATAAGATGTGACTTGTTCCTCCTTGCCTTCCACCAGGATTGTGAGCTCTCCCCAGCCACTTGGAACTGTAAGTACAATTACACTCTTTCTTTTGTAAATTGCTCAGTCTCAGCTATGACTTTATCAGCAGTATGAAGGCGAACTAATACAATACTACAATATGGATGAATCTTGAAAACATTATGCTAAGTGAAAGAAGCAAATAATAAAAGACTACAGATTGTATAATTCCACTTACATGAAATGTCCGTAATACAAATCTATGAAGATAGAAAGTAAATTAGTAGCTGTCAAGAGTTTGGAGGAGGAGGAAAGTGACTGTGAATAGGTATGAGGTTTCTTTCTGGGGTGATGAAAATATTCTAAAATTAGATTTGTAGTGATGTTATTCACAACCCTGTGAAGACGCTTAAAAAACAGAATTGTATACGTTAAGCATGTAACTTTTATAAGTGAATTTTATCTAAATAAGGCTGCCTTAAAAATAGATACAGTTGACCCTTGAATATCACAGGGGTTAGGGATGCTGACCCCTAGACAGTAAAAAATCTGCATACAACTTTTGACTCCTCAAAAATTTAACTCTCAATAGCCTATTGTTGGCTGGAAAGTTTATAGATAACAGTCAATTACTACACATTTTATAGTTACATGTATTATATACTACATTCTTACAATAAAGAAAGCTAGAGAAAAAATGTTATTAGAAACTCATAATGGGGGTGCAGTGGTTCACGCCTGTAATCCCAGCACTTTGGGAGGCAGAGGCGGGTGGATCACGAGGTCAAGAGATTGAGACCATCCTGGTCAACATGGTGAAACACTGTCTCTACTAAAAAATACAAAAAATTAGCTGGGCACGGTGGTGTGTGCCTGTAATCCCAGCTACTCAGGAGGCTGAGGCAGGAGAATTGCCTGAACCCAGGAGGCGGAGATTGCGGTGAGCCGAGATCGCGCCATTGCACTCCAGTCTGGGTAACAAGAGCGAAACTCCATCTCAAAAAAAAAAAAAAGAAAGAAACTCATAATGGAGGAAAAATATATTTACTATTCATTAAATGGAAGTGGATCATCCTAAAGGTCTTCATTTCCTTTGTCTTCACAGTTGAGCAGGCTGAGGAGGACGTGGAGGGGTTAATCGTCTGAGGGGTGGAGGAGGCAGGAGAAAATTTTCCTATAATGGGCACAGTTCAAGCCCTTTTTCTTTAAGGGTCAACTGAATGTGTGTGTGTGCGCGCTTGTATACAATTACATCCAAAGTGTTTGCAGGAAGATTTTTCCCTAATTTTTAATCTTTCTAGCATGAGATTTCTGTCTTTTGGCTGCAATTCAGAGATAAGTCTCCATTTTCCCTTCTAACCTTTCTACTCTAGACCTCTGGCTTAGTAGATAGACAAAGAAAGGAGATAAGAAGCTTCACTCTCCTTCCTCCCAGCATCAGTTAGCATCAAGTCACTCTGAGTTCCTTCCTCCCACACTGGGAACATAAGCGCAAGGCACTGACTGATCAGCCAGGACCAAATTGTCCCTGGGCAATGATCACACGTACAGAATCAGGCTTGAAACTGCTCTCAGAGGCAGCCTGCCTCTGAAGCATCTGCTTTCTTAGACGAATTGAGAGTTTCAGATGAGGAAAGAAGAAACCAGGTTTTTAAAGAGATAGAAAGGGGTTTATGTGCGGCTGAGGAAAAAGGGGGAAAGAAGAGAAAAAGGGGAGAACTAGAACAGGCAGGGAGGAGAAAAGGGATATATACAGGAGGCAGGAGTAGTCCAATGATGATTTAGCCTGTCTAGCATCCTGTCCTATTACTGGAAATAGATCTTTGACTTTCTAAGGGAAAATGCTACTTCTCTCTGTCAGTGCACTTGGCTTGGGTGGGGCTGAAGCTCAGCTCCAGGAGAGGTCCTGTGACCCCGGTCTCAGCCAATCAGTGCATTCATTCTCTTTGACACAGTGATTAGTTCAGGGCTGAGCACATGACCAAAAAGGGCCAATGAAATTCAGGTTCAGGATTTCTGTTGGAAGTTCAAAGAAGAAGAATCTAGGAAGATTTTAAACCAAGAGCAGCTGTCAGCAATCTAGCTAGCACAAAAAAGTACTTGCCTGATAAAACAGAGGTTTTATCCCATGGTATCATATGGGACCCTGGGTCTAGAAGCTAGAACTTCTGACAGTTTGAGCTACTGAGTTCGTAACTCCTCCTGTCCTTCCCTTTGGCTTAAACCAGTTTGTATGAGTGTTCTGCCCCTTGCAATATAAATAATTCTGCTTAACATGGAAGGCAATCAATAGAGTTCTGCCAGTGCTTCCCTTAATAGTCACCCAGTGACGGCAACACAATCTGTGATGGTTAATTTTATGTGTCAACTTGCCTGGTACTTGTCAACCACAGTATCCAGATATTTGGTCAAATATTATGCCAAATGTCTCTGTGAAAGTATTTTTTAGATGAATTAACATTTGTATCAGTGGACTTTGAGTAAAGCATACTATTTTCCATAATGTGTATTGGCCTCATCCAATCAGATAGAGACCTTGATGAGAGAAGACTGACCTCCTCTTAGAAGAGGGAATTCTGCCAGTACACTACTTTCAGACTCAAACTACACCTCTTCCCTGGTTTTCCAGCCTGGTAGCTAATTCTGCAGATTTGGGGCTTGCCAGCCTCCATAATCACATGAGCCAATTCCTTAAAATACATTTATGTGTGTATACATATCCTATTTGTCTCGTTTCTCTGAACAACCGCAACTAATATGCAATCAAATCGTGATCCCAAGACAACTTATGAGAGTTCCGAGTTTTAGGTAGGAAGAACACAATGTTTGCATTCCTTTCCCCAGCTTTACCTCCATCTTCAACAATACCCATACCCACTGTACACCAGATTCTGTGCAACATCTTTTGCTTCTTACATCAGCCTAATTCACATCTATTTCACCCTTCCCACTTTACAGATAACAAGAGATTAAGTGGCATGCTCAAGGTCAAAATGCTGGTAATTGAGAGACCCAGGATGAGAGACCCGGGAAGCCGATTCAGGCCTTCCTTGATCCACACCCAAAGACCTCAACCAAAGGGCAAGCAGCTCATTTTCTGGGAGAAAATTCCTGAGGATGCTCTTTTCTTTTTCAAAGAGTTGGGGCAGCAGATGTAAAGTTATAAGAAGTGCGACCACAGACCAATACTCTACACCATCTGCCCCTTTCCCCCAGCACTGTTTCCCCGTCAGGATCCCATTTGTCAATGTAAACACCTACTTGTGGGTACTTCTCTTCTACAATGAGTCACTGAATCAAAAGGCCATGGTTTCTGCCCCTGGAGAGTAGGATCTGAGCTCCAGTGTCCAAAATGCTGATCTAGCTCATTGTCCTCAGTTGATAGACTCACACCCTCTCTACTCTTCCTCTGTCAGGACTTGACTTTCTATTAGGAATCAGCTGCCACATGGATGGCAAGATGTTGAGGATAGCTCCCTCTAAGGTTTATGCTGAGGCCTATGGGACTCTCTCTGGATGGAATGCCAGCCATGGGTGTCCTTCCTCCTCATGACACCAGCAGCAGTTGTTTCCACGTACCCTGCATTGCCATCCCATCTTCATGACATATGCCATATCTGCAGACCACCCTTACTATTATGTATTGAGCATAGTTTCAACTGGCTTGTTTTATTAAAATAAATCTATTTGAATGGAAAGTTTTACGTAATGTTAATACATATAAAAACTATTTTTACTTGCCATATATATAAAAATATATATAACATAACTTGCAAAAATTAAATTTTGACAAATTATTCAATTTTTCTAGACATCCCTGTTTATCAAAGGCTTTGGGCCTGTGGTTCTCATTTCGTTTTTTTAAAAAAGGAGATTAGAAGTAATAGAGAGTTGTTAACAATCTTGTAATTCTAAATCAAGATCAAACTAAAGGATGTGTTATTTGAAAAGGCTCAAGAGTATATGAATCACTTTAGCTCAGGAAACCTCTATTGAACACTTACTTTATGCCATATCCTGTGCTGGTGACTGTTGACAAACGATTATAGCACAAGTTCCGTCAGAAATGGTTAAATAAAAATATTTGGCATTTAATTCAATTATGTTTCAAAATAAAGGAAAACCTTTCTAGATGCTCCTATTTTTAAGTGCCAATTTAAACATAGAATTTCTTTTCCTAGTTTGTTTATGCCAGTCTTTTAAAAAGACACCTTTAGTTAATGTAACTAAAATGAATAATCTTAAATATTATGATTGCACTGGAATTTATGTAAAAAGGAAAAAAAAAACTATCAGCACCAATCAGACTTTCCTCTCAGGTTTGTGGGAAAACTGAAAGTATATTAACTTTTTGCTATGTACTTTGTTTAATTTAATGCAAAGTTTTTATACCAACTAAAACCACCTTTTTCACCATCTAAAACCATCTCAATGCCATATAAAATTGTCTGTGAGCTGCTGTGGCATGTGTTCCATATTTTGGAAAACAATCTTTGATAAACCTGACAAAAACAAGCAAGGGGGAAAGGATTCCCTATTTAACAAATGGTGTTGGGAAAACTGGCTAGCCATGTGCAGAAAGCAGAAACTGGACCCCTTCCTGACACCTTACACTAAAATTAACTCCAGATGGATTAAAGACTTAAACATAAGACCTGGCACCATAAAAACCCTAGAAGGAAATCTAGGCAAAACTATCCAGGACATAGGAGTAGGCAAGGACTTCATGAACAAAACACCAAAAGCATTGGCAACAAAAGCCAAAATAGACAAATGGGACCTAATGAAACTCCACAGCTTCTGCACGGCAAAAGAAACAGTCACTAGAGTGGATCGGCAACCAACAGAATGGGAAAAAATTTTTGCAGTTTACCCATCTGACAAAGGGCTGATATCCAGAATTTACAAAGAACTCAAACGGATTTACAGGAAAAAAACAAACAAGCCCATTCAAAAGTGGGCAAAGGATATGAACAGACACTTTACGAAAGAAGACATATATGAGGCCAACAATCATATGAAAAAATGCTCATCGTCACTGGTCATCAGAGAGATGCAAATCAAAACCACATTGAGATACCATCTCACGCCAGTTAGAATGGCGATCATTAAAAAATCTGGAGACAACAGATGCTGGAGAGGATGTGGAGAAAAAGGAACACTTTTACACTGTTGGTGGGAGTGTAAATTAGTTCAACCATTATGGAAGACAGTGTGGTGATTCCTCAAGGCCTTAGAAATAGAAATTCCATTTGACCCAGCAATCCCATTACTGGGTACATATCCAAAAGACTACAGATTGTTCTACTATAAGGACACATGTACACGAATGTTCATTGCAACACTGTTTACAATAGCAAAGACCTGGAATCAACCAAAATGCCCATTGATAATAGACTGGATTGGAAAAATGTGGCACATATACACCATGGAATATTATGCAGCAATCAGAAATGATGAGTTTGTGTCGTTTGTAGGGACATGGATGAATCTGGAGAACATCATCCTCAGCAAACTGACACAAGAACAGAAAATGAAACACCACATATTCTCACTCATAGGCGGGTGATGAAAAATGAGAACACATGGACACAGAAAGGGGAGTACTAAACACTGGGGTCTATTGGGGGGAAAAGGGGAGGGCCAGTGGGAGGGGGAGGTGGGGAGGGATAGCCTGGGGAGAAATGCCAAATGTGGGTGAAGGGGAGAAGGAAAGAAAAGCACACTGCCATGTGTGTTCCTACGCAACTGTCTTGCATGCTCTGCTCATGTACCCCAAAACCTAAAATCCAATAAAAAATTAAAAAATATATATATATATATATATATTTAAAAAGCCAAATAAATACAACTTATCTGGGAAAAAAAAAAAAAAGAAAACAAAAGTTTGATTCTTGCTCTGCTATTTACCAGCTGTGTGGGTTTAAACAAATTATTTAACCTCTCTGAGTCTTCAGTTCTTCATGTTTGTGAAGTGAGCAAAGCAATATTAATCACGTTGAGCTGTTGGAAAATAGAAATGAATAAAGTATGCTAAGGGCCCTGTGTGGTATTCACAGTAGACACACAATATATGTTACTACTCTACAATTGGTGGATATGGGAGTCATTGCTGACAACTGAGCATCCCAGGTCACATCAGGGATGACAGCAGGGACAGGAGGAAGGGAAAGTAATATGCCTCTATCACAGATGAAAAGTAGACAAAAAGACAGGTCACATCAAAAAAGGAAGCATGCTGGATGGTGTCCTAACAAAGTGGCAATCCAGCAAAAGTTCCATCTTAAAGAGGCACCTGCTTGCTAAGGAAGCCTCAGCTGACATTAACAGCAAGCAACCTTTGCTATTACTCTAAGGGTCTAAGGGTTTTAAACATATAACCTTATTTAATCCTCATAACCCAAGCAGGAAGATCCCATTATCATTCCCAGGTTATAAATAAGCAAACGGAGTCACAGTGAGATTAAGCACTTTGTCTAACCCCACACACCTAGGAAGTGACAAAACCAGAATTGAAACCCCGACATTCTATTTCCAAAGCCAATCAGCCCTCTTTATCCACTAAGGGCAATGAGTGGTTTTCAAGCTTTAGGGTGCATCAGAATCACTTCAAGTGATTCTGAAGTGATTGTTAAAACAAAATTTTTGTGTGGAAGGGTTCGTTAAAATAAAAATTGTCAGGGCCAATTCAGTAAGTCAGTAGAGGAGGAAGGACTGAGAATATGCATCTTTAAAAAGTTCCCAGGTGATCCAGGGACATTCTGAGAATCACCATTCTAGGCAATTCTTCCTCTCCTAAGGCTTGTCCAGTGTTCTAGATCTTCTGACTGAATTACAAGAGGAGCCAGAAATTCAGTCTTTTGTATGAGGGCTCAGATATTTAAATGCTGGCCACTAATTCAATATTTTTAAAAATACTATGCAAGTCCAGAAAAAAAAAACACATAGAAAAGAAGTTAGCAAGCCAAATTTGGCCCCTAGGCTGTTGGTTTGTGATTTCTGCGTTGTGTGTCAAAAGTATTTTTAACACATTTTTGCAACAAATGTTTATTGAGCACGTGCTACTTGCCAGGCGGACATATTGGGAGCTGGGCATACAGAACTGGAACAAGACAGATGAGAACATCTCTTTTTGTGGACGTTACATTTGGGATGAAGGAGTGAAGGAGTATGGAGAAGACAAAAAGAAAATCACTAAACAAATCACGAAGATCTTTCCAGCTATGATAAGCTCTCTAAAAAACAAATGACAGAGTAATAGGCTTGCTGACTTCCTTGGATATTTACAACTCTAGGAGGAGGAAGGGAAAGTGTAACATGCCTCTATCACAGATGAAAAGTAGACAAATAGGAGTTGAATTATGCACCACAGCCCGAGTCCCTCAGGCTGTGGAGGTCAGAACAATACTACTGCCTGATTTACCCACCAATACCAATTCTGTGACATCATTCCACCACCCATCAATTATTTACCTCATCCCCAAGTGTGGAAGGTCAAACCGCCGGTATTTTGCAGTCTGCCTCTGCAGGTGAAATTTAGCTTTAATTGTCTAATTGCTACTCTGGCAAGGCTGCCACAGATTCATTTTCGAACTCAGCACAGGTGTGCTCTGTGGCTGATGTTCTATTTTCAAGGACGAAAGGAAGGAATTAGAGAACCTGATGTCTTCTGCTTCAAGAGTTAAGATGAAGTTATTTTCTTCCCCCAATCAAGTCATGTTATCTCATTTCAATTTTCCAGAGTGTCTTCTCATCATAAATTAAACTGGGTTGCCAAATCCCAGAGCAACAAAAATGGAAAGGTAGTTGGGAGGAAGAGAAAAAAGTTTGGAGCTTATAAAAGTAAAACGTTTCCGTGTCCTTGAAGTACGGTCATGATGTAAAAAAGCTGTCTATGATGATAACAATGAAAATGAAGAGGATGGTGACGATGATGATGCTACTGCTGACCATGTCTGCAACTTACCAAATATTCCCTAATTAAAGCCACTGAGGATTCTAGTCTGAGGTATGTATGCAGCTGTAGGCCTATTTTACATATTAAAAAACAGATTCAAGAAAGTGTAGGTGAATTTCTTAAAATAGTTACTGCATTCTTGATTCCAGCAGCTAATTCAATTTCAAGAAAACACCTCCCCCCACCCTTTTTTAAAAATACTTGAAAGACAGATACACTGATTTTACACGTGCTTTAATTATTTTTAAGTCAGCACTAAGGAGATGAGCTGTAGCCAGTGGTATGTGCTTTTACAAACTTGACGTGTAATAAAATGAAAATGCCAAGGCAGAGCGAGTTCAAAAAAGAATGTCAATAAGTAAATTCCAGAGCCCTCTACTACATCATGGTCCATTTTAGAAATCGGTCAAACTTTATACCTGGAAACAAAGCGGACTAGGCTACTGGGTGTCAGAGATGCAATCCATCAAAATGCAAGGTGCACACTTTGCCATTAGCAACATGGCTGTGTGTTTTCTGATTGTTTTGAGGTGGATAAAGGCAGCATGGGAAAAATTTAAGATTTGGGCATTAGTTGCATTGGTCAAGGTAGAAGCCTTCAGAGTTGCTGTCTCTTTACCTATGGAATGGAGGGATAATGAGAATCACAGCTCTGTCTACTCTCCTCAGGCTGCAGGAGAACATATCATATCACACTGGAAACTAGAAGTTGACAATTCTAAAGACAAACTAAAGAAAGGCTGTTATTATCACAGTCTTCTTCCCAGCTGGACTTATGAACTACTATGTAAAAAGAAGAAGTCGTCTTATGTTTCTTTCTACCTTTTACCACATTGTAACCACATAATAATGTCAAACAGAATAGAGGCTTTGTGAGTGTTCTCAGTTTGTAAAAATATTTGTCCCTCTACACAAGAGTTCACCTAAGGTTTTCTTTAACTCAGACAATACATTTAAAATATTATCTGATTGCTCAATAAATAGAAAAGCAGCACTTCAGCTCCAGAATGGAAATAGCATTCCTTTTATTAAAATCTTTGCATTTATTTTCGAATCTAATCTTCACAGTAGTACTTCAAGGTGGGTATAACTAGCCCCATTTTTGGATGAGGAAACCAAGACTCGGAGAGTTTAACTTGTCCAATTTTTCACAATTAATAAGTAGCAGAGGCAAGACTGGACCAAATCCAAAGCTCCCTATTTCCCTCTAAGTCATGCAAAGCTTGGTTGGTTGATGGTCATGGCTGTGGATCTAAGTGTCCATTATAGTTTAAGTAACTTTTTAACTTACTTGTATATATTGTAAAAAGACTCAATTCTTTCTATAACTATTTCTTACAAAAGTATTCCCCTTGCTGGCCATGGTGGCACACCCCTATAATCCCAAATACTTGAGAGGCTGAGGTGGGAGGATGACTTGGCCCCAGGAGTTCAAGACCAGCCTGGGCAACATAATGAGATCTTATATCTAATAATAATAATAAAATTAGAAAAAGAAAGTATTCCTCTTGCCAGAGAGGCACGATAATTCTTTTGGTTCAGTATTCAAAATATAAGTCCAGTTTTCAATCCTATAAGAATGCCAGAAACACTTCCTATTCATTCTTCAAATTCTAGAACTTAACTGGGGAGATGTATTCAGGGGTGGAATATTATTGCACAGTGGCAGCTAAGCCAGACCATGATTCTCCAACTCTAGCTTGCTTTAATGTGCATATGCCTTGGAAGCTTGTTAAACATGGATTTCCAGCCTCCCTAGCAGCCCCTTCTGATTCAAGATGCTTAAGGCAGAGCCCAAGAGTCTAAGTCTGAACCAGACTCCCTGGTTATTCAGTTGCAGGTGGATCTCAGACCACAGTCTGCCTTAAACATGTCTAAGAGAATAGGCAGGGAATTGGGAACAAAAAGCCTAGCTTTGCAGCGCGTTTGAAGGCTTAGACAACTTCACCAAAGTCTTCAAATGTTTATATATGGAAAGCAATTCTACCTTTCTTGGATATCCCTGGCCCCCATTTAGGGGTAGTTGACTGTATTTCATTTTGCTTCAGAACTTTGTGATGTATAACACTGTCATTTGTTGTATGATCATTGCACCAACTCTTATTCACTGGGATTGCCCTGTGCTTTAGATTTTGATTGTAGAACGAACTTCAGAAAAAAGACTAAAGCTCAACACTGTAAGGAGGACTAGGTCCATTCCAGCATTTCCATGGCTCTACTATAATCAAAGCCATCCTTGAAGGGCAGAGCCACCAGAAATGACTAGACACGTAGCTAACTTTCTTCTGCGAGTGTTTAAGTGTCATCCTCCCTGGGAAATATATATCAATAGTAAGGCATTACAAAACCTGCTCGTTAGAGGGGGATGCCTAACATCTAATAAGTAGGGTCCTTCAATGTCGGCAGTACAGGGAAGACTTTGCTAGAGATTGACCTGTTCCCCCATAAGGCTGTAGTTCCCAATGCTATCTGTGCATTAGAATCAACTATTGGCTTTAAAAATACAAATACACTCTTGGGCCCCATACCCAGAGATTTTTATTTAAAGGGTCTGGGGAGTTTTAGTATCAGTATGTCTAAAAATCTCCCCATGTGAAATCTCCCTATTGTGAAACTTCAAAGACCCCCAAGTGCCAATCATCATGCCAGCATTAGGAAGGTACACAGCCCTTCCTCCTTCTAGCAAAGGATCCTTCCATTAGCTGGAGCACAACTCAAGTATAACTCAAATGTTTAGGATGGTGGTCTCCAGGGTGGACTAAGTAGCGACATTAGAGTTTATCTTTAATTTTTACCTAAAACTTAATGGATCAGACTTTAATACATGGCTTGACACTGAGGTCTTCACTTGATTTTTCTGTCAGATGGTCATGTAACATGCCTTGAAAAAGAGCAGGAGTCCCACATTATGGGATAAACAAAGTGGGGACACTGAGGATTAGATTTTAGTGCTCTGTGACATACTGTTGAGTATACCAAGTTAAGTGGATTTAGGCATTTGGAACTATCTGATATCACTTGAACTTTTAAAAATAACCTAAACAGATTGCTACAAAGAACTCTTTAGGACAGGGCATTTTTATAATAACACAAGCACTAGAAAATGAGAGCGGGTTGACTTGATGCATTTTTTACTCCTAATACAAGCTCTTTGAATGACACATTATAAAGTAAAAACAATACCAGGAAGTAGTAAGCATAATTTGGCAAAAAGAAAAATACTCAAAATTTTCAAGATGGCTCGTAAAGTATAGATTTTACATGCTATTACTGACTATGAACCTTGACTTAGTATTATGTCATGCTTTGCAAAAGAGACAGTCCTCACTGTGCACAGTTCCTATATGTACAAATTTTAGTTACCCTAGTTTAGTTAAATAAATAAATGAACCAGTCTCCCAGCCTGATTCAAATTTCAGTTTCCATGGTATTTTAACTGTGAGTAATTTGCATAAAGTACAAGCTTCACTGCTTCAGTACACAAATTGTTTTGTAAATAACATATGTGGCCGGGTGTGGTGGCTCACGTCTGTAATCCCAGCACTTTGGGAGACCAAGGCGGGCACATCATGAGGTCAGGAGTTCAAGACCAGCCTAGCCAATATGATGAAACCCCATCTCTACTAAAAATAGACAAGCCAGGTGTGGTGGTGGGTGCCTGTAATCCCAGCTACTTGGGAAGCTGAGGCGGAAGAATTGCTTGAACCCAGGAGGCAGCTGTTGCAGTGAGCCAAGATCACGCCACTGCACTCCAGCCTGGGACAGAGCAAGACTCCGTCTCAAACAAACAAACAAATGTGTATCGTGACCAGTAACCAGTCACATTCCCTTTTTTCAAAGTCCGTCAGGGATTGGTCACTGCATATCTGTTATTTGGTTCACTCTTTGACAGCAAAGCATGTAGCTGTGCTGCCTTTGTCTCCCAGTGATATACCTATGCAACATTTTTTAAAAGTAAGTGAAATTTAAAGTGCAGGCAACAAACAAAAAGTGATCATGCTGGGAGTGAGATTCAAATAGTAGACAGAATTAGAGAATTCTATTTATCTTCTAAGTAGAACAGAACTATTCTATTTAAATAAACTAATAACTATTCTATTTAAATAGAACATAATAAATGTATCTTCGTTACATTACTAGTCAGCAGGGTCTGTACATGCATCCAGAGGAATGTAATAAGGCAAATATCGATATAAACAGGAAAGTGTGACAAGTAGTCACATTTCAATATCTTGAAATTTATCTGGGAGTTTCATAATGTAGAGCTTTTGGTCAGTGTCACTACCTCTGGTAAACTCTCAGAGGAATCTCAAGATATTGAAACTACAAAACAAAATTTGGAAGCTAATCTCAACTTACAAAGAAGTATGACAATTTGCCAAGTTACAGAAAATATGCCTGCTCTGTATCATAAATATATGACAAAGAGAAAGATAAGCACTATTTAACTAGTCTTCATACCTTTTTTTAACAAAGAAAACATTTTAATTTTTAGTGTTTCTAATTTTAAATTGCAGTATACTAAATATTCATTTCACTATTTTTTAAATTTCCTTATGCATGTATAACCAACAGTAAGAAAGTTTTTAACGGTTTGAAAAAAATTTTAAAGGTCACAGTACAAATTTAATTATTTCCCCACTGCCAAACTTATTAAGTTTTGTTTTTTTTTTTTTTTGCAAAGTTTTGGCTTGCAAGTTTATTTTTATGGTTCCATACTGCCACGCAAAGCAAGTATTGCTTATATTAGCTAATAATAGGAACATATATATATATATATATAATTTATGGATAAGTAAATACACATGGATTGGTAGTCCATGTTCAAGCATTTTCTACTGAGAGAGAGTACAATTTAAAGAGTTTGGAGACCTCTGACTCAGGCAATGCTTATCAAAAAATGCAAGAGGGCAAAAGGAAAACTGTCAATCACAAGGAACTGAATAATCCAAGTCTCAAGGTGCTTCTTTCTCACCTTCCATTTGACTCAAGTCTTTCTCTCGTGGTCTCCAGTCTGTGACAAAGGCAGAGGCCAGCTGGAACACATCTTACCTGGGTGTGCCACCAGGACCTCTACCACCTGACTGCTCAAAGGGTGGTCCTCAGACTGGCATCACTCAGCAGCTTGTTAGAGATATAGGATCTCAGGCCCCACTCCAGAATCTGCATTTTATTAAGTTTCCCAAATTATTCTTACACTCTAAAATTTGAGAAATGCTACTCTAGATTTCTTATGTCTGAGCTTAAGAGGAAATGCAAGGGCAGGCAGAGAGAAGGATTTCTATGTCATACAACCAAAGGCTATCAACTGAAGTCCATATTTTGTATAAGGACTTACTGCTTCTCCAGATGACTGATACCAGTCATGAAAACAATAATAACAGCAATAGCAAACATGTATCAACTGCTTACTGTATGCCAGACAGTGTGACAAACTATTGACATCAACTCACTTAAGACCATATGGTCTGTAAAATGGGAACAATGATACTACTCCCACACACATGCAATAGCAGGGTTGTGTGTTCCTGGTGTCACCCAGGTGACAGAGAAGACAGATGAAAATTTGGACCTACCTGCATGCAGGAGGCTGAGAGGTATGTGTGCATTTGTGCGTGCATATTTGTGTGCATGTGCAAGCATTAATCTTAGCAAGGAAAGGCAGCTGCTTATCTTGAATCTTCCATTTTCTTTAGGTTTTCTCTGGACCACCTGCCCAAGTTCCCACCCTACAGAAACAAATTTGGGACCATCTTAAATTTGGGGCATATTAGGTAGAAATACAAACTGATTTTTTTTTGGCAGTAATTGACAAAATTCATATGGACATTCAAGGGACCCAGAATAGCCAAAACAATCTTCAAATAGAAGAGCAAGACAGGAAGAGTCACATTTCTTTATTTCAAAGCTTACTACAAATCTAAAAACAGTGTGATACTGACATAAGAATAGACATATGAATCAATGGAATAGAATTGACAAACTAGAAATGAACCCATATATCTGTTGTCCATTGAAGGTGCCTAGATAATTCAATGGCAGAAATAATAATCTTTTTAACAAATGGTTTTGAGATAACTGAACATCTACATGCAAAATAAAAAAGTTGAACCCTTTTCTCACACCATACATAAAAACTCAAAATGATTTACAGATCTAAATATAAGAGCTAAAATTTTAACATTTCTAGAAAAAAAAAGGAGTAAATCTTTATAATTTTGGGAAAGACAATGGTTCCTTAGATATGACCTTAAATCACAAGTGAAAAAAAAATGTAGATCACTTGGACTTCATAATAATTAAAAACATCTGCCCTTTAAAGGATACCATCAAGAAAGTGAAAAGATAAGCCACAGAAGGAGATGAAACATTTGCAAAGCATATATGGGACTTGAATCTAAAATATACAAAGAAACTTTAAAACTTAACAATACGAAGATAAATCAGTTAAAAATGTACAAAGAATCTAAACAGACATTTCTCAGAAGAATAAGATATATAATGGCTAATAAGTAGGTAAAAAGATGCTCAATATCATTAGCCATCAGGGAAATGCAAATCCAAACCACAATGAGATGTGACTTCACACCTATTAGGATGGTTATAATCAAAAGAGAAAAAAACAAGTATTAGTGACAATACAGAGAACTGGTAACCTTTATACATTGCAGATGGGAATGTAAAATGGTACATTCACTTTGGACTAGTTTGACCCCAAAATGTTATAAATGGAGTTACTATATGGTCCAGCAATTTTGCTCTTAAGAATATATCCAAGAGAAAAGAAAACATATGTTCATGCAAAAACCTATACATGAATGTTTATGGCAGCATTATTTATCATAGCTAAAAAGCAGAAACAACCCAAATGCCCACCAACACTTGAATAAACAAAATGTGATATATCCATCCAATGAAATTTTATTCAGCAATAGAAAGGAATGACATATTGATACATGCTCCAATATGGTTGAACCTTGAAAACTATGCTAAATGAAAGAAGCTCATCATAAAAGACTGAATATTGAATGATTCCATTTATACAAAATGTCCAGAATAGGCAAATCCATAGGCAAAGAAAGCAGACTGAGGATTGTCTAGGGCTCAGGGGAACAGAGGTAGAAGGAAAAGTGAATGCTAATCTTTTTTATTTTTTCTTTGAGATGGAGTCTTGCTCTGTCACCCAGGCTGAAGTGTACTGGCATGATTTTGGCTCACTGCAGCCTCTGCCTCCCAGGTTCAAGCAATTCTCTTGCCTCAGCCTCCTGAGTAGCTGGGCTTAAAGGCGCCTGCCACCACACCCGGTTAATTTTTGTATTTTCAGTAGAGATGGGTTTCACCATGTTAGCCAGGCTATTCTCGAACTCCTGATCTTGAGTGATCCACCCGCTTAGGCCTTCTGAAGTGTTGGGATTACAGGTGTGAACCACTGAACTTGGCCGTGAGTGCTAATCACTGGGTGATACAAATGTTCTGGAGTTAGTGGTAACAGTTGAAAAATCATGTGAATATATCAAAAAACGTTGAGTTGTATACTTTACATGGGTGAGTTGTATGATATGTGAAATATATAATATCTCAATAAAGCTGTTGGATAAAAATAAGGGCCTAGGGCCACTTCCGTTATTTACCCATCCTAAACACAGTTCTGATGAGTCAAGTCAGAGGCTGGAGCTCAGTGGCTCCCTGTAAGCCTGGCCCAGCCCCACTTCTGTACCCACCTGCTGTTAAAAACAAGTATTTTCATTCTTGAGGAATAATGAACATAATGATGAGTAGCCAGGCAATGAGGTCCCTCCAGGCCCTGGACTATAATTAACACAGACACCAGCTCAGAAGCCAGTTCTCTCTGGCATTCTCTAATACTGTCTTGAAGAGTTAAGCTGCTAGTTTTGTTCCCGTTCCCCAAGGGGGCAGGGAAGCCAGAAAGGGAACTGAGCTTATGTCTTGGTCTCTAAATATGAACAATTCAGCCAAAGGAATATGGCTGGGAGAGAAGTGACTATTAATGTGGTACAGGTGTGACACTGAATTTCTCTCTTTCTCCTCAACTAATTAGATTTTCATTTTAATTAGGCTGACTCCATCCACCATCTCTTCCTAAATCCATATACTAACAGAATATGAAATTGCATCCCAGTCCAAACTTTCTATCCGGATGGGTTTGAGCAGCAAATAATTTAGAGAAGTCAGACTGTGAAAGGTTCTTACGTATCTAATTAATAAATTAATTAGCCAAGATAATATGGTCAATTTACATTTCACTGATGACATTCCCCCCTGCATGAGTTAACGAAGGAGAAGAGTGCTTTGCAAAACACTAGGAATGACGTTTTCATATACCCCTGAGATTCCAAGGACATCAGCTCACCAGGAAAAGTCAGACAGAAATCTACATGCATGACTCAACGTACTCAATTCCCACTGGTAGTTACTCATGTTGCTTCGGAAGAAAGAAGACTCAAATATCGAGTTTAACATAAATAAACTTTCCAAACTTTAAATGCTTCAAGTTCTTTCCAAACCTCTAGCTAAAAGGAAAAACAAGGTTAATTGCTCCGACCCCCGCAAAAGACTGGTGCAGACTAGCAAATATGTACATACACAAACAGGCATACACAGAGCACCTTGCTCTAATTGTTTTGAGGGGTGCAGATTTCTCATGCAGAATCTGGCAAGCTCACCTGCTGGGTTCCATAGCCACTTCCAACCCCATAGACTTCCCCTCTCATTCTTTCAGGCAGTACGTAATTTAGACCTGCACGGATTTAAACTGCAGGGCTATAATTTGCTATAATGTGCGTTTACTTTCTCTTCCTCTTTTTCCTTTTTTTTTCAAGACAGTTCTAAACTTCCATGGCTCTTATGAATTAAATGAAGATGTAGTAAAGACCTTAAAATGAGGCCTAAAGAAAAAAAAAATTCTTCCTCCTCCAGCTCCAGTTGGAGTTCCGAATGACTTCCTAATCCTGCTGTTTCTGGGCCAACCACCCCCACCTTTCTCTATTCCCTTCCTAAGAACCAACTGCATCTCAGCCTGTTCTCTCTTGGCTCTGCCAGAAGGGAGCCCTCCTGCATGCCTGGGACCACCCACAGACTGCTGGCTCTGTTTGGACACGAGGACCCAACTGCAAAGAGGGATCATCTTGCCTGTTTCCAAAAGGGGCGGGAGGTGAGTCACCTTGGTTCAAGCAGTCAGCTCTTAGCAGCAGTTACACACCCCCGCCCTCACCCTGATGGCCTTAAATGGCCAGAGTCTGGGTGGCATCTAGAATACGGGTGTGCAAGTGACAGCTGACAGACCAATGCTTGGCTGACCAGAACATAACTGCCTGCTGAGGTTTATGAAATACACAGATTTCCAGGGCCTGCCCCCAGAGGTTTTGATACAGATGGTCCTGGCATGGCAACTGACAGTCTGTCCTAGGTCGCACTGATGGACAGCGAGGCTTGAGATCCACTCGTTTGGAACCAACATACTCAAGGTAAAGTTCTCAATGAAGTGAGATGAGGTAGAAATGTGGGAGAAGACATGTCTCTTAACACCAATATCACAGGAGCTTTTCTGGGTACCTTTTGGAAGAGAACCCACAGCCTGGGGTATGTGGAGTTGGTCAGAATAGGGCTTTTAAAAAGGTGAAAACTTTGAAACTGGACAGACTTGGCTTCCACTTTCTCTGAAGCTGACAGACCCAACTTCCAGTTCCTCCTCTGCTACTGAAGTGCTGGGAAATCTTGAACAAGTCCAAGTCTCAGTTTTCTCAAGTGATAAATGGGGATGGTGAGGCTGAGGATGATAAAGGGTCACTAACAATTATATCGTGCATACTTTGTGCGGGCCACTCTTCTAATATTATAGACACCCATTTGCTGGGATGTTGAGCATGAAGTCAGATATTTCATGACATGCTCAGCATACTGCCTTACACATTGTTAAAGAGAAGCTACTGTTATGGCTTTATGGCCTTATTTGGCGAGAAAGATACTGCCCTTACTGTCTCTTTAAGCAGGACCCAAACTTCCACACCACTCCAGTCAATACCTTCCTGGCCATGCAGCCCCCTCGCCCACCCCTCTGTGCTCTAGTTTCTCATGCTACTCCTGTAACATACATCTTAAGGTTCTAGCATGAAAGGCCCTGGTTAAAACTATTCTTATGGAATAAAATACTTTCCTGTTAGACTTCAGATATAATTTATTTTTTAGACCAACTACTTAGCAGGATCCTAAAGAGTTTAGGATAAAAAAAGAATACAAGGGAAAGCAGAAGTCAAGAGTGTAAACTGGGGTAAAATTTGCATATCCTTTCAAGTTAAGGATCTTCATCTTAGGATCATAGACACCTTGGAAAATCTATTATAATCCATGCATTCTCTCGCCAGAAAATCGTATGTGGGCATGTGCAGACATAAAATATTCTGCATATAATTTCAGAGGATTCATTACACTGATGGCCGTCAATGGATACCCTTGGGAAATTGTGGCCTATACATTAAAAATCCATTCTTTCAGTTCAAGGGTTAGCAAACTCTTTCTCTTCAGGGTCAGATAGTAAACATTTTTAACTCTGGAGGTCACACTCAGTCCTGCCACTGTAACATGATAGCTGCCACATATCATAATGAAACAAATCACATGGCTGTGTTCCAATAAAACTTTATGTACAAAAACAGGGGCTACAGTTTGCTGACCCTTGCTTTGAGTTTTGGTATGCCACCACGAGTCATTACCCATTCAGGGAACATGTAGTGCCCTGGGCTTCAACAGAGTGCAGTCTGACAGGAACGCTTTCTTCCCTGCAAGCTCCCCCCACAACCCCTCCCCACTACCCCAGGCTTGGCTAAATACCTTCACAGCTTAGTAGTCTAGATTTCTAGGACCATGGCAGCTTCAAGGAGGTCTTGCTTCTCTCTCCCAGGACCCTAAAAGTATCATGCCCTCTAAGCTGTTATCATTAAAATCTCCTTCGATATAAATGAACCAAATCATCTAAAGAGTAATGTTTCCATCCCCTGAAAATGCAGCTGCACATACATTTACAAGATTCAAGTGGAAGTGATTAACCTAGGGGTATTGGTTCTTCCCAAGTAGGTCTTGAAGGGAATAAAGAAAAGGAATAACATGGCCTAAAAACCTAGAGCAGGCCTGGGTTGCCCTAAGTAATTACATAAATTACTTAAGTGGGGTTACCATAGGTTAGAAAATTGCCTTATTAGTTTTGACAAATTTCATCAGAAAACACTGCATCTTTAGATGCAGCATGATTAAAACATAATCTGCAGATGGCAGGAAGAGAACAGCCACTCCATTTTCCCCTGTGGTCATGTTTTTTTAAAGAACCTTTTAAATAATAGACACGGCTGTAATCAGATGCTACCCAAAGATAGATATGGCATTATTAACCACGGAGAAGAGCCTGTTTCTCATCCCTCCTCTGCTAGAATTGCGATATCCAATGCACAGGATATACATCTGGGCTGATAATTAAACATGTTTAATGTTCATCGTAGCTGTTCTATGGAACGTGTTGCCACAGACTGCCTTTTGTATCCTGAGCTTGGACTTACTCTCGGATGAATGTGTCAGTGGGATGCGGGTGACACCACCTTGCCAGCCAGCCAGAAAGACAAAAATCACTTGATTCAAGAACTGTCTGCAGTTTTTCAGCCCAACTCCCAGCTCTCTTTCTTCATTTCCTAGGAATCTTTTCTTAATGTAAAATATCTTCCTGTTGACATGAGAGGGAGGGTGGGGGGAAGGCTGGTTTTCTCCAGAGAAAACTGTTAGCTAAAGAACAGTAACTTGAAGTAGAGGAGTCTGAACCCCAAACCACACATGACAGGATGAGCACACTGAGTGTCCCGTTTAGTCTGTGATTCAGACGTCTGAGTTCCTCTTACAGATATCTTCTCAGCTACATCATACAATTAAAAAACTCCTCTATGACCTAACAATGATAAATTCTCGAGTTCACTCAATTTTAAAACCTTCCAGGGAGCTTCATTGTGAACAAGAGGCTATTTTTATGGCACCCTCAGGCATGCAAAGTGTCAGAAAAAAGCATCATCCATCGTGGGTCCATTAATTTAGAGGTCAGCTATCTCACCACCTGAAAAAAGGTATATTTGTCTGTCCTTCAAGCATTTACATTTGCAGGCAGGCATTGCCCAAAGAATGCTAAACAAAGGAAACTTTTTACCTGATAAATATTTGATCTTGATAAAGGAAGTTCTCTTTTCGCAGTGGAAGCAAATCAAAATGCCACTATTAACTGTTTTCACAGGAGATGAGCCTAAGAGATGTCTTTGAGACACTGACAATCTCCGTGCTGCAGGCTTTGGTATTTAACAGAAGGGAAAGGCTCTTTGCCCTGCAATGGGAACCCATGTTTGGTTTTGCTCTTAGAGATCTGTCTGAGTTTCCTAATTAGGAAGACGCCTGGAGAACATCAACAGGTCAAATATTTATTCTCAAAGAAGAGGCCAGGCTCGCCTAACATGCTCTCCCGAAGCATAGGTGAGTCACTTCCAAAGGCAGGCAGGATTACAAGCTGCTGAGTTCACAAATGGCTGCCAACCTCAGGTGTTGGGCCTGCTTCCCCAACTGTGCATGCATTGCAGCTCACCAACCCACCTGGGGGCTCAGCATGGCACAAAGGCAGGGCTCCTGCTTGTGGGCAGGTCAGCTCCAATCACCGCCATTTCAGAAAACCCAGGAATGTTTCTCCTCCAAAGAGCAGATGCATAAGACCAGTTGGCCTGGAAAGGTTATTACCTTGAAGAATACTGGGAATCAGGAAGATAGGTACCTGCACCTATGATGCTAAATCCTCATTTCCTTGGTTCCAGAATGTTATTCCATCACCCACAATCTGCTCCCTTTCTATTCTCTGCCTCTCTTTCCCTCTTCCTCTCCACCCCACCCCTACACCTTTACATCAACCCCTTAAGTTCTTTTGAATAAAGTAACATAGCCTTTCCTTCTTGGTCTTTCATCTGTCACTAATTGGGATCAGTATTTTCCAGTTACATAAAGAATGCCTGTGTGGCTTTATAACATATGCTGACAAATCATTTGGCAAACACTTTCTTTTGTTGCAACAAACTGCACTGTGGAGGACCGTAGCACTGGCAACCAAATATGTACACTCTTAATGAAGCAACAGAGATAAGAAATCCATCTTGATGCTGACTGCAGGCTCTGGGGAGCAAGAGTCATATTAAAAAGGAAAATAGTGATCTATTATATAGGATGGATGTTTTTTGGAATGATTTCCAGATGGATCCAGGAGGCTCACGAAGAGAGGTTACTAAAGAATCATGCGAGGTTTACATGGAAGGTGCTGTTAAGTCAAAATTTATTTAGGAGGAATTTGCCCCAGCCTCATCAATGTAATTAAAACCGTATAGAGTGCTTCCTAAAGCAGGACAGTGCACCAGGTTAAATGAGAGTATGAGATTAAAATCACTCTAACTTGAGAAGATGTGATGCTTCACTCATTAATTCAACAAAGATTACTGAGAATCCAATATGTGCCAAACAATGTTCTAGGTCCTTGGGATACATCAGTGAATACAAAAGATTCCTGACCTTGCATTTAGTGAGGGAGGAAATGACTGCATTTAGCAGGGGCAGACACACAAAAAATAAATAAGTAAATGATATATTAGAAAGTAATAAGTGCTTTGCATAAAGAAAAGCAGTATACTTGGGGAGAACTGAGAGCGCCAGGGTAGGAATGTTAAATTTTAAACAGATTGTCAAAGTAGACCAAAGAATGACTTGAAGGAAGTGAAGGCATTCTAGGCAAAAGGAACAGCTGATGCAAGGGCATGCTCCAGGAACTACGAACAGCCCAGTGTGGCTGGAGCAGAGTGGGCCTGAGAGAGTACAATACTAGATGAGAAATGAAAGAAACCAGGGGTGGGGAAAGGAGCTGTTGATCACATAGCGAGTGAGGAAAACGGGTGAACCACTGGAAGGTTTTGATTAGAGACCTGACATGCATTCCAAGGACTCCTCCAGGGGCTGGGATAGAAGGGATGCTGTTACTGGAATCTAGCAAAAGATGACAGTGACTACGACCAGGGTGGTAGCAATGGAAGTGATGGGAGATGGTTGGGGTCTGTGTCTATTTTAAGAGTAGAGGCAGGGTGTGGTGGCTCACACCTGTAACCCCAGCACTTTGGAGGCCGAGGTGGGCAGATCATGAGGTCAGGAGTTTGAGACCAGCCTGGCCAATATGGTGAAACCCTGTCTCTACTAAAAACACAAAAATTAGCTGGGCGTGGCAGCGCACACCTGTAGTTCCAGCTACTCAGGAGGCTGAGGCAGGACAATTGCTTAAACCTGGGAGGCAGAGGTTGCAGTGAACTGAGATCGCGCCACTGCACTCCAGACTGGCCGACAGAGTGAGACTCCATCTCAGAAAAAAAAAAAAAAAGGTAGAGCCAACATCACTTCCTGGTGAACTGAGTGTGAGATGTAAGAGCAAGAAAAGAGTCAAAAGTGACCGCAAAGTTTTTGGCCTGAGAAAAATGAGATAAATGGAATTGTCATCAATTGCTATGGATGGAATGGGATTTGGGGAGAAGACCGGGAGTCCAATTTTGGCCCTGTTAAGCTTGAGAAGTCTGGTAGCCAACCAAAAGGAGACACGGAGGCAGCCATTGATTATGCAAGTCTGAGTTCAGGGAGGTGCAAATCTGGGAGTTTGGGGCACATAGAGGATTTAGAGCCACGAGAAGGGTGAGGTCACCATCATAACAGGCATTTTGTGCATGAAGCCCTCCCAATCCAGAAAAGGTTTTAGATTCTCCTCACTACCCACTTCTGAATCAGAATGTCCCTTAAACAAATGCAACAACAGACAGAAGAGGAGAACCAGCAAACCCTGGCACACATCAATCATAGCCTTGGTCAGCTGAGAATTCAGTAAGATACAGAGTTATGTGAAAGCTTGTGTGAGCCTTTCAGAAAAAATAGGGTGGATGACTCCCAATTATTTTGAAAATTATATGGTACTTCTAGAGAAAGAAAATAATGAGAAAAAACAGCATGAAGTCTAGAGCTCCAGTGTGCAGTCAAAACAGGCAAAATAACCAGTAACCAGAATTAAATTCTCAATTGAATTCATATTTCCTGTGCCTACTAAGTGTTTGGATCTCCCCTGGAGAAGGCTCTCACCTCTCCTCCCTGCTCCCTAGGGTTACAGAAGCTGTGGGAAATACCTCCGTCTTTCATGCAAGAAGCACTTTATTTATACCTCTCATAAAGCTCTTCTCTTCACATTTTAATATATTGATTGATTGATACTTTGTCTTGTTTCAGGGAGAATTTAAGGCAGCTTATAAGAATATAAAAAATACAAGATGGTATAACTTAAAAATAGGAACAAAAGGGAAAGAAAAATGAGGACGGGAACATGAAATGGGTCCAAGAATGAGGCTAAATTACATACCAAGAAGACGTATGGGCCACAAATTTGGTTCTAAGTTTGTAGCAGCCAATGTGGAAAAGGAAAAATTATACAATTATACAGCTTACTGTGTCCAAAAAGTAAAATCAGTCCAAGTGCTCTGGGAAAATTAAAACACTCAAATGCATCCTAAATAACATCATCCCTTCTCCTCTTTGGGTTCTCAGCTTATGTCCTGTCTACAGGAGCTATTCAACAAATGTCTGTGGATAAGTGAATGGATAATAAAAAACATAAACTCAGTCACCCAATTCATTTGTCATTCATTCATTCTCATCCCATAAATATTTTCTGAGCATAAACCATGTTGTTAGGCACTGAACTAGCTGCTGGAGACAGGTTGGTGAATAAAACAAAGATGGTCACTGCCTGCATGTTTTTTACATTGTGGAAAGAGCGTGTGACAAAACACAAGTAAGCCAACAAACTAAATTATTACAAAGCACATTGTGCTATAAAAGAATAAGATATTGATAGAAAGTAATACAAGTACTTGGATGGGTGTGGTCAGGTAAGGTCTCTCTTAAGAGGTAATAATGCTTGAGACCTGAAGTAAGAAGAGTTGCCTACACAAAGAGCTGGGGATTCTTAGAAGGAGCATTGTACAAAGGTCTAGAGACAGAAAAGAACCCAGCCTAACTGAAGTACAGCCCAATATGGCCAGAGGTCACTGTGACTCAAACACAGTGGGCAGGGCAGAAAGCAGCATGCGGTGACACCTATGGGATCACAGCAGGCAGGGCCATGTATACCATGGGAAGAAGATGGTTTACCCTAAATGCAGTAAAGAATTTTAAGCCAGGGAGTAGTACCCAATGTACATTTATTTGAAAGATCACTCTGGCTGGGCCTTGGAGGAAAGTCAGGAGGGGGAGATGCAACAAGATCAGTGAAGAGGCTGATTGTTGTCTACACAAGATGGGTAGTGGCATGAACCAGAGAGGTGAGACTAGAAAAAAGGAGGGGATAGGTTATAGAAAAACTGAAGAAGATTTGAAATCATCTGCACTCGGCCAGTAGATTGGATAATTAGGAAATAAAACAGGGAGTCAAGAACAGCCCAAAGTTTCTAGGACAGAGGTGGCAACAATGCAAATGTCAACACCAGCTAATGGAAACTGAAGCCACGTCTATGCTGGGCTCTGTGCTAAGCATAAGGTTTGAATTATGCCACCATCTCAAAGCTCTGTGTGGTTGGCACTATTATTATCATCATTTTACAGATGGGGAGAGGCACAGATCTGAAGCACACAAAATCACAAAGCTCCAAAGTCCATAAGTATCAAGTCTGAGATGAGAAGTGAGAGAGAGAGCGAGCGAGCGAGCGCGAGCATGTGTGTGTGTGTGTGTGTGTGTGTGTGTGTGTGTGTGTGTTACAGTTACCCGGCACCTCCTCAGACTTCCTGAATTCAAAATCCAGAGTTAGGACCCAAGTACTCATCTTTTTTAAGAAGCTGCAGGGGTAATTCAGGTGTGTTCTGGCTGATGAAGAACCATGGACCTCTGCCCGGCCGGGTCGTCAGTAATTAAAAACTTACATTCAAAATACACTTAATTGCTGACAACTAAGGAATCATTATTTTTTGCTTTTGTTTTTGCCTTTGTCGAGGTCTTAAGTGCTAAAATTTAGCCAACTGTTTCTCAGATTCTGCTTTTAGCATGTGATGAGAGGGGAGGGGAAGGAGGGGTAGAACCATTGAATCGTTCCAGAATCTTTCTTAGAATCTGAGAAGGCTTGGTGCATTCACAGATTATTCAAGGGTAAAAGGGCAAGGTTTAGAATTCTTCCCAAATTTAGAAGTCTTACTCCAGACTGGTCCAGATGAATGGCTTTCTAGGTTTTACCAGTCTCCAAGAGAGGCAATTCTCTCATCTGCCCTGGCAATGAACTCTCACTGTTTGATAGCTTTGTGTGAAAGTTCCTTCTTATATCTAACTTAAATCCCAGGGGCTGCTATTTAAACTCACTTCCTCTTCAACTGCTAGTGGATATTCAAAGGAGTTGGCCTTGATCTTCGAGGCAATCCTTCGTATTGAATAATATGAAAGACTTTTCTGTAGTCATTAGGAGAAAAAGAAAGGAATATATAAATTCAGCAAAAAAAGAAAAAAGAAAATTACTCTCAATTTCATTCCCAGGAGTTGTCTTCCAGAGAAACATAAATTGATTTATCACATACATATGTTAGCATCTGGAGTGAAACTAAGAACTGTAATTGTGATTTGAATTGTTGAATTTTGGAGTTGGAAGGAAATGAACTGTAAAATATCTACACTTATATATAACATCCACTGTAATTTAATTAGGCGTTCTCATTTCATTCTCTCAGTCATCCTACAGGAAGGGATTAGCATGCCCTTCTGAACAAAGATGAGGTAAGCAAAGCTCAGAGGGGTTATAAGATGCCCAAGGTCACACTGGCCTGCTGTGGCAGTGACAGGACCCAAAAGTTCTAAAAGAGATCTAGTGGTACATTAACGTGGTCATTCTCAACCAGGGATAATTTTGCACCCCACGGGACATTTAGGGGTATCTAAAGATATTTTTGGTTTTTGCATGAGGAAAGTGCGTGGTGCTGTCACCTAGAGGTTAGAAGCCAGAGATGCTGCTAAGTTTACTGCAACCTGCAGGAGGGGCCCCACAACAAAGAATTCTCTAGCCCAAAGGGTCAAAAGTGCTGAGGCTGAGGAATCTTGCCTTAGGAAATTCTCCAGTGGAAGACTTCATTACGGATAGACTAAGAAATAGAAGCACAGAGATTTAGGTACAGAAAGATATTTATTCTTCCCAACTTAATAACTCATTTAATTAACTCATTTAATTTAACTCTTGAGCTATCTAGAAAGAGTTTACCTTCCTACCCAAAGCATATATCTGATTCATTTTGTTTGGCATTTCACAGAGCTAGTGAAACTTAAAAAAAAAAAAAAAAAAAAAAAAAAGGCCTGGTGCAGTGGCTCATGCTTGTAATCCCAGTACTTTGGGAGGCGAACGCAGAAGGATCACCTGAGGTCAGGAGTTTGAGATCAGCCTGGACAACATGAAGAAACCCCATCTCTACTAAAAATACAAAATTAGCTGGGCGTGGCACTGTGGCAGATGCCTGTAATCCCAGCTACTCTGGAGGCTGAGGCAGAAGAATTGCTTGAAACTGGGAGGTTGTGGTGAGCTGAGATCATGCCATTGCACTCCAGTCTGGGCAACAAGAGCAAAAAACTCCATCTAAAAAAAAATCATTCAAGGAATAAGCATGATTCATTTCCTTCCAAGGCCAGAGTGAAACCCTGCTTTGAATGTGCTCAACTATTACTGTCTATGTCTTCTTAAAGGGGCAGGCTAGACTAAACTGTGGAAATGATAAAAGGATGGCTACTTGGGAAAATATTCAGCTAGTGGTTAAGAGCCAGGGGTCCAGAACCAGATAGTCTGAGTTTCAATTCCAACTCTATCAGTTTTCAGCTGCATAACCTTGGGCAAGTTACCTAAACTCTTTGTACCTCATTTTCTTAATCTACCAAATGGTGCAAAAGTTTGTACTTCATAGGGTTAATCTGATAATGAGTAAAATAGCATGGTTTTAAGTATTTGCTGCTGCTGTTGGTATTATTGTTGTTCTATTGATAAAATAGGAGAATGGCAGGATCTTTTGGGTTTGAGAAAGATTTTACTGGTAAGCAGAAAAAAAAAAACCTGTAAGTTGTACCCAAGTTCAACTTTGGGCATGACAGTTCTTGAAACTTAGAAAGCATGCATTGTTCAGATGGATGGTCGATACATGGAACTTTTGCAACTGTTCTAAGGGCTATATGTGTCAAAGGATGTCTTAATAGATGAACGCTCAGCTCCTGATTACTCTGTGCCACACACTATGCTAAGCATCATGTTACAACACCTCATTATTGTTCCAATGTCATGAGGTAGGTACTTTTAAATATCTTCCTCTTACCAATGAGGAAATAAAGGCTTACCAAGGCCAAGGATCATGCCCAGGGGCACTCAGCCAGTTTATGACAGCACCAGGACTAAAAGGCAGGTGCACTTGACTCCGGTCTGAGTGCTTAACCACTGAGTTATATTGCCTCTGACTATCTTTTATCTTAAGAACAAAAACACAGTATGAGCTGAGGATGTATGATGGTGAATGAGTTTCTCTCTAATGATGTTGAACAACACTCGCTATTCTTGAATTTTCTTTTTTGGCTGCTGCCGTTTCCATCTAGGCTGTCCACTAAGTCCTATAGCTTGAAGAAGCCTAAATAAAGCACACACATCCAAGGACACCTGCTGAGATGCCTTCTGGAGAGCATTTGGTTTGCCCAGACCCTGGAGAACAAAGGAGGAATTGTATAAACCACATTCATCTTAGAGGCTCCAAAACAACGCACTCATACAAAGGGTGGCTCCTGACAGACTGAGCAGGCTGCCTGCATTGAAGTGGTAAGTCCAGGACTGAGTGAGGTGGCTCCCACAACTGGAACTCCTTCTCTCCAAGACCAGGCATGCCCACCAGTAGGGAAGTCTCACTTAGGCCAGCCTATTCCACCCCTATTTTCAGCTCTGTATGCAACACCCCAATGGATGGACATCTGATGTTCAAAGCCAATGGCTGTGGGGACCTGGCAGTCCTGTTCCTAAGTCCTAGATGGAAGCTCTTAAAAAGTGGAACTGGCCAGGAGCTGTTTTACAAGTGGATACGGGTGTGTCTGTTGCTCACTGCTGAGCACAGAGGTCCTACAACACCTGAGAGCTCTGTGGGGTTCTAAGGAAGTCACAGATCCTCAGCACAATCTCCAAAGCCACACAGGTGATGCCAGGCTCAAGTGCCAAGACTGAAAAACTATTGAAAGAACAGTATGTCTCTCTGTTTCCAGGTGGCACATAAAACACTGGGATGTGGTTTGCATGAGACACTCTCTGGCGAGGAATCTTTTCTTTCTTTTCAGTACAACATAGAACGGAGGCTAAAGAGGCCCAAGACCCTGTTAAATTAGGTTATTCCTGCTCTCTCTATCTTTATATCATGCTCTTATTCTTTTGTTACTCTAAAATAATTTCTCTAATTATATGTCAATGCATAAAACTCTGAAAAAATCCCAAAGAAACAGAATTACATAACAGAAAAATCATCCATAACCCCACTACCCCTGCATCACTGGTCTTTAGAGTTTAGTTTACATATTTTTCTATTAATTTTTCCAGAAACATATTGAAACAAAGAATGGTTTCAAATGGCACCTATTATTGTATAGGCTAAGTGTTCCTCACTTAGCAATGTATTGTAAACCTGTATTCTTTTCAGTGCACTGTCATAATTTCTTTAGGTTCTTAAAGTAATCCTATGGCATAGAGAGATTAGAAAATTGAAACCAAGTGTAAAGTAAACTGGCTAAGGAAATAAGCAAGTTTGGTGGCAGAGTTAGGACCAGACTCATGTTCCCATATCAAACCCTACCTTGAATTTACCAACAACCAGAATCAGCTCTTTCTTGTAAAGGGCCAAGAAGAAAATATTTTAGGCTTTGCAAGCTGTACAGTAACTTGTCAACTACAGTCATGAGCTTCATAAGGCCACTTTGGCTGACAGTTTACATGTTCAATGGTGGTCTCATGTGATTATAATATCACGTTTTTACTATACTTTTTCTATGTTTAAATACACAAATACCATTGTGTTAACAATTGGGGTTGGCATATATTTGCAAAGTAAGAGGCTACAACACTAACTTATTTTGTCCTCATAACAATCCCCGGAGACTTAAATCATTTTCCTCATTTTACAGATATAGAAACTGAGGCTCAGAGTGTTAAGAAACATGCTGATGTCACAAAGCTAATAAGTATAGAGCTGAAATGTAACCCCAGGGAGTCTAACTATAGAATTTATATTCAAATCTTTAGCCTCTCCTGCTTTTCACAAATACTGCACAGATGTAAAATCTGAACGTTACCTATGAATAGTAATTTATTACTACCACCATACTGACCAAAATAATGTAACTATGATCCCATTAAGTCAAATATCAAAGATTATCTAAGCTATGTCTAGACATACGCCTATAACACACTGAGGATGTGTCAGAGATAGGCGCCTTTCTGAAAGTAAAAATATTTAACTTACCCATATAAGTAAGACTTGGAAAATTATAATTTTATAAAGTGAAATCCATGAGATAGAATTCAAATATGTTTGAATTTTGTTTTTTTAAAAAAATACTTCCTAGCTTCTAGCACAACAGAAGAGCTTTGGCATGACAAGAGGAATATGTAAAGGAATTCATAATTTAATATAATGACTTTGGGGAGATGTTCACATGAAGCAAACATGAGATGAGAGAGAAAGGAAGAACACAAATAGCCATTTGTAGAGTTCCTCCAGACCCGTGGCTGGGTGTTTTGTGCCTCTGTCTATCACAACAATCGAATCAAAGAATGCCTGATGACTCATTATTACAACCAACACTCAAAACCCTACAGCCATCCAAAATTTTTGTTTGGTCATCAAACAAAATGTCTTCTTTGCTAAGGATAGCCCCATCAGATACATATATCTACCCATTTTGGTCATTCATATATGCTAGGCACCTGGCTAAGTGCTTCACAAAAAAGCTCACGATTCTGAGTTAGGCATTACTGTTCCATTTAACTGATGGGAAAACTGAGGCTTGGAAATGTTAATTTGCTCAAGGTCACATAGCTAATAAGAAGCAGAGCCAAACTCGAATCCAGATTTCTCTAATTCCAAATTCTGTCTTTTACAGTGCCTTAGGAATCAAGCCAAAAGCTCCCGTGATATAGTAGCAGCAACTTCTGGCCATGAGTTACAGATCCAAACAAAATCTTTAATCACAAAGAACTGGCATTATCTTTGTGTGTGTCTAAGTTTCTAGATCTTCAGTCATCACAAAGACAAAAGTAACAGTGGCTTAAAGAAGAGAAAGCTAATTTCTTTCTTGTGTAGCTGTCCGAGTATACGCATACCAGGACTGATGTGAAAATTACACAGTTTCAGGAACCCAGCCTCCTTCAACTTCAATGCACACCAGTACAGTGTTACCATCATCCACAGGTCAACGGTGGCTCTCTAGCACCATAGCCACATTCCAGCTGCTGTGAAAAGGGAAAGAAAGGAGGAGGGAGAGCTTGCTTTTCCTTCTGAGTGCACGAAACAGCAGCTTCAGTCATCCATCCTTGACAACTGATGGATGAAGGCTCCCTAGCTGCAAGGGAAGCTGGGAAATATAGTCTTTGTCCTGTGCCCTCCTAAATTTCAGCATAGAAAAAGACAGGAAGAAAAGATATTGGAAGAAGATAACCAGTGTGTGCCACGGTGGGGTAAGAAATAAGGCGCTTAAGGCCTTATCATGACAGACAAGAAGAGAATGAGTTCTGCTACTTTTTCTTGCTGAGTGTCTTCTCCTTTCCAGCAGCCCAGAGCACAAGGAGAAGGGAAAAGGTAATAGTGACAGGGAACACTCAAAGAACTGCAGAGTAAAAGGTGTGAAAGTCGCAAGAGAAGGGATAGAATGGAGTTCCACTGTTTGTCCTCCTATTTGCAAGTAACAACACTGGGCACCAGTCTCCTGCACAAAAGTGGGATGTGCAGAGTTATCAGGTTGATGGTTTAGAAGGTGGAGGGGAGGGGCTTTCACTCAGAGCAGCCACAGCTGAACTGGGCCTTGTGGTATCCCAGGATTTCCACAGGATTTCAGCCCCAATCCACTTCACCGGGGCGCTGGCTTGATTGCCAAATGCCGTCACTACGATACTGCTCACAAGTGAATCCTTCTTTCTAAGTACAGGCTGTTATTCCTGCTCTTACTTTCACTAGAGGTGAAAAGTCACCTACCATAGGGCACTGTTTTCTCAAATGTCAAAAGCTTTTCAAGAAATGCTAGGAGGTGGTCAGATCAGAATTGAGAGGAATTTCAAAAAGGGTTTCTTGGGGAATCCCATACAGAGAAAAACAGTGGTAGCCATAATAAGGTGTGTTATTTCAACGTGCCAGGCATAATGTTAAAGTAACATAGAAAATCATTATATAAACATATAATGTTGATATAATTATTAAGTATGTATGTGTGTATGTATTCTTTCCTACTCAAATATACTTTCCTACTCACACAAGTCCATTTTACCAAAAACAAAAAACAAAACAAAAAAACGCAGGCCCAGAGAGGTTGTGCAGGTATCCCAAAAATGCACAGCTAAAATATGTAAGAGCCAGGGTTTGAACTCAGGCTTCTAAGGTTCCAAAAACATTAAGCAATTCTAACACCTACATACACTGCTACCACTTCACCCTCCCCAGGACTGCCATGATAGTCATGGTGCCTTGAGCAATAGAAACTGTTTAAATAGAGGAGGACCACAGCCTATGTATCAGAGGCATTTCTAAGAAGCTGCACTAAATTCAAAGCCTTTATAAAAGAATAATAATTTAAGTGAGCTCATTATTTTAGGGATATTCTGATAAAGCCTTTCGCAAATATGAGAATCCTTTTGCACAGTGTGTACCTGATAATGTTTTACATTTTTTATTTTCAGACATGGTATTCCATTACTTTTAAAGGGGGAATAGGGGAAAGGAGGAGTTATTTACATGTGTAGCACTTTTAATTCTATTGTCACTGTGATTGCATAATACTAATTATTATTATAATTATATTTAGTGTTTTATTTATTTTTATTATTTTTTAATATATATTTTATTGCATTTTAGGTTTTGGGATACATGTGAAGAACATGCAAGATTGTTGTATAGGCACATACATGGCAATGTAGTTTGCTGCCTTCCTCCCCATCACCTATATCTGGCATTTCTCCCATGTTATCCCTCCCCAACACCCCATCCCACACTGTCCCTCTCCTAGTTCCCCCCCCAGACCCCAGTGTGTGATGCTCCCCTCCCTGTGTCCATGTGTTCTCACTGTTCAACATTCGCCTATGAGTGAGAACATGCGGTTTGATTTTCTGTTCTTATGTCAGTTTGCTGAGAATGATGGTTTCCAGGTTCATCCATGCCCTACAAAGGACATGAACTCATCGTTTTTTATGGCTGCATAATATTCCCTGGTGTATATGTGCTACATTTTCCCTGTCTAGTCTATCATCAATGGGCATTTGGGTTGGTTCCAAGTCTTTGCTATTGTAAACAGTGCTGCAACGAACATTCGTGTGCATGTGTCTTTATAATAGAATGATTTATAATCCTTTGGATATATAATCATTTGAGAACTGACTGTCCCATTTTTTTTCATTATCCAAAAGGTTGAATTTTTCTTGCAAACTGAGAATTAACATTAATAAGGGAGGAAAGTCAGAGGCAAATGCTCTACCTGAAAGGGGCAACAGGTACTGAGCTCCAACCAGCCTTGCAGTGCTGGAGGCCAAATGCGAAACTGCCAATTTCTAAACATTAGCAACTGACTCTATTCTTTAAGAAAATTTCTATGGGCCAAATAAACACATTTGCAGGCATATTGTTGTCTGTGACTGCCATTTGGTACCATTGAGTTAACCAAGGCTTGGGTATTTTGTGAATTTCACTGATTCTGGTAGGAAAACAGTAGAGAGAGAATGTAGATGATGATTCAACATACACATCTTAGAGTTTACTAGAGATGGGCTCTACTCTTGGCTCTAACACTTGCCATTGATGTGACTTTCCAACACTTCTTCACCTCTTTAGGGCTCCATAAGATGGATATAGTGGTATACCTACCTCACAGTACCCCTGTGAGGATGAATGGTGACATCCTCCAAAAGCATGGCATTTAATTTACCATAGTCCATCTGGTAAATATACTTATTTTGATCTCCAACTATTTGTGGAGCTATTAAAACGTCTCACGACATCTAAAAAAAGATCCTCACGAGGTGACTCTGCTTGTTCTGGCACCCAACCACAGTTCATGGAAATCTTACTTATACCAGGAGAAACATGTTAACTCCAGGGCTACTGGCAGAATAAGGTCTGGTTCCTTCTCTTGGAAAGTTGAGAAGATCTACAGATAATTCATATTGGACCACAAAATCACTGGAAGTTAAGAAGCTCAAAGATCACTTTCCAAACCCCTTACATTACCAATGAGGAAACTGAGGCCAAAGCAGCTGAGGGTCACCCAGTGTTAGGATAAGGCCCATACCCCAAATGTATAAGCACAGAAAAAGCTCTTTTCAGGTGACCTGGTGATTTTCCCAGGTCCCAACCAGGTGACATCTACAATCTACAAAATCATGGACTCACCTAACCCTCAAAAAATTGTGAACTCACCTAACTCTCAGTTTCAAAACCACACTCGTCTAGCAGGTCTGAAGCAACTATCTGAAACCAGAGTGTGACACTGAGAGTTCACTGGAAAAGCACTTTCTTCTTTTTGTCTGTCCATTTCCTTCCCTTTCTTCCTCTCCCTTTTCCCCCAACCTCTTCTCTCTCTCTCTCTCTCCTTGTCTGTTGCCCTCTCTCCTTCCCTTCCATTCTTGCTTCCTTCTTCTGTTCTTCCCTTGTTTCAAAAATATGTAACCCCGCTCCCCAATAGAAAAGTCATGTGCATAGCCAGTTTTAGCAAATTTGGTGTGTGTGTGTGTGTGTGTGTGTGGGTACTCACCATGTTCAGAACAATGCATTCCTGTTCCAAACTAAGCCATTTATCTTGGATCCTTATAGCTCAGGATTTATGGAGACAGAGTTCTGCATCAGCACGCTGGCAACCCTCCTCTGCATATTCCAAGCCCTCAAAGCCATGTCATTTCTCTAGCTGTATTTTCTCATGGTCTCCACTCACTTTTCTACACAATGATTAGTTAATCCTTCCAGCCATGATGTCCGTGGTGCCCACACGATGCTAAGTGACTCTCCCCACACCGCTATCACCAGTTGATTTTCACACTGCTTCCCTGGCCACTTCCTAAAGAACAGTTTCCCGCAAATTTTGCAGTTTTGACATCTATCGTTTATAGATTTCCTTGGCTTCAAGGCACCTTTATCACTATTTTTTGCAGGCCCTTTTCTGATATCACAGGACCACAGTGTCATGAGACCATGTGGCAATGGCAGAGGAGGAGGATAGAGAAGTCACAGACTGACAGCACATTTGTATTGTGGAAAGCATAGAAGGGCTGTACTGAATGCGTATAATTTTATGTTGCCTTGGCATCCATTCTAAATATAAGTTTAACTCTCTCAAACCAGAAACAGAGCTCGGTGTCACTTCTGACAGTTTCCAATTCTATATCCCACCCAAATGACTCAAGTAGCCAGAGGTATGAACTTAGCCCACCTAGCAGACTGGGCTCCCAGCTTTTCCTGCCGTTTTATTTACATGGACCATTCAGGGATTTGCCTGTGAACTTAAAGTGACCCCACATCTATTTCCAAATATGTATAGTTGGTTGCCACATTCTCTTCTCTCTCCCTGCCTGGGCTCCCGGAACTCCCTGTGTGTGGCCTGCAGCCTTGCCATGTGCCCCTAGGGTCTGTAAGTGATAAAACCTCTTGAACTTTCACATTGTGACTGTGTCATTGAAGCCCTGCAGCAATCAGACCTCTGAAGGCGAGGCCTCCTACAGGGACCCATGCAGGTGGATCTCCTGCTGGTGCGCTTTTGTCCAGGCTGCTGGGGACAGTAGCTACCAGCTAAGTTGATAGAGAAACTCAGAGTTTCATTCAAAACAAGAGCATATTAGTCCTCATCAGCTGAAACACACTCCACTGAGCAGTCATGAGAAAGCAACTCGCAGTGCTATAACCAATTTGCAAACATATAAAAACTAAAAAACTTCTAACACAAATAGAGCTATAATAAATCAATGCTGATATATAATTGGTATTTAATCAATCTTAATTTTTGAAAAATTGCTGAACAGAGCAGAATTAAACAAAGTATGTACCGAAACAAAAAAATAAAAGGTGGGGGTGGAGAGTTTCTACCCACCAGACTCTACCATCATTAGAATTTTGGTATATTTTCTTCCTGTGTTTTTCTAAATTTTTTTAAATAATGGGAACAAACTAAATATACAATATTCATTTATCAATATATCATAAACTTCCCCATTTCATAAAACTCTTTGTAAACATCACTGTTAATCACAATATTAATATTCTAGTCCCCATTGCTAGACTATTTCATAACCTCATTGCTAAAGAATTTTGTTGTTTCTAATTCATAATTATGAAATATAACATTGCTATAAATACCTGAGTGATATTGTTTTTTTCTTTTTCCTTTTTTTGCATTATTTCCTTATCAGGAATTCCTGGAAGTGACAATGTGGAGTCAAAGGGCATGAATATATTTTTCAGGTTTTTGATAATGCCTTGCCAGAAATTTTGAACCAATGTATATACCCAGCATTAAATGTAGGAAGCCGTCCACTGCCTGCATCTCATCAGCACTGAGCATAATTGTTAGCAAATCAAAAACAAAAGAATATCCCCCAAAAAACCTTTGCTGGCTTAATAGGTAAAACGGCTTCTCACTTTTTCTTGAATTTGGACTGCATTTATTGCTCATGAGCTGAACTTTTCAAATTTCTATTTATATGTGGACTCAGCTTCTCTACATTTTCTTTCTGTTCATTCATGTCCTTTGCCCATCTGGAAGGCACTTTGAAAGCAAACAACCATCATTTACGAAAGAGAAAATAGGTTCTGCTCCCATCTTTCAATCTTTGAAACATTTTTAAATCTTTTTTACTACTGACCTAGCACTTTAAAGTGAACTTTAATGCCAGATAATCCACTCCCACCTACAGAAGAGAGACTTGGCACTTCCTCCCCAGGTTAGAATACAATTATTGCTGGACTGCTCATCCTATGCCCTTGCATCCTTCTTATCCCTTAGTACCCAGAGTCCACAGATAACAGTAGCAAAAGAAAGCTGCAAGGGCTCAAAAGGGGACGGAAACTCAATTCCCACAAGATGCGCCACTGAGTACTACCTCCAACAACAGCTTTCAATTAGAGAGAAAAAATTAGAGATCTGTCAAAACCGATCTCAGCATCCATCACTTCCCCTAATCTGCTTCCCAAGATGCATGGAGACTGGTGCTGGCAGACGCTGGCCCCCACCATGCTGATTTGCCCACTGAGCAAGACGCCTCAGGAAGCCGCTATGGAACAGAATGGAAACACAGCACTCAGGAGCTCAGTGGCCTGAGGAAACGGCCGCCTGTCAATTCTATAAGTCAGTGATAGGCTTCCCGAAAAATTCTGTGTGTGTGTGTGTGTGTGTGTGTGTATGTTTAAGGAGTAAGGTATTTCTAAACTTCTCCATGATTATTGTAAATGGTAAGAAATATGTACACGTGTGAAGAGAAACAGGAAAAGAAAATGGAAGAAATATATTTGGCATATGACCACACAACATGACATCTGAGTAAAAGCACTAAAGAGAATGTATGTATTAAATTCCAGTCACGGTCATTGAGCAACCAAGCAAAATTCATCAATGGAAGCTAAACTGGGTGGGCAGAAGTATGATGAGAAACAGGATATTTGCAAAGTCTTACAAGTATCTCCACTCAAGATACATACTAATTACAAAGAGAAAAAGAGTTTTGCAGGGGAGGAGCCTAGTAGACAGTACCTTCAACCAGTGATCAAAGTGAGCGTCACCAGTAACAAGACACGCCATGTCACCTACCCCCAACATGCTGCACTGAGAAGGGCACAGCATTGCTTCTGTGGTTTTGTCGAAAAAGGCACAGTGGCTCATGCCTGCAACCCCAGCACTTTGGGAGGCCAAGACAGGTGGATCATTTGAGGTCAGGAGTTTGAGACCAGCCTGACCAACATGGTGAAACCCCATCTCTACTAGAAATACAATAGTTAGCCTGGTGTGGTGGCACATTTCTGTAATCCCAGCTATTTGGGAGGCTGAGGCAGGAGAATCACTTAAACTGGGGAGGCGGAGGTTGCAATGAGCCAAGATCACGCCACTGCACTCCAGAGCCTGGACTACAGAGTGAGACCCTGTCTCAAAAAAAAAAAAAAAAAGGGCCAACCTCAGTATAATCATGCAAACATATCAGAAAAACTCAGATCAAAGGAAATTCTAGGAAAGACAATGACAGGAACTGCGGCAGACTGGAGGACGAGACTAGCGGAGACAGGACAACTAAACGCAATGTGAGATTCTGGCCAGGATCCAGGACCACAAAAAAACATGCATGGGAAAGCTGCTGGATTTTGAATAAGGTCTATAGTTTTACTAATAGCCTGCATTAATGTTTATTTCCTAGTTTTGATATTATACAATGATTTTGTAAGATTGTAACCCTAGAGGAAGCAGGGAGAAGGGTGTATGGGAGCTCTCAGTATTATCTCTGCGATTTTCTGAAAGTTATTTCAAAATAAAAGTATTTACAGATTAGTAAAGTTTAGTTATCTAAAAATAAATGTGAATAAAAGAGTTAATATTTTCTTTCCTCTCGCACTGAACCATTGTGTGTATGTGCATTGGAGATGAAAGAATGGGGTCAAGGACGGCTGGGGAAGATGACTAAGTCTCCTATGGATAGAGAGGTAAGCCAAGCCTTGACTGTACACAGTTTAATTATGGAGCCTGACATATAAAGAAATGCATCACTTTAATAACCGAGGAGGACTATTGGGCAAGTGATTATAAAATGGCAGAAACAATCCTGGATTTTGAGTCAAAGGCATGGATACTAATCCTCAAGTGTTGGCCCCAACACAATAAAGCTTAGAGATCTTGAGTCAGTCACTCAGTATCTATGGAAATGGAGATAAACGTTATTGCACACAACTATTGTGAGGGTAAAGAGAACAGAGGTGTCTGAAAGCATTAGGTAAATGGGAGAGCCCTGCCATGACAAGGTTGTTAAATTTACCAAGAGCAACAATAATATACATGTAGCCAAAATAATACTGCAGTTTCACTCCTAAGCCACAGTATCCAGCATCTAATGGTACTCATCCCATATGGAAGCAAATCTGTCTTGCCTTCTGCCTGACCTTGGAGCCTGGGGCCACCAGTCTTCATGTGTGGTCAGTATTAAGCACCATCTGTCCTGAGTTAACACAACTCCTCCTAGTTTAAGCAACGAACACAGGCTGCATTGGCTAAAGCCTAAATAACTGCAATATAAAGAAACCCTTTCTCACCCTGTTTGTCACTGGGGATGCACAGTGTTCACCTCCCAGGTGTTTACCCCTCTAAATTGTGTGATAAAATGTCTTTTGAACACTTTTACAAGCAATTAGATGCAATCAAGTTCTCTTCTTGCTTAAGACTCCTCAGCAAAGAAGATATTTAAAAAAACAATAAGTGGCTGGGCTGCTTTGCAAATCTTTTCCTGCTGTACTTAATTCCTTGCAGTCACTCTACCCCGCCCCTCCATAAAAAGCCCTGATGATTATGACATTCATGATCTCTAGTGGGGTCGTTTTCCTCGTTGCTCATCCATATGATAATATGAGATGAAAAGGAAGCTGTATGTTAGGGCCATCTGTTCTTTAAGTCTCTTCAAGATCCATTCCCCCTTCTGGTAACAGCATCTAGGTTTTCCTCTGAGGGGGGTCTGCCTGCCTCTTGCTCTCAGTCCACAGAGATTTGAGTAAATTGGGTAGCTCCCATGGCAGTACAAATTAAGCCAGAATGGGCCAATCAGCATAGTCCATCCTCCTACGATCAGGAAGTTCAGGGATGGGTATGTGCCTCACCTCAGAGCAAGAAAATCTCATGAGGTGTGCAGGAGTGTCTGGAAATGGAAATCTCTCTTTTCCTGGGGTACTATGTTAACAGAATGTAAGCTTAGGGCTGCTGAAGGTCCTCCTGTAAGCACAAGAAGGGGGCTTATCAGAAAAGAAGGTAAGACAGGAAGAGCAGGAGAGAAAGGAGAGAGACCTGATGGGTGGGGAGAACTCTACTGAAATCATTATACCAGTGCTATTCCCGCCATGCCTCCCCAACCACTGACTGCTCAGTTAAATGACCTAATATTCCTTTTCGAATCAGCCCCTTTAAGTTAGGTTTCTGTCCCTTGTGACCTAAAGTGATCTGACCACAAAACCAGGGAAATAAACATTAAACACTACCTTCTGGGAACACAGAAGATGTTACCAGCATACATCTGCAGTTTTTTGCGGGGCAGGGCTGGCTGCCCAAGGTGACCCACATCACCTCACACACCTCACCTTAGGGTCATGGCAGGTAAGTATTATTTGCAACTAGCATGTTTAAGGAGCCATCTGAAACAAGGGAAGAGAGATTTTCTGTGTTGAGCTAGCTCATATCACATACAGCCCCCAAAAACTCAGTCCAGCCTCATGTATCTTCTTCTTCCCAAGTCTCTGACATTCCAGTCACACAGGATGCCTTCCTCTTCCCTAATTCACAGTGTGCTGCTTCATGCTGCCACACTAATGCACTGGCCCTCAACTCCAAGTTCAAGACCTCCAGTGAGAGGTTTCTGAGGACTTCTCGAGATGGAGTTGGTGGCCATTACTATGCAATCCCACAGCATCTTGTAAGGTCACACTGCAGCCTTAGATACACAAATGGTCTCACCCTTCCTCATCCTATGGATGCAAGTCCTGGATTTGCCCAGCTGGTGTCTTCATCTCCATCTTATCCCCTCCCTGTTCCCCGAGGATGAAATCTGAGGACTGAGCAGGGGCTGCATTCTCCAGAGGACTTTGTTTAGGTCTCTGAAAAGCTGAATGGAGAGAAAGTGGGAATGAAGGAAGAGAAACTGGAGAGATTGAAGGCTAGGGCTGAGGGAAGACTGTTTTCTGTGGAACTTGCAAGAGAAAGATAGACAGGAACTAACAACAGTTGAGGGAAGCGGATAGGTGGGGAAAATAGGGTTTGTTAAGAACTGTTTCCAAGTATCCCTTTATTATGTTTGAGAAGAGCAAGAAAGGATGGACGTTACTTTGCAGTTACCTTCAGTCCTCACACGTGCTTCTTTGATCACAACACCTCTCTTAAGTACACCAGTTTCTGACATACATGCACCAAATAAACACACAGACCAAAATGCATTGCCTTCATTGCAACGTAATTTTACTAAGTTCAGTGAGCATTTCCTGAACTATTAAAACATGGCTTTTAGTGTTCAGTACCCAGTACCTCCATGCAAGTTCTTTTTACAGCCATAAATGCATCCATTCCTTGCCAAAATGCTGTGAGGAAAAGGATTTTATAGATGAGGGAATAAGGATTCAAAATGAGCAAGGACTTGGAAAAGGCCAAAGAGCCAGGAAATAGCAGAGACTACAAACCATTTGACATTATCTTTCCAGCAAACCATTCTGTGACCTTCTACAAATATTCCTAGAACCTGGATAGTACTAGACACCATGCAGAACCCAGTGAAGTCTCTATCCAAGACTTTCTCAGACACCGTAGCTGGACAATTCTTTATAGGTTAATCAGAGAGGTGGTTAAAGGTCTGCACACTTTCTTTGTTTTTAAAACAGAAGCTGGGGGGTGGGCATGGTGGCTCATGACTGTAATCTCAGCTCTTTGGGTGGCCGAGGTGGGAGAATCACTTGAAGCCAGAAGTTCAAGACAAACCTGAGAAACATAGCAAGACTCTGTCTTTACAAATTTTTTTTTACAAAATTAGTTGGGTGTAGTGGTGTGCCTGTGGTCCTAGCTACTTAGGAGGCTGAGGCAGGACTATTAGAGGTCACAGTGAGCTATGATCTTCGCACTCCAGCCTGAACACAGAGACTCTGTCTGTAAAATAAATAATATAAAACAAAACCTGGGGCCAATTTTGATATTAAAGATATGGCTTCCTTCCTTTGCTCCCGCTGGTAGCAAGACAGCAAACACATCAAAACTATGGACCAGCAGACCCCCAATGCCCAGCACACTTACTGGCACAGAGTAGGCATTCAAGGAAGACCAAATCTTTCAAGTCTAATGTGGACTTGGGTCCCAGTCTGTCCTATATAATGTCTCCATCCTTCTAAGAGTTTTGTCCAGAAATGACTGCTTAGATGTTTTTTCTGCCATCCCTCAGCCAGGGCAGGGACCACTCCTCAAGGTCATAGCAAAAACTGAACCAGGAGAAAGGAACCATTAGCTTCTCTAGTGCAAAACCATAAAATGGACACAAATTGAGTCATGGACAGCAGCTGGGACAAGAACCAGAGCTCATCTCAGGACTGGCTGTCATTTTCATGTGGTTTCTGGCTAGCCCTTAATAAAACTCAGTGCATAGCTGACCACCACCAGGTTGTCTTCTTCCAAAACACACACTCAGACAGAAGGCCAAGGAGGGTGGCTAGGTTTCTGAGAGCCATAGTCACACGGGAACTATCTTCCCCCGTGATTCAGCTGGCTACTTTGCGACACAATACAAAGTACTCAGTATGCTGGCCTGCCTCCCCACTGCTTTCCATAAGCCTGGCAACATAGAAAGACCCTGTCCTTAGGAAAGTCAGGTGATGCAGCGTGCTCACCTTCCCACAGTACACTGGAGCCGAAACTCTATGTTGGCATGGAGTGAATCTGGAACCCTCAATGTTTCTGCCAAACTCATCTCAATAACCAGAACCAGACAGGGGCTGCCCAACATGCAAATGGCTACATATGACGCACCTGTGAACTGTAAGTTGGAATATGTTTCCTATAGTGTCGAGGACTTAACAGATAAAACAACCAAAATATTTCAATTCACTTTATATATCAGTTAGTGTTCTCCAGGGAAACAGAACCAATATGATATATAAATATTTTATATATATATATATATATATATATACACATAAAATATGTTAATACATACACAGAGAGAGAGAGAGAGAGAGAAAGAGAGGGAGAGGGAGGGAGGGAGGGAGGGAGAGGAAGAGGGAGAGGGAGGGAGGGAGGGAGGGAGGGAGGGAGGGAAGGAGGGAAGGAGGGAAGGAGGGAGAGAGAGAGAGAGAGATTTTAAGGAACTGGCTCATGTAACTGTTAGGGATGGTAAGTCTGAAATCTGTAGGGCAGGCCAGCAGCCTGGAAACTCAGGAGCAGGGATGCCAGGTTGTAGTCTGGAGGTAATTCCTTCTTTCTCAGGGAACCTCAGTCTTTCCTCTTAAAGCCTCTAACTGATTGGATGAGACACACTCACATTATAGAAGGTAATATGCTTTACTTAAAGTGAAATCACTGTAAATGTCGATCATATCTAAAAAATACTTCACAACAATATATAGACCAGTCATTGACAACTAAAGCCACTGTACACCATAGCCTGTGTTGACATGCTAAATTAACCATGATACCTTAATTCAACACGTATAATTTAGCGGCTTTTAATCTTCTTTGGACTGTGGGGACATGCAAAATTCACCCATTTGAAGTGTATAAATTGGAGATTTTAGTAAGTTTACTGAGTTTTGCAGCCACCCCCACAATTCAGTTTTAAAAGACTATTACCATTCCACTAAGATCACTCATGTATGCAGATCCTTTTGAAAATCCGATCATTCTGGCTATAACAAACAGGCACAATCCTATGGGCTGTCAACACCCAGAACCCAAGTCTGGGTTGGGTTTATTATAAAAACTTGGAATAATATTTTGTATATGTGCATAATTTTAGATGAAATTTTAGGGGTATACTCCTGCAGGCTTATCTCCAGATCTAGGTTGAAGCCCCAAATTTAGACATCCTTCCATTCGGCCCTTCCATTCTATATATTTGACCACTGCATGTGTTCAAACCTCTATCATCTCACACCTAGACAACTGTACCCTCCTTCCAACGTGTCTCTGTCTCCAACATTTTCTCCCAACCAACCATCCTCCATCCTCTGGTAAGAAGGGATCTTCTAAAATGCAAACCATCCTTCACTCAGAGCCTGTCCAGGTCCCCTCATCACCTGTGGTATCAAATCCAGAGGTAGGTCCTATTATTCTCAGTAATATACACCAGGCTGGCCTTCTCTGATCAGGTTCTGCTCTGATATTCTCTAGCGCTATCTCTGGCCACTTTGTGCCTAGGACACCTCACTTGATAAGCATAAACTGCTTATCACCTCTTCACCTGGTTAACTCCATAGGAGCACCTGAGGCTTACATGGAGTTAAGTAGTTGCAATTTCTCTCTGTCCCATCTATTAAGCATATTTCTATTGTTGAACCTACCATGTCACATAACACCAGGCTTCACGTTCTTTCTATCCCAATGGCTCCTTGGAAGCAGCCAGCCAACTGGCATTTACTAATCCGGGGAAGCAGAAAGCCAGGTTAGATGCTAATCACAACTGTATTCTTCCAAGGTATAATTGCTATGGCCATGTAAATATTCTGAAATGCTTTTTGTGGTAAGCGATTGATACTACACTATGAATTACCCTACAGAAGTAACAACACAAGTTCAAAAAGGCACATGTACAAAGACACACATTGCAGTTTTTTCAGATAGTAAACAAGGGTACCACAGGATGCTTATTCAAGTCATCTTGGAGGGAAGAAAGAGTAAGTGTCCAGTATAGGGAATGTGGTGAGATAAATCACAGTAAATCATGCATAGAATATAAGACTCTTATTAAAACAGCAATGTGGATACATATTGATCTTGGGAGTTATTATTTGCTATTTATTTAAAAAGTGACAAGTTATAATACCATGTTTATATAGAGGTACATGCACTAGATATTTTATATAAGCAGATATGCATGTATACACACATATAAATATACACACCCACACAGAGTTTAGAAACCAAAATTTTCCCAGTGGTTAGAATTATGAGGGGGTAGGTAGTAGAATTATGAATGATCTACAGGTATATTTTTAAATTTCTTTTCCCCATCCCTAGTTTCTAGTTATTTACAATGAACATGTGGCACTGGTCAGGGAAGAGAGAACACTGTGGTTAAGAGAAAGGGGTATGTAGTGCAGGTCTGGACTCAGCTGCTTCCTATCTATGTGATCCTCGGTAAAATAATCTCCGTCAGCATCAATCTCCCCATTTGCAAAAGGAGTCAGGTCTCGAAATCATGCTTTTCTCTTGGCACTGTTGTGAGGTTGATGTGAGCCAATGAACATTAAGTGCTTGACCCAGATACTGACTCACAGTCCTCCAATAAATCGATAACTTTTAAACAGAAGCAGATTTAAGGAAACAAATGGGTATCAGTAAACAGATATGCAAGCAATGTTCTTTCGGATGACATTGCCAGAACATATGTGCACAGGTTGCTCTCCAACATCTGAACAGTAAGACAGCCTCAGCTGGGTGGGGTGAATGAGATGGGAGAAGGAATAGCCACTTGCCAAAACATCTGTGCAATTCCAAATAGCACTAGGATCTGCTCTGGAGGCATCTGAAACACTGCATGTAAGCTTGTGCCCTGCCAAAGACATGACCCAGAAGCCACTGCTGTCCTCACTCCTTCCCAAGAGAATGTGGTTTGTCATTAATGGGCCCCAGCAGACCCGAGGCTCCTGTGTGGCTTTGGACCTCATAAAAGCTCATTCCTATCAGCTGGGGAGGGTAGGAGGGAGGGAGAGGAAAACTGGAGCAAGAAGAGAAATCAGCTTCTACTCCAAGTCTGAAAAGGAGAGAAATTAACTCTGAGCTTAAAGAATTGATGCTGTCCCTTCTTCCCTGTGGCAACAATGGAGAAGGAGAAATCTGGTGTAAGGGCTAGTTGTCAGGCCAAAATACAGGAAACCAGACTGACTTTCTCCAAGGAATTCATTCATTTATTTTGATCATTTAACCTAAAGTGTGTCTCCTCCAATATTAGTTCTCTTCTAGAAACCACAGTTTTGCTGTACTTTCCCTCCATGGCATTTATTGAAATAAGCAATTAATAATATGTATATTTATTAGTTTACTTCCTTATCTCCATCTGTAATGATGTGGGAAAACTAGAAATGGAACACCACAGATCTTATGACAATCACGCCCCTAAAGAACGTTCTTCCCCCTTAAATGTCTGTCATTGGTGGCACTATAAAATTTACATTATAACCATTCTAATGGCTCCCTTGAAATATCTACTAACTAGCCAAAAAGATAACACAGTCCATCTCCTCATCTGCATTTTGCCCAAGGTGAAATATGCCTTCCTATATTTTAGCATGAAAGCCAGATCCTTTGATAGCCTTTAAGCTGGTGCTAATTGCTTTTGTCAATAGCAATTAGCTATTGATAAAAGCTCATCCTCCCATCCTTATACTCACATCCTCCCTGCCTTCCTTCTGATGGTGTCAAGTTGTATCGGGGGAAAGCCAGGGAAGAGGTAACACTGAAAAGTTCAGCACACAGGCTTTTAAAGTATTTAAGCAGCCTTTCTAGCTTGAGACTAATTTTATAGCTTCATATCCTGTGTCATTACTTATAAAACTTTGTATTTGAAGTCCAAGTTATACATTAGAATTCCGCAGATATTTAAGGAATGCCTACTGTTTACTAGGCACTGAGCTGAGTGCTGCCCATATGATCTTATGTAAGATAGATGAAGACCCTGACTTCATGGAGCTTCCATTCTAATGGGGGAGACAGACAACAGACATGGAAACAATAAATGAGCAAGGTAATTTCAGCTTGGGGGGAAGTACAATAAAGGAAACAGATGGCAGAGCACTTGAGGTGGGGTAGGGGTATTAGCAAGAGACCTGAAGGTTTAAAAACAGCTGCCATGTGAGAGCCAGAGGAATGGTCATCAGGACAGAAGAGCAGCAAGTACAAGGGCTCTGAGGCTGGAACAAGCTTGGTGCTCCAGAAACAGAGAAGAGGTCAGTGTGGCCATTACATGCAATTAGATGGACCAATATCCAAAGACATTCTACATGTGCCCAAATGAGTGCTTCTCCAAAGCCTAGCTTAAGTCCTGCAGAAATGATGACTTGGCTTCACCCATCAGGCAAAAATCTACCCATCTTAGATCAACCAGGAGGAAAGACAAAAGCCATTAGTCCTGATTTTCTAACAGCTCTGCACAAGGTTCTGCTTACCACCCACACACTCTTTTATTAAGCTAAAATAAGCCTCAGATGAAAACTGTTGCCATAGGTGAAGCTTACTTTAACATATGGTTGATCCAACTGAAGAGAAACACTTTACAAATGCATTTTTTAAATCCCAATTTGCTTGTAGAATGGTTTTGTAAAAAACATTTATCATGTGTCTGGTCTACTGATGTGTTCCAAATGCTGGGGTACACAGACACGTGTACTTGTTGAAGGGTTTTGGTACACTGATGATGAAGGCGCTCTGTTCACAGTGCCTTGGCTTTCAGGGTTTGATTTGATGCGGTTTGCCAAAACATAAAGAGGTAACCTGTGGTTTTGTAAACTTGCTAAGGGCAATGTGTTTCTGGCTTGAAAGCTGGCTAGGATGTTTCAGCAGGAGAATGCAGCTGCTCAAATACTCTCCACTGAAGAAAGCTTTTCCTCTCTCTCAGAAGAGGTTGCTTTTCTAGCAGAACTCTCTGCATGGAAAGGTGAGCACCATGGGCAGAGAGAAGACAGCAACTGCGAGATCAAATTGGGATGGGATGGAACATGGGGAGGGATCAGAGCTTCCTCTTAGCTGTGATTGAAATTGACTAGCAGCTAACACACAATGAGCACTTGGTTTGTGGCAGGCAGTTTGCTAAATGCTTTTCACATGCCAGTCACCTATTCCTCGTGACAGCTCTATGAAGTAGATCTTGCTATTAACCATCCACATTTGACTAGATTAGCAAACTGAGGCACAGATGCATAAGGTCACAAAGCTCCCGAGAGGCAGATGTTCTTTGGCAATGCAGATGTGTGGGCCTAGTAGGCACTCAAGACTCCCTCCATTCTAGTCCGAAGATGATGTCTTTTTCTTGATCAGTCTAGACCAAGGATATCTAGCAACTACCATTTCTCAAATGCTGGCCATTTGCATTCAAGCATGAGGCTATCTCCTTTCTTTGTAACCCACCACCAATCACTGTAGCAATGTCAACCTTTTCTATACACATTGCCTTTATTATTTGTATTTCCTATTAAGCTTATTAAATTTTTATTGTAATACTTTTATTTTTCAAGACAAACTCTTGCTCTGTCACCCAGGCTGGAGTGCTATGACACAATCTCAGTTCACTGCAGCCTCCGCCTCCTGGGTCTGAGCAATTCTCCTGCCTCAGCCTCCAGAGTAGTTGGGATTACAGGTGCTTGCTTCCACACCTGGCTAATTTTTGTATTTTTAGTAGAGAAGGGGTTTCACCATGTTGACCAGGCTAGTCTCAAACTCCTGACCTTGTGATCTGCCTGCCTCAGCCTCCCAAAATGCTGGGATTACAGGCATGAGCCACCATGCCCAGCATAATACATTTATTTTAAAAGGAAACTTTATATTCCCATAGAAAAAAACAATATACATTGCTTATTTTTTTATTTTTTATTTTTTAGGAAGGGAGGAAGGCAGGGAGGGAGGAAAGGAGGAAGGGAGGGAGGGAGGAAGGGAGGGAGAGAGGAAGGGAGAGAAGGAAAGGAAGGAAATCGAGCAATGAGAGAGACATTGCTGACCTGGATCTAGAGGTCTACAAGTTGATTCCTTTTCTTTCTTTTTTGAGAGAAGGAAAGAAAAAAAAGGAGTGAAAGAGAGGAAGAAAGAGGAAGAAAAAGAGGGAGAGAGAAGGGAAATGTTGCCTTATTCTAAAAAAAAATGGGTATTAATAATGACCAATCAATGTTTCATTTAAACCTATGAGTAGGTGTGATGTGGTATTGACAAGAATGTATATTTTGTATATTTAAAGTGGAGAGCCCTATAAATATTTATTAAGTTTACTTGTTCCGGATCTGAGTTAGAGTCCTTGATATCCGTATTAATTTTCTGTCTCGTTGAGTCTAAGTCTCTTTATAGGTCTTATGTATCTGGGTGTTAGGATCATTAGCTCTTCTTATTGCATTGATCCTTACCACTATATCTTTGTTGCTTTAAGATCTATTTTATCAGATACGAGAATTGCAACTCCTGCTTTTTATTTATTCATTTATTTTTGCTCTCCATTTGGTTGGTAAATCTTTCTCCATCCCTTTGTTTTGAGTCTTTGTGTATCCTTGCATGTGAAATGGGTCTGGATGTAACATGCCATTGGGTTTTGGCTGTATCTTTTGATTGGGGGATTTAGTCGATTTAAATTTAGGATTACTGCCATTTGATGTTAACTGGCTGTTTTATCCATTCGTTGATGTAAATTCTTCTTTATGTTGATGCTCTTTACTTTTTGGTATATTTTTAGGCTAATACCAGTTGTTTCTTTCTACGTGTAATGCTTCTTTCAGAAGCTCTTGTAAAGCAGGCCTGGTGGTAATAAAATCTCTGAGTACTTGCTTGTTCATAAAAGATTTTATTTTTCCTTCAGTTGTGAAGCTTAGTGTGGCTGGATATGAAATTCTGGGCTGAAAGTTCTGTTCTTTAAGGATGTTGAATATTGGCCCCCACTCTCTTCTGGCTTGTAGAGTTTCTGCTGAGAGATCTGCTGTAAGTCTGATAGGCTTCCCTTTGTGGGTAACCGGACCTTTCTCTCTGGCTGCTCTTAGTAATTTCTCCTTCATTTCAACCCTGGTGAATCTAACATGGGGTTACTCTTCTTGAGGAATATCTTTGTGGTGTTCTCTGTATTACCTGGGGTTGAATATTGTCCTGCTTTGCTAGTTTAGGAAAATTTTCCTGAATAATATCCTGAAGAATATTTTCCAGCTTGGATTCATTCTCTCCGTCACATTCAGGTACACCTATCAAACATAAATTTGGTCTTTTCACATAGTCCCACATGTCTTGGAGACTTTGCTCATTCCTTTTTATCCTTTTTTCTCTAATCTTGTCTTCTTGTTTTATTTCATTAAGTTGGACTTCTACCTCTGATATCCTTTCTTCTGCTTGAACAATTCGAGTGTTTAAACCTGTGCATACTTCTCGGAGTTCCTGCATTGTATTCTTCAGTTCCATTAATTCACTTATATTCCTCTCTAAGTTGTCTATTCTCATTAGGATTTTGTCAAACCTTTTTTCAAAGTTCTTAGTTTCTTTACATTGGGCTGCAACATGTTCTTTTAACTCACAGAAGTTTCTTATTATCCATCTTTGGAAGCCTGATTCTGCTAATGGGATGTGCTTGTTCTCCATCAAGCCTTGTTCCCTTGTTGATGAGGAACTGTGATCCTCTTTAGAGGGAGAGATGTTCTGATTTTGAGTATTCTCAGCCTTTTTACGCTAGTTTCTTCCCATCATTGTAAATTTATACACCCGTCATCTTCATAATTACCAACTTTCAAATTAGGTCTCTGAGAGGACGTCCAAGTTGTTAATTCCCAGGGCCGAAATATGAGCAACCCACTGCGCCGGCCAAAACAGCGGTGTTAAGACTTCCTTCTTGAGTCCGTAATAGGCGACTCTGCCTTCCCGGAGCTCCAAACCTTGGTCAGAAGGGGAACCAGTCCCGTTTACACTGCACCAAGAGCTGCCATACTGAGGTGCCAGCACAACTGCTGCGCCGGCCACAAGAGTCACGCTGGTGACCCGTGTGGCTCCTCCAAACCTCAGTCAGAAGGGGAAAGAGTCCCATTTACTATACACCGAGAGTTGCCGCGCCGAGGTGCTGGCGAATCCGCTGTGCTGGCCACAAGAGTCGCGATGGCGACCTGTGTGGCTCCCTAAATTTTGGTCAGAAGGGGAACCAGTCCTGCTTACTCTGTACCGAGAGCTGCCATGCCAAGGTGCCAACGAAACCACTGCTCCAGTCACAAGAGTCGCGCTGGTGACCTGTGGAGCTCCTCCACTGGGAATCTTCTGCTCCGTGAGTGACCAAAATTTGTCTGAAAGTGTGGCATCCTCTCGTTGTCTGAGCTTTCGCTGGGAGCTGCAATCCCAAGATGTTAGCGATCGGCCATCTTGGATCGTTCCCGCAATATACATTGTTATAAATGGAAACTGACCATTTACAAAAATGACATGAAATGTCCAGAAAAGGCAAATCTATAGATAGAAAGTAGATTACTGGTTGCCTAGGGCTATGGGGGAGAGGGATTCGGGGGATGATGGTTAAAGGTTACAGAGATTTCTCTTGGGGTAACAAAAATACTTAAGAATTGCCCTGAGGGATGTATAACTCTGAATATACCAAGAGCCATTGAATTATACATTTTAAATGAATGAATCATGTAGAATGGAAATTATATCTCAAAGAAGCTGTTTTAAAAAAGTTAATATAATGCCCTCAATATAAAGTGGAGAAGAGGAAAGTGACTTGTTATTTAAAAATATAAATACATTAAAAGTCAAAATTCTCCTTAGACCCTGTAATCTCTCTGCTGACAGTTCTGAGGGCCCACCTTCTCTGTTAAAACCAGAAATGCAAAAAGGAACTAACTTTCACATACACTTGAAGGGCTACAGTAAAAAAAAAAAAGGGGCAGATAATAACAAGTGTTGAAAAGGATGTTGGGAAACGGTAATTCTCATTACATTGCTGGTAAGAATACAAAATGGTGCAGCAACTTTGGATAACAGTTTGGTGCTTCCTTTATATTACAGATTGAATTATATTATCCAGCAACTCTTCTTTTCTTTTCTTTTTTTTTTTTTCCCCAGATGGAGTCTCACTGTCACCCAGGCTGGAGCGCAGTGGCACAATCTTGGCTCACAGCAACCTCTGCCTCCCAGGTCCAAGTGATTCTTGTGTCCCAGCCACCTGAGTAGCTGGGACTATGAGCACATTCCACCATGCCTGGCTTTTTTTTGTATTTTTGGTAGAGACAGGCTTTCACCATGTTTGCCATGCTGGTCTTGAAAAACTGACCTCAAGTGATCTGCCCACCTTGGCCTCCCAAAGTGCTGGGATTACAGGTGTGAGCCACTGTGTCTGGCCAGATCTAGCCATGCTACTCCTAGGTATATCCCTAAGACAATGAAAAACACGCCCACACAAAAATATGTACACAAATATTCATAACAACATTACTCATAATAGTCAAAAAGTGAAACCAATCTAAATGTCCATCAAATGATGAATAAACAAAATGTGGTGTATCTATATAATAGAGTATTATTCAACCATAAATCGGAATGGAGTGCTGATACATGCTACAACATAGAAGAATCCTGAAAATATTTTGCAAAAGCAAAAGCAAGCAGACACACAAAAAACACACATTGCATCATTCCATTTGTAAGATATGATCAGAAAAGGCAAACCTATGAGAGACAGAAAGTAGTTTGTCTAGGGCAGGGCTTTGAGTTAGGGTGAAATGGAAAGCAGCTGCTACTGTGTATGAGGAGGTTTCTTTCAGCAGTAATAAAATTGTAGTGACAGTTGCACAACTATGTGAATATACTAAAAAAAATTGAAGTATATAAATTGGTAAACTATATGACATAAATTACATCTCAACGAAGTGGGTAAAAATACAATGAAAACTTAAAACATGCCATTGCCAAAAAAGAAATTATCCCAATAAATTCACTGTGACTTAATAGTAATTGCTGGGTTGCACACAGTGGCTCATACATGTAATCCCAGCACTCTGGGAAGCCAAAGCAAAAGGATCACTTGAGGCCAGGAGTTCTGGACCTCATTCCTATAAAAAATAAAAATAAAGAATAGTAATTGCTATACTTTGAATATGCACCCCAAAAAATATGCATTGGAAACTTAATCCTCAATGCACCACTGTGGGGGGAGGCTAATGAGACTTGATTAGCTCATGATGATAAAGTGAATAATGAATGCCAATATTGTAGGAGTGGGTTCATTAGAAAAAGGGGAGTTTGGCACCTTTTATCTCTTTCTTTCTCTGTCTCGCTCTCGTTTAGTACCCTCCTGCGATTCCACGCTCCATGATGGAAAAGCAAACGAAGAAGGTCATTGCCAGACACTGTTTACTTGATCTTAAACCTCCCAGATCCAGAAATGGGAGCCAATAAATTTCTGTTCATTATTATAAATTACCCAGTTTCTGTTATTCTGTTATTGAAGCAAAAACATGCTAAGACAGAAATGTCTCATTAATTATCTAAAATATCTTGCACACAACAAATAGCAATTATTATATATTTTATAGTTGGGCAAACATTATATTAGACCTGCCAGGGTTGGAGCTTTGAATGCGAAGTTCAAATGAGTTAAAAACCCAAGATTCTATATAATAATCTTCTCAGAAAAAAATTGAAGTGCTTAGCTTTTTCTCAGAAGTCTAGGCCATGATTTCTCTCTCTAAACTTCAGTTTCCTCATCTGTTGTAGGAAACTCTAACTCTTAGAGTTATTTTTTATTATATAAGCTGCCATTTGTTAATTCCTGCCACCAATACTTATGATGGAAGGCCATAATATGAGCCAGACACTAAACCAAAATTATACAAAGGTGAATAATTCAGCAAGGTCCCTGTGCTTACAAAGTTTGTACTCTAGAAAGGAAAGGTTTTCTGCTAGATCGAATATATTCTTAAACATTATGATGACTGAGTGCTGTGAAATATTAATGGGGTAAATGGGATAAATTGAAGGTGAGAAATGAGGGAGGACAGGCTGCTATTTAATAGAGGATGATCAGGGAAGTCCTCTTTGAGGAGGTTAATTTGAGGAAAGCCTAAATGAAACAAGATAATACATCATGCTAAGATCTGAACAGCAGGAGCCAAGACTGGAGGATGTGGTGTACTCAAGGATCAGGTCAGACGAGAGCAGAACACACAATGGGGAATGTGGAAGGACATAAGGCTCATAAAATGGGAATTTGGGGAATAAAGGCCATGGTCATAAGGTCTTAGATTTTATTGTCAGCATGAAGGGAAGGAATCAAAGCATTCACCAATGAACAAGTAGATTTAAAAAATGTAACATATACACACACACAATAAAATACTATTTTGTCTTTAAAAAGCAGGAAATTATGTCATTTGTGACAACACGGATGAACCTAAAGGACATTAGCCTAAGTGAATAAGCCAGGCACAAAAAGACAAATAATGTGTGGTCTCATTAATATGTGGAATCCAAAAGAGTCAAACTTCCGGAAGTAGAAAGCAGAATGGTGGTGACCCAAGGCTGGGGGCAGAGGGGAGCAGACAGAGAAACGGGGGGACATTGGTCAAAGGGTATAGTTTCACTTTTACAGGAAGAATAAATTTTGGTGGTCTATTGCACATCATGGTGACTACAGTTAATAATAATGTAATACAATAGTATTTCAAAATATTTAAGGAAGATTTTTAAATGTTCTTACAACAAAAAAATAATGTTTGAGGCGACAGATATGTTAATTTGCATGATTTGATCATTGCACAACCTACACATGTATCAAAACATCACATTGTACCCCAGGAATATATAGTTATTTGTCAGTTAAAAACAAAATGAAAAATTTTTTTCCAAAGAGAAGTCTGGGTAACATAGTGAGACCCTGTCTCAATCACTCAATCAACTGATCTATATATACATACAGACAGACCAGGAGAGAAGGGGCAGGAAGAGCAGAGAGAACCACACAAGAAACAAGTACAATGCTGGGTCTGATGGCTCATGCCTGTAATCTCAGCACTTTGGGAGGCCAAAGCAGGATGATCACTTGAACCTAGTTCAAGACCAGCCTGGGCAACACAGCAAGTCCTTTTCTATACAAAAAATGTAAAAAATCAGCCAGGCGTGGTGGCATGAGTTTGTGGCCCCAGCTACTTGGGAGGCTGAGGCAAGAGGACTGCTTGAGGCCAAGGGGCTGAGGTTACAGTGAGCTGTGTTTGTGCCACTGCACTCCAGCTTGGGTGACAGAGCAAGACCCTGTTGCCAAAAAAATGAAAGAAGAGGGGAAGGGAAGGGAGAGGAGGGGAGTGGAAAGGAGGAAATTGGAGCGACGGGGAGTGAAGTGGAGGGGAAGGGAATGAAAGGAACAGAAGAGGAGAGGAGAGGAGGGGAGGGGAGGGGACAGGAGGGGACAGGAGAGGAGAGGAGGGGAGGGGACAGGAGAGGAGGGGAGAGTAGAGTGGAGGGGACAAAAGATGAAAGGAGGGGAGGGAAGGGGAGGGGAGAGGAGGGGAAGGGTGAGGAGGGGAGGGCAGGAAGAAACAAGTGCAAGTAAAGGAAAGCTACATCCAAATTGGATCTGCTCTGGAGGTGCATAAAGTAAAACGTTGACACCAGGCATGGTGGCCCAAGCCTGTAACCCCAGCACTTTGGGAGGCCGAGGCAGGTGGATCACGAGGTCAGGAGTTCAAGACCAGCCTGACCAACATGGTGAAACCCCACCTCACTAAAAATAGAAAAATTAGCCAGGCATGGTGGCAGGGCCTATAATCCCAGTTACTTGGGAGGCTGAGGCAGGAGAATCACTTGAACCCAGGAGGCGAGGCTGCCATGAGCTGAGATCACGCCACTGCACTCCGGCCTGGGTGACAGAGTAAGACTTTGTCTTTAAAAAAAAAAAAAAAAAAAAGAGTAAAATATTTTTCTATCATGGGATGTTACCCAAGTTGCAGGGCCTAACTCATTTCTTCCACCACTCTTTCTCCAACCCATCATCCTCCACACATATTTATGTAAGCTTCTTTTCATGCTTACAATCTCTTCACAGACCCCTGTCTTCCAGACTTTTACCTGGCCACATCCTAGTCCAACCCCTCTCTAAAACATGTCCCTCTGTCCCTCAGTCCCACATAACCTGATGCATCTTCCCAAACTCGTGGCATGTATGTACAGAACATTCAAGTCTCAAATGAGTATTTTCGTATCTATGAAACTGAAGTGATACACCCAACAGCAGCATTAACCTACAGCAGGTACATTCTATAAAATGAATCCCTCCCCCAACCAAAATAAGAGAGAAGCATGCACAAGAAACCTCCACATTCTTTGGACTGAGCCTTGATGGTGAGATACAACTATTTACTATTCTAGCAAGTCCTAAACATATATCCAACTGCCTGTGAGCTTTTAGAAACCTGTGGTTTAACATTTATTCTCTAAACACTGTGATGTTATATAATATGATTAACCTTAGAGTCCCAGTAAAAAATCCTAGAACAGAAAGATCCCAGAGCTAGAATGGACATTAAAATGGAATAGAGTCCATCCTTCTATCCCCAGACAAAAAGGGTTACGTCTACCTAGTGGTAGGATAGATCAAGAGCATCTTCCTTTGCACTTTATTTTTAAAACACTAACTTGTTCTCATGAAATGCTCACGACTTGTTTTCAAAGTAGAGGACAAGCTGCAGACACTATTTCTCTGAGTCTCTGGTCAGTGCCATTTGCTTAGTTTCCTATGTTAGTGGTCAGTGCACTGCAATCATTTTTAAAAAGAGAGCAAATCCCTTTATCCAAGATCAAATCCATGCCAATATTTTGGGGACCTGTCTGAGTGTGGGGAGGAAAGAGAAATGATGACTTTTATCCAGTGAACAAAACTCCTTATAATTAGGTTGGTGGTTTCTATGGTAACGAGGAGCTGACTCTTTTATTTGAAATAAAAAATAGCAACACTCCAGCTGTCCTTGCCGTCCGGATGCTCCAAAGCAAATGAGAGATTTGATTTCACATTTGCTAGGACTGTTGAGGACTTAAAACCACGTATTTTACTTGTTGTCAAGTTTTGGCGAGACACTAAGTCCCATTCCTCTGAGAAAACAGGTGTGAAAAACAAAGGAAAAAACAACCAAAACAAAATAATTTTCCCTCTCTGCAACCAATATGCTGTTTGTTTGTTCTTTCTAATTGTCATTTTTAAAAAATCAAGCCCCTTCCTTGAAGAAAACTATTGGTGGTTCATCATGAAAAACTATTGGCAATCTCCAAAATATATTTCTACATTTACAACAATAGCATCCTTTCTTACTGGAGGCTTCACCAGGTGCTAAGTACTCTGCCAAGGGCTCTCCCTGCATCACCTCATAAAATGCTCATGGAGACCTACGACAGGTCCTCTCATCATGTCCATTTTAGTGATGAGGTTTAAAAGGTTAAGTAAATTGCTCATCGCCAGTAGGAGCTAGAAGCCCATTTGAATTCTAACTGATGGCAAAGCCTCCGCTATATAGTGCTTGGACTAAACTACTCTGCTTTTACTTCCACTATATAACCTAGACCAGAAATCACCATTTATACATTACAGGTGCAGACCACCTTAGAAATGCCCCACAGATGACTGTCAAACTTAGAGGACTCCTTGGATGGCTTCTGGGAAGAGCCACTGTCCTTCTTTCCTCTGTCCATTGCATATGGTGCTAGAATGCCAAGAAATACGGGAAATCATAATGTCCTCTCAGGAGGATCAGCCTGTGTGTAATCCACACACGGCAGTCAAGAAGGCCGAGGGGAATGGAGACAGTTACATCCCCCGAGGGTTAAACGATGTCATGGTGGTCTGCATAGGGTGCTGGGGGAACGAGAAGGAGAAGCGTGGTATCTAACAAGATTAGTAGGGCCTGTCAAGAAGGTGACACTCCAGCTAAGTCTTAAAGGAAAATTAGATGTTAGTCAGGTTACAGTGAGATAGAGATCCTTTTGGGCAGAGGAGAATGGCTGTAGAGAACTTGAAATAAGAAACAGAATGGCACCTTCAGAGCATCTTGGCAGGAGGGCATGGCTCTGGTGGGTCAGAAGAGTCCTATGACACAAAATGACTAGGCCCATGACACAAAGTGACTTGCATATCTGAGTGGGCTAAGGGTGGTTGATGAGACAAAAAAGGAGAAGATGGTAAGTATTGGTAGAACATATGCTTCTCCTTCATAGTCTCCTAGAAATGTGAACTAGTTTGAAATTACTTTGGTTGTACACAGCTCTGGTGACCATATGATTCCATGGACCACATGGGATTATAACCATTATCTTTGATTGTCTGTTTCCATTACTGTCTCCACCAAGAAACCACAAATTCCTTTAATACAGGAATTTTATCTTACTCATCTTTCTGCCATGTCTACTAAGGGGCCTAGCATATAGAAAACATTTAACAGCTGCTAAATGAATGAACATAAATAGTCAACAAATACTTGCTCTTTTAAATATATAAATATCAATATTAATTGCTATATATCAGCCCTAACTATTAGCCAGCTGCTGTGCAGAGCACTGTACATCCATCATCTCATTTAAACATCACACCTGCTCTATGTGGGAGGTGCTATATTAGCCTAATTTTATAAATGAAGAAAAGTAAGGCCTAGAGGGGCTGAAAGCTTCCCTAAATCTACAGGGCTAGTAAATGGCAGAGTAGATTTGGAGCTGTTTCCCTCATCTCAAAACTCATGCTCTTAGCAGGATATGGTGTAAAAACCAATTTGACTGATTATTGCAAGAGCAGATGCTTCATTGATCGAACAGTCCTGACACACAGTAGGTACACAATCAAATTCTATTGATTGGAACAATTATTTAAAAGCTGCTGTGTGCAATATAGTAGGCTGTGTTAAAAAATCAATATGGTGTGCCCTCTGCCTGTAAGGAGAGCCCCCCACCTCCACTGCCGACTACGCTTTGGAAGTGGGGGAAGGGCTGTGTTTCTCTGGCAAGATTCAGTCTCAAATAGAAACAGAAAAATGACTCCTTTGTACATTTTGAAAATGACCCTTTGATGTATTCTGCTGACTCAGAATCTTTCTTTTCCTTTCAGATATCAATCGACCTTACATTAGTTTTGGGATGCCTTTTCTTTCCCTTCTCTCAATGCAAGCAGTTTGGATGAGGCTGCTCTCATATCCTGATCCGGGAGGATCTGTGACCCAGATATGGCAAATCAGAGCATTAAATCTCCTTGGCCACACTTCAGGGGGAGGTTCAGAATCCCAGAAATTTTTTCTGGAGCTATCTGGAGAGCTGAGAAGAGATTTAACAATGACTAGCCATCTGACCCACAAGGGTACAGACAGCATGAGCGTGGGGTTAATGTGAATGAGAGAGCTGTGTCCTAACAATGCTACTTGAGACTATGGATGCAGTCTTGCCTGAGTATCTCAAAAACGTCAATCAAAACATTCTCATTGTTTTACTTAAGCTCCTTTGAGATTCCATTACCGGCAACACAGAGTCAGCAAATACGGTTCCACCATAGGGAGAGATGGAGAATGGGTACATGTGTTGCACCAAGACAGGTCAGAGAAAAACATGAGAGTAGAGGGTATGTTCAGTTACTCCTGATTATTTGGGGCATTAAGGCACATTCTACAATGTGACATTAAAGCTCACACTCAATTCCTCCACATATAGCATTTGTTTAATACTTAATTTCTGCCTTAGTGAACTAGAGTCAGTCCCCTGGTGATCAGGAGGGGTTAACGCAGCTTCCAAGGAAGACAAACAGGAAAGATATTCATTCATTCAATAAATATTTGTAGAGTACCTTCTATGTGCCAAGTACTAAGGCTGAACATTTGCCGAAAAATTTTATCTCATCTACGTCAAAGGGGACCTCAGATATCTTTCAAGTTAAATAAACATCACTGATCCATAAGATAATTAAGAGGAAAAAAGAACAAAGACACCATCCCCTCCATCTCCGGCCTTCCATGCACTTAAAGGAATAGCTTTCAAGTATAAGCTAAGAGTTGCCAATATCTATTTGGAAGTAAATTAGACCCTACAGTGTGTGGAAAAGAAGGAGAGTGGGAAACAAATTGTATTACTGAGGAATGCTTTCTGGAAAGAGCAAAGATATGCCCAAGACAGAGTAAAAAGAGGTCCTGAATACTGATGTCAAAATGGAAAGGAGAGGTGGTAGAGGGAGATTGTGAGAGCTAATATAGCTAACGTGTTTGGTGCAGAGAAGCTAAATCAGATACTCTACTTCAAGGAGCAACCCCGAGGAATCTGCATGTTCATCAAGGTCACCAGGTGATTCTTCTGCCAACTACAGTTGAGAGCCACTATTGTAGTAATAACATCCCCTGTCCCCCAATTCATATGTTGAAACTTAATTTCTACTGTGACAGCAATAATAGGTGGGACCTTTAGGGAAGTGACTGAGTCATAAGGGCTCTGTCCTCAAAAATGAGATTAATACCTTTATAAAAGAGATTGGAGGGAGGATGAATTTCGCCATGTGAAGTTGCAGTAGAAAGGCACTATCTTTAAGGGAAACAGCAAGTCCTCACAAGACCTTCAATCTGCTGGTGCCTTGCTTTTGGACTTCCCAGCCTCCAGAACAGCAGGAAATAAATTTCTGTTGCTTATAAATTACTTAGTCCAAGGTGTTTTGTTACAGCAGCCTTAAAGGACTAAACGAGAGGCAAGATGCCAGCCAGGCCCTAAGTTCCAGACAACCATTCTGCTTTCTGGCTTTGTGGAAGAGGCAACAAAACCCTGAACCTGGCAAACAGGCAATGCTATCAATATATCATGCCAAGTGGGCACTTGAACACTATGTAGAGTCATTTAAAAGTGGCTGATCTGAAAAACAGACTGGGCTGTTTACAAACCTCTTGGCATATAAGTGAATGCTACTGCTTAAAGAATTCAAATATCTGCAGAGGTAGCACCAACCACTATCTATTGGCTAAGAGTATTAAGCTCCAAAAAGGTTCTTTTCTGGTGTGTGTGTGTGTGGGTGTGTGTTTTGAGACAGAGTCTCGCTCTGTCACCAGGCTGGAGTGCAGTGATTGTGATCTCTTGGCTCATTGCAACCTTCAATTCCTGGGTTCAAGTGATTCTCCTGCATCAGACTCCCAAGTAGCTGGGATTACAGGCATGTGCCACCATGCCTAGCTAATTTTTGTATTTTTAGTACAGATAGGGTTTCACCATGTTGGCCAGGATGGTCTCGATTTCCTAACCTCATGATCTGCCTGCCTTGGCCTCCCAAAATGCTGGGATTACACATGTGAGTCACCGCACTCAGCCTTTTGGTGTGTTTTTTGACAAATTCTACTTGTTTCTGTGATGGTTACAAATAAAACATATCAACCTTTTGCCTCACAAATGTAACATCTGAGAGGCAATATTTTATAGCAGTGCTGCCCAACAGAAATAAAATGTGAGCCACATATGTAATTTTAAATTTCTACCAGCTGTATGGGAAATAAAAACAAATGGAATTAATTTTGACAATACATTTTATTTAAACTAGTAAATCCAAAATATCATTGTAATATGTAATCAATAAGAACAATTATTAATGAAATAGCTTATATTCCCTTGATCACATAAAGCCTTCTAACTCCAGTGTGTTTACCAAAAAGAGCGCACCTCAATTAGAATAAACCACATTTTGAGTGTTCTATAACCAAATGAAGAGAGTGAATACTGTACCAGACAATATAGGTCTATAGAATGGGGTGCCAAAATTTCACGTCAAGACCTAAATGTCCTAACAAGAATTCCAAGATGAACATATTAGAGGAAAAAGCCAGGGAAGGCAAAGAAACCATGTTGCAATATTGCTGAAGAGCCAGCCAGTACTCACACAGATATTTTCTATTACATATTTTTAAAAGAGCTATAAAAACCTTTTTTTATAAAAATCACCTCCATTACAAGTGGAAGGAAACTGGGCTAACACCCACCTACCCTCTCTCTATGGATTAACGGAATCAAGGACTTGCACATACTTTCGTCATACCTTATATTTGAGGTTCCACTTGACTTTCATGCGTTATTTCCTAAGCAAAACTCAAGGCAAGACATTTCCTCCTTGAGGAACACCTCAAGTTGTTGAACAGATGAAACAGGGCATTAACCTTCACGGGTGAAAAACATTCAGTCCCTCAGAGACAGCCTAGATTAGAAGAGATTCAAAGCCAGACATACCAAGGCCAGAACCTTGTGTCTACCCCTCTGACCTGGCAAATCAGTGAATTTAAGCAAATAAGTTCTCAGTGCCTTGATGTCTTCATTTCTACAGTAGGAGTAATCACTGTACCTACTTCGGGCAGATTTCATGAGTCAGTGCTTGTAAATTTTTCCCATGGTACCTGGCACAGGAGCTCAGTATAAGATAAACGACATGGGCAACATTATTAATTATAATAATTTTATGAAAAGCACTTGTGTAGAATTTATTACCAGGCCTGGGACCTGGGAAAGCAAGTGAGACACTCATCTTGGGTGCGAAATTTAAGAAACACCAAAAAACTTGGTGACAGAGAAATACTATTTTTATGCAGTGTTTTTAAAGATTGAAATTAATGCTTAAGAAAGAGTCAACAATGAACAAAATATCAAACATCTTAAATAAATCAGGGTTAATTTGACTTTTTCTTTTCTTTCAGCTTGGGCTCTGATATGACACTGAACTGCACTGTTAATGCCCTGTCTTTATCTAAAATTGATTTAATTTATATAAACCTTTGATATTTTGTTCCTCTGCCAGGAGGGCAGCAAGAGATTCTTGCTTGCACTCATGGGAAACTGGGAGGCTCTTCATCACCCAGCCTCTCATGTCACCCTGAGGTGTGACAAAGGAGACCAGAGCCCCAGGACAGGACATTGTGGAACCAAATGAAAGGCCCAGCTGGGAGGGAAACAATGAGCGTTGTGTATTTCATATGATAAGAACAGTCCTGAAGGTACAGCCATCCATCAACCCCCAGAAGAGTGAGAGGCATCAGACAAAGATTGGAGTGACAGCTAACCCCTCCTCCTCATTTTGAATTTCATCTGTCCCCCATTCCCATGAGGTCTCCTCACACAATAGGCCCCTCTGAAGGGACCTGCCTCCCCTTTGCCTTTCCTTAATTCACAGCAGCAGAGATCAGATGCTGCAGAAACTGAATCTCCTCCAGACAACGATGATTTAAATGGCAAATAAATACAGTATGTGGGAGTAATCAAAATCAGCGAGACGCAAGCCTCATTTCAGGCCCAGATTATTTTAAAGCATGAGCAGAATTGTCAATGAACTGTAAAAGAAAGAAGGATGGAAAAAGCAAAACCAAAAACCCACCACCAGCCTGGCACTCTTGAGATGGAAAGATATTTCACATTTTTTCTAACCAGAGCTGAATCGTTGACCATCAGTGAGGCCGCCTTGCTTCCTTAGCCTTCTGTGCGGTCTTACATTTCAACACCGTAACTGTGCTACAGTCATGCTTCAGAGGTCAAGTAGACTCAAAGAGCTGCTAAACACATAACCTCGCTGAGGATAAATGCACTCTTCTTTCCACACATCTGTTTCTCTTAGAGTTCATTTCAGAAGACTCCACTACACTTTCACGTGTGGTGTTAGGGAAATGTCTGACTTCTCCTGGCTCCACATCCGATATAACAAAAGAAAAGAAAGAAAGATGCATGCAACACTCAAGGATGAGTTTCTGCATGACGGCTCCCTTGCTCTGTGGATGCCAGATTTGGTCCAGGTTCTTTCGGCCTATGGGATTTTGCTAGGTGTGACCTTTTCTTCTTTGACTACCCTTGGTCTAGTTGCCTGCTCTCTAGCTGTTTCTCACTTGGGTTCAAGCATCACCACAAGCACTAAAGCCTAAGAACAGACTACAGTTTCAGAGGACTCCACCTCAAAACCGAGGGTTCTTCTTTTATGATTACTTCTTTTAACTGAGTTTCTCTTTCCTTAAGCAGATCACCTTCCAGCTGATTCAATGCCAGCACATACATGTCAGCATTTGATCATCTCAATCATTTTTTTTAATGTTCTTTCCAATTTCCCAAGCATAAAGAAAAACAATTGATTTCAATAGTTCAGACCACTAAACTCTTAGGTGATGAAAGGAAATTCAAATCCTCTTTCTATGGGGCCAAGATTAAAAAATGACAACATATTTTTAGGATACTTTACAAAATCCTTTCCTACTAGTTAGTTTCTACCATAAACTACGTTCTGATTCTCATTAAATTATTCACAATAATATATTTCTATAACATAGCACAAGAGATGCACACATTCTAAGCTGTGGAGGAAAACCTTCGGCAGAGAAAAGTGAAATTTGTTCCTGCATCATGGAGAGTCAATAGCTGAGACTAGGTAGAACCCAAGCCTGTTTTCCTTCTAGCCCCACATTCTACGCTTTCATCCGTGCTTCTCAAAAGGTGCCTCATCTATTTTCATTTTTGAGAAGTCAATAGATAGTCCCTAAAAAAGGAGAAAGAACAAAGTGGTTCAATGGCCAAGTAAGTTTGGAAAAATATACATTAGATCCCCTTCTAGAAAATGTGTGACACATATTAACATATTTAAAACTGTAAGTCCTGTAATAAAAAATAAAGCAAGCAAACAAATTGATAAATTCTGACCTCTCATTGACTCAGTGTAATATAATATTTTCCAAATAGTGGAAGCCCACCTCACGGTATTTTCCACTTTGACATTAGCCACGTCTCTGTCACATCTAGATGAGAAAATTTCCCATGGAGATGGTCTCAAATGGGCACCAAAAGATACCTCATGTGGGGGAGGGACAGTGCCGGGTAGGGAGTTGGGGAGGGATTACATGGGGAGAAATGCCAGATACAGGTGATGGGGATGGAGGCAGCAAACCACATTGCCATGTATGTACCTATGCAGCAATCCTGCATGTTCTTCACATGTACCCCAGAACCTAAAATGCAATAAAATATATATATATATGCATAATACAAAAATAAATAAAAAGAATGCTGATCATTAAAAAAAAGATACCTCACGTAAAAAGAAAAAGGTATATATCACACATCCCCTTTTCCAATTTAATGATTACTTTTTTTAACTTTGAGTTTCTTTCCTTAAGCCTATGTTTCCTCAATACAAAAATGAGGATAATAAATTTCATCCTCTTAAAGTTATGAGGATTAAATGAGATAAGCCAGTTAAAACACAGCATGTTAAAGGGTGATAGTCAGCACCCAATAATAAGTTAGCTGCCATTTCTACTACTATTACTACTGCTACTACTTTAATGAACTTCTACAATGGTTCAACATAACCAAAAAAAGCTCATTGTGCCAGGCTTATTGTACACTGTGCTTAGAGCTGTCCGCAGAAATTCTACTAGATATAGACCTGCTCCCTCATTCTCTACCTTCTTACCTTCCCCAACCTCTCACTCTGCCTTCCCTTCTCCATCCTGAATTATGCCTCCTTTCCCATCCAATACCATTTTTTATGTTCAAATCCTCCAATAACCCATACTTTCTTCTATCGAGTCCTCAGAAGCCTTCAATAGGGACTTTGAGAATAGAAATCAAGAAGTGGCTCAGAACCACCAGAGACCAAATAGGATCCAGAAAGGGTCTCTCCTACTTTCAGAAGAGGAGCACACTGAGCTATATCACTTATCAAAGGGAATACTCTCCATTTTGCTCAGTTGACATGTTTCTTTTACTGAGGCTTTCATTTGTGACTAAACAATTATTTAAAAGTTATTCCTGGGCAAGCCCAGGCACGGTGGCTCACACCTGTAATCCTAGCACTTTGAGAGGCAGAGGAAGGCGGATCACTTGAGCCCAGGAGTTCAAGACTAGCCTGGCCAACATGGCAAAACCCTGCCTCTATAAAAAATACAAAAATTAGCCAGGTGCAGTGGCGTGTGCTTATGGTCCCAATTACTCTGGGGGTCAAGACATGAGAATCACTTGAACTTGGGAGGCAGAAGATACAGTGAGCTGAAATCATGCCACTGCATTCCAGCCTGGTAATAGAGTGAGACCTTATCTCAGAAATAAAATAAGATTTAAAAATTCCTGGGCAGAGTTTCAACAATACACGTCAATAAAGACTTGATTTTACTAAAATTACCAAGTTGTAGAGGCACAAATTTCCGTAAGGCAGATAACAAATTAAGTTCTTTCCCCTAAAGTCATGAACAAAAATGTCTTAATGACTTACAACTCGGCAAATGTTTGCTAAACAGTCCATTTTGTAGTTCTGTCATCTCAGGCACATTTTTCTTTCAAATGCTAATGTGCATTTAGGGGCTATGATTGCGATCAATACTCCTTTTCAGGTTCTCATTTGAGTTGTTGATGATTATTAAATAGACTGAAAGACATCCATTTCTACCATGCTGTACTAAAAAGCCATCTTAAACCAGTGAGCATAAATCAAACACATTTATGGATTTACAGTATCCTTTTTGTACACCCAAGGCACTAGGCAAAAACATTCCTACCAAGTCGTAGTAAGAACAGATATCAAAGCAATTATAATATTAAACACACAAGGGCCAAACAGACATCTGATGTTGCCAAGATTCTCAAGACCAAAGTTATTTTGCCAAAGAAAACCAAAAGAAAATCTCAAAGGTAGCAATTTGTAAAACAAGAATGCCAATCAACTTCAATAAGCTCTGTGCATGCATCTATGCGACCACAAAATGCTACATTGGACAAATGTTAGGGGCTTGTCTTGAAACCACAGAAACAAAAACACTAAGCAGCAGGACTGGGAGTAGATTCCCAGACAACCAGCTCCCTGTAAGTGATCTGGCCCCGGGGAGGGTGGAGCCACCTTTGAAAAGATACCGCGTGAGCTTGTATAAAAAGGGAAAGACTAGCACTGTTGCTCCATGGGAGAGAAACCACTTTGTTTTGGCCTAAAACTCCTAACATCCTCATTAAACGTGTTTGTAATGTTTGTCCTGAGGTACACGGACACATTCTTTCAAAATGCAGTTCCATGCAGCCTGTGTGTCGCTAACAGTGCCTAATGAGGCCATCTCGCTGACGGGCTGAAAATGGCAAGCCACCTGGCAGGACAGGAGATTTAAACAGGGCTCAGAATGTGAAGACCTGGGCAACCTTTTCATCCCTGAAAAGGGAAGGTCATAGGGACCGACTGCCTTTCCATGGTGAGCATGATAACCACACCAGTTGTTAAAATATTGAAATGCTTATTGACAAATAGCCATTTCTCTGGCACCTTCCCTGAGGCAACCCCACCATCACCAAAGCATTAATTCATGGCCTCCCAAGGGTTATTTAAGGGCCTCCAAAATCCATTTCCAGTGCTATGGCCAGTACTGGTTGCTAATTTCAGGTATCCGTACCATAGTACTTATTAAATAGTCCGAATATTTACCTGACTATGAAATAACTTCAAGTCTCCTTTTCATTCCCCATCTTACTTCAATGGTGAGAGGAAGATAAACCCATCAACTAGGATCTTACAGAGGTAAATGTTGCTTTATAAGATCCCAGATACAGGAGATCAAGATCTATTTCTTCTAGGAGGGGAGGGAAAGGTAAGTGGGAGTTCCCTGCCCAGACCTCTGAAGCAGAAGTGTTTATACACCCTGGTCTGCCTACAGATGTGAGCTCCTGAAGGGCAAGAACTGCATCCTGTTCCCTGCCATGCCCCTAGCGCCTATCCCAGTCCCCAGAACAGTGCAATTATTGTGCTAAATGAAATCATTCAGGGCTGCTAACTGTCAGTCTTAAAAGGCAAAGGTTAGGCTGGGTGGCAAGCTAAATGTTCAATAATTATTTTTTTAGGCAGCCCTTTATACTTTAAATTTATATTTATAAAATGTTCACTATTTCTGTTCAGCTAATCTCACTCGGCTTCTCCTCCAAGGACATTACTGCGTACCCCTCTCCTACTACTCTTCCACCAAGAACATCTGGAAATGTTTGGGGGCATTTTTTGGCTCTATGTGTATTTAGTGAGTGAAGGACAAGTGTTTTCTATGTGTGGTTCAGATCTGTACCACAGAGAACTGATCCACCTCAGATCCCTCAGAAACACGGATTCTCTAATTAACTTAACTTTTCTAGAAAATGAATTTCTTTTTTTTCTTTTTAATATTTTTTTTAAATTTTTTATTGGATTTTAGGTTTTGGGGTACATGAGCAGAGCATGCAAGACAGTTGCGTAGGTACACACATGGCAGTGTGCTTTGCTTTCCTTTTCCCCTTCACCCACGTTTGGCATTTCTCCCCAGGCTATCCCTCCCCACCTCCCCCTCCCACTGGTCCTCCCCTTTTCCCCCCTATAGACCCCAGTGTTTAGTACTCCCCTTTCTGTGTCCATGTGTTCTCATTTTTCATCACCCGCCTATGAGTGAGAATATGCGGTGTTTCAATTTCTGTTCTTGTGTCAGTTTGCTGAGGATGATGTTCTCCAGATTCATCCATGTCCCTACAAACGACACAAACTCATCATTTCTGATTGCTGCATAATATTCCATGGTGTATATGTGCCACATTTTTCCAATCCAGTCTATTATCAGTGGGCATTTGGGTTGATTCCAGGTCTTTGCTATTGTAAACAGTGCTGCAATGAACATTCGTGTACATGTGTCCTTATAGTAGAACGATTTATAGTCTTTTGGATATATACCCAGTAATGGGATTGCTGGGTCAAATGGAATTTCTATTTCTAAAGCCTTGAGGAATCGCCACACTGTCTTCCACAATGGTTGAACTAATTTGCACTCCCACCAACAGTGTAAAAGTGTTCCTTTTTCTCCGCATCCTCTCCAGCATCTGTTGTCTCCAGATTTTTTAATGATCGCCATTCTAACTGGCGTGAGATGGTATCTCAATGTGGTTTTGATTTGCATCTCTCTGATGACCAGTGACGATGAGCATTTTTTCATATGATTGTTGGCCTCATATATGTCTTCTTTCGTAAAGTGTGAAAATGAATTTCTTAATGGAAACTCTCTCCAATTTCCTCACTCTCTTTTACCTGTATCTGGACATCTGGTCACAGGCTAGGTGTTTCTAGTCTCTAAATTATATTCCTCATAGATGGGCATGCATTAATCACCTCTAAATCATTCCTCTTGCAAATCTACGCCTGTGAAGTTGGCAGCCAGGGGTGAAAATTAAAACATTTAGTAACAAGCACCAAGCAATCAGAAGAGAGGTCTACCTAGACTAAGGGGCTAGACTTTCTTCCTGCATACTGGTTATCAGCTATAGGAGTGGCATCCTTTGGTTAAAAGGCAAGAGGTGGAATGTGGAGTCACTTGGCAGTGGTAGGCAAGGGCTCAGGGAAGTCACATGTTCAAAGGAGGCATCCACGGGCATACGATGGCATATTATGGTAACCAACTCACTGTCCCACGGGAAGACCACTCAGCTGAAGAGTGAGGTCAGTGAGCCACAAAATAAAGCTCAGTCATTTGGAACTTTTTGGTCTATACTGATTTAGCAAAAGCATCTCAGGTAGGATGAATGGGAACCCTTTTCCTTGAGTGGCAGAAGAAATAAAAATTGAATGATGATGGTCAATAATTCATTAAGAACACTTAAACCTAACCCTTATTATATACTACCTTAAATGACCATGCCCCAAACCTTCTAAAGTAGGAATTATTTTTTTCATTTCACAGATGAGAAAGTTAAGTCCCAGAGAGCAAAATATCTTTCCTGAAGCTGCAATATAAATAAGCAGCAGTGTCTGAAATTAGAATCTAGACACAGTCCATGATCTTTTATGAGTGGTGACAATAAAGGAAAGAAGTGGGGAAAGAAACAGAAGGAGAAAGCAGGAAAAGAAACCAAGAAGGTATTCTGTAATGTGCTCTATCTGTCTGGAAAGTAAGAGTAAAATCATAAGGAGTATAAGAAATAAAGTAAGGCTTTCCCTTCTACATACATTATTAGGGTAATTATCTTCTTTTTTTCCCTAAAGCCAATGGCAGCTCCATTTTCCTCACCAAGCTCTTCCAGATCTAGGTCCACGAACAAGGCATATCTGTACCTTCTCAGAATTCCTTGAAGACCCAAAGTCTGTGTCACATAATTTAGATTTTGTCAAAATCTCACCCACTATTCAAATGCCACCTACTTCTTACTGTCTCTCCTTAGATGTCCTCTTTTCTGCCCACTCTCTGCCATTTTATGGCCCCCTCCGCCTTTCCCAGCTGCAGTACCCTCACTCCCACTGGGACTTTGTCTTTCTCATAAGGATGTTTCCACTTCATGCTGGCAGATGGATTCTCTTTGGAGGAAATTACATCTATAAGCATAATTTATAGTATCAAAGTATAAATGCCATCAGCATCATCACCGCCACCATTGACTTAGTATTAGCCTTCTACAGTGTACCAGGCACTATGATACATCCTTTAGGCCTGGCTGAATTATCTTTATTCCAACCCAATGAAGCAATGACTATTATTACTACCTTTTACACATGTGAAAACTAAGGCTTCAAAAGATTACACAGCTTGTTTGGTATCACACATGTCTCTTTCTCTTTTTGCAGTCATAGAGAGCAAACTAACAACCTGTAAATACTGAGTGGTACATAATTCATTCATCCATTTGCTCATTTGTTGGTTCATCCATTCAATACATGCCAGACAGTTCATAAACAGAAAAATAAGACCCACTCGCTGCCCTCAAAGTAATCATAGTCAAATGAGAGATGCTCCCTTTCCCCCAAACAAGCACTTAGTAGAAGGTACAATCATGGTTAGGCTCAGGTCCCTAAATAGCTCAGGAAGCAGGCATCCCAAAGGAGGTAGATCAGATGGTCATGAGTGTCTTCCCCTGCGAAAGTCCCTGGCAATGGGGTCTTTTAGTGAATGCCCCCAGTCTGTAAAATACTCAGGGCAAGAATGACTTGCCCCTTGGTTCTCCCCTGTATCCTTAGCAGCAGAGCACAAAAAAAGTCCACATCACTCCCCTACCACGTAGTCACCTCAAGGATTTTGCTTTGTAGTGATGTGAGGGCCTGAGCTCTCACTACTCTGAGCAGTTATAAGTAGAATCCTGCAGAGAAACAAAGTCCCCTTCCTTATTTTTACAGAGGATTGTTTGTGGCACTTACAAGCAGCTTCAAATGAGTACACAGGTTTTATTTCCCTGTAGACTCTAACGACATCCTGCCATGAGCTGAAAATCTGGTAGGCATTCCTGAAAATGTGCCAGCTTGCAGCTACATTCCCTTTAAGGCTTAAACATATTTGGAAAATAAACATTTTAAAAGATTTTTTTTGAAAAACCCAATACTTTTGCCATGGAAAATACTGACCACCAGAAAACAACCCTCCAAGCCTGGTGTTTAAGTTACCTATGGCAATAACCATGCCAAATGCAAGAGCTTTGCAGCAATTATTTTCCATGCATCTACAGAATTCAGCCTATCTAGGCTGCACACCCTCACACATACCTGGGGGTTGGCTGACTAAGGCTCCGTCTGGCCAGTCTACTCTGCTCTACTTTCTGTGCCTCTCATTCTGTTCCTGGACTGGTCAGCTCACCAGGCATGTCTTTCCCATGATGATGGGGGAGTGGAAGACTGAGAGAAGAAATATGTCTGTATTTCCTGAAGCCTCTGATTGTCTCAGGTTTGCTGATATCTCATTGACCAAAGCAGACCCACGGTCATGGGTGAGCTCAGAGCCAGAGTGGGAGGGCGACACTAACAGCATGAACAGGAGGAGCAGGGGAGAATCAGGGTGACTGATATAATAAGAAAGAACACTGGCCTTGGGAAATTAGACAGTAGCCATATGTTCCAAAGCCCACTGTAGGCTCAACTAAGATTTTTATGTTCTTCCAAGTGAAAAACACATCCTGGGAAGAGTAGTCTAGATGACAAAGGATGGACATTCTGAGATGTGTTGCTGGTGTATTCCAGGTGATACATGAGTTACGTGGAAGAATACAGTCAGCTATTCATATCTGTGGGTTCCACATCTATCATTTAAAGCAACTGAGGATAAAAAATATTTTTTAGGGCCGGGCGCAGTGGCTCAAGCCTGTAATCCCAGCACTTTGGGAGGCCGAGGCGGGTGGATCACGAGGTCAAGAGATCGAGACCATCCCGATCAACATGGTAAAATCCCATCTCTACTAAAAATACAAAAAATTAGCTGGGCGTGGTGGTGCATGCCTGTAATCCCAGCTATTCAGGAGGCTGAGGCAGGAGAATTGCCTGAACCCAGGAGGCGGAGGTTGCGGTGAGCCGAGATCGCATCATTGCACTCCAGCCTGGGTAACAAGAGCGAAACTCTGCCTCAAAAAAAAAAAAAGAAAAAAAATATATATATTTTAAAAACCCAATAAAGGCCAGGCACAGTGGCTCACACCTGTAATCTCAGCATTTTGGGAGGCCGAGGTGGATGGACTACCTGAAGTCAGGAGTTTGAGACCAGCTTGGCCAACATGGTGAAACCCCGCCTCTACTAAAAATACAAAAATTAGCCAGGTACAGTAGTATGTGCCTGTAATCCCAACTACTCTGGAGGCTGAGGCAGGAGAATTGCTTGAACCCCAGAGGCAGAGGTTGCAGTGACTGCACTCCAGCCTCAATGACAAGAGCATAACTTTGTCTCAAAAAAAAAAAGCAATAGAAATAACAATACAGTAATAAAAAATAATACAAATTTAAAACAACACAGTATAACAGCTATTTACACAGTATTTACATCATATTAGGTATTATAAATACTCCCAGAGGTGGGAGGGTAAGTATAGGTTATTTGCAAATACAATACCATTTTATTCCATGGACTTTAGCATCCTCAGATTTTGGTGTCCACGGGGGTCCTGGAACCAATCCTTTATGGACACTGAGGAACAACTATATTTATAAACTGGAACTGCACTGAGAACGAAGAGGGATATCACCAATAAATGGAAATATTAACGTACCTCCAAACAAAGGTTGTACATTTCTTACAAAGCTGGAGTTTCCTTACTGTCTGTAACTGCTTAAAAACAGAAATAGCAACAATAATTACAAACATTTATTCAGCAATTACTATGTCTTAGGCGTTGTGCAAAGCACATTCTATGCATTATTCCTCTTAATTTTCCAATAAAACTATGTACACATACTCTATCTCTCTTATATATAATGATTACATCAACTTTACAAGTGAGAAGACTAAAGCCAGTGGTTAAACAACTGGGCCAACAACTCAGAAACAGTGAAAGGAAGTGTGAGGACTTGAACCCACGTCTGTCTGATTCCATGAGTTTTACTGCTCTGCTATATCATCCTTCTCTTTATTCACATAAGTCTCAATGGGCTTGTCATGCTGCTCTCTTTATTTATAGACAATTCCAGAGCTTCTGAATCCTCTTCAGTTATGACAGAAACTCTATTCTGTCTAAAAACGCCTACATTTTACCCAATGCCTGACTAGTCTAATTTAGTGTTTCTTCCATTTGTACATTAACTAAGACAGTTTCTAGGGAGAAGTTAGGACAAGACTCAAGACATGACATCTGATTGGCTACTGCCAATCTATGAATATAAATTGTGCAGAGAGGAAATCAACAAAGCTCCAAGGAGCAGAATAGAAGGGCCCAGCATTTGGCATCAGACATCCTCTGTTCCTTTTCTGTAAAATGAGATTATTCATTGATTATATTCCAAATATTAAACTTAATATAAATTGGTATATAAGCGCATACCAAAATTTAAGATGGGTTCTCTTTAATTCTGTATGTAATATATGTGTGTACATTAAAGTGAGCTGTTGCCAGAAATTGTTAGTTAATATAAGCTGTACCACATATTCTGTATCAAATACTTCTAAGATTTTCCAAATCATCTGTTGACTTTGAGATGTGTTGGCACTTTCTTTTGTTTGGTACAGTTGTCACTGGTAAATGATGCCCCTTTCTGAACCATAGCTGGCATAGGAAACCACACTAAATTCTTTCAAGGACATTCCATCAATAGTCATTAGGACCCTGGATCCTGGCACTTTGTTGTGACCAGATGCTACTGTTGCATCTTGGCCAATGACTGGGTATCTGCTCTTCTCGCATGACCTGGATGTAGGGACCCAACATTGGGCTCTACTGACAGGCACACCACCACCCTTTCCACTGTTTCCTTCTCTGAAGCCCCACCCAGTGCTGGCCACTCTGAAACAGAGGGCAGGTGCAGCATTGGCCCCACCTCAGTCCACTCAGCTGCCGCTATCTCAGACCTATCAACCTCTCTGTTGGTGCTACTCCCAGGATGTCTTCACCACCACATTGCTTTGGTACCAATGTCAATCAACAGTGTAACCATAGTACAGCTATTCTGGGACCCAGTGACTAAATCTCAACCCTGAGAAATTCTTGTTTTTGCACACTGTATAGATTCCTGTGTTGTTTAAATGAGCTAATGTATGAGAAGATGTCTTCTAAAACAAACAGTAAATATTGCCTTAAACATGATTTTTAACCACCAAATGTACATTTGATAAAGTAAAGAAAATTTGAAATGTTAGTCCTTCATTCTTCTCTTGGTGCAGCAGTGTGTAGCTATAATCCCAACTAGTGGGGAGGCTGAGGTGGGAGGACTGCTTAAGCCCAAGAGTTCAAGGGCAACCTAAGCAACATAGTAAGACCCCATCTCTAAGAATCTGCAAAACATGTAAAATAAATCAAAAGGGCTGAGGTGGTTAGCACACTGCTACTATGCAAGGCAGAGTTTAAGGAGTTAATAGAATGGGGTGAAAATAGTCCTTCATGGCCTGCGTGTATCATCTGATAAGGACACCACTCCCGGGATAGAGGTCTGTGTAGTAAATGTGAATATTTTCACTGGATGTGACAGTCCCAAGACTTCCTCTCCTGTTGATGCTGTTCCAGGACAAATGGGGATCTCCTGAGTGCAACAGTTAGATCATACCAGGACAAGGCCTTTGAAGTTCATGGGAACAGAAAGGCAGATGGTATAGAAGAGCAGTAGAAAGCATTCTATTCGTCAGCGTCCTCTACAGAAACAGAACCAAGAGACGATACAGACTTAACTTAGAGAGATGGAGATAGAAACAGAAGTAGAGATATATAGAGAAATATAAGGAATCAGCTCACACAAAAATGGAAGCTGGTAAATCCAACATCAGCAGGGTGGTTCAGGAGACCCAGGGAGAGCCAATGGTCCCGTCAAAGGCCAGCAAGAGGCAATATTGCAACTGAAGTCCAAAGGCAGTCACAGCAGCAGAATTCTCTCTTACTGAGGAGAGGGTCAGTCTTTTTGTTCTAATCAGGCCTTCAACTGATGGAATGAGGCCCACCCACATGCTGGAGGGCCATCTGCTTCACTCAAGTTCCACTGGTTTACATGTTCATCTCATCCAGGATCACCCACAATAATATAGGACCAAATATCTGGGTACCTCGAGGCCCCCAAGATGACACATAAAATTAACCATAAGTCACCCCAAATCAGGCATAGCTTAACTGCCTGATTCTGGATTAGTGTAGAAGTGTCCATGTTCCACGGATCAAGAAAAGTCCAGAAGACTTAAGAATTCTGGAGATTTTACAGAGATGGATTTTCTAGCACAAAGAAAACTCCACCAAAAGGGGGTAGGGGGTTGAGGAATAGAGAAAAACCACAGGAGGAAACCATTAACAGATAATCATCATCTCAGCTTAGCAGCTCCTGCTGCTTCCTCTCACAAAATAGCATCTTCACCAGGCAAGGTTATCTGGGAGGGGAGGATTCACTCATAAAAAGAAACACTGGAACCAGGACTTCTAACTGTGTGTAAGTGTGTGTGTGTGTGTGTGTGTGTGTGTGTGTGTGTGTGTGTGTGTTAATCCTCACCAGCAGAATATTTAACCAAGGACACCTTTTCCCCTTCTCTAATTCCTTAGCCTTTCCTCCTCCTCTGTAAATCCTCTAAACATTGCAGAGCCTCGAGCTTTGAGCCAGCCCTCAGTGCTAGCTCCATTCTCTCCTTAAATGATCTCACTTGCAGATTTAAATACCATCAATATGCCGATGATTCCTGAATTTATTTTCCCCAGCCCAGACCTTCCCTACCAAAGAGCAATTTCATATGGTATGGCTTAATATAGCAACCAATAAAAAACCTCTCACTCATACCATTTTTTTTTTTTTGCTCTCTTTAAAATGATTCTTTCTGGTCATATGATTTGATATGATTTGTAACCCCCCCAATCATCAAATAATCACCCACCGCCATGTTATAACCTGTGTGGATCAGTGATCAGTTCAGATGCAATCAAGGTACACCCACTGGTATTTCAGAACCACTTGGTGTGGCTTTCTCACTCCTGCCTCTATCCCACTTGTGCTAAATAGCACCCAGCATCCAGGGCCAGGCTGGGGATGTATGAAGGAATATAAAAAGATTAGAAACCCAGCTCAGAATAAGTCTTCTGACAGTTGGTTCTTGCCTGGGAGAATAAAACTTCCATCTAACAAGACTGGCCACCAAAAGTTCTTTTGTTTCCTTTTTGGACTTTTCTTTTAAGAATAAGGGACAAGTCAGGTCATTTTGGTAGTTTTATTGAGAAGAACAAAATGAGATTAATCTCCTTGGTATAATTCAGTACATTCACAATTCGCCTCTGCATTTCATGGAAGAGCAGAAGCATACGCTAAGTGGCCAGGCTTTCAGAGCCACTAACGCAGTTCCCATTTTAACATGCCTAGGGAACTGAAGCAGGTTATTGCTAAAATTGGACAAGGCTCAGCATCTTAACATTTATGGATGTTAAACCAAGCCAGTGCTGGATTTCCAACATGCCATAGGCTCAGCTCAAGGAATTTTAAACCAATGACAAAGCACGGGACTGGTTCCTTGTCAATAACATCAACACTCCACCCCCAGATAATCCCACTTCCGTGGTAAGTCTGGCTTTAGTGTTTTTGATTTTATTTTGTCCCAAGCCTAGAGAAAATGGGGATGGTGAAAGCTATGTAATCTCAATGTGTTTGTTTTACAGATAAACAAGGTAAGGCCCAGAGGAGTCCAGTGACTTGCTCATGGTCACATAGCAAGTTTCTCAATGTCACTGTCTCAGTCTCCCCTTGTGTGTTGTGTAAACGACAACCACAAGCCAATCTACCTTGTAAGGTTTCTGTGACTGTTAAATATTGGGTCAGACAGGCTCAACAAAATCCTGACACAAAAAAAGCAAAACATATGTTTGGCATTAATAATCCTCTCCAGGCTTATCCTTTGTAAGCGGGGAGGCTGCTAAGATTGAGAAGGTCGGGCATGGTGGCTCGTGTCTATAATCGTAGCACTTTGGGAGGTCAAGGTGGGTGGATCACCTGAGGTCAGGAGTTCAAGACTGGCCTGGCCAACATGGCGAAACCCCATCTCTACCAAAAATATAAATATTAGCTGGACGTGGTGGCGCATGCCTGTAGTCCCAGCTACTTGAGAGGGTGAGGAAGGAGAATCACTTGAACCTAGGAGGCAGAGGTTGCAGTGAGCCGAGATCACACCACTGCACTCCTGCCTGGGTGACAGGGTGAGACTCTGTCTCAGAAAACAAACAAAATAAGACTGAGAAATCAGCAAGTCTGGCTGCAGTATTCAAATGTCCCTACCACTATGCATATTTAGTTAAAAAAAAAAATCAGAAAGCCTGCTCTAAAATTAACCCCCTTCTATCTTTGAACTTCACAAATGAGACCCAACAGTGGGGAAATAAGGAGAAGAGGGAAATCTCCCGTTCAAAAACAAAATGGCCCTTCCTACAGACAAAAGATGGCTTCTAGGATGGCAAGGGATTTGTATCCCCTTTATGAAGCCAGCCTAATTAAAGAAACTTTTCTATCGGTTCTTCAATTAAATACACATCTCCACAAAGGAAGCCTTGTTATGCATGAGAGACTGCCCTCTACTGTGGATTTTCATTAGTGCAGTAGGTGCTGGTTTGGAGACCTGGGCCAGGCAGAGGATCTAAGGTCCATGAATCTGGAAAGACCTGTGTTAGGACACGGACTTGTTCTTCAAGTGCTGCCCCCACCAAAATGGAAAAGGGCAACCCTAAGTGTTCTCAATCAAATGAAGAATTCTAGGGGTGCAGCTGAGATTGAGAGGATGTTGCTACAATCTGACACACATATCCCTGCTCTCTCAACCATAAGGGCAGTTAAGGACTCACAAGTAGAATAAAGGCTAATCAGTCCCTGAAGCATCTGTAAGTTTCAGAGAGATAGCAAGTTGTTACAAAATACAAAGTGGAGGGCTTAAGGAAACGGCCATAGGCATACGAAAGTAAGTCTGCTCTTTCCATGTTTAAAAGTGCTTGGAAAATTCTTAAAGATAACTGCTGGTCTGATGTGTCTTATGGTACAGCTACGGGGGAGAGGATTTCAGACTGACATAAGAAAGAATGATCCAGTGGTCACAGCTGACCAATGATGATGAGCTTCCATCTCTCAAGGTAATCAAACAGAATCTGGATGATTCCTTAGGGGTTGAGAGAAATCTCAAGATTCCAGCTCCAGAAGGAGAGTTGGTCTGTCAGTGGTTCTCAGAGTTTAAGATTTCACAGATCAGAAAAACATCCAAAATAATTTTTGGAAACTACGTAGGGTTTAAAAACATTTATAAAAATGATTATTTAATGTGACTATGACTTATTAGAATAAGAGAATGTTTAAAACAAATTTAATGGCTAGGCATGGTGGCTCACACCTTAATCCCAGCACTTTGGGAGGCTGAGGCGGGTGGATCACTTGAGCTCAGGAGTTTGAGACCAGCCTGGCCAACATGGGGAAAACCCGTCTCTACTAAAAATACCAAAAAAAAAAAAAAAAAAAAAAAAAAATCAGCCAGATACGGTGGTGGGTGCCTGTAATTCCAGCTACCTGGGAGGCTGAGTCAGGAGAATTGTTTGAACCAGGGAGGCAGAGGTTGCAGTGAGCCAAGATCATACCACTGCACTCTGGCCTGAGCAACAGAGAAAGACTACATTTCAAAACAAAACAAAACAAAAACAAAGAAATACAGGCATCATTATTCTTTACATTGAATGAATGGAGTTGAATGCACTTTGCAACACTTAATCTTCACATTTTGATAAAATGATCCAACGAAAATATTATAACAGAGCAGCACTTGCTTATCCATTACCTTTGCAGAAACTTTCTTCAGTAGTCAAAAATGTTGATAAAGTACTTTTATGTTGGAAAAAAAATAACAGGTGCTGATTCCAGCAGAGCAGGTTTCAAGAAGGGGGCAGAAACAGCACCTGCTGTCTTACCTTCCTGCTCCTGAAGAAGACAGTGCTCTACCCAGGGCCGCACTCCCCTACAGGATATCTTAACTCAGGCCCTGTGGTTTAACTTAAGAGACTCCCTGAAAACTGAAGGCCAAATTAGGCGTAGACCACATTTCCTTGAACATGTGCAGAACTTTCATAAGGTTCACAAAAGGGACCATGAACTCAGAAATGGAAAACCGCTGATATGAAAGGATGAATGCCAAAATACCTGTTATTGGAACCTGTAGTATATTGCAATATTGGTCCAAGTTTTCACATCTGCCTGTATCCACACCTTACTCATCATGGGGGTCATTCATTGAGAATAATTTCCACTCCTTCCTTGCCTTTGACTTGGCCTCTTGACTTGCTTTGGCCAACAGCAAATGGGTGGAAATGACAATGTGTCAGCTCCAAATTTAGGCCTTCAGAGAGGCCTCCTGTTTTCTGGCTTGCTCTCTTGTGCCTCTGTCCCTGCCAAGAAGGTGAGCATGCCCAGGCTGGTCCCAGGAGGAGGATGAAAGATAGGAGAAGCAGAGCCACTCCGCCAATCCACAAACTCACAAGTGAGAAATAAGTGCTTAGTTTTGCACACCACGGATATTCTGAGATTAGTTGTTACACATCCTTATGGTAGCAATAGTTAACTGATACAGGGCCCAAATCCAGACATTTCCTAGAGTAGAAGAGGGTGAACTGATGCCATTATGGCAGAGTAGAAGATGGTGATAGAAGATGCAATGCAGCTTCTTTCTCCATCTCATTCCCACCTGCTTTTATATAATTTCTCTGGATCTTTTCCTATTCACTGGTTCTAACAGAAAGTTAAGTCCTTTCCTCATGCAAAGGAAAATAAATGAGCTGGGTCCTCATATTCAGTTATTTTGGTCACTGAATTCCAATAGATGTATGCATTTTTCAAATATTTGCAGATTATCTTTTTGAAATCCACCTTTTATCACTTTTACTTATAATTGTTCCAGATATTTTACAGCCTTACCTACCTCAGCAAACAGAGCATATAGTACACAGTTCTAATTTTATTTTAGAAGGGAACATGGAGCATAGGCTGTTAAAATAAATCTAAACTTTACAACTGAATAACTTTTGGCCTTGTACAAGACACTTAGCTTCTCTGATCCCATTTTTTCATCCACAAAATGGGACTCTTTCTTACTTTAGAGAGTGACAGAGAAGATTAAATGAAGTAATCTATACATTACTTGGCTAGGAGGGTGCCCAGGAAATCTCATGTTGCTGTGCTTATCAATATGGACTTGAGTTGCAGTATGGAGACACCAGATGGGGCAGGGGCAAGAGCTTGGGTTTCAGAGTCAGAACTGGATTCTTATCCTGGCTCTGCCATGTACCAGTTACACTGAACAAGCCACTCACCCTTCTGAGCTTTGGTTTCATCTTTTGAAAGTGGTAATTTTAATAACCAAAACCAAAACTAAAAAATTCCAAGCTGTTAATATCATAATATATATATATAAATTTTAAAACTGTAAAGAGGCAAGAAAATACAAGGTTATTCTTATTCCTGGATAGGCCACCTGGACATGTTCGGGGGGCACTTCTGTTTTAATGGTGCTTTAAAAATTGTGTATACATATATATGTACATAGATATATATACACATACATACACACACAGGTGGGAGAGGGGAGGGGGGGTCTTGCTCAGTTGCCCAGGCTGTAATGCAATGGTGTGATCTTAGCTCACTGCAACCTCCACCTCCCAGGCTCAAGTGATCCTCCCGCCTGAGCCTCCCAAGTAGCTGGGAATAGAGGCGTGTGCCACCACACCTGGCTAATTTTATATTTTGTGTAAGGATCAGGTTTTGCCATGTTGCCCAGGCTGGTCTCGAACTCCTGGGCACAATCAATCAGCCTGCCTCAGCCTCCCAAAGTGCTGGAAGCATGAGCCAGCATGCCCAGCCAATGGTGCTTAATAAAGGATACTGAAGTCTATTTGTGAAAACCCCTATAAACTTAAACGAGATCCATTTATTAAGAACTGGCCAATAAAAAGTGAAAATGCAATTTAAAGAAGTATTATAAGAGAGTGAAAATCAATATAGCCCTATTATTTGCATTATTATGATTAACATTCCTTTTGGTGTGAGAAGATGATGTCTACAAATGCATATCCTGGAACATGAAAGAGTGAATGCAGGATTCAAAGTTTCCTCATTATATGGGCACACAGAATGCGTGGACAGTAGCAGGGAGAGCAGCTGCCCCACAGAGAATCAAGCTCAGTGAATCCCCACTCTGAAAACTATGAACCACCATCTAAGCGAGGCCTTTATGTGGCTTGTAATCAATCCTGTCTCTGGTTCACATACTGAAATTTATTAAACATATGGGTCATCTTTTCAAAAAAATGTTCAACTTTATTATTTTTGCATAGCTGTGAGCTGATGTTGCAGCCTCTCCAACTGGGCATTGGCAGAGGTGGGATTCAAAAACATCTTTGCAGCATGGACTCTGGGGTCTGTGTGCAGAAACTGGGCTCTAGGATGAATGTCACAATTAGTTCCATGTGTGAGAAAGGGTGAGATATTATACATCTCTGCATTGTTCCTGCTACATTTCTTGTTCTTTTCATCGACACATAGTTTTAAATAGCACTTTTGTGTCTCTACTGTGGGACTCAGATTCCCAAGGATAAACAAAGGGGCTAGAAACAAAATATGTAGATACACTGGGTCTATCAGGACCCTGGTATCAAGAAGTAATAAATAGCCTAAAATCAGAGGATTCATCTGAATATGGACACAGGAGACTTTAGGGGGGAAAAAAGTTAACACATAACTAACAAATCTCATCTTTTCCTGTGGTAAGAATAGTCTGATTCAGTCAGAGTGAGAGAGATCGGGGCAGGGGGGTGTGGGGGGGGCGGAATTCAGCCAGTTAGAAGAACTTCTTCATATTACAGGGAAGGTGCAACAGCCTTCTGTGTTAGCATGGACTCAATTTCAAGAGCAGCAATCAGGCACCAATCATAATAGCTAATAATACTTTCAGCTATTGCCAGGCACCATGCTAATGCCTTTATGTATACTACACATAATTTAACCTTCACAATAACCTCATGAAATAAGTATTATGAACTTCATCATACTGAGAGGGAAATGGGCCTTAATGAGTTTCAGTGTCTTGCTCACAAACAGGTATTAGAAGTACCAGAAATTAAACCCAGGCCTGTCTAAAACCAAAACCTCCCCCAAATAATATCCACAAAGAGATTTGAAACATCAATCTGTGTTCATCTGGAATCAGATATCCTAAGCACAAAATCCATTTTTGTAAGAATAACCAAACTCTTAAAGGAGAAAGGTCTCACACAGCACCCTGATCTGCTCAGCCCTCTCACTACCACCTGCCAGTCTCCGTGGACTAGGGCTTAGTTTGAGAGAAACGTAAGCAATCAAAATCTTACGCAGTGAGAACATGGATCAGTTCTGAACTGCCCATTATAAAATAGAAGTTTTATATTCATAACTAGTAAAATAATTTTTAAAATATTAATATTTTTAAATAATCTCTTATAATTTTCAGATGACTTACACTCTTAGTTTGAAAAATACATTAGATCCAGATTCTGGTCTCAGCTATGTCACGAAATATGTTTCCCTTAGGAAGAGTCACTTACTTTCCCTATAATTAGTATTCTTTACTGGGTACACCAGGTACTTCCCAAGAGTATTCCAATATCTAAGATTCTAGTTAAGTCAAAGAATAGAAAAGTAGTTTTCTCCGAAATTATTTAAGTCATATATTCTGCTTATCACAAATTGAGCAACAGTGTCTGGGAAGAAAGGAGGTCTTAAATCTAGAAATTTCTCAAAGTACTCTTGAAAGATGATGCATAGTCAAAAAAATTTTAATGAGCCAAAATATAGTCTAAAGGTAACAGAGGCAATTGTTATTTAAAGACTAATGACTTTCTCACCAGGAATAGCATGTTCATGAAGGCTGACTGTGGGGGGTGTTTTCCAAGCCTGAGGCACCAGGATCTCAGGTGGTGACAGTCAACCTTGGAAGCCTCAAGGAGGCCACAGCATACTAGCCAGGTGAGCTGTCTCAGAGTCACAATCGTGACTACTTTGAGAGAACAGCAGCATTCAGCTAACTAGCTTAACTGCAAGCAGGCAAGAGACTAAAGAAACTATTAGTACCACCCTGTCTCTTGATTTGACTATATCCCACGTCCTTCATTGAAAACTAAAGCTGTGGAAGACATACCAACATGCTCACCCCTCAGATGGTTCACTTAGACAGACTCAATTGTCTTCTTTTCAGATCAACCTTATAAAAGTTTAACAAGAGATATGAACTGACATTTATGGAGCACATGTGAGGCACAATGCCCAGGTCATCTTATTTAAGTTTTACAAGTATACTCTAATCAGGCACATGGGTGTCCATAGGAAAGCTCTGGAAGACCAGGCCAAGCTCTTAAGCCAGAAGGAATCTCTTAAATGCCAGCATCATGATTCAGACTGATTGCTAGGTTCTCAGTCCCTTATTTGAAAACATAAACCCAGACATACAACAATGAAGCTAAATACAACCCAACAATAGTTGGTACTTCTTTTTATACAGTGAGTTCCGGAGACAAAAGGATGCTGCCCTGTTAGGATAAGGATGTTGCATAAAGGAAATTCCCCTAGTTTTCTATAATACACAGAGATCTTGGAGAAGTTACCCTGCTATCTGGTGACCCAGGAAATTGCTGAATACAAAAGCTGCTGGCAGCTGGTTTAACTTATGCAATGCATTTCTCGACATGATTCTCAAACTCTGTGGAAATGAGAATGCACGTAACAGACTTGCCTGACCTTCATATTTCCCTTCTCAGTTTTCCTCAGGAGCCTCTCCCAGTGGCCTGGCTAAATTCCAGAAGCAAACAGTATCCTCAAATGTTCCCATCTCTTTATTAACTTCTACAGCAATAACTTCGGATTCCTTGTCATGCCCCCATGTCATTAAAATCTGTCCATCAAGAGAAACACTGAGTTGCCCACATTTGCCCTATGCCCATCAGAGGTTTTTGAACTAGGCCAGAAGTTCAGTTCACATATTGTGATGATTTTTTTCAACAGAAACTCTCCAAAGGGGAATTATGTGTTTCTGGAAAAATTGTGAGCATCTCTCTGAACTGACTACGAAATGGCTCATTACCAAAAGCATGTGAGAGCAGAATGGAAGGGAAACTGATGAAAACCACTTTTAAGTGTCTCTGGAAAAAACAACAACAACAAAAAACCTTGATCTTTATATGTCTCAAAAGATGATGTACTTGGTCCTATCATGTGACCTGGGACAAAACAAACAGCCGGAAAAGAAACCTGAGATCTCATCTTCTAAATCAACATTCCACTTGAGTTCCTCTATTTTATGAACAAATGAAGGTATCCTAAAAGCTTCTCTTTTCTTTGCCTCCCCAAATATGCCATCCTTTGATGCCCAAGCTACGATAAGATGGATGTAGACGTGAAAAGAAGACTCTCATCTACACATATTTGGACAAAAAGAAGAAGACCAAAAATGCCAGCCCTCATTTCTAGTCAACCAATAGAGAGGGGAAAGGAGCAGAGTGGAATATAGAAACGGAAGCTATTTTGAAGGTTTCCCATGGTTACAGCTGCTATGGAAATCATTTTCTTCTCTGGGGTTTTCAAAGATATCCAAGCCCAGCTTCAATCACGGTTTAAAGAAGGAGAACAAAGGTATAACACGGACAGAAATTACTTATTTTATTCAAAGTTTTAAAAGGTTCCAAATTGGGATGGTTGGAGGATGGGTACAGACACTAATGGTAGTGGTAACCTCAAAAGACTCCATATCAGATTTTGTCGCAGCAGGGGACAAAATCAATGCCTCATGGTCTAGAGAGAAACCTGTACTTTCTGGACCTAGACAGGGACAGATGGATCTTTTTAAAGCACAAATCAAATCATGTCACTCCCTTGTATAAAAGTGTTCAACAGCTTCCCACTGTTCTTAGGATAAAATCCTTAATCTCCATGGTGGTCTGGTCTGGGCATCCTGTTCAACCTCATCTCTTTCTCTGTCTTGGTTCCTGCATAGCAGCCACCCTGGCTTTCAGCCCCTCAAATGTGGCAAGAGGCTTCCTGCTTCAGGGCTTTGTGCCTGCTGTGGCCTCTACCAGGAACACTCACGCTCCCCCGCCACCCATCACCTGGTTACCTTTTAGTTCTCATGTTCAATGGCACTTTCTCTGGTCCCCCTGCCCCCACCGCCAGCTTGCTCAGCCCATCCCATCCTTCCCTGTAGAGCACCTGTTGCAATTTATTAAATCTATAATTAGATGCTTCAAGAGCACAAAGAAGTGGAGTAGAAGCTTCATGAGGGTAGGGACTACATCCTGCCTTCCGCTGCTGCACCCAGGGCTCGTTCAGTGCCTTGCACAGGCACTCAATAAATATTTAATGAATGAATGCTCTAAGAGAATGTCACAGGTAGATTCTACCTGCCTCTCCCTCCCCAGTGTCAAGACATGGTATTTTTGTGAGCCCCAAACATCACATCTACGGCAGCTTTACAGGAGCCTCATAAATATAGACTAGTGCTACAGCTTAGGTAGGTTTTAAAGTTAGCACACAACATCAGATCAAGTAGAGAGTGATCAACCAGGGGCAATTTGCCCCCAAAGAACATGTGGCAACATCTGGCAACATCTGGAGATATTTTTGGTTGTCACAACCAGCATCTAGTGGATAGAGATCCAGGAAGCTGCTAAATGTTGTACAATGCACAAGAGAGTTCCCACAATAAGAATTATCTGACTCAAAGTGTCAATAGTACTGAGGTTCAGAAACTCTGGTGTAGAGTGAACATTCCTCTTAACAATCCATTCCAGAAATGATTTTGTAAATATTCCTCATGGTCCATTTATGCCATCTTGAAGAGTGATAACTTGTCTACCCCAGCTGATTTTTCTCGGATGTTGAAACAGATACTACTGCCTCCGTTGAAACCTAGAGAAAGTTGCTGGCGTGCACTAAAGAGCTATAGTTCTTTAAAAAATATGTATCTTCAAACACTAACATCGCACTCAGTATGGCAAGAAGCCCACACCACCAGAGGCACTAAAAAACTAAAACCAACTAGAACTTGGAGAGTCACGTACTTTCTGTCCTGCTCACTGGGGATAGGCGCCTTGAGTAGAATGCCAGGCAAAAATGTCCATACGTATCTAAATTATTAATTCTCTCTCACTGTCCTTCCCACAAGGATGAGTTGATTCAAGGGAAACTCTCCTGTCACAATCTTGCAAAAAGAGCCAGCTTTCTCTCCACTGGATTCCCTCTATCCACATCCCCTAAATGCTTCCCACTTTCATGTGGGTGAAAATTCCACTACTAGAGATGCACTCCTTTGGATCCACCGTTTCTCATATACAATGAGCCGTTAAAATGCAAATTTTCTTAGGAAATATAAATCTGCAGTAATTTTTATTTTAAAAAGGGTGAGCAGTACCTTACCTTTAAGTAGAGAGGAGCTTCTTTTAACTTGAGCAATGAATTGGTATAAGAAAACTGGGCACCAAAAAATGAGGGATTTTATAGAAGGTGGGAGACTGGGTTGGGTATGTGGGGCACAAAAAGAAGAGCATTGAAAATAGTATCACTAGCTGTGTGACACAGGCAAGTGACTTAACCTCTCTGTGTCTGTTTCCCCACCTATAAAATGGATATAGCAGTGTCAGCCTCAGAAGGTTTTAGGTAAATATCAAATGCAGTAATGCAGTAATACAGAACCGTTCTTGACCAATAGTATTCAATGAACAGTTTATAATGTCATTCAGGGCTGGCTATGATCCAGTTGAAAGAAGACTTCAAAATAAGGAGAAGAAAGCCGTTCGAGGAAGAAGACCTATACATTGTGCACACAAGTGGCATTCAATAAGTGTGTGCTTAATGTGTCATTCATTCATTTATTCATTGCTTTGACCCAAATGCCTTAAACAGAACCCTAATTTTATACTCAGGATGGCAATAAATCTAGCTCAACTTCATTTCCTAATATCCCACACACATGGTCATGTGACCACATTCTGGCCAGTGAGGTATATATAGAAGTCATGGGTGGATCTCCGTGAAAGGAAGATGACTCAACTGAAACACTGCTTTCCCCTTTCCTTCCTCCTTTCTTTCTGCCTCAAACACAGTATAGTGATTGCACAGGGTGGGGGGATGGGGGATGGGCAGGAAGAAACCATTTCGTCTCCTTGAGAATGAGAGGACACACTGAGGATGGAGGAACTGAGAGAGAGAAGCATGGGTTCCAGGGGAGGCATCAAGCTGGCATACAACTCCTGAATGCTCAACGGGCTAGGTGTGGTGGTTCACACCTGCAATCCTAGCACTTTGGGAGGCTGAAGCTGGTGGATCACTTGAGCCCCGGAGTTCAAGACCAGCCTAGGCAATATCACAAAATCTCGTCTCTACAAAAAATACAAAAATTAGCCTGGTGTGGTGGCACATGCCTGTAGTCCCAGCTATTAATACTTGGAAGGCTGAGGTGAGAGGATCACCTGAGACCAGGAAGTCGAGGCTGCAGTCACACCACTGCACCCAGCCTGAGTGACAGAGTGAGACCTTGTCTCAACACACACACACACTTGTCATTTCAGCTACCCTTTTTGAGGAGGTAGGGGTCTGTGCCACTTGTATAAAGCTACCCTTTTTGAGGAGGTACAGGTCTGGCCACCTGTAGCCAATAACTATACTCTTTTCACTTTACAGTGTAGTCTATACCCTTTTCTGGTCATGTTTTTCTCACGACTTCAACTACCAATCCTCAATTTTGTCTTAGTCTGGCTTTTGGTGTCAGAATAGCTGAGGTGGTAATGATAAAGAAGAGAAATTTCATTCTGTTCTGGAGGGTTAGAAGTCTAAGATCAAGGCACTGGCATGTGGTAAGGGAAAGACAGGGAGAAAGAGAGGGAGAGGGAGCACATATGAGCAACAGGGGGCCCAACACGTCTCTCTATAAAAAATGCTCTCCTGCAAGATGGTATTAATCCATTCACAGGGCAGAGCCCTCATGACCAAATCACCTCTCATTAGGTCCCACCTCCCAGCACCATTGCATTGGGGATTAAGTTTCCAACACAGGCTTTTTAGGGGGAACACATTCAAACCACAGCAACTACCCAAACATGAAGGACTCTAATACTTTTATCTCAGGTCCTAGCCATATTCTTTTTTTTTTTTTTTTGAGATGGAGTCTCACTCTGTTGACCAGGCTGGAGTGCAGTGGCACGATCTTGGCTCACTACAACCTCCACCTCCCAAGTTCAAGCGATTCTCCTGTCTCAGTCTCCCGAGTAACTGGGACTACAGGCACCTGCCACCACACCCGGCTAGTTTTTTATATTTTTAGTAGAGACAGAGTTTCACCATGTTGGCCAGGCTGGTCTCAAATGTCTGACCTCAGGTGATTTACCCACCTTGGCCTCCCTAAGTGCTGGGATTACAGGTGTGAGCCACTGCACCTGGCTGCCATATTTTTAAACTAATCTAAAATATGTCTCCAGAATATCTACAAGCCACTCAACCCCATCTTATTCAAACTAAACTTTTTCTCCCCTTCTCCCTATCCACTCTCCTCCTCTTCCTAGCTTTCCTGTTTCAGGTATTCAGCATCACTCCACTTCCCAATGTAGAATCTTTTCCTCTCTTTCAATCCCTCAATCTTGAATCAGTCACTGAAATTTCAGGATTCTTATCCTGAAGTGGCTCCCAGATTCAAGTATCACACTGCCCCAGACTGGGCTATAAAAGGGGACAAGGGGTCAGGGGAAAGGGCAGATTCCAACAAAGGCCTTCACAATGCTGTATTTTCCAACAAGAGCTTCAGGATCATCATTTTCTGGAGCTGACATTGGTGCCTGAGGCATGACTTTCAATGAAGGGCAATACAACTGCCACGTTTCACAACATTCAGCCTTTACAGTCAAAGCGAAGTAGGTAATTAGTACAATTATCCAGTCCATTGAGTCTAACATGTTTTTCTGTTCTGAATTCCTTGGGTACTTGATGGTGGCCTTAAGGCGTGGCCATGTATTTTGGGGAGTATTTTGGAGACACTTACATCCTCCCCTCCCCAACCAGAGGAATCATTTAACTCGTAAATTAATGCTATAATTGGAAAATAGAGTTTTTCTGTTTCTCAATTCATACTTTTTTTTGAGATGGAATCTTACTCACTCTGCCGCTTAGGCATGATCTTGGCTCACTGCAACCTCCACCTCTTGAGTTCAAGCTATCCTCCCAAGTAGCTGGGATTACAGGCATGTGCCACCACGCCCAGCTAATTTTTATATTTTTAGTAGAGACAGGGTTTTACCATGTTGGCCAGGCAGGTCTTAAACTCCTGACCTCAAGTGATCCACCTGCCTTGGCCTCCCAAAGTGTTAGGATTACAAGCATGAGCCACTGTACCCAGCCTTAATTCATACTTTATCCCACCAGGATGAAATAAAAATTCAAAAGGTTTGTCTAAGGTCCAGTTAGGTTAGGCATCAAGAGAACCACTAACAGCACAGTTTATCAGTCAAGGAAGAGGGACTTCCATAATGCAGATAATACTGCTTCTGCTGCCATCTTTCCGAAATACCAACTGGCTTCTGGTACTAGACTTGCATTTGGGAATAACATCAATCCATCTCAGCTAATTTCCTCGTGATAACTTCATGACTATTTATGTGAAACTTCAAAGGCTAAGAAATGCTAAATAAACATGCAGACAAGTTGCTGAAATGTTAAATATTGGCCCTGACTGACCTCACAAGATTTTGCTTGGGGAATTCTTCTAAGTCCATGTAAATTATCACTGGAAACCAAATGTGATAACATCTTTTTTAAAAAAACAGTTTCATCCTAGGCCAGACTGAGGAAGCTTACAAACCAACACATGATTATTTTTAGAATGCCGGCTACTGCAGAAAGAGAGAGAGAAGAAAAAAACAAGAATATGATTAGAAAATAGAAAAATAAAACTTAGATCATTCTTTCCTCCAAAAACTGTCTTGACTTTTTCTATTCTAGCTTGGGAACTTTGGGAGTTATAAAAAAAAATCTAATTAAAAATCACTGCTGCTATTTCAGTTTAAGTGAAAGTAATATGCCTCCAAATTTTTTAGATGAATACATTTCATTTTTCAGGACTAATCTTTCATGGTAGTTTAAATTGAATGTCTTACTGTTAGTTTTTCCTTTTCTATGTGGATGATGTTAAAATGGCTTTCTCAAATACCACTTTTTTCTTTTAATTTTAAGTAGCTAGGACAGGTGTGAGCACCAGGACAAGAAAAAAGAAATCACAACCTTTAAGAAATGAAATATGCAGGGCCCTTTTCACGGAATCCATACCTACTGTGGCGAAAAACAAAAGCTGAAAGTGAACTAATTGTTCAGTGAAAGGGTAGATGGGTAAAAAGAGGTTCCATTTTTATCAGGCATCATCTTTAAAAAAAATTCCCTGTGCAATTAGATGTTTTAGGCCCAAGAGGTGGCCATTACCAAATAACATTAAAGACATATACTCAATAATGAGGTTGAACAAAAAGCTCCAAGCCTACAAGCTTGACAACAAAAGTTAAGGTTTTTAAATATCTCTATTTGTCAGGTGTCATAATGAGCATTTCTGGGAAAATTTAATACGTGCAAGATACTTTTCCAAGCTTAATAATGTGTATTATCTCATTTACTCCTTGCAAAACTCCATGAACCTCACAGCATTCCTCCTGCATTTGATCCCATTACAATGTTTTTGAGGAAGGTATCTTTGTCTTTATGTATAGGAGAAGCAATAATGATCAGCAAAGTTAACCAATTTGTCCCAGCTTTTTAAGACCAGACAGACCTGTATTTGAATGCAGGTTCTATAACTCCCCAGCAGCGTGAGTGAAGCCAATACCGAGACTCTGAGACTCAGTTTTACCCTCTGTAAAATGGCAATCTACCTTGTAAAGTTTTTGTTAGCACTTAAGGGAAGACATATGAATAAGCACGTACCACAGTAGCTGCCACAAAGTAGGAGTCCAGCAAACATTCGTTTCATCCCTTTCTTTTACGTTTGGTTGTGTTTCTTTCTTTGTCTAATGGGGAAATGTTGGGCATACATTTGGCCAATTGTCCTGACTTATTTCTGGGCACTATTGAGGAAAGAGCTATTCAACCCTTCTCATTGCTACAACTGTCCTAAAAGATTCAGAGAAATAGACACTCACAAAACACTTGAGCGAGGAGGACAACTCTCTGACCAGCAAAACATTTTTCTTTGTAAAAAGCAACGTTTGATTTAAAAATAAAGACTACGCAACAGTGTGTTTGAGAAAAGCCAACACCTGCCTGTAATCCCAGTACTTTGGGAGGTCAAGACAGGCAGATCACTTCAGCTAAGGAGGTCAAGACCAGTCTGGACAACATGGTGAAACCCCAAGTTTCATGACTCCAGCATAAAAAGAAAGTCCCTGCTAAGTGGATTATACCCGCCCAATCTATTCTTCTGAGTGTCTTCTGAAGTGTGGCACACATATCGTTGAAGAGAGCACCATGCAGCAAGGCTGGTAATGTTTCTTAATCCAGGCCCTTAGTGTTCAAGTGGGGGAAAAAAATTCATCTTGTACATTTATGACTTGTATACTTCTATCTATGCATGTTGTATTTCAGTGCAAAGTTTGTGAAAAGGATGTCCATGTTTGCACATCCCTTGGAAGAGTCTTTATTATATGCCGTTGGATCCAATATCCTAATCAAATATTAACACCATGACTTAAAGCCCGCAATCTCAGCCCCTGCCTCTTCTGGGCTTCCATTCCTTTGGGTCCTTTCTTAGAGCTTATCCTTAGGCTTCAACTCACCTCTCCCTCTTCCCATGACCCTTTATCTTGGCACCCACCCCAGTTATAGACCCTGTATTGCTCAACTTCTGCCCCACCCTCTCTAACTCTTCATCCAACTTGTCCTTTCCCAGCCTCAAACCCCGGATCTCTATGTAGCGTCAGACGCCCCAGGTCCTGCCATCCCTCCTTGCTCCCACCACCTCTCTCACCAAAGGCACTATACCCAGGCCCAGCCTTTCTAACTGGCTCAGGAATTTCTACTTCCTGCCCTTGGAGTTCAACCCTTTCTCCTTGAAACCATGGTGCTTCCTACTCTTGCACTTGTCTTTTTTTTCCTACTATTAGGCACTAGTTTCCTATCTACATTAAGCTCATCTTGACTTTTAAGAGCCAGTTTTAAAGAAAATGCTAAGTCAGGAATCACTAATTTTGATGGCCAGTCTTACTGATTGCTTATGTGTCACACACTGCTCTCAATATGGTTCTTGTATTTACTCACTCAGTCCTCCTAGCAACCCCCTCAGGAAGGTACTATTCCAATCCTACTGTCAGTTTGTAGATAAGAAAACTGACAGTGAAGCCTGGAGAGGTGAAACAACTTTCCCAAAAACATACAGGGGCTCAGGAGCAGATCTGGGCTAGAAATCTTTGCAGTCTGAGCCCCAAGCCAGAGCTCTTAACAGAAGCATTAACACAGAAGCTCCTCTCTGCAACAGGAAAGGTCCTTAGACATGGCAAGAGGAATGGAGAGGGCCATGAGTGACTAGGCTTGGGAAGAAATGTTCTAAGCAATACAGCCTGGGAGGAAAAGATGGAGGTGCCAGACCTGGTCTCTTTCCAAATGGTACATGGCAGTTTTTTTCTAAATGAGGAGGGTGTTTGTGGAAGGTTCTGATGATGTCCTGGTTTTGCCTTCTCCCCTCTTGGAACACTGGTTAGGAGGAGGGTTGGCAATACAATGCTCATTACACAGTGAAGGGAAGAGGAAGGGCATGCGTGTGTGTATTACGTGGTTGTTAGTGATCAGGAGGAATGGGTTGGTTATTGAAAAAGGTGGAAACACAACAACGTCCTTTGAGAAGCTCGGACTTACCTCTGGACATTCTCATTTTGACATTTTGACTGTCCTAAAAGATTCAGAGAAATAGACACTTCATAAAACACTTGTGTGGGGAGGACAAGTCTCTGACCAGAAAAAGGCTTTTTCTTTTTGTAAAAAACAAAGTTTGATTTAAAAAGTAAAGACTACTCAATTGTGTGGTTGAGAAAAGCCAAAATCTGCCTGTAATCTCAGCACTTTGGGAGGTCAAGGCAGGCAGATCACTTCAGCTCAGGAGTTCAAGACCAGTCTGGACAACATCATGCAACCCAGTCTCCACTAAAAATACACAAATTAGCTGAGCATGGTAGCATGGGAGGCTGAGGTAGGAGAATCCATTGAGATAGGAAGGTTAAGGCTGCAGTGAGCCAAGATTGCACCATTGAACTGTAGCCTGGATGACAGAGTGAGATCCTGTCTCAAAAAATCATAATAGTAATAAAGGAAAAGCCAAAACAATCCCCAAATCATCAATTCAACTGTGTTCACAGACTTCTAAGGAGAGGCAACAAGAAAAATACCAGAGGCCCATCCTCCCAAACCCCCCTCCCACCCCTGAACTCCTCTCAGCGTTCATCTTTTCTGATCCTTAGATGCCTTTAGGCACCTGGTAAAGCCTGGGAATACCTTCTCAAAGTAAAACGAGTGGATAAAATATATCAGATTATAAAGAAAACCAATTATATTAAAACATGGTTATTCAACTTTTAAAAGAATTTATGTAGCAGAAGTCCTGGTGGGAGCAATCAGAAAAGAGAAAGAAATAAAAGGTATCCAAATAGGAAAAGAAGTCGAACTGTTTCTCTTCACTGATGATTATTCTGTATCTAGAAAATGATAAACTCCACCCAACGGCTCCTGGAACTGATAAATGATTTCTGTAAAGTTTCAGGATACAAACTCAAGGTACAAAACTCAGTAGCATTTCTACACCAATAATGTTTAAGCTGAGAGCCAAATCAAGAATGCAATCCTGAACTCCTGACCTGACCAACATGGTGAAACCCCATCTCTACTAAAAATCCAAAAAAAAAAAAAAAAAAATTGGCCAGTCACGGTTGTGGGCACCTGTAATCCCAGCTACTTGGGAGGCTGAGGCAGGGTAATCACCTGAACCCAGGAGGCAGAGGTTGCAGTGAGCCGAGACTGCATTACTGCACTCTGGCTTGGGCAACAAGAATAAAACTCAGTCTCAAAAAAAAAAACAAAAACCAGAAACACAAAAAGAATGTATTCCCATGTACCATAGTCACACACACAAAGAATGTAGTCCCATTTACAATAGCCACACACACACCCACACACACACACACACACACACACACCCACACACCCCCTAGGAATACATCTAACCAAGTAGGTGAAAGATCTCTACAAGGACAACTACAAAACACTACTAAAAGAAATTATGGATGACATAAACAAATGAAAAAACATTCCATACTCATGAATTAGAAGAATCAACATCTTTAAAATGGCCATACTGCCCAAAGTAATCTAGAGAATCAACACTATTCTTACCAAACCATGAATGTCATTTTTCAAAGAATTAGAAAAAAAATATATACCATGAAATATTATGCAGCCATAAAAAATGATGAGTTTGTGTCCTTTGTAGGGACATGGATGAATCTGGAAACCATACTTCTCAGCAAACTGACCAAGAACAGAAAATCAAACGCTCATGTTCTCACTCATAGGCAGGTGTTGAACTATGAGAACACATGGACACAGGGAGGGGAGCATCACACACTGAGGTCTGTTAGGAGGGTCCAAAGGAGGGACAGTGGCGGCAAGGATGGGGAGGTTGGGGAGAGATAACATGGGGAGAAATGCTGGATGTAGTTGATGGGGGGATGGAGGCAGCAAACCACATTGCCATGTGTGTACCTATGCAACAATTCTGCATTCCTGCATGGTCTACACATGTACCCCAGAACCTAAAGTACAATTTTAAAAAGAAAGAAAGAAAAAAAAACTATTCTAAAATTCACATGGAACCAAAAAAAGAGGTCGAATAGCCAAAGCAATCCTAAGCAAAAAGAACGAAGCAGGAGGCATCACATTAACCAGCTTCAAAGTATACTATAAAGGCTACAGTAACCCAAAGAGCATGGCACTAGTACAAAAATAGACACATAGACCAATGAGATAGAATAGAGAACCCAGAAATAAAGCCACACACCTACAGCCATCTGATCTTGGACAAAGTTGACAAAAAATAAGCAATTGGAGAAAGGAATCCCTATCAATAAATGGTGTTGGGATAGTTGGTTAGCCATATGCAGAAGAATAAAAATGAACTCATACTTTTCACCATACAGAAAAATTAACTCAAGATGGATTAAAACCTTAAATATAAGACCTCAAACTATAATAATCCTAGAAGAAAACCAAGGAAACACCATCTGGACATCAGCCTTGGTAAAGAATTTATGACTATGTCCTCAAAAGCAATTGCAACAGAAACAAAATTTGATGAGTGGGACCTAATTAAAGAGCTTCTGCACAGCAAAACAAACTATCAAAGTGTAAACAGACAATCTACAGAATGGGTGAAAATATTTGCAAACTATGCATCCAAAAAAGGACTAATATTCAGCCTCTATAAGATCTTAAACAATTCAACAAGCAAAAAACAACCCCATTTTATAAGTGGGCAAAAGATATGAACAGACACTTCCATAAAGAAGACATACAAGGAGCCAAAAAACATATGAAAAAATTCTTAACATCATCAATCATTAGAGAAATGCACATCAAAAACACAATGAGATAGCATCTCACACCAGTCAGAATGGCTATTCTTAAAAAGTCAAAAAAACAACACATGCTGGCGAGGCTGCAAAGAAAAGGGAATGGATATACACTGCTGGTCAGAATGTGAATTAGTTCAGCTATGTGGAAAGCAGTTTGCAGAATTCTCAAAGAAATTAAAAGAGAACTACCATTTGACCCATCAATTAAATGCCACAGAAAATAAATCGTTCTATGAAAAAAGACACCTGCACCCACATGTTGAATGCAACACTATTCATAATAGCAAAGACCTGGAATCAATCTAGGTGCCCATCAGTGGTGGACTGGATAAGGAAAATGTGGCACATATACACTATGGAATACTGCATAGCCATAAAAAAGAATAAAATCATGTCCTTTGCAGTAATGTAAATGCAGCTGGAGGCCATTATCCTAAGTGAATTAACACAGGAACAGAAAAGCAAATATGGCATGTTCTCATTTGTAAGTGGGAGCTAAATACTGGGTACTCATGGATGTAAATATGGGAGGATTAAAACTGAGCAATTGGTAGCAGCCTGTAGGTACAAATGACCTACTGGGGTCAAAATAGACACAGGGGACTACTGGAAGTGGGAGAAAGGTAAGACCTAAAAAACTACTTATTGGATATTATGCTCATTACCTGGGTGGAAAGGATCATTCATGCCCCAAATATTAGCATCAGGCAATATAATCACGTACCAACCCTGTACATGCACCCTATGAATCTAAAATAAAAGTTGAAATTATATGTAAAAATGAGCATAGGATATAGTAATATATGTCCTTTTTACACATTAACATAAAGGGTAAATGCATATACATGCACACTATATAACTTGGTATATCGTATATCAGTTAAATGTATTATAAAATATTATTATATAACATATAAGTCAGCACATATGGTAATAATATATACTATGAGATATATATATATATATAATGTAACAGTATAAATGGTTATATTTATTAACACATGATATACAAAGATCTACCCACAAGTCTAGTTACTACCATAATTTCCAATTGGTAATGGGCATAAACAATATTTCAAGGTAACTGCCACAACGTTATGTGTTAGGAAAACATCCAGGGTTTTTGTTGGTGATGAAGCCACAGGTATTGCTGATGCAATTACTGTTGTCTTCTTTCTTATTTGAGGGAAATGCTAAAGTTCAAACAGAGGTTAGTAAAAACAAAGATATAATTTTTTTCCCATCCCAGTTCAGGGGTACTCTGAGTTTTATCTGCAGACTCTCAGATTAAGAAACCCTGTTCTAGAAGGATGCCAAGAAGAGGTCAGGGCTGAAGTGGGAGGTGTGGTGGCTATGGGGGTAAGCAGTCTGAGGACAGATTTTTTGCTTCGTTGGGTCACTAATTACAAGGCAGCCTGCCTATCCTTTCACACTAAGCTGACTTTTCACAAAAAGGCACTTTCTTCTAGCTACAGGCTTCAAGAGAACCCACCAGGTCAGCGGGCAAGCAAGGCCACGGAGAGCCCCCTGAAGCCTCTCTTCCCGCCGGCTTGCAGTTTGGTGGCTGATGTTGGGACAGCTCTACTCACCTTTTGCTACTTTTGCTTCATTTTCAACACATCTTCAAAGTCCTCTGCACCTACAGACTGCTACCAATTGCTCAGTTTTAATCCCCCCATTTTAAATTATAAGTGATTAAGAATGTAATAAAATAACAAAAATGACTTGTAAAACTTTTTTAAAGAGTTGCCCCTTTACAAAGAGTTTAATTAAGAGAGGTTTAAGATATCTGAGTTATTCTCACAGTGAGAAGTAATGGGTGGAAAAAGCACTAGCAAAAAGTTCCAAGATCTGGGTTCTGGGCCCAGTTTCAAATAAATAACTCTGGTAAGTCAATTTCCTCATGACTAAAATAAGGATAAGTCAACCTTTACTCACTCATGTATTGAACAAGGATAACAGTTCTTTAAAGGGGAAAAAAAAAGATTTGAGAACTTCTCATGTGCTAGATACTAATACTATGCCCTGTGTTTCACTTTGAGTATCACCATTTCCCCAAAAGAAACCTGTTAGGTTTTGATACTCCCATTTTACAGATGAGAAAACTGAGGCACAGAGAAGCTATGTGACTTGCCCAAGTTTACAAAGCTAGTGAATGAGCAAACAGACTCCAGCCTGAGCCTATTACATACCCTCTGTATGGCATCACTGCTGCTGGGATTTCATAGAAATACTGGGCACCAGTCAATTTTCTTCTACATCAATTTGATAAAATTATATATGATAAAATGCTTTGCTGGCTGTGACAGAGTATATAATGTAACTATGTAATTGTTTATGCTTGTACATTTCATTCTTTATGACAGCAGTCTGGGTACCTCCTTGCCTCAATTCTTGGTACCTCAAACAGTGGTACGGCATCCCCATGCAGTCTGTCCAATAATGCAGCTGTAGTGCCCAGCTTCAAATATGCTCTGCCCTCAGCCAATGTGTTCCCACCAAGGACTGAAAGAATCCACTTCCCACCAGCACAGGCAAGAAAACAAAAACACCCATAAGCAAATTTGAATGTCCACAGTGGGAATATGGGCTCTTGATTAAAATGTCCTCACGCCTCCCATCTAGGCTCAATTACTTCTTATGTTTTTCCACATTTTGCTGCCTGGAATATAGGTTAATTCTATGCTCTGAAAGCATCCTCACTCACCTCCTTTCTTTGGAGACAATCAAATCTACAAGTCCTGCTTATTTATGCTCTATTTATTCATTTATTTCATCTAAATATCACCTTTAGTACTTAGTATTGGAAGTGAAGGTGTGATGTACTTTGAAGTACATCAAAGTAGATTAGCATCTGCACACCTTCAAAGAAGCCTTCAGATATCAGCTCCATCATGAAACTGCCTTGAAGCCAGAGGCAAACATGGAGTGAGTTTCCTTGAACTTTCTCATGTCCTTCTTTCCTTTCACTGGAATGGGGGGACTTCAGGCTGGAAAGGACCTGACTCACAGCCGCTTATTCGTTTCACCAATTATGTCTTGAGCATCCATCAGGTGTCTGCTGCAGCTCTGGGCCCTGGGGGATACAACAGTGGGGATACAATACAGGCAGGACTCTGCCCTCCTGGACTTTATAGTCTTGGGGCAAGGAGGACATGAGTCAGAGAAATTTTCCAAGAAGGTGGCATTTAATCTGAAATCTGGAGAATGAGAGGATAAGCAGCCATTGCTGGGAATAGATGGGGAAAGGACATTCCAGGCAGAGAAAACCATGTGTACAAAGGATTGAAGGGAGATTTGACAAAATTAAGTGCAAGTGAGAATGAGAAGCAAATACAATCTTACCTGCTGTTGGGACTATAAACTAACATAGCCCCTCTGGAAAACAATGCACTCATATCTAGTAAAGTTACAGGTACATGCACCACAGCTGGGCAAATCCACTCCTAGGTACATGCTCCAGAAAAGCTCTTGCATGTAAGTCCCGAAAGAACACATGCAAAACCAAAAATACCATTAGGGAGACATACTTTTGGCAAAGCTATTAAGCAGAGCAAGAACATGATAAATGTGTAACTCAAGAGAGTGGCACACCTCCAGTGGAGGGTGGGGAGGTGGGAAGAGAATGGAACAAGTAAAGATAATAACAAGGTTATTTTTCCTGAAGCCAGGTGGTAGGCTCAGGGGTGTTCATTATATCACTATTGTATATGCCTTATACATATTTGATCAACATTTTTGTATCTGCTCAATATTTCATAAGAACCACTTCTTTGTATCTGACTGCTTTGTGGGGAATGGATTCGAGGAAGAGAAAGGCAGAAGCAGAGAGAACTATTTAGGAGGTGAGGGCAGTTGTTCAGGCAAGAAGTAATGGAGATTACAGCAGTGTTGTGGTGGGAGTGGAGAGAAATGGATGCTTCCAGGCACATTTATTCTGTGATTTCCCAACTGGGTTCAAGGTTGAATTTAAAGAAACATTTCTGGAGGCTGTGATGGGAAAAGTGAGGGAGAACAGTTTTATTTCCTAATCCACTTAACCCCATGACTTTTACAAATGTGTAAATCAAGACCCAGAGATGAGATGAAAAAATGAGGGGGCAGAACAGACTAGTACCGAAATCCTTAATACCCAGCCCTCCACCTCATTCCACTTGACCTTGTGGCAGAACACAAACTCACATTGAACACAAACTCACAGTCTGCTAACACCAAAATTCAGTAGCTGATTACATTATCAAGAGTTCAATGTTGACAGCATGTGGTCACTATCTACGATAAGGATGTTAGGTCTTATTTCCATAGAGACTCTACCAGGATAAAATTATTTAATAGTTTTTATCTTAAGTACAAGGGGGTGAAATCCAATTTAGTGGTTTTGCAAGAATGTGAAGTTGGCAAAAGAAAATAATGAATAAAAATGGTGTTCCAGTTATGTAAATTTTACTGCAATCAAAAAATACATTTTTAAATGACATTCCAAAAAGTTTGAAGTTAAGTGCTTAGTCATTTAAAATTATCTAGTCATGTACTGAAATCCAAATTGATAGGTCCATACATTTTTAAAACCCAATTTTTTTCCATTTAGCAATATTCACCTAATTAAAATGCATATACCCTTTGATTCCATAATTCTACTTCAACACATTTATCCTACATATATTTTCACAAAGAGGCACGATGATGTACAGACAAGAATGTATACTGAAGTGCCATTTGTAATCTCTAGTAACTTGAAACATCTTAAATGATCATCAGTGGAGAACTGGTAAAAATTAATTATAATAAAGCTATAGAAAGGGATATTATATGGATGTTTTAAATTTTTTATTAAGAATACTTATGTTGGCCGGGTGCAGTAGCTCACACCCATAATCCCAGTACTCTGGGAGGCAAAGGCAGGCAGATCCCTGAGGCTAGGAGTTCAAGACCAGCCTGGCTAACATGGTGAAATCACATCTCTACAAAAAATACAGAAATTAGCCAGGCATGGTGGTGCACGCCTATAATCCCCACTAGTCTGGAGGCTGAGACACAAGAAGTGCTTGAAACCTGGAAGTGAAGATTGCAGTGAGACAAGGTTGTACCTCTGCACTCCAACCTGGGCAACAGAGGAAGACTCTGTCTCAAAAAGAAAAAAAAAAAAAAGTTATGTATACTGATACTGAACTCTCTCCAAGATCTATTGTTAAAGGTCAAAAAAAAAGGGGAAGTATCTGGGTATACCAACATTTTTGTTTAGAAAACCAAGTATATGTATTAATAAACATACACATATGTACATATTGATGCTGGCATTAGTATTATATATATGTACATATATATACACACACACACACACACACACACACACTATATACGTATCAAGAAAGGCCATCTAACCTGAGATATATAAATTTATGATATCAATATTATAGTATTTTCATGGCATATGAGGTCATAGTAGGCAAACAATACATTTTCTTGAATAAATCAATTCCCTCTAAACTCCTTATAAATTTCCCAGTGTGTTCCCCTTAACTTGTGAAAACTTGACTCCAAAATGTCATCGAACTTTTCTCAGACATTTTTTTATTAGCAATTTAACACTCTTCAGATAATCTGAGAAAGCTGTCAGTAATAACCATTAGAAAGATAATTCCAGCTAAAAGACTTTCACACAAAACTACCCAGGGACACAATCAACAAGATTGACTTTCTAGCAAGAAAATTTTTTGGATGGTGATTATTTAATTAAGAGGTTAAAAAGGCACATGGCGTTTTGTGTTTGCACAAAGGCTATAATGTTTCAGCTCTCACCCACGCTCACATACAGTAGCACTGTGGCATACTTCTCCACATATGTAATGTGAACTCAATCTCTCTGCTTAGTCTGCTGGTAAAATGATAGGGGCTATCAAAGGGATTAATCATATTCCTTCATTCTATACCCTTTAATCCTAAAATAAGCAGTTCTAAATGCATTACAAAACAACATATGTGCTTTCTCAGATGGTGAAATCAGCTTTACATGATGGCATTCTTGAAATCTTCCAGGTTATTCCTCGATAGATAATGACACAAATTTACAAAGAAGTTGAGCAATAAAAAAATTCTTCCTTTTAATATCTATTATATCTAGTAACTTAGGAAAAGTCCAAATTTCAGATGAAGTCATTGTGCTTCAAAACAGTGTATTCTACAATAGCACACTTGCCCTTAGCAAGTGCTCTGAAAATGAAAGGAATGATTTGGGATTTTCAACCATTAAGAACATATTGTGTGTCCTATTGTTAGAAATGACTGTTTTAGCAAATCTTTTGAAGTAGTCAAAATTAATTCTTGACCCTTGGGCAGTACCTGGTATGATAGATCTTCTTATCTAACATAAGCAATATCTGGAGCCAGTCAGTTAATTTAAAAAATCCAGTTGGGATGAAATTCAGCTGTGAACAATTGAAAACCGAAAATAATAGCAGCCTATACAAGATAGAAACGAATTTTCTTCCCATGTAAATATAGTCTGGAGTTATACAGTTTAAGGCTACTATGGTACCTCTATCTATGGTCATCAGAAACCCAAGAATTGCCTATTTTGTTCTGCTTTCCTCAACACAGGGCTTCCAATGATCACATCCATATTCTTGTGGGCAGGAAGCAGGGAAAGAAAGGTACATGCTTTCCCTTGAAGAGCACTTCCCAGAAGTTGTACATACCACTCACATTTATATTCCTTTGGTTAGAACCTAGTCAAATGGCAAGCCCTAGGAGCAACAAGGGCTGGGAAATATTGTCTTAATTCTCAGGTTATGTGCCAGACAATAATTTGTAAGTTACATTTCTAAGGAAGAAATAAACAATGGATGTGGCAACAACTAGCAGATCTGTCACATTTAGGGCTTACAAAATATACACATATGTTAAATCTTAAATGTCTTTCTCGAAATATATAACCATACATTCATTTTATAGGGAAGCTTTTGCCCATGAGTTTACAGATTAGAGTACCTTACGTTTCATGCATGAAACACTCATATAATGCATTCTTTTTAATGTCCAAGTCTAAAAGATTTTTTAAGAGCAGCGTCAGAACTTAAAGGCACTGTTTTTTTTTAATCTAGGTTCTTTTATAATTTCTGCCTCACCCCTAAACTTTTATAGTTGTTTTTCTCAAAACCTAATTCAACTGTTTCCCATGTATTTTTGAGACATTTCTAAGCATTCAGCTGAGTTTCCAGAGAAACAACAATTCTTTCTTTTCACATTCATATTTCATGGGTTTACAAAGGTAACTTATGTACTTACAGGAGCAGATATAACAGCATACACAGATTTAAGAACAAACACAACTCACTCTTGGTAAATATAAAACTCTACAACTATAACTGCGTGTTTTACAAAGGGAATGGAGATTTCCTGGTTTCTCCAGCAAGGGGGTTAAGTAAAGTAGTTCTGTTCTCTTGAAGACTTCTTGCCAAAGTCTTCTTGGTCAGCTATCTCAACAATAAAGCCCAGCAATGCTACCACTATGTGCTAATGATGTGGGAGCCCTTCCTGATTCTACAGTCTAAGTCCCTCAATTTACAGATAAAGAAAACTGAGGTCTAGAGAAGTTAAGCAGGTTTCCACCACCACAGGTGGACTGTGCACATCCCAAGGGATTTGCTGCTGGAAACAGCTTCCAATGCATCTCCATGAATGGGGAGCTGCCACTGGCATTTGAGGCAGGACTACCTTTATTGTGGTGGCTCTCTCTCAGATTACAGAATGTTTGCTATCAATACCCAGCCCACTGAATGCCAGTAGCACCACTCTGACATGAAAAACAGAAATGTACCTCTGAGTGTCCGAATGCCCAGGTCTCTAGATATAGAACTGATGTTTTTATGTTGCAGATGTTCTTATTTTATAGTTATTTTCCTGTCTTCTCTTGGGTTACACTCTAACAGCTGTCAATCTTGTTTATACCCAAGCAAAATTCCAAATCCTAAGGAAACTTAAGGGGTCTTTTAATCTTCTTAACAGAATTGAAACAAGCTCAACCAAAACATGAAGGTATGCCTACTATTTCAATAATTTCTAGAAAAAGACCAGGCAAGGTAGTTAAGGCCAGGTGAGGTGGCTCACACCTGTAATCCCAGCACTTTCGGAGGCTGATGTGGGAGGATTGCTTGATCCCAGAAGTTCAAGACCAGCCTGGGCAACATAGCAAGATCCCATCTTAAAAATAAATAATTTCTAGGAAAAGAGACGCTATCATCCACAGAACACAGAGTTCATCATTTTATACATATTATCTAATGGATATTTAGATTGGCCTCACAAATAAATAGAAACATTAGAAGTGGTTACATCTTCATTAAAAACAACAAATGATAATTTCTCATACATCTGCCTGCTAGGATACTTTCTCAATTTTCTAATGAACTCTTCAATGTTTATTTTCATTTTCATTAGAGTTGTTTTTATATTTTTAAAATATTGGGGCTCTCCATATCATAGGTGCTCCAAATAATTTTCTCAATTTTTTTTTACTTTTGACAATTTTCAAGTTATTCACGTTAAGACAATTCATCTTCCTTTATGACTTCCTGGTTTCATGTCATCCATTTATCTATTCATTATTCAAAAACTTCAGGATTTTTGCTAAACAGCAGGAGGGTTTTTGGGTGTTAGGAAATTGAATCAAAGAGACAAGGAACTAAACATGCTTATGAGATTTAAATTCTTGTGTAGGCTAGATTCATTAATTTTAAGGCCGAATGAAAAGCAATCCACCAAAAGTATAATATAATGTCAGGCAGTGATAAGTGTTATGAAAAAACAGAAGAGAAAGGAAGAGGAAAGGGAGTGAGTGATTAAAGCATTACTTTACAGGCCTGGGGGGCAGTGAGGGAGCAAACTTTGTGGATATCTGTGGCAGGTGCCCATTAGAGCAAATGCCCTGAGATAGGGCTGTGCCTTCTGTCTGGGGCACAGCCAGGTGGCCAGTGTGGCTAGAGGGTAGGTATGTTAAAAGGAAGAAAAAGTAAGAGAAAATATCTGAATTTAAACATGCCTTGTACTTACTAAATTTGTAAAGGCATTCATCCATAATACAATTTCAATTTTTTATTTAAAAGTTTTTGATTCATCTCTTAATTACTTCAACCATTTATTGTACTTTTTTTTCCAGGGCTTTATTTTTTTAATAGGTTCAGGAGGTAAACATGCAGGTCTGTTACATGGATATATTGCACCATGGTGAGATTTGGGCTTCTAAGCTGCCATCACCTGAACAGTGAGTGTTATACCCAACAGGTATTTCTTCAACCCTCCCCTCCTCCAACCCTCCCAGTTTTAGGATCCCTTAGTGTTTATTATTATATTTCCATCTCCCCAGGGCTTTTAAACATCATCTTTCTCATCTACCATTGTCCCATAATGACTTGGATCTGGTTTTGAAGATGTTCTAGTCTGTCACAGGGATCTCTCCTGATGCAGTACCACATTATTTTGATTTCTGTAGGCTTACCCTGTATTTTACGATTAACTCTCATAACTCTTTAGTCATTTTCATATACCTTGGCTGGTTCTATTATATTTTCCATCTGATGAAAGATCCTAAAGATCATTTCTTAAACTCCATGGTCTCTAAGTGATAGTGAAGAAGAGAAGTTGAAGAACATACTCAAGCTCAAGGCAAATAAACTCTCCTTCCAACCCAAACTCCTAGCCTTCAACACCCACCTATTGTTTAACTGTAATCTAAATGACTTTGTGATAAGAAAGCTTGTGGACTGCTGAACTGAACAGTCATTTAAATCATTTAAGCCATATATGTTTATCTGTTTATTTGGTCTCTCTGATGTGACTATTAAGCATTAGAGGGCGGGGCTCAGTTTTGGACCAGTGGTCCTCAATCTGTGGTCCTCCACGAGCAGCAACACCTGGGAACTTATAGAGATACAAATTCTAAGCCCCAACTAAGAACTAATAAATGGAAACTCTGACAATGGTGAGCAACCCTCCAGGTACTTCTAGCGTTAAAAACCACTGATTTAGTGTCTATGCCATTCCTCCAAAGCCAGGTGTATTGCATGAGTTGGAAATCTATAGTCAGAGTCCTAAGATCTAATGTTAGTTTCAACACCAACCAGCTGTGTGACCAAGGTAACACAGGGAAGTACAGGCATGCCACGCTTTATCCCACTTTCCTTCACTACAGTTCGCAAATACTGCATGTTTTACAAATTGAAGATTTGTGGCAACCCTTTGTCAAGTAAGTCTATCAGTGACGTTTTTCCAACAGCATATGTCCACTTCATGTCTGGGTCACATTTTGCTAATTCTTGAAATATTCAAGAGTTTTTCATTAATATTATATCTGTTATGGTGACTTGTGACCATTAATCTTTGATGTTACTATTGTGTAGTTGTTTGGGAGAGGCACAAACTCTGCCCATATAAGATGGCAACTACAATTGAAAAATATGTGTGTTTCAACCACTCCACAGACCAGCCATTCTGCATCTCACTCCCTTCTCCTCAGGCCTCCCTATTTTCTGAAACACAACAAGATAAAAATTAGGCCAATTAAAAACCCTCCAATAGCCTCCATGTGTTCAAGTGAAAGGAAGAGTTATACTTCTCTTACTTTAAATCAAAAACTAGAAATGCTTAAGCTTAGTGAGAAAGGCACGTGAAAAGTTGAGACAGATCGAAAGCTAGGCCTCTTATTCCAAAGAGCCAAGTTGTGAATGCAAAGAAAACGTTCTTAAAAGAAATGTAAAATGCTACTCCAGGGAACACACAAATGATGAGAAAGCAAAACAGCTTTATGGCGGATATAAAGAAACTGTGAATGGTTTGTATAGAAGAGCAAACCATCCACAACATGCTTTCAGGCCAAAGCCTAATCCAGAACAAGGCCCCAACTCTCTTCAAATCTGTGAAGACTTGGAGAGGTGAAAAAGCTGCAGAAGAAAAGTTTGAAGGTAGCAGAGACTGGTTCACGAGGCTTACAGAAAGAAGCCGTTTCTATAACATAAAGATGTAAGGTGAAGCAGCAGGTGCTGATGGAGAAGCTGCAGCAAGTTATCCAGAAGGTCTAGCTATGACCTTTGATGAAGCTGGCAACACCAAACAACAGATTTTCAATGTAGATGAAATGGCCTTCTATTGGAAGAAGATGCCATCTAAGACTTTCCTAACTAGAGAGGAGAAATCAATGCCTGACTTCAAAGCTTCCAAGGACCAGCTAACTCTCTTGTTAGTGGCTAATGCAACTGATTACTTTAAGTTGAAGCCAACTCTCACAGACCATTCCAAAAATCTTAGGCTCTTAAGAATTCTACTCTGCCTGTGCTCTATGAATAGAACAAGAAAGCCTCAATGACAGCACATTTGTTTACAGTATGGTTGACTGAATATTTTAAACCCACTGTTGAGACCAATTGCTCAGAAAAAAGATTCCTTTCAAAATATTACTGCTTATTGACAATGCACCTGATCATCCAAGAGCTCTGATGAAGATGTACAAGGAGATGAATGTTTTCATGCCTGTTAAGACAGCACCCATTCTGCAGCCCATGGATTAAGGAGTCATTTTGACTTTCAAGTCTATTATTTAAGAACTAGGCCAGGTATGATGGCTCTCACCTGCAATCCCAGCACTATGGGAGGCCAAGGAGGGCAGATCAGGAGGTTGGAGATGGAGAGCATCCTGGCTAACATGGTGAAACCCTGTCTTTCCTAAAAATACAAAAAATTAGCCAGGCATGATGGCATGTACCTGTAGTCCCAGCTACTCAGGAGGCTGAGGCAGGAGAATCACTTTTACCTGAGAGGTGGAGGTTACAGTGAGCCAAACTACATCTCATAAGACTGCAGCTGCTATAGTGATTCTTCTGAAGGATCTAGGCAAGGTGAATTAAAAATCCTCTGGAAAAGATTCACCATTCTAGTTGACATTAAGAACATCTGTTATTCATGGGAGAAGGTCAAAATATAAACGTTAAAAGGAATTTGGAAGAAGCTGAATCCAACCATGACTTTGAGAGTTTCAAGACTTCAGTGGAGGAAGGAACTGCAGATGTGGTAGAAATAGCAAGAGAAATAGAATTAGGAGGGGAGCCTAAAGATGTGAATGAAATGATGCAATCTCATATCAAACTTGATGGATGAGGATTTGCTTATTATAGATAAGCAAAACAAAAGCGGTTTCCTGAGATGGGATCTACTCTTGTGAAGATGCCATGAACACTGTTGCACTGACAACAAGGGATTCAGAATATTATACAAACATCATAGATAAAGCAGCAGCACGGTTAGAGACGACTGACTCCAATTTGAAAGAAATTCTACTGTGAGTAAAATGCTATCAAACTGCACTGCACGTTACAGAGAAAACTTTTGCAAAAGAAAGAGTCGGCTGATGTGGCAAACTTCATTACTGTCTTATTTTCGGAAATTGTCACAGCTACCCCAAACTTCAGCAACTACTACTCAGATCAGCCAGCAGTCATCAACATCTAGGCAAGACCTCCCACTAGCAAAAAGATTACAATCTGCTGAAGGCACAAATGATTATTAACATTTTTAGCAATAACATTTTTATTTTATTTTATTTGTTTGAGATAGGGTCTCACTTTGTCACCCAGGCTAGAGTGCAGTGGTGCCATCTTGGCTCACTGCAATCTCCACCCAGGCTCAAGTGATTCTCCCATCTCAGCTTCCTGAGTAGCTGAGACTACAGGCACATGCCATTGCTCCTGGCTAGTGGTTTTTCTTTCTTTTTTTTTTTTTTTTTTTGTATTTTTTGTAGAGATGGGGTTTTGCCATGTTGCCCAGGCTGGTCTCAAACTCCTGAGCTCAAGTGATCCTCCTGCCTTAGCCTCCCAAAATGCTGGGATTACAGGTATGAGCCACTGCACCCAGCCATATTTTAAAATTAAGGTATGCACATTGTTTTTTCAGATACAATGCTATTGCACACTTAATAGACTACAATAAACATAACTTTTATCCATACTAGAAAACCAAAATATGTATATGATTCACTTAATTGCAATATTTGCCTTTATTGCAGTGGTCTGAAACCAAATCCTCAATATCTCTGAGGTATGCCTGTCACGTAAACTTGCAGTATCCCTTCCTCATGAGGACAATGTGAATCCATCTCATAAATGGTGTTAAAAATTACTTAGAATATAATATTCTTGGCACGTTGTAAATGTTCAGTTAATGATACCTAATATGACAATAAACTCATAATTTACTTGTATTTTGTTTCAGATAATTTACTCTGCTAAACCTAGATCCTTTAATATTGGATCTAAAAGAAATCAGGGAATGGGATGGTACAATTAACATATTTTTTTCTGGTTGTATTGACAGAGAAGTAAGGGGTGGAGACAAAATCTCTGGCAGAATTTTGTGGAGATAGGACCCATTTCTAAAATCGCTAAGAATTTCCTTTTCTAAGGATGCCTATTTTTTCCTTTGAAAATGAATTATATAACATGACAATAATTAAAAGACCCCAGGGCCAAAAGCTCTTCCCGTAAATAACTGTCCACACACTATTAGTTCATTTCCTATACACTCCCCTGGCAAGGCCCAACAAAAGCTAAAAGAAGATGGATGGACTTTGTAGGGTGACCTGAGGGTCAAATGATTCAGGGAGCTAAACTCATCAATACAGGCAGCAAATTCCATCATAGAATTCCATTTACTATTAGTAGCATGTATTAGGTTGGAAAAAAAAAGTAGTTGTGGCTTTTGCCATTACTTTTAATGGCAAAAACAACCATACTTTTGCACCAACCAATACGAATCTTTCCTGTTGCAAGCATCCAATTGTGCCTTAAAAAGTCAAACATAATGTATTTCTCACAAAGCTGCCCCAAAGTCAAGACCCAGCCCTTCCTTGCCACTGTAGTTTTAGAAATAACACATTTAGAACACAAATACTTAAGGCATGCGGGGCTCAAAACCTAGATGGCAGGTTGATGGGTGCAACAAACCACCATGGCACATGTATACCTATGGAACAAACCTGCACATTCTGCACATGTATCCCAGAACTTAAAATATAATACATTTTTTGAAAAAGAACATAAAACTGCATATGCTCTATTACCATAACTATTATGGTGGATTAAATGGTTTTCTCTCAAAAGGTATGTCTACCTTTAAACGTAACCTTACTTGGAAAAAGAATCTTTGCAGATGTAATTAAGAACTAAATCCAATGACAGGTCCTTGTAAAAGAAGGGAAAGGAAATGGAACACACAGGCAGAATGCCATGTGATGATGGAGGCAGAGACGGAAGTGATGCATCCACAAGCCAAGAACACCAGGGATTGCCAGCAGCCACTGGAGGCTCAGACAGAGGCTTAAAACAGTCTCCCTCAGAGCCTTCAGAGGAAACCAACCCTGACACCTTGATTTTGGACTTCTAGCCTCCAGAAAAACTGACTAATCACAGACTAGTGCTAAATGTACTAGTGATTGGATTATAAAGTTGTGCTCCTTTTTTTCATAAATCACTTGACTTTGCTACATTTTTTAAATTGTCCAAATTGTCAAACTGTGTATTTATCATCCGACAATTTGATCAAAAATTAATTTCAAATAAGAAACAACCCTGCATTAAAAATGTTATTATCAAGGAAACACTGAGGACTACTAGAGGATGGAAGAGAAAAAGGAGGGCAAGGGCTGGAAAACTACCTGTTGGGTATAATGCCCACTATTTGGATGATGGGATCATTTGTATCTCATTTAAAATCATGTAATATACCTATGTAACAAACCTACACATGTACCCCTTGAATCTAAAATAAAAGTTGAATTTTGGGGGGAAAAAAATGAACTTCTAAATAAAGACCCAAAACACTTCTAATATTAAACATTGAAATAAAATGGAAGCTATGGGTACATTTAAGAAGGCTAATTTAAAAACAAGATAATTAAAGAAAGACAATTATTTACCTAGTTTGTGGTAAGTCAGCTGAGTGATGGTGGTCATAATGGCGATTGATTAAATCAAAGAATAAATGTTTGCAAATCAAAGGTTGTAAGAAGCACCTCCTACCACCTCAAAGCTGAAAAACAATAAAAAAAAATACATAGTAGTCTAGCAAGAAAAAAAAATGCTGTTACCACCAAAGATTTACAAAAAAAAAAAAAATTCTTCCATCTTCTCGAACCCAGGAAAACATACGTATGTGTCCTTCTCTGTGGCTACAAATATGCCAAGCCCAAAAATGAACACATTCCTCGGTTATATATTGTCTCCAAATTTTTGGCTTCATAAAGACGATAGGAGCTTGTCATTGTGATTTCCAAACAACTCACTAAGTTGCTGGAGGAGTTTCAAAGGCCCAGTCACCAAGGATGCAAACAACACGGAGTACTCCCGGGTGCCTGACTGTGGAGCAAAAGACTTCGGGAAATTATATTATTGGGGTAATTTTATAGTGTTGTTGAAGAAAGCAAACACCTGCATTTTTTTTAATAAGTCCCCTGGAGGCCTAATTCCTCAGCACTCAAAGTAGGAGAAGCCATTCTGGGTGTTATAGGTACATATAATGAGCCAGTTTTTAAGAATTGAGAAAGCAGTTTTTGCATCACCAAGTAGTTTACCAAGCTTAAAATCAAATAACGCTCTCATTAAATGCCTTCCAACAGTCAAATGTGCTTGTGTGTTTTGCCAGTGTGACGCCAAAGGTCGCTATATGTATTCAAAAGCCTAGGTCCAAATACGATAACGACCATCTTGTTTTATTTTGATGCTTGTTGACTTATAGTTGGCTGCTGAAAGGATGTACTGTACATTCTCTCCCTTGACTGATCCCTTTTGTAGAGTTTTCCCCTAGGAAACATTATGCAGATGGAATTTTTAAAGATGCCCTCCCCTCACACAAACTCTGCCAGACAGTCCAATTTACACCAAAGTTTTTAACAAGCTGAATGGAGCCCCATTTAATGTAGTCAGATCTGATTAGAAAACTGCAAGTGGCCTCCTATGGAACTGGAAGTCACATTGCATTCGATTCCATTTTTCTCAAGGTGGCACCTTTCAGACACCTCAGTAAGCTCAACCCCACAGTCTCTAATTTGAAGGAGTTTCCCTCTTAAGACTCTCGCCCCAAATAAACCAACTAGTCAAGGGTTCTTCAGACATTTTGTTCTATTGTTGACACTAGTCAGATCCCATCTCCAGGACACAGAGAATATAAAACAGTTTTCCCCAAGGTACAGGTTTATATTTAGACCAGAAGAATCAAATGCCAGAACTAAACACTCTCTGGGTTCAAGAGCTTGTAATCTGGAGCCTCAAAGACCTGACTTCAAATCCTGATTCCATTACTTATTTATCAATATGAACAAGTACATGCTACCTAACCTTCCTGTGTCCTCATATTTAAAAAGTGGAAGATAAAGGACATGCCTCAGGAAACTGTTTTGAGTATGGAATGAAGTGATTCATGAAAGAAGCCAAGCACACAGCAGGCCCTCAATAATGTTTGCTCCTCCCCAACTCCATTTCCCAGGAAGGGAGGGTGTAGCTGCAGAGACGACTTGCTTTGCACAGCTGCCCCTGCCAGTTAGTGGCTTTATATCACCCACCACTGATTTCATCCTTCCAGTCATGTACACTCACTCACTAGTTTCTTTCAAGTCAGTAGTCACAAAATCTGATGCCTGCAGTGGCCAACCAGTAACAAATGAGCAAGGCAGGCCAGGTATAAGACAATGGGGAATGGTGGAAAGTGTGAAAAAGTTGAACACATGTTTCATCTTAAAGTAAAAGGAGAAATAATAGACTGGTGTTGCTAGCCATTTTCATCTTTCCAGAGAAAGCCCAAATCTGAATTTTTACACAATATCTTTTTTTTTTTTACACAATATCTTAAATGTTGGCAATTAATTTAAAATTTAAATCCTGTGCAATGCTAACAAAATATACCTACAGGCTAGATCTAATCTCAGGAGTTTCCAGAGTGTGATCTCAGGTTCAAATTTTATATAAATATCCTTGTTTCTCATGCTTCAGAAGAGGGAGCTTCTACTTAAGGACTTGTAGCATGTAAATGGAAATGTTTAATGTGGCACAACAGGAGCTAAAAAAAAATCATACTTATTAAGCAGGCTCGGGGGAAACTAAGTATTGCCTTGACGATGTGGTTTTCATCATGGACATGAATTTTCAGTGTTCAGTTGCTGGGACACAGGGTCTAAGAAAGATACCCCATTATATACTGACCCCAGGGGCAGAGTTTGGAAATTATCTTTCTGTTATAGTTTGCAAACTGTTTTTATAAATATCATATTCATAATTCACTTAGGCAAAATGATTGTGAGGGGGCAGGGTCCAATTCTATTAAATTCCATTTTACACAAAGTGAGTGTATAATATGCAATATGAATCTACTATTCCATCAGAAGTCTCATTCTTTTGGAACATAAAATCCTACATAAGGGGGTCCTCCATTCTATTTCTTCTAAGCTTAGTCCATGAGACAAGAATCATCACTCCTGTTCACCAAATGAAAGGCTTTTACTCATGGTGGGTGATATGGTTTGTCTGTATTCCCACCCAAATCTCATCCTGAATTCCCACATGTTGTGGGAGGGACCCAGTGGCAGGTAATTGAATCATGGTGGCAGGACTTTCCTGTGCTGTTCTGTTGATAATGAATAAGTCTTATGAGATCTGATGGATTAAAAAGAGAAGTTTCCCTGAACAAGCTCTCTTCTCTTGTCTGCTGCCATGTGAGACGTGCCTTTTACCATCTGCCATGATTGTGAGGCTTCCCCAGCCATGTGGAACTGTAAGGTCATTAAACCTCTGTATTTTGTAAATTGCCAAGTCTCAGCCAGGCACAGTGGCTCACATCTATAATCCCAGCACTTTGATAGGCCAAGGTGGGTGGATCACTTGAGTCAGGAGTTTGAGACCAGCCTGGCCAACATGGTAAAACCCATCTCTACTAAAAATACAAAAATTAGCTGGGCAGGGCAGCATGTACCTTTAATCACAGCTACTCGGGAGGCTAAGGCAGGAGAATCGCTTGAACCCAGGAGGCAGAGGCTGCAGTGAGCTGAGATCATGCTACTGTACTCCAGCCTGGATGATTAGAGCAAAACTCAGTCTCAAAAAAAAAAAAAGAAAACAAAGCCCAGTCTCAGGTATGTCTGTATTAGCAGCATGAAAACAGACTAATACAGTAGACTTTGGAACTGGGTAACAGGCAAAGGTTGTAACAGGTTGGAGGAAGACAGGAAAATGTGGGAGAATTTGGAATTTCCTAGCAACTTGATAAATGGCTTTGCCCAAAATGATGACAGTGATATGGACAATAAGGTCCAGGCTGAGGTGGTCTCAGATGTAAATGAGGAACTTGCTGGGAACTGGAGCAAAGGTGACCCTGTTATGTTTTAGCAAAGAGATGCATCATTTTGCCTCTGTCCTAGAGATATGTAAAACTTTGAACTTGAGAGAGATGATTTAAGGTATCTGGCAGAAGAAATTTGTAAGCAGCAAGGCATTCAAGAGGCGACTTGGGTGCTATTAAAGGCATTTGGTTTTAAAAGGTAAACAGCATAAAAGGACAATTTGCAGCCTGACAATGCAATAGAAAATGAAATCCCATTTTCTAAGGAGAAATTCAAGTAGTCTGTAGAAATTTGCATAATTAACAAGGAGCTGAATGTTAATCACCAGTACAAAGGGGAAAATGTCTCCAGGGCATGTCAGAGAACTTTGCAGCAGCCCCTCCCATTACAGGTCTGGAGGTTTGGGAGGAAAAAATGGGTTTGTGGGCTGGGCCCAGAGTTCCTGTACTGTGTGCAGTCTAGGGACTTGGTGCCCTGAGTCCCTAGCCATGACTAAAAGGGGCTAAGGTACAGCTTGGGCTGTGGCTTCAGAGGGTGGGAGCCCTAAGCCTTGGCAGCTTCCACGTGGTATTGAGCCTGTGGATACACAGAAGTCAAAATTGAGGTTTGGGACCCTCTGTCTAGATTTCCGAGGATATAACAGAAAGGCCTGGATGCCCAGGTATAAGTTTGCTGCCAGGGCAGGGCTCTTATGGAGAACCCCTGCTGGGGCAGTGCACAAGGGAAATGTGAGGTTAGAGCCCCCCACAGAGTCCCTACTGGGGCACTATCTAGTGGAAATGTGAGAAAAGAGCCACCGAGCTCCAGACCCCAGAATGGTAGGTCCACTGATAGCTTGCACTGTGTGCCTGGAAAAGATGCAGACATTCAACACCAGTCTGTGCAAGCAGCCAGGGGTGGGTCTATACCCTGCAAAGCTACAAGAGCAGAGCTGCCCAAGGCCATGAGAGCCTACCTCTTGCATCAGCTTGACCCAGATGTGATACATGGAGTCAAAGGAGATCATTTGAGAGCTTTAAAGTTTTACTGCCCCCCAAGGATTTCAGACTTGCATGGGATCTGTAGCTCCTTCGTTTTGACCAATGTCTCCTATTGGGAATAGGTGTATTTACCCAATGCCTGTACTCCCATTGTTTCTAGGAAGTAACTAACCTGCTTTTGATTTCACAGGTTCATAGGCAGAAGGGACTTGCCTTGTCTCGGATGAGACTTTGGACTATGGACTTTTGAGTTATTGTTGAAATGAGTTAAGACTTTGGGGAACTGTTGGGAAGGCATGATTGGTTTTGAAATGTGAGGGCATGAGATTTGAGAGGGGGCCATGGGGGGCATGATATGGTTTGGCTGTGTCCCTACCCAAATCTCATCTTGAATTCCCATATGTTGTGGAAGGGACCCAGTGGGAGGTAATTGAATCATGGTGGCAGATCTTTTCCATGCTGTTCTCATATTAGTGACTAACTCTCACAAGATCTGAGGGTTTAAAAAAAGAAGTTTCCCTGCACAAGCTCTCTTCTCTTGTCTGCTCCCAGGTGAGATGTGACTTTCACCTTCCACCATGATTGTGAGGCTTCCCTAGCCACATAGAACTGTAAGGCCATTAAACCCCTTTCTTTTGTTAATTGCCTAGTCTGAGGTATGTCTTTATCAGTAGAGCGAAAATGGACGAATACAGTGGGGAAGTAACTTCTTATCTCTTACATAACCCACATTTTCCAGGGCCTTGAACCCAGATATTCTTCCACTTCATGTACCCTGTCTTCATTAAACCCCCAGTTACAGACTATGAACAGTGAGAGGCACATTATATGTATTACCCCCACCACAACCTCACCAGACAAGTAACAGTATCCCATTTTTCTGATGAGAAAAATCAAGGCTCAGAAACATTAAGTCTGTTGCCCAAGGCCATTCTACAATGTAAGAGACAAAGCCAAATCAACAATTCCAACAATGTCTTCAAAGCCAGTCCCTTTAACCACTCAGATACAATCCTCTCATATAACCCCTTACAAGCTTCATAGGAGTTGAAGTGACACTGACTAGAAATACACATTTCCCCCGAGATTGTTCCCCATGACCCTCCTATACACAGGCAGGTTCAACCCCTTTGATCTCAAAAACTCAAGATCTGGAAGTCATTCCCATTAGGGAATGCTTCCTCTCTCCACAGGGAAATCCCTCTGGGGTACTTATTAATCACAGGGTTAAAGGATAACCTTTGAGTTTTTTGAACCAAGAGACCTCAAAATAACAAATTTATTAGGTTCTCCCTCATCCCAACAACCTTAAACTACACAGGCATTAGGAGGAATGACAACCTTTCAACACAATGTGGGTATTACTTTCATGGTTAAAAACAAAATTTATTTTGAACAAAAGATGACTGACATCAGTGCTCTGTGTTTTCTCAGTAGTCATCAAGCACAAATTGTCACTCGGGGTGATTAAACAAGGATTAATTACCAGGTTGCTATACAAGCTGAGAGGTTTCAAAGTTTCAGCCCAAAGAGCACATAAATGTACTCAAATTTTTAAAAGAATGGGGGTGGAAATGGGCACCATCTTTTCAGGGGACAGTTTGGCAAGAGTTCTTAAAATTTGAAATGTTAACCTCCTCTCACCTAGCGATTCCAATTATACCACAGAAACATAAAATTGAGTAAAAACACACAGGCATGTTTGTAGCATGAGATAAGCTATTGTCACATGGTATTTAATTAGGAACAATGGAAAACAACCAAAGTGGCCATGAAGAGAGCAATTCTGACTCATTGAAAAGCCAAACGATGGATTTTGAAAACTAATAAATATATTAGATGGTTTTGGCTTTTATATACTGACACAGAAAGTATTTCTAAGTATGAAGAAAGTAAGCTGTAAAAGACAGTATGTACAATGTGTATTTTCTGTTAAAGTAATATTAATAATCTGAATGAACCTAAGGAAATAAATACCAGATCATAAACAACATACATGTTTAGCTTAGGGGTAAGCAAACTGACTCTGTATAGGGCCAGAGAGTAAACACTTTCCGTTTCGCAGGCCATAAGGGCTGTCTCAACTACTCCACTACTGCAAAAGCAGCCTCAGATGTTACTAAATGAAAAGGCATGGCTGTGTTCCAATGAAACTTTATTTATGGACTCTGAAATTGAAATTTTGTATAATTTTTACATGCCACAAAATGTTATTCTTCTTTTGATTTTTTTCAACGATTTAAAAATGTAAAAACCATTCTTAGATAGTAGGCCATATGAAACAGGTAGCAGGCTAATTTTGTCCTACAGGCTGCAGTTCGCCAGCCCCTCATGATTAAGAAGGGATTTCCCCTCCATGATATGTATTTTTTATGTGTGCACATGTCTGAGATATTTTAATGTCTTTTAAAATAATTATATCTATTTCCAAAAACAGATAATAATACAAATATATTGGCATAAATTGATATATTTCCTGGAAAGAAAAACCCTGTAAGGTATTTCAACTTCTATCAGGTGCATTATTAAATACCAGTGACATGAAGTGAGCCAACCTGCAATCTTCTTCTTATCAGCTAAGTAGCTTTCCCTGCCTTGGTGTTAGGCATAACTCAATCTATGCTCCCCCGCTCCCCCAACACACCTCTCCTTGCTTTCCCATTTCTTCGCACAACAGTGACTGAAGGAAGTGTTTTCCCTCTCCAAGCAAAATAATCAGTGGGAACCTATTTCTTAGCCAAATTACAATCCATTAACAGAAACCAGGCTGGAATCACCCCGATTTGCTGCCTCACTCATCAATCAACACAATCGCCCAGGCAACTAAGGAGGGATGCTTTTCAGGGCACAGTCTTGGCTGGCCCAGTGAGTGCTGCCTCTGGAGCAACTGCATCCAGGCCAAAGCATCCTGGCTGGAAAGGCAGCTGTTGTCTGGAGACAAACAGCTCTGCATAATTATCTCACAACACTCCCCCTGCACTGGGAATTCCATGTCAGTTGCCCATGAAAGTGGGACTCCAGGAGGCTTGTTAGAAAAGCCCATCTTGTACTGCTCAAGTTGAATCTACATTTATCAGCAAAGCTGAAACGTTAAAGGGATTACAAGGGGCTTAGAATACACTGGAGGTTCATTGATCTTGTCTTGCAAGCCTCATCTCCACATGCCCTTTAGAAAATGCTTTAGTCTGTTCCCTAGTTCTTTGGTTGCCTTTGATTTTACCATGATTCTCACCTAGGCTGGAAGGGCTGTTTCCCCTAGCCCTGATTCCAAAAGATTCTCAGATTCCTTTATTCTAAAATAAGAGATGCTATGTGCATGGTCCCCTCGATAGTGATATAGATGAGAGGTCAGCAAATATTTTCTGTAGAGATCCAGATACTAAATATTTTAGGTTTTCTGGGCCATACAAGCTCCGCTGCAGCTACTCAAGTCTGCCATGGTAGCACAAAAACCTGCTCATTCAGGATTCGCAAGCTCCACTTCCAGTCCCTGACAGGTAACCTAAATATTTGAGCCATAGATAAGATGTAATTCTGGGTACCAAAATCTGAATTTCAAGTAACTTTCATATGTCATGAAATATATTTTGATTTTTTTTCCCCAACCATCTAAAAAGTAATTCATGAGCCATACAAAACAGGTAAAGGATCACATTTGGCCAGCAGACTGTATTTTTACTAACGCCAATCCAGACCTTTGTTATTCAAAGTGTGGTCCCTCAACCAGTTTCACGGCATCATCTTAAAGCTTGGTAGAAATGTAAAATCTTGGGCCCCACCTGAAACCTATAGAATCAGAATCTGAATTTTGAACAAGAGCTCCCAGTAATTCGTATGCAAGTTTGAAAAGTCCTGGCCCAGAACACAGCCTTTTGAAGTCAGATAGGGACAAAATACCATGAAGCAGTTGACTGTGTAACCACAGGCAAATTATTTAACTTCTCTAAGACTCAGTTTCCTTACCTATTATAAGGATCTAAGTAAATAACTGCACTTACCTTCTAGGGCTGTCATGAATAATAAGGTAGAAAAGATGTAAAACACTTCCTTGGTATTGCCACACTAAAATGGTAGCAGATAGAGACACTTACTTTCCTTTTGGGAAGATGAGATTGCTCATTCAGGATTTGCAAGCTTCAATCACTTCCAGTCCCTGACAGGTAACCGAAATATTTGAAGAGTTCCCTGAACTCAACTAGATTGTTGGAGATAGTGAACTGAGGTCACACCCATCTAAAGGGCAACCACTCAGCTCCTGCTGGTTACTGTCGGAAATGCAGAAAAGTAGCCCCGATGTTACTTGATCTTTGGATTTTTCAACAGAAGCTGGAAACCTGGGCTTTAATGTCAGAAAAAGCCTCCTTATTTAATATGTTGTATGGATCAAACAAAACCTATCTGCAAGCCGGATTTGACTCAAGGGCTTCCAGTTTGTGAGCGCTGCCTTAGAACAAGTAACAAGAGGCAGTGAATCACAAGAAAATGAGCCAAATTTGGTTTTGGAGCCAAATCCCAGCAGCATTCTCCCTAGCCAGGTGACCCTGGGTTAAGTTACTTAACAATCTTCAGCCTCAGTTTTCTCACCAGGAAAATAATCACATCTACTTTGTAGGGTTTAGGAAGGATTAAATTAAAATGTATGTAAAACATAGAAGCATGATCCCGAACAAAGCCAGCACTCGTTCTTTTGCTGATGCGGTTTTCGTATTACTGTAATTATTAATATTATTATTCATCAGTTCTTGGCATGTAGATAAGCAAATCTTCACTGTAAAAATGGCTATTTTTCTCTCCCTGTTCAAACTGGTTGCAAACAAACAAGGCCAATTAACCCCTACACAGAAAGCTAACTTGGAGCAGGGTAAGCTAAGTGCTTAGTTATTAATGATTTTGTTCTGGCTGCAGTCCATGAAGATACCCTCATCTTCCTTAATGAAAACGCCCTCAGCAGCCCAGCCCTGCAGAGCCTCCCCTAGGCCACGCTGAGGTGATGTTTCTTCCAGGATAGGTCACCTGCAGGGAGCACCATGAAGTGGCCACCTTTGCTCCCCAGCTGCCTTACATCAGGTGGAGGAGAGAGGCCCTGCTGACAATTGCAAGACCTTTGTACTCTAAGACCCATAAATCCCCGTTTCTTGGAGGTTTTTGTTTTTCTGTTTTTTCTTAGAAATTCTTAAAAAAAAAAAAAAAAAAAAAGCCCCACATTTGCTACCTCAAGGTGTGGGTGACAACAAAAATGGAAAGAGTGTATGATCACTCAGGAAAATCCCCATAAAATATGCAACTTCAACAGGACCCTGGGCATCTTTCCTGACACAGAGGAAGACTCAATGTAGAAAAAGCAATTTGCCATACACAGTGCTGGGTGTTTTAACTCAGTGCTTCACAATCTTTAATGCGTACAAGCAGCAGCCAGGGATCTTGTTCAAGCTCAGGTTTGGATTGAGGAGATCTGGGGCAGGGCCACAGACTTTGCATTTCTAACAATCTTCCACGAGATGGTGATATTGCTGGTACCTGCACCAGGTGCGAATGAGCACCATCCTCTTCCCTTGCTTCATTTAGGTCTCTGCTCAGATGTCTCTACTCAGAGAATCCTTTCCCGACTACCTTATCTAAAATGCGATGATTAGTGGAGTAAGGGCAAGAATCTTGTTTTGTTCTTTGCTGTGTTACCAGAGCACCTGGCGCAGAGCAAGCCCTCAAATATTTGTTCAGTAGAGACCTGCCAATTTGACAGGTGAGAAAATGAAACTGGGGGAACCTAAGTCATCTGCTCAAGGTCACACAGCTTGCTAAAGCCATTGCAAATGCCAGCCCTGCCCTGTCTGGACTTCAAAGTCCCACCATGTCAGAGGGAAGCAAAGTTTGTTTACTTCCTCCCTAGAACTTTAGTGCCGTCATGCCGGGAGGCAGTAACACAATTCTATCCTGTTTTTAAGAGATGCCTGCTGTGTGGACATAGTACTGGAAGGGGACCAGGGTGGAAGCACAGGGACCAATTAAGAGGACGATGCAGTGAACAAAGGCAACAAGTGATCCTCTTAGGGTTCCTTGGTATTTGGGGTAAGGAGAGTTCCTTCTCCCTGGGTCAGACCAAAGGCAGCATTCGGCCTCTGTGCCAGGCCAGACTTTTCTTCCTACGCTGGTCCAACTCTCTCTTCTAGGGGCTCATGCTTGCCCCAGTGAGAGGTGTGTAAAGTGGATTTCAAACTGCCAAAAGAAGACCATGTTGTGTAACCCAGAAATAGTTATCTCTCTTCTCCAAAAGGTCACCCAAAAGTATGCCATGGGGAAAAGGAGGGAGTAAGAGCAAGGAGCTGGTGGTGCCTTTCCAACAATGGGTGGAAGTGCCATGGAAACCCTATTCATGGAGCCAAGGTGAAGTCTTTCTGCTGGGGGTAGGGAAATTGCTTCAGCATGAAAATCTGTCAAAGCCTGTGGAAAGGGTCTCTTTCCAAAAGAGTAGTAGAAGAGTTCAGTAACGGGCTGAAACTAAAACACCTGCTTTCCCTTTGCAAAATCAGCTAGATTAAAACAGCTTAAAATTATTCAAAAAGCTGTGATCATGAAGGTCTAGCGTGGCGCTGGACCCCTGGTATCCCCAGATGCGCTAGTTATATATCTCCTCCTGAGCAGTGGTTGAGGGGAGGCCAAAAATCATTAACAAAATTAGCAAATATTTATGATATACCTGGGACTGGATGAAGCATGTGTTTTCAAGATCTAATTTAATCACCACAATCATGTTCTGCATTAAGTGTCCTTATTATGCCCACTTACCAGTAGAGAAACTGGGAACTAGGGAGAGTCAGTGACAGGTGACAGGGATCACACAGTGGAGGAGAGGAGTCAGGCTACACACCCACCCTGCGCCACTGCCCCACAAAGCCCCTGTTCAGAAGTTGACACAAGGGCTGCAGAGTAAGGGAGGAAAGGAAGTTGGAAATCACTTACTCTACTGTTCATTACTCTGCCTCTCCCAACCCCCATTAGAGCACAAGATGCATCAAAAAGGAAGCTCTCAGTAATTTTGTCCTTCTGGATTTGGTTTATAAAATCAGGTTTTCTACACCTATTCTCAGGTTTTCATCCATGTTCATATTTGGGACACTCAAGGGGCTGGCCTATACCTGGGCTACCACATCGGTACCACTGATTAATGCCCATGTCTGCCAATTACATATTTATAAGGTCGCCTGCCTTGACTCTGACACAGAAGTTATTAAATGCTCAGGAGCTGTAAGGGTTGCGCTCAGTGCCCTGAAACAAAGGCAAAGAGGCTGCCAGACCCGTCTGAAGCAGGAACAAAAGCATATAATTTCTGAAGGAGCGGGTTGGGAGTTTTCTTATAACTGGGTGCCCAGCACACATTACAAATGGGGAAAAGTATAGATGTACTAATGGGGGTGTGGGGATCAAAGCAGGCTTTTCTGCCTAGTATCCAGAAACAGCCCTCTTCAAAGCAGCTTGGGTGGTGGAGAAAGGGGGAAAGATGCACTAATCCAAGAGAGAACGTGTTATGATATTGCACAAGTCTCCCATGTCACGTTTTTATTTCTTATGAAGATGCCAGGGAGGATTCATCTCTTGCTTGAAATAAGCAAACTGACAGCTTGTAAGCCTGCACCCCAACTTTTCCCAGAGCCCCAGCAGACAGATGCATTGGGAGGGCACCCAGATCCCTTGTCTCCCAAACATAATCATTCCAATCCAAGCTGGGGCTGCCTGGAAGTCAACATTCAAGGCACATTTAATAAGAAACATCTGGCCACCGAAGAGGGCTGACACGGCGCAGGCGGGCAGCGATGGATTTGTGGTTGGGACCCAGAGTTACAGGCGCTGAATTAAAAACACAATTGGAGAACACCAGCTAGTCCAGGGGATCCTACACACACAGCACTGTGCCACTTGGCAACACTGCCAGGCCCAGGGTGAATTGTTTTGGAGTGAGTTACCTAGACACATAGTGCTGGTGCTAGGGATCCACAGCTCTCACTTCAGGGAAACGCAGTCTGAGCTCGGCTCTCCTGCAACCCCCGGTGTCTGGCCACCACTTCCACCTCCAATATTTGTAGCAGATGTAGCTCTGCTCTTAAAGGAGCAGGCTTTGCATTCTTTCCATGTGACTTACAAGTGAGATTTAAGACGGGGGGGAGGGGGGAGAATATATATATATATATGCATATTATATATTGCGTATTTTTTCTCGCCGTAGTGTTGTGCATTTAAGGCTTCCTACCTCCATTTATGCAAGGCGAACCCAGGGCACTGGTCACCACAGGCGTTACATGGCTGGCCTCGCTCTATCCGCCCCAGTCCGGTCAACTTCAAAACAAAAAGACAACACACGATGTCTCCACCACGGGGGCTCCCTCCTCCACAGCCCCACTCGTGTCCCAGGCAGGATGACCTGCCCCTTCCACCCCACCTTCTGCGATTTAAGTCAACTGTTCCTCTTCTGTGTAGGGGACATGGGGCGGGGCGCTGCCAGTGCCCCAGGGGTGGTTTCCCTCCTGCCTGGGGAAGGGTGCGCGGACCCAGGCAGGCTGCCTCCGGCTCGGGCACCACAGCACTGAGAAATGGTCACGGCTGGGGCTTTGTCTCCCCCAGACACCTTGGTCACGGGTTTCTAAGAAACAAAAGCAAGACCCTTCAGTTCCCTGGAGTCCGCAAGAAGCGAACCTCGCACGCCCGCCCTGGACCAGGCTGGTGCTCCCGGAAAGGGGGCAGCAGAGGACACCCCAAAAGACAGCCCCAAAGTCCAAGTCCCCACTAGAGCTCCAAGTGGCTGGACGCTGGAGCTTTGGTGCTGGGATTCCGATCTGCCCGGAGGGAGGGGGCTTTCCAGGGAACCCCCAGACCCTGACACTGAGGGCCAAGGTTCAGGTCTCGCTGTCGCCCAGCCTGGGGATAGGAACTTAACCCCTCCCGCGCCTTGGAGCGCTCTCTCGCGCCCCGGACGCGCCCCGCCCGTGGGGCCGGCTTACCTGGGGCCACAGGTGTGCGGCCGCGGGACGCAGTGGGGCTGCGCGCGGGCGCTCACGGCCGGCTGGAGGTGCCCGGCGATCGGCCCCGCTGGAGCGGGGGACACTCACCGAGCGGCTGGAGAGTCTTTTCCGGGAGCTCCGGCTGAACATGGCCGGGCGCCTCCTGCTTGCAGCGCTGTCCGTCGGTCCGACCGCGCCGCGGCCGGGAGGGCGGGTCGCCTGGGCGGGCAGCCTCGGCGGCCGCTACCCTGGGTGTCTCCGCCTCGCAGCCCCCGGCTCGCTCCGGAGCGCACGCCTATCCCTCCTCCCTTCCCTCTGCCTCTCCCTCCCCGCCCCAGGTCCCTCCCTCTCTCCCGGCATCCCCCCGCCCTCCCGTGTTCGCCCCGCGGTCCACCAGCTCTTCCCATCCCTCCCCCACCCGGCTGGGGCCACTTTCTCCCTTTCCCTGGTTTCCCGGCCCACTGGTCACAACTCCCCTAGCTCACCTGATCCCACCCCCGTAGGCTCTTCGCTCACTCTTGTCCCCAAGCAAGGGGCAGGGACCGTTTCACGCCCCCCTGCCACTGTAGCTGGGGTAAGGGAGTGGAGATGGAAGAATGAGGGTTGAGTTTTTTTTAAAGTTATAATCCACATACGGTAAATTCACCCTTTTTTAGCATGCAGTTCTGCCAGTTTGGACAAATTAGTACAGACCTGGAACCACCACCACAGTCAAGATACAGAACAGCCCTATCACCACCCGAAAATGGATTATTTTAAAAGTTTGTATCATCCCTAGAATCTAGCGTTCCTTAGGTGTTGGGAGAGTAATAGGCAGTGGAGGAGGAGGAGGAGGAATTACGCCCCTATCTAATTGCCCCTGTCTAATTACAGTGCCTGGAATATACTGGATGCTCATTAAGTAACTGATGAATCATTACATTCAAGCTTTGAAGCCATTGCGCCTTTAGTTTCTTTCTTACCATTACGTTTTCACTACATACTAGCTGGTGATCTCCCCAAATTAATTAACCTCTTCGTGCCTCTGTCTCTTTATCAATAATATTTTTTTAAATGATATAACAAGAGTCCTTATCTCACAACATCGTTGAGAGAGCTGAGTTGGGACGTGTATGGTTATTATAACAGGCACAGACTAAGGCTCCTCAAAGATTAGCTATCATGGCCTGGCATGGCTCACGCCTGGAGTCCTAACACTTTTAGAGGGTGAGGCAGGACAGTCTCTTGAGGCCAAGAGCTCGAGACCAGCTTGGGCAATCTGATAAGACCCCATCTCTATTAAAAGTAAAAAATTAGCTAGTCATGGTGGTGCACACCTGTAGTCCTACCTGTTTGGTAAGCTGAGGCAGGAAGATTGCTGGAGCTCAGGAGTTTGAAGTTACAGTAAGCTATCATGGACCCACTGCACTCCAACCTGGGTGTTAGAGCAAGACCCTGCCCCTTAATCTTAAAAATAAAGATTAGCTGTCAAAGAGCGAAAAAGGTAGTAAGTCTGAGAAGTTCAGGCCACATGCCCGCTTATCATTATGTTTCTACTCAAATATCTTCCCTGAGATACCTTTCCTGGCCCCCTGTTGTAACATCTCTTGCACTAATAGGACCTTGCACACACTAATACGGTGTGCAGCATTCATTAAAGCGATCTTGTTTGCTTATTTATTTGTCCTCACCCAAACCCAAGTTGTACAACAGAAAGGGCATTGTCTTCTTGACCTCAGTTGCTCTAGAGCCTGTAACAATGCCTGCCTCTGGTACGTTCTCTGTAAATATTTCTTGAAAGAAGACATTCTTCTCATTGTCAAAAAAGATAACTGTCCAAACTTAGTTTTACAGATGAGACACTGAACTTTGATGAAGAAAAGGTGTTTTTCTGGAGTGGCACAGCAAATGAGTGGCAAGCCCAAACCACCTACATCCCAAATTCAAAAGAATAGTGTGACACAACTCAGACACATCCAGTGTATCAGTGTCAGCTGACTGTCTTCACTGCTCAGACAGTAAAGTTTGGTTTGGTTTCTGGGATGGAATTAGGGTTAGGTAAGGAAGGCCTTTACTTTGAAAGCAAAATGTATTGGGATGCTAACAAACTCAGTAACCAAGATAAACTATATTTTTACACAATATTCTAAAGAATTAAAATTAACACCAAAAAACCCCACAAAACTCTATGATGAACAGAATATCATTTTAAATAGACAAGATTCTACCCTATACTTATACAACCCTGCCTCACTCACCTCACCGTAATCCTGGCCCTGGTAAAAATGTTCTAAAACTCAGGGACATTAAGGATAGACTTCCTTATATTGCTTTATCTATGTTACTCAACACCCACTATCACCATTCGATGATATACTCACAGAGGGTAAGTGCCCCAGCTTTTCTAGCTCTTCATTAGCCCAGGCTTAGCACAGCACCTGGCTCATTTCAAATGCTTCACACACATTCGTTAAATAACTAAATCTAAGGCAGTAGATTCGGCAGGGGGAGGGGGAGGGCATGTTAGCAATCACAGCCCCTGGGTATAGTCAGTTCCAGCCACTCACCTGGCTTTCTCAGCAGGGCACCACACGCCCATTTCTGTACCTCATCTGGAGGAAAAGGACGGGAGGTTAGGGAAGTGCTCACATTTTGATTGTGGATATCACCTATTAGTATTTTAATTATGAACATTTTTAGCAAAGGTCAGTAACAAAATTAGTATATAACAAGTTTCCAACAGATGGAGGGGGAATAGCTTGAAGAAGCGGCACCTTATTCAAATTCCCTCAAAGGAGCGACAAGATCTAGGAGCAGGTGTCTTGCCTCAGGTGTGGCTGGTGGAGGAGGCAATGATAACAACATCATTGGGAACACCGGTTGAGTGTTTCTGGTCTTTAACTTTTGTTGTGTGGTCAAAGAGGAGATGCCAAGAAGATGTCAGTGGACTTTAAATGTTGTATGAATAAGCTGTGTGCATGTGGCCCAATCCCACCTTGCTAACAGGGCTGCATGGGTTTCTCCTGATGCTTGCCATGAAAAGAACCCACTCCTAAACCCAGTCCCCACTGCTCTATTTTTTCTGAGTTTCAGCCAGTAGTCTATGGGCTTATTTACACCTGCGGTTCATGTATGAGAGGTAGTATCTTCTTTATCTGTTCAACAACCACTTTATCTTGCTTAGGAAGACAAAGTTTAGTAACCCAGGAAGGAAAAAACATTCTTGCTGGCAGCTGCAGGTAAATGGTAGACAATTTTCTTTTGCTTTATCACTGCATTTGCTGTTCATAGACATCTTTGATGTATGTTCTTTCTTCATTTCTCAAGGCAATACAGTTACAGCAGGAACTTGAAGAGATCCTCATACACAATTGTCAACACGGGAAGACGCCTTTGCTGTAACCTAAGGTGGAAAAACAAAACCCGAACAGACTGTTCGCCTGTAATTGGTCCTAAAATATGCATTAAGAAACTGGAAAGAAATATGTAACATGTTAAAATGTATTAATCATGAAATTATAAGTTTTTGTTTCCTTTCTGCCTCTTAAATCTATTTCCTATAATGGACATGTGTTCATTTAATAAGCAGACATGTAACAGTATTTATCTAAAATTGAGAATTGTGCCCTTGTTGCCTGAGGTCTTTTTACATCAAATATGGACCGACTGCAGTGAGCAGCTCTGTGCCTCCCCTTCTCCTGACCTATATATAGGTTCCCATCTTGTGCAGTTGGGCTTTTCTATTTCTTCTTGTATAAATCTGTGACTTGTAAGCGAGGCGAAGCTTCTGGCCCGCTGTTCTTACATACCTGCAGGAAACCTCAGCAATGTGTCCAAAAAGTGCTTTCTAAACTAGGGAAGAACACAGCAGCTCAGAGCAGCCTCACCCAGGTGCATACTTAGTTCTGTGACCTACCAGAAACAATTCTGAATGTGGCAAAAGGGGTAAAATCTCCCTGAATAGTAGTCAACGCTTCGCAGCTCTATCAAAGCGTCCTCTGAGTCAGAAGTCTACAAATGGTAATTTTAAGAAGAGTATTTAAAGCCGTGAGTGGTGGGGGAGCTGAGGATGACTAGAAAGACGATTTTCTCTTAGTGGTGGGATTATAGAGGGGCTTTCGTCCTCCTTCCCAATGAGTACTCTTCTGTAGTCTATACGTTTTCTTGTCTAGGCATGAATTAGACATGTCATCAGGAAGAATTAAATCAGGAGTTAACAGGAATAAAGAGAGAGTGCAGGTGGGCTATTTCACAGGATTTAAATAATCTTAAATTTACAAATATATCCTAATACGTTTAAAGCAAAAATATCTGAAAAGATATAAAGTACTACACTAAACAGCATATAGCTTTCTCTTTGAAAAGCCTTGGAATCTTTCCAGTTTCTTGGAATTTTGCAGTGCCATGGGCTCGGCTTATCCTGAAAAGTAAATTAGAAAAAAAAAAAAGCACAAATGTAGTTTAAGGGACACTCCCCACAGTGTTGTTTCTAAGACAAAAAGAAAAATCACACGTGATCTACATACCTAACATTAGAGGATCCATTAAGTAAAAATAAATAATGGTACATTCTTCCAGTGGTATTCTGCCTAGATGTTAAAAATGATGTTGGATATGAGAAAATTTGAGTGAATATTCTTCCATTTGAAAATTAGGTTACAAAATAACAATATGAATTTACATTTGCAAAAGATCTAGGGTACCTCTTACACTTTCAAAAATACACACATATTTGGAAAAAAGAAATCCAGCAACTATAACAAAAAATGTTACTGGTTAGGATTATTTGTTTTAGGGGATTGAATTTCAAGTGATTTAATAGTTTCTCTTTTGCTTATCTAATTTTTTTAAGAAAATGAATGTGTTTTCCTTCTATTAAAAGTGAAAATATAAAATAATTACTTAACTTTTTAAAGTTCTTGAAGACTAAGGGGTATCTTTAGATGATAGAATACAGAGGGGTTTTTGGTTACTTTTTCTTACCTGTATATTCTCAATTTTTATAGGAAGCAAGTATTGCTTTGAATTAAGAAACACTTTGAAACTGTTAATATATATGGGTTTCAAATATTCATAATTATCTTGTAAGACAAATACTAGTTTTCTTTAAAAAGAAAACAATTATTTTATCTTCTGGTGATTTTCTAGAGTTGTTTTCCCCATGAACACGTGTCTTTTGTAATAATAATAAAAGAGGTATATTTTTGGCATAGCTCTTCTGTCACTCCCTTTAACCAGGGATTTGAGGACTTTTGAGCACTGTGCTCCCTGTTTTCCCCCAATACCCCTAAACAAGCACAAATATGCAAAGTTGACTTTTTGATAATCCCTTTCACTTGTGTTTCAGTCTACTGTTTGCAGAGTAATTCAAAAGTATTATATTGGGACTCAAACCTCACAGTGAGGTCAGAAAAGGAAACAAACATTTGCTGAAGCTGTGTGACTTCCCTGACATGTATGCTGGTAAGAGAAGGAGGTTTTGGAAGTCATGAAGCCTAGGTTTGTTTCCCCAGGGTTTCACGATCCTTTCCTGCCTTTGGGGATAGCTTTCTATTAAGATACTCTCTCTTTCTCCCACACAGGCAAATACACAAGACTGCCCTGCTGTGCATCTTCTGGGTGCACCCAATACCCCTTCACACAAAAATGCATTTGAAGGACCAGTATGGGTCCGAGGTGAGAGCATATTTTGGGGCAGCTGAGTGGACTTTCTCTTGCTGTTTCCCTTTTGACTGCATTTGTTTCCCCGTAATCCCCCACTCTCTCCAGCTCACCTGGCAAAGCCGCTCCTTTCCCTTAGCTCTTCTCCAGCCTTTGTATCTTGTTTTTGCATTGGCTGAGTTCATCATAGCTTTCATCAATTCAATAGAAACTATGAAAACAGAGGAGAGGGAGTTTCCACGCACATTATTTCCCCTATTTCCCTGGTCTATGCTTGAGCATCACCGAGAAACCAAGGTTATTGGTTTGCCATATAGAGCTGATTTTTCTCTTCAATTTTAACTCAAAAATAAATTCTCTTTCTGACACACACACACACAAACACACAGAGACATTTAATAGCCTCTTTATCTCACTGAGATTCAGAATTACTGAGTGGTTCCCAACCTTTCTGTGCTTATACTTTCCAATGGTAGAATTTTGGAGAGTTCAACTGAAGGGATTAGAAGACTCAAAACAAAACTAAATAGGTCAGCAATAAGGACAAAGCAATTGCAATTGCAATGTAGGATTGGTTGTCCTTTACATTTGCCCTTTAGCACTAAGCCTCTTTAGAACAATGTCTCTCAAATTTGGCTGCATATCAGGAATGACTTGGGGAACTTTAAGAAAATTCTAATGCCCAGGCCACACTCCAGGCCAATTAAATCAGAATCTCTGGGGAGTACAGCCCAGCCTTTGGCATTCTAACAACTCCCCATGTGATTCCAGGCTGCAGTTGTGCAGCAGAACTGCGGACTGCATGACCTTTTAGGCAAAGGCTTCCCATGGCCATGTTCTTTGGCTGAGATTTCCACCTGCTATGCTTTCTTCTTCTCACCAGAAACTGTCCAGCTTGACACCCACTGGAAGGACCTCATCGACTGTAACAGTTTATAACATATTTCTAAAGAGGGTGGGCCTGGGTTTCTGAAGAGTTTTGTGTTTGCCATGCTGCACAAGTATGGAGCACCTAGGACAGAGCTAAACTCAGCTCTGTCTTGTAAAGGAATAGAAGAATGGGTGAGGGCTAAGCGGGTGACAGAGGAGAATCATCTTATTGGCTGTGCAGACAGGGGTTCAGGGGAGAGATGTGTCCAATGGGGATTGCTCAAACAAAATGTTCAGTGCCTAAGCTGGCCCCACTCCAGGAGTAAGGAATCTTCTGTAAAACCATACTATTTTCATATGCTTGGCATGCCTAGATCTTAGGGAATCCTGGAAGAGGGCTGAATTCTGTATTGATGCTGGCAAAGGGCCATGTCTGAGATGGCTTCTGGTAACAAGAAGGAAGTCTGCACATGGGCTTCAAGAGTGTAAAGTCAATTACAACAAATTAATTATGTTCATCGGTCAGAACGTGTTGGAGCACTTGTGTTGGTCTCTACAGGGGCTCATGGCCCTTTTCTGATTCTTTCCATCTGGGAAAGTTGTCTCTTTTGTCTAGCCCAGCAGTTCTTAACCCTGGCTAAGCACTAAAATAATCCGGGAGGCTATTTTCTTTAATATGTCATGTATGTCCCCATCCTAATCAATTAAATCAGTATTCCTGGGGTAGGATCAGACAATGGATGGTTTTTTTAGAGCTCTCCAGGTGAATTTAAAGTCTAGTCAGGATTGAAAGCCTCTATTCCATCTCTTTTCCCATGATTTCTTTACTCATCCTCCTAGATTTTCCTTCTGTGTGCTCATGCTGCATTATCCTCATGCTACCTTTGTACCTGCCCTCTCACTATGCAAAGTGGACAGTATATCTCTTTTACATAGATAACAGAAGAAGGAGATAGATCCGGTCTAATTCCTTGCTTCTCAAAGGTGATGCCGGAGACCAGCAGCCATGAAATTATCTGCAAGCTAATTTGATTTGCATAATCCCAGTAACTCAGAATCTGCATTTAAACAATATCCGTAAGTGATATGAATGCACATTGGAGTTTGAGAAGCACTGTTCCCCATAACATATCCTTCTTAAAGAACCATCGTTCCCCATAACATATCCTTCTTAAAGAACCATCCTGCAGCCCCTCTGTGATTTGCCAGAGTGGAACTTTGTAGTTCAAACCCTCACTCTCCCCAGGTATTGGCTCTGTAGGAAGGCCTATTTTAAATGCTTCTATAGGCCACCATTCATTTTAACCTTGCTACAGCTCTGTGGGGCAGGCTTACTATTAATCCTAACTGGAAGAAAACAAGGCTCAGAGAAGAGCAGTGACTTGTCCAAGCTAGTGACAGATTTAGGATTTTACTAGAGGTTCCATTTGATTCCAAAGTTGGTTCTCTTTACAATAAAATGTATGTCACAGTGCCTCATCCAGAAACAGGTGGGCACAGAGTAGGTGAGATAGCTGGTACAATCCTCGCTCTTCATGCCTTGGATTGAAACTTGCAAGACCCTTTCTCTGCTGCAACCTGAAACTTGCAAGACCCTTACTCTGCTTCTACCAGTGAAAGAGAGACCAGTTGTCCTGCTTCAGCAGCAAGTCAATATCTCACCTTGGAAATGACTTTAAAAAAAAATAAAGAGTAGTGTTCTCATCACCACTGAGAACTCCCCCAAGAGAGCATAGTCTGTTTGGCCTCTTGGCAGGACCATTTTAGATATGTGGTTCATTTCCTCTTCAGCAGAGAATCTAGTCTCTTGGGTATTAAAATGTATGCTTTTCTTTTGTGTTCTCTTCTTGCTAGCTGAAAATCATCCAACCAGATGACCCTTTCTCTGTCATGTATGGGACATGTACAAATTTAAATGGTTGTAAAACAACAATTGGAACTTCAGTTTAAATGGAACCAAAACTTCCTACATAGCATGCAGCTGGGGCCAGTATGGCCAAGATTTTAAGTGCCCATGAAGTCACCTTTTTTGTCTTTTAGGCAGGATAATCAATGCCATAGACTAGGCTGAAAACTAGATCCAAGCAGAGGCCCCTCACATTCCTTGGGCATATAAAATGGACAATTAGTAGACTGAATTGTCATTTCTTCATAAAAGTCATTTCCAGGATTTGGGCCTGTATGAGTCAGAGCAGCCTAGCTAGTCCAATGAACAGCAAGTCTCACAGGCCTATCAAAAGACTGCTTCATGCTTTTGCTCACATCACAGTCTGATGCAAGTGAAGCGGCGGGGGTTGGGATGAGGGGAAGAGTGAGTGGGAAGGTGGTGCTCTGCTGTGCCCAGACATGCAGGCCTATGATTCTTCGAAGGGCTGCATCTGCCATCTTCCAGAACTAGAGTGTCCAATATGGCAGTCATAAGTCATATGTGACCATTAACGTTTAAATGAATCAAAAGTAAAATTTACTTTCTCGGTTGCATTAGCCACATTTCCAGTGCTCAATAGCCACATGTGACTAGATACTGGATACAAAAAAATAGAATATTTCCATAATTCCAGAAAATTCTATTGGACAACTTCCTCTAACCTTCAGAGTGCTCCACTGGATTGTCTGAATCTGACCTGCAGACAAGAGAAGGTAAAGAGTCAGTGAGGAGTGGTAGACATATTTTCCCCCAGTTTCATTGCCACAAGCTTGGGACATGGCCTCCTTTACTGCAAGAGAACTGTGAAGCATCAACTAGCTTTGTGCCTGAGAAGAGCAGAAGTGCAGACATGCATGAGCCCTTGGGCATCTTTGTCCCAGTGGCCTTATCAGAACTGCAATACTATCTCAAACTGTATTCCTTGTATTCCTAGTAGAACTAGCCAGGCTTCTAAAGAACATAGCCCTACTTTTGATTAGGCCTCAGAGATGTTAACTCTTGTTCTTGGTAAGGGTTGACTCAGATGCAGAAACTCTGATAACAGTTAACTACTTCACTTGAAAGAGAAAGCCTCATATGACATTCATCTCATCGGTGGCAAACTGCATGAAAAAGTGATTCTGTTTTTATATTCGAAATCAGGAGTTGGCATTTTTTTCTGTACAGGGTCAGACAGGCAATATTTAAGGCTTTGTGGCTCACACAGTCTTTATTGCAACAACTCAACTCTGCAATTGTAGTACAAAAGTGCCATAGATGAAGGAGCGTGACAGTGTTTCAACAAAGCTTTATTTACAAAAGCAGGCGATAGGTGCAGTTTGATCCAGCATAGTTTGCTGGCTCTTGCTCTAAGTCTTTCACCAGGTTCTCTTCACTTCCTAGCAGACTCACCCTTCTCTTCTTCCTGTCTTCTCCAAAAAGGAATGGTATAAAGCAAAATGGAAATGTTGGTGTATGTAGAGAGCCAACAGTTTGCAGTGCTAAGCACTTTACTCAAGTTAATTTAATTCTCACAACCCCTTGAGTAAGATTTTTATGGTTGCCCATTTACAGATAAGGAAGCTGACAGAGAGATTACATGATCAGGTTTAGCTCATGCAGAGGCTAAGATTCTAAGTGTGATGGTATAATTCACTATAAGAGAGCTTAAAAGGGCAAGTGGGCTGCTCTTGGAGAGGTTTAGGGTTGGGGCTGGGGTGGTGGATGAGCAGCTCTGGTATAACTGAGAAAATCAAGAAGAAAAGGGAAAAATATTTGAGAAACAACGCTACCATCGGTTATCAATTGGGCCCCTTATAACATTCTCTGAGTATTGCAGGTACAGTTGCCATTGTAATTATTTTCACTTTGGAAGATGTGACTCTATACAGAGATTGGACCACATGGGGCCTCGGGATTTATTTGGGTTACACTAGCAAAATGTCTCCATTTTTTGCTCCCTGAATTGGAGGAATACAGATTATACGCAAAAAAAAAAAAAAAAAAAAAAAAAATGAAGAAGAAGAAGAAAGAAAGAATTACAATGGCACAGCAGTCCAAGAATGAAAAAAGGCTAGCTCTTGAGGTAGAAAATTCTCCATCTCTACAAGTGTTCAGGTAACCACCTATTGTGATATTGAGGAAGGAATGCAGGAACCACAGGGAAGTGGGTTCCTCAAACTGGCTGAGCATCAAAAGAATCGCAGCTTTCACAACCCACAGCCCCAGGCCCCTTCTATTTCTGTCATGTTGTGGAGTGCTGACCTTTTACAAAAGCTCTCCAGGGGATTCAGAGCTTTGGGAACCAATGATGCCAAGAGCTGGGCATCGTGATCTCCACTGCCGCTTCCAAACCTGACAGCATTATCCTCCACAAACCTCTCCTTTGTAAAAACATAACATCATAGCATTATTTAGCCAATCAAAGCACATTCTATTAAAAGGGAAGTGTGCTTAAAGGATCTCTCAAATAAGTAAAGAGAAACAGAAGGAACAAAGTCACTGTGAAGTTACATCCTGCTTCTTTTTGGGTCTCCTTAGATGATATTTTAAACGCATTAAACTAGTTCACCGATTTATTTATTTTTAGGGTTTTTTTCTTTTTTCCTGGTCTGTGGGACTCCACCCTTTCTCTGCATTCACTCCTAAAACTTCTTTAATGAGAAAATAGAGCCAAGTGGAAAAGTAAAAATAGAGAAGAGGTTCTCAGGCCAGTCACAAAAATTATTCTAGAATCCAGGTAATTGTAGCTAAGAGTTGTATCTGCAAAATGGTGAGTAAATTACATTTTTGTAAATATAGCCCTATGTGAAAAGCTGTGAGGCAGCTCCTTATGAAAAAGGCTAAGTTAGAGGAAACTTTCTATAAACTGAGTGGATTTCTTAATTCTTAAAGATTTTTATCTCTAAGATTTTCCCCTGAATTGCAAAAGTAATACATCTATTTTAGAAAATGTGGGACACATACTTAGAAAAACAGAAGAAAAAAATGAAGAGCCACCTAATTTCATCACTGCAAGAAAACAATTTTAAATATTTCAGAGTATACCCTTCCAGATGAACACACACATACACACACACATATACATAGAAATGTATACCTGTAATAAACCTTTTTTGAAAAATTGGGATCAAACTCTACCTATTTATTTGCAACCTGCTTCTCCCCTCACTTCAGCTGTCATGATTATTTTCTCACACCATAAATACATTTCCACAGCAGTGTCCAAAGGCTGCACACAATTCTATCCTATTAAACTCTATTGTTGGACACTGAGGTTGTTTCTAATTTTTGACATGATAAATAATGCTTCTCGTCTGCATCAGTATTATTTTAGATGAAGACACACAGATATAGTCAGTGTTGCCAAATAAAACGGTGCCATTGCTAAATGTGATCTCATGTTTTATGCATTCTAAAATATTGAAGCTGTAGTTTGGGAACTGGTTAACTGTGGCTGCAGTGTGCAAATACACCACCTTCTTCAGGGGCTGAGCTGCGGCCAGCCAGGTCACCTTGAGGGGTGGGGGTCAGGAGATAAGCACCTCCCCTCAGGTTTTCCAATTCCCTGGGCTCAGGAAACCTCTCCCTGTCCTTTCAATAATAGTAATATGAAAGGAAAAGCAGTTAGGGGAAAATGTGGTGGCTTCTGTTGCAAGTTGAATTATGCCCTCACCACCCCAAATTCATATGTTGAAGTCCTAATCCCTAATACCTCAGAATGTGACTGTATCTGAAAATAGAATCTTTAAAGAGGTAAGTAAGGTAAAAATAGATCATTCAGGTGGCTCCTTACCCAATATAACTGGTATCCTTATAAGAAAAGATCAGGGAACACACACACACACACACACACGATCGTATGAAGACACAGGGAGAAGATAGCTATCTGCAAGCCAAGGGGAAAGGCCTCAGAAGAAATCAGCCTGGATCTTGGACTTCCAGCCTGCAGAATTAGTAGAAAATAAATGTCTGTTGTTTAAGCCACCCAGTCTGTGGTACTTGGTTATGACAGCCCTAGCAAACTAAGACAGCTTCCTAACACATCTTCAGAGAAATGTTGCAGTGAGTCAGACTCCTAAGAGCAGGCAGCTGGAGAGTTAGAGTCAGAGAGATGGGACTTGAAATAGAGGGTCAAGGACTAAGGAGCATGCCCTTGCGGGGTCCCAGCCTCAGCATCCTCATCTTTATACTAGAGACCAAACTCCTGTGATAAATAACACCCACTGTATGAGTCCATTTTCACACTGCTGAGAAAGACATACCTGAGACTGGGAAGAAAAGAGGTTTAATTGACTCACAGTTTCATGCATGTGGGGAGGCCTCACAATCATGGTGGAAGGCCAAAGGCACTTTGTACAAGGCAGTGGCAAGAGACAATGAGAGCCAAGTCACAGCAGAAACCCCTTATAAAAACATCAGATCTCATGAGACTTATTCACTATCACGAGAATAGTATGTGAGGAACTGTCCCAGGATTCAGTTATCTCCCACCGAGTTCCTCCCACAACACGTGGGAATTATGGGAGCTACAATTCAAGATGAGATTTGGGTGGAGACACAGCCAAACCATATCACCCACCTTTCAAGGATTCTGAGGATGCCAGATGTGAAAAGTCCATGGCACCGTGCTTGGTATGTGGGAGGCCTGGGATAAACTGTGTTAGCCAGTGGCCTGCACAAGCTCATCTTCACTCCATCAAATATGTACAAAGAGAATTATATGTTTGGAACTTTTGCTTTAGGGCAGATTCACTTTTTTAGCCCACAGTGCTTTTTAAAAACACTTCAAATTAGTTGTCAATGTTTTAACAATGGGAGATACAAATTCTGGATTTCTGGCTATTTGAAAAATCAACAGATCTGGAAGCTGTAGGACCCCATTATCCAGCTCACTGTGGTCCCAGACAAGGGATGTAGCTGCTGGGCCATGTAGCATTGAATTTGTAACCTACACCCTAATGTACAAACTGATTTTTATAAACAAAAATACATACATACATACACACAGAGAATAAATGTATATGTGTGTGTGTGTACTCCTTAAGTCCCATGTCTCTTCACTTCATTATTTCAACATCTTTTCTTTTTTAAAAACTTCACTTTGATTCCAGATTCATGCCTTTGGTGTCTGATTCAACAAAACTGGTCTAAAAGCCCTATTCCCCCATACATCCTAGAAATGCGGATGAAACTGTAAGTCCCCTAGTTTGACCTTTCATTTTACTCATGAGGCAATACCTAATATATGGCCAAAAATTTAAGCCTTGGAAAAGGCCTCAGAAATTAGCTTGTCTTGGTAAAACCTTCATTGTTGCTAGAAATCTTAGAGATTTAGGGAAGGTTTTTGTTATTTGATTTAATTTTTACTAAAAATAGACAAACAAACAAAAACCCAGGAACAAAAACAAAAAACAGAGGAATCCAGACATTTAATTAGTCATGTTAATTTGTTTTCCTCTCCCTCCCAGTAATCTCCAGGCATTACAAAAATGCTTCCAGGTATTTCCTAAGACAGGTTTACCTCCACCAGCCCTGTGAACCTCAGCGTCATCTTGTATCAGTTGCTAGGTAACTGAGGAAGATTTATGCACATCTATTGTTAATTTTAAAGACAATTTTCAGCTCTGCCATAAACATCACAAGAAGCAGACACCACACTTGCACTGAGACATTCCTCTAGCCTTCCCTGAGATGGGGCATTCCAGGGCATGTCTACAAAATCCAAAATATTCTGGTAAAAAAAAAAAAAATGGATAATGCTGGTGAATTCCCAGCTGTCTATAAAAACAGTTCAGCAAATCTGAGACATTTGGGCCTATCTCCAGTACCCTCTTGTGCCAAATCTATTATAAGTTTTATTCAAAGAGCATCATCTGCCCTTCCAGTTTGCATGCATTTAATTGTGCATTTCAAATTTGCCTGAAATTTAATATTGTGCTTCTCTCCCCCTTTCTTTCCAGCAGCACCAAAATTTAGTCCTCTGTATCCCAGAAGCATCTGCAAAATTATTTCTCAAGCCAGTGGTTTCATTACTTTTTTAAAGGTACTTGTTAAGCACAACTACCGTTTATACTGGTTTTGACAAAATGTATGGATTTTATTGTCACTGTTTGAGTAAGTGATGAGGGGACCCAGTTTATAGGATGGGCACCCATACCAATATTTTAGAGAGTGATCATAATTATAATGACCCTTGGCTTGTGGGAAGCAGTTCATGTTTTACTACAAGCTTCCTGGGACATCCCCTCATCAGATTCTCACCACAACCCCATAAGAAGCCTGGTTCGTGGCATCGTCATTCTGACTTAGATGACTTCCTGACTTCAACACTGCTAGCTGGTGCTCTGGCCTTGCCACCTCCTAACTCATCCTCTATACAGTCTTTAGAGAGATCATTCCAAATGGAAACCCAACCATTCCAGTCTCCTTCTTAAAATCAGCCATTGACGTTTCATGGTTTACATTTGCAGTATGGAAGACAAGGGCCTTTGTGATCTAGCCCCTGCCTACCTCTTCAGCCTCATCTCCCATCATTCTTCCCTCACATTTTGCATCCTAGCTGTGCTGCCTTTTATATAGTTCCTGCACATCATGCTGTCTTCTTGTCCCTGGGTCTTTATTCACATGGCTTCCTCTGTTAGAGATACCCCAACATCTAAATATATTACACCAATGCCCAATACCGAAGCATTCTCTGACCTCATCTCTGCCTCACACCTGAAGAGTTACATGCCACTCCCCTGTGCTTCTAGAATACTCAGTGCATATCTCTATCAGTGCATCTATGGAACTGCTTTAAAATTATCTGTCCATCTGTCTGTCTCTTTCTAAACCTAAAACTAAATGAGTTTTTTCTTTCCAGGGAGTGCTTATACCATCTTCTTCCTCTGAGTATCTCCCTAGCCTAGCACAGTGCCCAGCACATCATGAGCATTAGTTAGTGGCAGGGAGGGAGATCATAAAAGGGAGGCCAATAGCACCATTGGCCTGATTCACAGATAAAGCATCCTAGTCTCCAAGAGATTCAGTGACCCAGGTAACACAATGATCAAGTGGAAGAGCCAGCATTTGAACAGGGAGAAAGATCCTTAGAAATAAATGAATACATCTTTTCTTACAGCGGAGAGAGCTTCCGCTTGCATACCTGCAGGGATGGGCTGCTCACTGCCTTTCCAGGCAGCCATTTCCATGGCTGATCAGCTAGGCTACGAGACAGTTCATTCTCTGGAGGTGCCAAAGCTAGTTTCCCTGTGATTCCCATTAGCCCAGTTTCCTTGTCTCCTGCTGTTAGACATTTCCTCTTGTCAGAGCAGAAACCTCAAACTTCATATTCTGTGGCTCAATCACCCTCAAATTGCTCCCGCCTTCCTCAATCACCATCAAAAAAATACAAAAATGACCAGATTCTTAGCCTAAACATAAGTAGTTTCCACTTGCTATCGAATCCAAACATCCCCAAAACACAAGTTTAAAAACATGCTGGAGATCACATAGCTAAAACGTCGCAACTCAAGCCTGGACCATAAGAAGTCTAACTCCAAGTTCATGGACTTAACCACCTCACAATACTCTTGGCTGTCTGAGCCCTTTAGCTATTCGGCAGTGAAAAGCTAAGCAGATTAAAGGCACATAATTCTCTCTCTTTCCCTCTCTCTCTGTCTCTCTTCCTCCCCTCCCCCTTCCTCCCTCTAATACTGGGTTTATGAAGACCTAGCAGATCATTCTCCTCTGAGGATTATTTTTCAAAATGAGTTTCTTTCTCATCCCCCCTCCCACCCCAAGCCCCATCTGAGGAAGAAAGATTGCTGGGTTTCTGGCTGTGCACATACTGTGTTATTCATAGGGTACACACCAGGATGGGCTAGCTCATTAGTTTCAAAGCCTCAAATTAATTTTACATTACTGTCCCTGGAGGTGAAAGGTCATTTTTTATCTTCTTAGCCTTATCCACCACCCGGGATGAAATTGGATCTTTAGGAAGGAGGGGACCCCATTCCCTATTGTACCAGCTGTTGATGCTTCTCTTCTTTGTTGTGAGTGAAATTGTACACACAGAGCTGAGATTTAAAAAAAAAAAACACACACAATAAAAACAAACACCAGAGGTGGTTTCTGTTCTTATTTTTTTGAGACAGGATCGCACTCCGTTGCCCAGGCTGGTGTACAGTGGACAATCATAGCTCACTGCAGCCTCAAACTTCTGGGCTCAAATGATCCTCCCACCTCCTGGACAGCTGGGACTAGAGATGTGTACCACCACACCTGGCCTACTTTCAAATTTTTTGTAGGGATGGGGTCTCACTATATTGCCCAGTCTGGTCTTAAACTTCTAGCTTCAAGCAATCCTAATACCTCTGCCTCCCAAAGTGTTGAGATTACACATGTGAGCCATTGCATCTGGCTGGCTTTTTTTAAGTAGGAAAATTATGTAAATCATAGAGCAGAGTAATGATTAAGAGGCTGGTACTGAGTCTGCTGAGAAAGCTAGAGACTGACACAAACTGCTATTGCCAGGATGAAGCTGACGGGAACAAGGTGAGAGGCCTTCTTAAAGCCTCCAACTTTGCCGTCTCCCTCTGGTGCCTCCTAGAGGCAGAACCAAATGTGGCACCAGGTGGTAGGGAGAAATGGCAACCCCAGACACTGCATCACAAAACAGTGGTTGGTGGGCTTGGGGTGAGGGACAACAGCTTAGTAATTGGTTCTTGCAATCATGCCCATAACAAAGATGTGTCTTAATAATAGGCTGGTGCATGGAAGCTAAGGTGGGGTGGGAGTGGCCCACGTTCATGGGCTTTCCAAGCTTGGTCCCAATAACCTCCCAAATGATGAGAGGAGCCACCCCCCACAGAGAGAGGCTTGATTTCCAGGTTGGGCTGCCCCAGTTAGACTGAAATTCCTCCAGGGTAGCCCTGGCTGGATCAAAATTACATTGAGGAGGGGAAGAAAGCAGCATTGAACCCTGACTACTTGTATTCGCAGTAGCTATTGTCTCACCCGCAACGGTGTAATCAGAGTGAACACACTGACCAGTGTTTGCTTTCCCCCTCCCCAGCCTTCCCCCAATATTGTCTCCCAGCTCCATAAAGAGGTTTGGCATTCAAAAAAGGGGGAGGGTGTGGAGTACGGCAGGAGTGATGGGTGGCCCCTGGGGAGTAGAGGAAACAGAGCCTTCTCTTCATAGCTCCAAATGCTTCCACACGATGGACGCCCTGCAGAAGGGATGAGTTGCCATGCAGCTTTGGAAGACGATACCATCAGAAAGAGGCAGAATTGTGCCCTTTCCCAAAGCAATGCCATCAGAAATGCCTTGTGAATATCTTGGAGGCGAGCGGCATTCCTTAAAGACAGCAGCTGCCAAACAGCAGGAAAAAGGTCAAGTTAGAAAGGTGGGATTTGGGAGAAGAAAGCAAAATAGAGCCACTGCAGTTTTAAAAATCAGTTTAATTTTCAATGATATTCACTAGGAAGTTTAATAACCCTATGGAGCAGGGCAAAAGTGTTCTATTTATTGCATGTCATGCTTTCAATTCAAGTCTGTTCTTTCTCAAGGACAAACTTGGTGGGGCACACACCCCACTAGAGATTAAAGCCCCAAAGTACAGCTAAAGACCAGAGGTGGCAAAGAAAAGACTGCTCTAAATCAGGACCCAGCAGCCATTCTGCCCACAATGCTTCTGAGTTGAACTTGCCTTGCAGAGGAGGGCAGTGAGTTACTACATAGCAGCTTGCTAGCCTAACAAACCCAGCTTATCCATTCTGGCCTGGAAAGGGAGAGAAGTTAGGGCTTAGGTCTTTTTGATTTTGGTGGGGCACCAATCACTATGTATTGGGCATCCCTAGCTGGCCAGTTGGTGACTGGTTCTTAGGTCTGGTTGAGCTCTGCCCTACACAGCTGGGTATAGATGTGAAAAGGCTGCTTGCTTGCTTAATATGGGATACAGTTTCCCACAGCCCCTTCAAGGATGATGTAATGAGAACCTGTCATTTTGGCTTCTCAACATTTTTTATATCGTCTTCTGGTAAGAGCATCATGAATTCCTGTGGGGAGCCATCTCTTCTTCACTTTCAGTTCTATAACTAAGTTTGGGGCATTGAATTGGATTTTAGGATTTTGATTGAAACCATCAGGAAGAAAATAAAACTCTTTTGGTGGCAATGGAAATAGTTTATGCAACATTCAACTATGGCCACAATGATGCTATATAACGAACCCTCATATAGCTCAGCCCCATATATAAGAAAGTGTTTATTATCATGCTAACAATTCTTCAGATTAACTGGCATGCCTCTGCTTCCAGCTGCAAGTGTGCATTCAACTGAGGCAACTTCCCTCAAAATGTCTTTTTTTCTTTTTTTTTTTTAAGAGGCTACCTGCAGGATATCCTCATGATAATTCCGGAAGCACAAGACAAAGCAGATGGAAACAGGCAATTCCTCTCAACACCTAGGCTCAGAACTGGCACACTGTCATTTAAAACTACATTTCTTTGGCCAAAATAGAGTACATGGCTACACCCAACATCAGTGAGATGGCAAATGCACTCTAGTGGTAGAAGAGACTATGAAGTCACTGGCAAAAAGCAGGCGTGCAGGATGGGTGAGGAGTCACCCCCGCAGTGTAAGCTGCCTTTGCTGGTAGCCGTTTTGCTATGGGGTGGGAAAAGTCTCCCTGAATGAAGCCAACGGGAAGGAAAGCAGAGGCAAGAGATGGAGACTGAGACTTAATAATATTGCTTGAGTCCTTGAATCCTGCTATGTTCTGACTTTTCAATTAAATAATTAAGTCTGTTTCAACTGGTGTCTGTCATTTGCTACAAAAAGACACCTGACCCAGTCGTGTCAGTCAGGAAACAAGGAAAGTCTAGAGTGGCGAGTCTGAGTGCCATGGTAGGATTCAACGGAAGGCAAGATAGAGAAGCAGGTCTGGCAGGAAGAGTCTAGAAAGGTGGCCAGAGGCAACTGGACATGGGTTATGAAAATGTAGCTGTGAAAGTAGCCCTTAGAAAAACCAGGTGATGTGAGGGAAACACGGAAAAGACACTGCGTTGTTTGAATACTCTACATCAAAGGAATATAAAGGCTCTTATTTCTCCAACATCTAATAGATACAAAGAACACCAGAGTAGTCCATTCTGACATGGCCCATGTTTCACAATCCCAAAGGCAAAGCATAAGTTCTGGAAAAGTGACAAAAGACTTCTAGAAACATAAGTACTAGAATTAGTCCTTGATCTTGGGATCATTCAGAAAGAACCAGAGGCCGGGCACAGTGGCTCATGCCTGTAATCCCAGCAGTCTGGAAGGCCGAGGCAGGTGGATCACTTCAGGTCGGGAGTTCAAGACCACCCTGGTCAATGTGGAGAAACCCCACCTCTACTAAAAATAAAAATAAAATTAGCTGGACATGGTGGCATATGCCTGTAGTCCTAGCTACTGAGGAGGGTGAGGCAGGAGAATCACTTGAACCCGAGAGGTGGAGGTTGCAGCGAGCGAAGACCGCGCCACTGCATTCCAGCCTGGGTGACAGAGTGAGACTCTGTCTCAAAAAGAACCAGAGTTGGGCACAGTTGGCTCATGCTTGTAAAACCAGCATTTTGGGAGGCTGAGGTGAGAAGATCACTTCAGCTCAAGAGTTTGAGACCAGCCTGGGAGCATAGCAAGACCCCGTCTCTACAGAATTATATACTTAAAAAAAAATTAAGCTTGGCCTGATTGTGTGCACCTGTGGTCGTAGCTATTCAGGAGCCTGCATTGGGAGAACCACTTGAGCCTGTGAGTTGGCATCTGCAGTGAGATATGAACATACCATTGCACTCTACAATGAGACCTGGTCTCTAAATAAATGAATAAAAAAAAATAAAGAACCAAAGATTTCAGAGGAGCCAAGGAGACTTTTGGCCTAAGAGGAAGAATCTCCAGGACTCAAACATTTGAGTAGCCTTAGCAACATTCACTACAGCCATTACCATGTATTGAGAACAAGCTACGAGCCAAGCACCAGCCTGAAGATTTGCCATGTGTTAAAGCATGCAATTCTTCCAATAAACCATGGAAGTAGGTATTTCATGTCCATTTTACAAATGAGAAAAATGAAGTCAGGGAGGTTTCAGCCATCTAAGGGCCCTGAGCTGAACCTCTGTCCTGCCCCAAAGCCCTTGCAGTTAACGTCAGGCTAGGAGCTTCCTTAATGGATAATTCTTTGTTCTGTCTGACCCTAGAGCCTGGCAGAGACATTTTAATTAGTACTTCCTTCCTTTGCCCTTTTAATAGCCTTCTGTTCTTTGAAATTTGGGCCCAGCATAGCATCAGACTGGAGAGAAAAATATCCTCTCTGTCTAAAACTTTTCTACAGTCTCATTGTGGAGAGCAGTTGTGGCTTCCCCTGCCTGGCACCCAATCTCCCTTCTTCCGGTAAGAGCAGCCAGGTTTCCTTTGAAAAGTCACTGCCCACAACCATCAGTCTAGGTGACTGAAGAGGGGCTGACCCTGCAGAGCTGATCCTACACCCCTGCTTCTCATCCCAGGGGTAGAGATCTGAGCTGCAGCTGCTGATCAGTGCAGTCCATGACCCCAGACAGGCACACAGTGTAGTGGGGTGGGGCCATGTGTCCTCAGAAGCACACCTTATCATTTCTGTGCCTCAGTCTCTTCACATGGGCGTATGGCATGCCTGTCTCATGGGAATCTTTGCTAGAATTTTACTGGGACTACTGATAAACTGGTTCTCTCTCTTCTCTCTCTGGTGGGGGTGGTGCGCTGTAGAATATGGGCTTGGACCTCTTAGTAAAAGAAGGATCTGATGAGTCCAGAGACAGATTTTTCTCAGCACTGTGTGAAGGCCTGGACCTGGCTGTGCCTATGGTTACCACTTGCCTGGGCTTTTCAGTAGCATGCACCAGTCATTCCCTTTTGAGGGAAGATCAGTTTTTAATGGGGTCAGGACAGGGGCGGGGCAGAAGAGTAAAAAGAGTGTGAATTGTTGGAATATCTTCACAGACTTCAGCATCTGGCTTTTCTTTCCTCTTCTAACCCATGAGACACGCTAAGTAGTAAACTAGGACATGGAAAGGGAAAAGGACGAACCTTTATGGTGCGATTTTCTTCTTCCTTCCCTCATTTGCATTCATCGTGCAAAAGAACACAGCTACTGGGGTACTATACACACTTGGGCATGAAGCTCAGCTCAGCCACTCCCTGATTATAAAAACATGGACAATTTTTGTAACCTCCTGGGCCACTTGGAAATAATAACATTGGCTTCAATCTTATGAAATGGGCATTTTTATAGACCAAACAAATTGTTGAATATTGAGAATTTCACATCACCCTGGCAGGGCCTACCTTATCTAATTTTATCAGCATTAAATGAGATGATACACAGGCAGTTCTGATCATAATGCCTGGCTGTGAGCTAATGACCAGTAAGTATTAATTGCTAGTGCTACTGTGAGGACGATGATGACCATGACTGCTAAGAAGCCGAAGCACCAACCAAAAGGAACAGAAAGAGCAGCCAGAGGCTTTCAGCGGGGGATTTTGGACTTGACTGCCAAATCTGCCTGTTTCCTCTCAAATCTTGCCTTTCAGGTTTTTAGTTGTTATTGTCTCCCCCAAGACAGGGAAGCCAAAAGTTCATAAAGGTAAGAGAGAAAACTTAATGCCTCAGTGGCTCTATTTTCCTCCTGAAAAGATGCTGTGGGATCCCTGAGCTGTCTAGAGTTCTGATGACTGGGGAGGAGGAAGAGGGGAGAGAAGGAGGAAGGGATGACGTTAGAATTCCCATGCATATTTTTAAACATCTTGATGTCAGTAAAACAGTTTCCAATTCAGGGACAACTGGGGCACTTGTTGTGATCATGAAGGTTTCTCACCCACCCGCCAGTTATTTTGGTTAAAACAGGAGAGCATGTGTTTTCTGAAATTAGGCAATTTGATGAGTATTCTCCTCCTTTCTCAAGGCTTCAAAGTGTGCCTGAGTTATTCCCGCTATTCCTCTGAAGACTTTGGAAATGTTCTTCCCTGAACCCAAACATTCTCCCCTCTTTTCTTCACCTGGTTCACCCCACAGAGTGCTGAGCTCCAGTGTGACTTTATGATAACTTTTTAGACACTCAGCATTCATCAACCCTTCAGTCACACAAACTCATATCACTTGGCAGTTTTTCTTCATGACATATATCACATTTGCAGTCTTACTGTTTTGTGTGAACTGCTTGTGGATCATCCATTGTCCTCACTGGACTCCAAGTTCCAGGATGGCAGGTACCAACTGGGTCTTCTTTATTTTCCACTGTCCCCAGGACCCAGCCTGATGCATACCACATGGTTAGTACTCAAAAAATATATGTATGAATCCATCATCCAGTCATTCATAATAATTAAGTGAAAGCCTGCATCAGTGATAGAGGCTTGGACCTTCCCCATTGGAGATGAGTATTTGAACTGGGGTACAGAAGGGACCTGGTTCACCCCATAAAGGATAACAAAAGGAAGGAAAAATCCTTTGTGAACACAATTCAACTCATTGCGAAGTCTGGAAAAGGTGAATGAAAGACATACTAGCATTTCATTAAAAATCCTGCACATGCAAACATAGACTACTGAACTTCAGACATGACCACCATCCCAGAATGAATGAGACGTGTTGGTGATTAGTTTGACGTGAACAACGTTAATACAGAATGGAAGGGATTCCAATTAAAATTAAATGGGGGAAGGGATGCTTACCCTGTCACCGTGACATGGCACTCCTGATCACAGATCCTTAGCTGGTGGCAGTGCTGGTGTTTACAGCCAGGTTCTCCAGAGTCATTGTGGTTTGTGAAAAGGAACAATCACAGCAGATCTAGGGAGAGAATGTTTTGTTTGGGTTACACTTGTCAATCAAGTGGCAATTTATCTATTGTACATTGCTATCTCCCCTACTAGAGAGGGAACCTCCTAAGAAACTAGGCTTTATTTTACCTCTCAGTTTTATCTAGAGCAAATGTCTTTGCATAAACGAATGATTACTATTATTGGCATATAGCCTCTATCACTCACAAAAAAACTATAATCCAAATTCACAGATCAAGATAATTATCACTCCATAAAATATGCATTAACAAGAAATATTTATTGAATACCTACAATGTACCAGGCAGTATAACACACATTGAAAGGCACACAGCGACTATGTTCTTGAAGAGTTTAATTGTCTGGTTAGGAAGTATCTAGTGAAACCCACTCTGGATCCCTGTAACAGAAACTCAAGCAATTTAACTCAAGTAAAAAAACAACAACAAAAAAGGATGTGGAATCCAAGAAATAGAAAACATAGGTACTGGAACTAGAAAACCAAAAGTAGGGGCCACCTCACTGTCTCACTTAGGCTTGTACGTCCACTTTCTTACCTTGCACTTGACCCAAGATGGCAGTCAGTCCTAATACAACACCATGATCTCAAAGATCAAGTGCTCATCATAACTGATTTACCGTAGCTGGGGAAGGTATGGGGTGGATCATGTGAATTGCCACCTACTTACTTGGGCTAAATGCAGATTGCCACTAGAAGACATGGCAAATGATGGCTGGCATTTAAAATACAGGCAAAAAACATTCACATACATGAAAAAATAACAGAGGAAGGGGCAAATGGCAGAGGGCATAGAAGTCCCTGGAAAGGAAGAAATAATCATAGGTTTGATCAGTAAAAAAGACGGCAAAATAAAATATAATGGGGCCAAGGAGTTGGTCCCAAATTCCAGACTTCAGTAACAAGAAAGAGTTTGAAACCTTCTCTCCCATGAGTCCTGGCTGTGATTGTTCTATTGCTACAACGTCCCAGATGGTTTTGTTAGCAAACTCAGATCCTCTAACTGCTTGGAGGTGATATTTCAGAAAAGTCTTTTAAAATTGTCTCAATAGTACCATTGACTCCCATGACCTGCGACTCTGGACAAGAAATGTCTTGCCTTCTGTGGTATTTGCACAGCATAAATGATGACACAAGTAGGTATACACATTAATAATACCTAATATGCACTTAGACCTTAGTAGGTGCCAGACCCTGTTCTGGCTTCTTTATGCATGTTCACTCATTTAGTCTTCAGAGCGTTTTATGTAGGTGTCAAACATCCATTGAGTTCCTACTGTTCATAGGGCGGTTGGCTAAAACCTACTGGGAGTCTCTAGCCTGCTTCTCTCCGTTCTCACTGAATATTCCCTCTTGCTTGTTGTAAAAGACAACATGTGGCAGTACAGAATGGAATCAAGAGTGCAAGCTGCAGAGTCAAGAAGCAGGTAGAGTTTGATCTTTGTGTTGACACTTCCTGCCTAGAGACGGTGGCCAAGTTTCCCAACCTCTCTGAGCCTCAGTTTTCTTGTGTGAGGGTAATAACAGTGCCAACCTCAAATAGTATTCTGTGAGGATAAAGTAGAAAATGTACTGAAAGCATGCAGAATAAGCACAGTCAACATTAGCAGTCAGCTTTTGCTGTTAAGAAATCCAAAGCAGAAAGTCATTGAATAGCTGAGATGGATTTACAAAGGAGAATGCGGCTAAGAAAGACGGGCTTGGAGGAGTGGAATAGGATAAGAAGAAAGGGGGCAAATGGAAAAAAATGTTTCACTACAATCTGAAGGTGAGTACAGGACAGAGTCTGACCTCCTCTCCTACTGCTCCTTATTTAAATACAGAGGACCCAGGCCTGCTACATTTCCAAATCCTGCATTCCCCCTGTGGAACTCATTTCTTGATGTGTTAAATAGATAACTGTCTAAGATCTTACCAGCATACAATTCTATGAATATGGTTTTAGAGAGATTTTCCCCTAATTTTCTCTTAACGATCAACAATTTATAAAATGGAAACGAAAATAAAGTATCCCCAACCGCATATTAAGTTATTATCAATGATTCATCATACAAAGACAATGGACTTAAGTCAGCTCCCTACTCCCAAGGGAAGAATGAGACACAACCAGCCCATTGGGTTTGTCAGGTTGGTCTTGGGTGCTCTTCAAGAGCAGGGGTCCAGGAAAAACTACTATAGATTGTTAGAAATCAAGGGAAAAAAACAAGCACACAATAATGCTACTCACTTGCAATGTGGACATGTATATAGATTTAGGAAAATGCAAAGTAAAAGTTCTATAAAGATACACCCCAAACTTGCAACCTTCAGTAAAGAAGGTCATGATTAGAAGTAGTGGTCCAAGGGCACTTTAGCTGCATCTGTGATGTATTAAGTCTTTTTTTTTTTTTTTTTTAAGATAATGTATTTATCTCTTGCTTAGGTAATTAATTAAATAGGGGACCTTGTTTAGGGAATGGTTGTCCAGGGAACAGCAAGAAAAAGAAGCTTAGCTAGCTGACTTCCCCAGGCCAGGTCAGTGTTTGGACAGCCGCCATGTTGTCCCAGAACTTAAGGCGTGAGTTTGCCAACTTAATTATTAATTGAATTGAACTGAAAAAAAGTGACGTTCTGGAGACTGAGGGCTAATTTTGATGTTGATGTCAACACGTGGATGCCTTTTTATAAAAAAAACAGCTGGTTGTGTTTCTTAACTATTGTTAAAGCAAAATTGATGGGAAGACAAATGTGTGTAAATTGCTATTTTGGGGGACTCTTGAGAAAATAAAAATATGAAATAAAGCATTAAGAAAATTCATTCAGCTGTGGATATAACTGCATCCTCAACTCTTTCTCTGTGAATTGAACACCCCCCCACACACCTCCTTTGTAATCCCTTTCCTATAATTCTCAGGAGTTTAGAAGTGAAAAATCATATAATCAACACTTTTTAAAATGATTAATAGATCAGACGTGTAATGGAGAATTTATAGGCACAGAGCTTCCTAAATCTTCAAGCTAACCTTTGGTATCAACTACTTCCTCTATAATCTTGATCAAATCCACTGCAAACCCACAAATACGTCCATCGTCTCCACGTGCAAAGCATTCTGTACTTTTCTTTCCCCATGCCTGTTAGAACTGGTGTCAAATTCTCCCTCCTGATATGCCCATCGCCTCTGTAAGAAAAGCATTCCTCTTCGTGCCCTTCTCTATGGCATTCTAAATATCCAGTACTTCATAGGAGATACTAAAAGTAATAAGACAACTGAAAGCTTCTTTTCTTTTTATGTACCAGTAACTGTGGTGGTGGGGGTGGGAGCAAATAAAAGTATAATAATTAGGTTAAGAGTTTGCTCTCTGTACTGGGCCCATGGAAATTAAGGATGCCTTTAAAACTCAGGGCTCAGAAGATCACTTCAGGACCATGAGAAGTATTGCAGGAAGACACCATCCACCAGCTAGAGGTGCAAGACAAAGAGTCTGAATTGGAGATTGGAGAGGAGCTTGGCACACAGAAATAATCAGTCTAGACACCTTTTTTTTTGGAGACAGGGTCTCCCTCTCTTGCCCAGGCTGCAGTGCAGTGGTGCAATCTCGGCTCGCTGTAATCTTTGCCTCCCAGGATCAAGCGATTCTCCTGCTTCAGCCTCCCAGATACCTGAGATAACAAGCACCTACCACCTAATTTTTGTATTTTTAGTAGAGTTGGGGTTTCACCATATTGGCCAGGCTGGTCTCAAACTCTTGGCCTCAGGCAATCCACTCTCCTCAGCCTCCCACAGTGCTGGGATTACAGGTATGAGCCACTGTTCCTGGCTCAGACACTATCTTTAAATCTTGTTTAATCTTCATGACAATGCAATCATTGTCTCCATTTGCCAGATGAGAAAACTTAAGCTTAAAGGGGTGAGGTTGACTAAGAAGCTGAGAATTTAACTAAAGCACAGTAATTAACACTAGTGCTCTCTCACATCACTGCCCAGTAGGAAGGGAAGGCAGGGAAGGAAGGAGGCAAGAAGAAAAAGGGGGCAGAAAAGAAAAAGAACAGGTGTATGTTTAATTCAAAGATAGTGAAATTGAGAAACTCAGATTTAAGAACAGCAAATATCTTGACTCCAAGTGATGTTTGGAAGGGGAGGTAAATCTTTGTTGTGAGGTTCACAGAACAGCCACCAGGAATAGAAACATAGCAGAACCAGAATGCGTCCGTATGCCAAAGGAAAGTATGTCAATCAGAGACCCAGTGGAAACAGCTGTCACATTTGAGTTTGACAAAATGGAGGAAGATTTATTTAGAAAGGGGGCATTTAGAAAGGTGCATGTGCAGAACATGAAGGCAAGCAATATAACCCAGTGCTAGAAGCTGCAAAGGGGTCACCATCTTCAGGTCTAAGGGACGAGGGAAGGAAGCTGTTAGCAGAAACTTAGAGAGTTGCACAGCTTGAGAGGAACAGATACCTTAGTCTGGGAACACAGCCTGGCTGAGGAGACCTTGAAAGGAAAGACATCCATCCTTTCTTCTCCCATCTTGCAATCTCCTGTGGGGGTTCTGCATTAGTTGAACCCAGCTGAATGCCAAAGAGCAAGGGTCCTCTAGGCTAGATGGTCAGTCACTAAGGGCAGAGGAAGGATCTGGAGGGGAATCCAAGATACCCAGCCCAGAAGATGAGGGCAGCACTGTTACCTGGAGACAGGTGTGAAGTGGATTGAGTAGCTAAAGGCTGAGGAAGGGGAAGGAGAGAGGTGAGGTTGTACTTTAGCTCTCATATTAACCAGTGATATCGTAACATGAAAACACATTCAGCCACTGGGTGGGAACTGCTGTTTTCTTTTTTTGTTTTTGAGACGGAGTTTCGCTCTTGTTACCCAGGCTGGAGTGCAATGGTGCGATCTCGGCTCACCACAACCTCCGCCTCCTGGGTTCAGGCAATTCTCCTGCCTCAGCCTCCTGAGCAGCTGGGATTACAGGCACACGCCACCATGCCTAGCTAATTTTTTAGTAGAGACGGTGTTTCACCATGATGACCAGGATGGTCTCGATCTCTTGACCTTGTGATCCACCCGCCGCGGACTCCCAAAGTGCTGGGATTACAGGCTTGAGCCACCGCGCCCGGCCGAACTGCTGTTTTAATAGTGGGTTAGCTACCACCTGGGTGAAGCTTCTTTGAGTCGTGCAGATGTTTACCTAGTTGATACCATGAAACACACTGCCTTATGGGAGTGTATTAATGGTTACCCGGGTTGCTAGAACATTGGAAAATGGCTATTTGGGAAGAGGGTGCCCAACCATTTGGGGAGCTGGGAAGATACACAGAGGTGAGAAGAGTGATGGAAAAGACATCAGATCCAATGGTCCCTTTACTCATCACTCAAAGGTAGAATCATGGAGGGAGCCTTTTTATCCATACCTGGACCCTATTCCCAAGGGACCTTGATGACAGAGTTGGGAATGAGCCATGAAAGACAGAAGAACATGTCATTTTGGCAGAGGACTCTATATTCCTATAGGGCTTTGAGGCCTACTGAAGGGAAAAATACAAAAAGCAAAAGAAGCTCCTTTCATGGGCTGTTTGTTGTCAAGACCTTGTCTCTACATAGGTCTTGTTCAAGGAGCTATGATCACTGGCTACATCAACTTGGTAGCTAGGGCACCCAGAGAGAGTGCAAATCTTCAGGATGGTGAGGAGCGAAGAATGGCTCTGCCCTGTACAGGTAGGAAAGGTTCTGCCTGGTATAGGTAAGAATGTCTGCCCTGTGAGCAGACCAGGATGATCACGATGAGAGGGGCTTGGTTTTAATTGGGTCAGAGCCAGGAGAGGAAATGGACCAGCAGCCCAGGGTGCCAGTCCACAAGGTCCACTAAACATCACTGGGATACTTCATAAATAAGGTGCCCATTAACTCAGATTTTCTTAAACCACAGGCAGAATGCAAATTGGTCCCAATACTGACAGCATAGAAATTATCTTCAGGTAGAAGCAAATGAAGACGTATGCAGACCTACCTCTGGAGAATATTTTTGCCATTAGCTTTTATAAAATGCAAGATTCAACTACGCAATATGCGAGAATTGCCAACTGACCATCACTTAAAAACAAAATTTGGATAGATAAAATCATGAAAGTGAGAAATGCATAATAGAGTGCTGCTTCCTGGGGCCCAGTTGTTTTGTTATGTACATTTTGAACCTTTAAAATCTTTTGGCCCAGCATGGTGGCTCATGCCTGTAATCCCAGCAATTTGGGAGGCCGAGATAAGCAAATAACTTGAGCCCAGAAGCTTGAGACTCATGGACAACATGGTGAAACCTTGTCTCTACAGAAAACAGAAAATAGTCTAGGCATATAGTCCCAGCTACATGGGAGGCTGAGGTGGGAGGATCACCTGAGCTCTAGGAAGTTGAGGCTTCAGTGAGCTGAGATCTCACCATTGCACTCCAGCCTAGACAACAGAGTGAGACCCTGCTTTTTTTTTTTTTAAAGAGAGTGAGAATAAACTTTCTAAGAAGTTGTCTGATTTGTGAAATTGCAAAAAAATTGTGAAGAGAGGGGCACAGAAAAGGAGGAAGAGTTCTTTAGTCAGTGACTGGATGAAGGGAATTTGTTTTGAACACACACTTTATTAACTAGAACACATTTGTTCTCTGTCCCCATTGAATACAGATTGAAGAAATATTTAAAGAATTCGGGTTTGAAAGGATAAAAAACTAACAACCTTCCCCCCAGTCAGCACCCCCATGGGTATTGAACTCTGGAAGATTTTGTTGGAAAAGTCTGAGAGTCCAGTCCCACAATTGTACACAATTTGTTAAATGTAAAACATTGCTTTGGCTTTGCTTGCTGATTTTCCTTTCTCTTCCATTTCTGACAAACTCAAATTTACTGAATGCCTGCTATATGCTAGGTTCCAAATGTTGAACATAGCTTCTTTTGTTTCATACCCAAGGGGCTGTCAAGGACACACAGACTGTGAGCTCAGACACGTCTTAGACTTGCACTGTCCAGTATGGTAGCCACTAGCCACATATGGTTATTGAAATTTAAATGTATTGTAATGAAGTAAAATTTGAAATTCAATTTCTCAGTTGCACTAGCTATGTAACAAGCACTCAATAGCCACATGTGGTTATGAATATGCTACTGGACAGCACAGATATAGAACATTTCTATCACTGCAGAAAGCACTGTTAGATAGCACAGTTCTAGACCTTTCAGAGTTGTCTCTACCTCCTGTGAAGTCATTTTTAAGCAGAAAAGCTGCCATTCATTGAGCACCTCCTCTGGGCCAAGCAAGCAAGATTCTGGGTCAGTTACATAAGATCATCTCACCACAGCTCACTGCCCCACATCTCATCCCATTTTGATTTTCTTTCTTTCCTTCTTTCTTTCTTTCTTTCAATTTTTTTTTTTTTTTTTTTTTTTTTTTGTGTAGAGCTGTGGTCTCACTTTGTTGCCCAGACTGGTCTCGAACTCCTGGCTTCAAGCAATCCTTCTGCCTCAGCCTCCCAAAATGTTGGGATTACAGGAGCCCCTGAGCCCAGCCTCACCCCATCTTAGAATCACACAGCAAGCGAGTGGCAAAACCAAGGGAGTTTGACTTCAAAGGGTTGGCTCATTCTGGTGACCCCACCTTCCAAGGACGTTGCCCCCAAGCATGAGTGAAAGCACCACTGTGGACAAGAAAGAGCTGCTGGGGATCCTGGCCCTTTTGACGGGAAAAGTGGCCATGGGTCAGACAGACTAGAGGACCGAGTCTGGTTCTGCTAATGACCAACCATGTCAGTGACATCGGCCAAGTTACTTAGATCTCTGAATATATGTGAAGTGGTGGAGAGCTCAGCTTGTAGAGCTATGTGGATTAAATGAGAATATACACATAAGCACTTGGCACAGTCTCTGGCACACAGTAGCCATTTAGTAAACGAACACGTGAGTATCACTTCCGGAGTGAATTCTGCTTAAGCAGCAAACAGCAAGAGTTGCCTTGCTCCCTGCAATGCACATTTCTGAGTCTGGCACGCCACCTGCTGGAAACTCCTGGATACATTATTCAGTCCCCTGTTTTCCCCAGAAGGGATGGTGCCCTGAGTGTTCCCAGGAGAACGGGCTGTAAAACAGGAACGTCCTCTCTGAGTATCCAGATTTTCTTTTTGTTAAGTCTCATTCACATTACAGTTCCTGTGAGAATTTAGGATAAGCTTAGATCTTGCTAACTTTGCTGCAATCTTCTTTGTGGCCAGGCAGATAGAGAAGATAGACTTCTTTGGGATCCTGTGCTCAATGGTAGTCCACGTTCGAAGGGTCTTCCAACTGCAGGCTGTCTTTAAGCACAGGGTCTTCACTATTATGGCTGGCATTCCCTTTGATCTGATGCTCAACAAAACTCCTACTTCCCCATACCATATCCGATCAATCTAAAAGTCCTGTTGGGTTTTCCCCTCCTAAGTAAACTTAAAATCTGCCTAAGTGCCTTCGTATTCTCTGCCACCAGCATCCCTCACCTGGACCACTGCATTAGCATCCTGACCTTCTTGCATCTCCTCCCTCTCCCCTGCTGTCTATCCTCCAGACAGCAGCTAGAGCTGTGGTCCTGGGGAACACTCAAAACCTACCAACACCCAAGGGCCAAACCCTGACTAATTATATCAGAATCCAGGGATTGCAGGTGAGAGGTCTGTCAACATTTGTAGTTCATGAAAGCTCATAGATTATTCTTTTTAATTTTTTGAGACAGAGACTCGCTCTGTCACCCAGGCTGGAGTACAGTGGTGCCATCTCGGCTCACTGCAACCTCCACTGCCCAGGTTCTAGCAGCTCTCCTGCCTCAGCCTTCTGAGCAGTTGGAACTATGTGTGTGCCACCACACCCAGATTTTTTTTGGTTGTATTTTTAGTAGAGATGATGTTTCACCACGTTTCCCAGGCTTGTCTCAAACTCCTGGCCTCAAGTGATCTACCTGCTTTGGCTTCCCAAAGTTATATGATTCTTTTGTGCAGCCAGGATTGAGAATCACTGAATTTCCAGTCCAGACTAGCAGTAGCAGCATCTTCTGGAGGGCTTGTTAATATATGGACCGCTGAGTTCCACTCCCAGAGTCTGTGATTCATTAGACCAGAAGTGGGCCGGTGAATTCCCATTCCTCACAAATTCCCAGGTGGTGCTCCTGGGCTTAGGATCACACTTTGAGAACTACTGTTGTAACAATACAAGGTGGGCCATGAAACTGTTTAAGTGACTTATTATACTTATATATGTATATTTTAAAAATTCACCTTCTGTACCATGGCCTGTCAGGCAGGGTGAGACCCTCCTAGCTCCTGGCCTCTGACTTGTTCTGCTAACCACCCACTGGCCTCCTATCTGCCTCTTGACCACCACAGGTAGTCATCTGAAGACCTTTGCACCAGCTCCTCTCTCTGCTCAGAGGGTGCCCCCTTTAACTCTTCTGTTGTCTGATTGCCTCTCAGTCTTCAGGACCCATAGAAATGTCACCACCTCAGGGAAACCTCCCCTGAATGTCACACCCAACTTGTGCCTCACCTTCCCCTGACCCCTTGTTCTCTATTTCAGCAACCTGTTTATTTCCTTTATAGCATCTGTTGCAATTTGCAATTATTTTGTGTCTGTACACTTAAAGTACATTTACCTCTCTGCCAGAATGCAAGCTTTATGAGGGTAGAAACTCCGTCTTCTTGTTCACTGCCTGGCACATAGTAGGTACCCAACAAATGATTACCAAATGGAGGGTTGAATAGAAGCACAGAATCAGGGAGCATAAAGGCTAGAAGTAACAGTACTAACAGAAGGAAGAGCCGGGTCCTGCTGCTGTTATGACCCCCAAGGGCTTCCTGTGTGCTCATCTTTTGAAATTACATCTCTAATTCACACAGCTGGGCAAGGTAATGTCATATGCTCTTCAGTTTACACATGTGGAAATGGAGACCGAGAAAGGCAGGGAGGTCACACAGCTAAAAGTGTCAGAGCCGGCCGTGAATTCAGGCTGCCTGCATCCACGTTCGTCCTAAGATACAGAAGGAAGGAGAAAAGAGGCAGCAGAAGGAGAACTGGAAAAGTTCTTCCCTCAGGGCATTTTTTATTTTGCTCTTAACTCTTAGCCAAGGTAAAAATATTAAAATGAAGCTGAAATCAAAGAACCCTTGCCCTACTTTCCAGCTCTCTGATTCTCCCAGAATCTCTTCAGAAGAGGGTGATTAAGCAATGATGGGTGTTTCAACTTTTAAGACTTTTAAAATAGCTGGCTCAGGGGCTTTGAAAGAACAGCACAGGAGGGAAATGGCGAGGCAGGACCTGAACCCAGCCCACCTTCCCGCACAGGCTGCCCACACTTCGGCACACAGCACAGAGAGCATCTCATTCCACTTCTTTTCCAGTGGCCCGCCTCCTTACTGTACTGGGTAAGGTAATACTCCAGGTGCTGTAGCAGATAACCCACCTCCTCCCTAAACTCAAAGGCTTCACATAATAAAAGTTTCTCTTTCTCTCCCAAGAAAGGCCAAAATCAGGGCTCCTGGAAAGCAGCCACAGTTGTCTCCTCCAAGCAGTGTTTCAGAGACCAGCCTTCTTCCATCGGGTGGCTCTTTCATATCTAGCAGGTGGCCTCCCATTGTGGCTAGTGAAGGGGAAGGAGGCATATGGGATGGGCGAGGCCTGGAAACGGTGCACATCATTTTCGCCCGCATGCACCACATGCAGAACTCAGTGACATGGTCATACCTAACTGCAAAAAAACGCTTGAAAATGTAACCTAGTGGTCGAGGCTATCTCACAGCCAACTATATTCTCACTTCTGGAGAATCTGATGAATTCCCACAGCACCCACCCCTGGCAGCTCCTCTTACTGATAAATGAATTTCCAAAATTTTAGAGAAGACTTCAAATGCAACCAGGAGAGGGGCCACTTTGATCTTAAATGCAGACCATACAGAGGTAATGACAGGTCTCCAGTGTTCCCCAGAGAGGAGGCTGAAGGTTTAGAGAAGGGCAGGGGAAAGAAGAGGAGGTTAAATGCACAATTTGCTCAAGTCCAGGTCTGGCTAAGAAAGGAAGATGCCTCTGTCCACCATTCTGGTATTATTTACAAAGTCTACCTTGAGTTCAATTCTAGATATTTTAGAATTTCACCAATTAAGCAAATATTTATTGAGCATCCAAAGGTTTGCCGACATAGTCCTAGGGATAGTCCTTTCGGATATGAAATAAAAGAATGAATGAATATGAGGTGAGATAAGCTCTATTCCTTATCTGTTGGGATTTTGAAAATACCTGTAATTAAAGTTTGACACAATTATGATAATATCCAATTATTATATTCACTGTATTCAACACTGGATATAAATTATCTCATTGAATCTTCCCAATAATTCTATGAAGTAAATATTATTATTACCCCTATTTTACAGAAGAGGAAACAAACCCAAAGAGATAAAATAGTTGTCCCAAATTTCAATTGCTCCCAAGAAGAGGCAAGAATGATTTTTAACTACATGGCACTGCCTATATTATAAAATTACAATACTGTCCGCACATGGACAGAGACAGGCATAATTCATTTGGCTTCAGATAATAGAAGGAGGTTTAGAGTTCTAAACAGTTACTGGGCTGGGCACAGCAGCTCATGCCTGTAATCTCAACACTTTGAGAAGCTGAGGTGGGAGGACTGATTGAGGCCAGGAGTTCAAGACCAGCCTGGGCAACATAGTGAAACCCTATCTCTACATTTTTTAAAAAACATTAGCCAGGCATGGTGGCACATGCATGTAGTCCTAGCTACTTGGGTGACTGAGGAGAAAGGATCCCTTGAGCCCAGGAGTGCAAGGCTGCAATGAGCTATGATTGTGCCACTGCAGTCCAGCCTGGGCAACAGAACAAGACCCTGTTTTAAATGAGACAAAACAAAACAAAAACTGAACCCAGGAACAGGTCATAACTGGGATTGAGTCCCCTAAGTAATTCAGAAAGTGACTTTGGGGCCAAAAAAGCTGTGTGACCCTGAGGAGGAGAATTTTGTGTCCCTGTTCTTCAGTTTCCTCTTCTGTAAAGTAAGGGAGCTGGTCTAGATGCACTTGAAGTTCCTTCCTTCCTCTGTGAAAGCAGCATGGCTAATGGGAAGGACTGATATTTTCATCAGCCAGATTCAGAGAAACTCTTTCTGCCTATCTGAGCCTCCATTTTCCCATCTATGAAACTGGAATTAGGTTGGATTTGCTAATTTTTCTCTCCCTAGTGTCTGGCTTAGGGAAGACAACAGGAGCTTAATAAATCTTGGTCACCCCCTTAATGTCCCACCTGATTGGAGATGGCAGCAATCCATTGCATGCCCAGAAGGCAGAACTGCATGAATAGAGGTCTACATCTGAGCTCCCAGCTGCTTCTGAGAGCACAGGGTGTTAACCTCCTTCCTGAGGCATTGTGGCCATTTTGGGAGCAGCTGGCTCCTGGCCCAGAGAAATGGCCTGCAGCTGAGGAGGCAGAGTGTAATGTTTCACAAAGCCTTGCTTGCCACCTCTGCCCATGCCCCGCACCCTCTCCATCATGGCTCGGCAAACTCTGGCTCCAAGGAATCTGGATTTCCACCATTCCCTCAGAATCCCCAACAGGCAGGTTCAGGACTTTGGGGCACAGAGTTCAGAGAGAGAGAATATTAGATGTCCCTACAGGCCTCCCCAGCAAGCCTTGTTTCTCACGATTACTTCAGGGATGCTCCCAGGAGCCTTGTCTGCTTGGCAGATATTGAATAAGGCAGAAGCCAGAGTGGACAAAAAGCAGCGTCTTGGAACGGTTGCCTGGATACTGGTGGCCTGGGTCATGTGGTCTCTTCCCTTCGGGGCGGCCCATGGCGAGCTGGGGAGGAGCTGGAATACAGGGGAGGAGCCTGAGTTCCCAGGGAAGGTGGGGAGGGGAGGAGAGGCGGGGAAACGCAGCTCCTCTACACTCAGCTTTCCTTCCCTGGTAGCCCGACTGCCCACATGTCCAACAGGACAGGAGCACCAGGCCAACTGGGTGGGGAGCCTGGTTCTCTTGCTTCTCAGGTGGAGGATGTGGACAAGTTAACTAAGCCTATCCTGTCTTTCCTCACCTGTAAAATGAGCCTAATAATAGTGCATACCTCACTGAGTTATATATGACAAGGCTGCAACCAGGAATGCAGTAGACTGAGGGTGAATACACTGGTGTTGCCCAGCAGGGCTGGGGACTCCTGGCCAGAGCAACAGAAGTCCTGAGTCAAGACGGCTACCTAATGTGACAGCCCAGGGCACCGTGCAAACACATGCCTGCTGTTGCACAGGCAGGAGAGAGGAACTCCAGCCTAAAGCCCCATCCCACTTCTGTGGCCCCTCTTACGCTGTGTGTTTGCTATTTAATGCTATGCTTCTTTGGGCATGGAGCTACTGGAGAGGTACCTGCAGCTCCCAGGCACCCAGGAGCACCCAGGCGCCTTCTCCAGCAGTATGGCCCACCAGTGCCCATCTGCTGCCAGGTCCCCTACACTGAGGCAAGAGGAACTAGGGAAGGGGAGCCAGGCATTCTCCTTTCCAACGGACCCTTCTCCCCAATCCATGGTGGACAGGTACCCCCACATCTTGCAACCTCCATGTCAGACACTCTAGCATAGGGGAAAAGCTTGCCCCATCAGTTGCCCCGTGAAGGCACCATGATACCACCAACCTCTAGGGCAGGCGTGGGGGCAGTCATGCCCTACCCAAAGTCTGTGGGCTGTGCACATCCACCCTCCCGTGCCAGTGCCCTGTAGAGAGGGAGTGGCAGCTGTTGGAGGAAAGGAGGGAAGAAGGGATGTGAGGAGGGGACAGCAGGGGGTGGGGGAAGCTGGCACTGAGAACCCACCTGGTTTGGGAGGGGCCACACTGCATTCGAACTGAGGCTGCTAGCCTGGGTGCCTGCTCTGTTACCCCATGGATTTCATTTACAAAGCACACATTTAGGGATAAGATTATGAAGAATTTTGAGATACCATAGTAGAACATTAAATCCCTAGCACAGGCTTTTTTTTTTTTTTTTTGAGATGGAGTTTCACTCTTGTTACCCAGGCTGGAGTGCGATGGCGCGATCTCGGCTCACCGCAACCTCCGCCTCCTGGGTTCAGGCAATTCTCCTGCCTCAGCCTCCTGAGTAGCTGGGATTACAGGCATGTGCCACCATGCCCAGCTAATTTTCTATATTTTTAGTAGAGACGGGATTTCACCATGTTGACCAGGATGGTCTCGATCTCTTGACCTCGCCTAGCACAGGCTTTTGTGTAGCTGAGCTGGTTGTGCACCATCTGACCCTGTCCTTAGTTCTTGTTGTGGCTCTATCACTAACTCTCCCTCTCCGGCCCTCAGTTTCCCCTTCTCTAAATGTGGTGGTAGGGCTGGACGGTTTCTAGATCCTCTTCCCACTTTTATGTTTCATACTGTGTCCCACTGACATGGGCAAGTCCCTTCCCTTCTCTGGGATCAGTTTCCCTGTCTATGAATTGGGAATTTGGGCATCCTGATGGGCCTTGTCAGGGTTAATGCTTAGAGAGATGCCTTTTCCCATCACCTCCTGTGTTTGGGGGACTTCTTTTCTTTTGGGGAAGGAAAGACAAAGTTGCCTAGCAGGTGCTGGGGTGTGGGGCTGGATAGAACACTCCTTTTCTCCTTCTGATCACACTGGTGAGCTTGGGGGCCTTAGAGCAGGAAAGAAGGGAGGAAAAGCTCATTAAGAAACACAGAGGCAAAGAATGATCATGTGAGACGGTAAGAAAGCAGGCAGCCCTGGGAGATGCCTTCATTCACTCATTCATTCAGTAGCAGTGAAACAGCAAAGGAACACTCACTGTTTTTGTGTAAGGGGCTTTTACCCATTCCTGTATATAGGCTAGGAAATTTTAGAGCACTGAAATAATACATGAAAACAGCAATCATGTAGTCTTAAAAGCTAACTCTGGGGTTACAGGGAAAGTATGTAAACAATTATGTTTTGTTAAAGATCCATATAGATAATACACAAAAATAGCAATCACGTAGTTTTTAAAACTAACTCTGAATTTGAAGGGAAAGTATGTAAACAACTAGGTATTTTTAAAGATTTACAGGAGCATTGTGAGCTGACTAAGGACAAAGTCGTTCCCACCCTCCTCAAGCCCTCGCTGGCACCCAGATGTCTGCAGTCCTCAGTTACCTCTTTGTCCCAATTCCCTCTTCTTCCCCTGCCCTTAACATAAAAAAGAAATTTTTACTGACTTAAGATGCATTTTAGTACACTAGTCTACCGTCTTCTTGATCTGCTGGCTTTCCGAATAACCTGCTTTTCCTCCCACCAAATCTTGTTTCTTAAGTTTTGACTTTCAAGCAGGGAACAGCTGAACCTGGGTCCAGTTACAATTCATTCATTCATTCATTCATTCATTCATTCATTCATCTGCCTGGACTGTCGCAGCAGCCGGTGCCCCCATCTCCCTGCTCTGTATTCACTCTCTTGCAATCTTATGCTCCTCACAGGGCCTAAGGGAGCTTCTGATGTGATAAACAGAACCATGTCATTCCTCCTGAAAGCCTCTATCAGTTAGAATTAGGTTTAGCTGTGACAGAAAATGCACACTAACAGTGGCTTCAGCAAGATAGATGCTTTTCTCTCCCTCCCGGAAGCATCTAGCAGCTGGCTACCTGAGACTATGGCAGTTCAGCGGAGTCAGGAATCCAGGCTCTGTCTAGATCACGGCACCTCCAATCCTGGTTTTTATTTCCAAGATCACTTTAGAGTCTGAGATGGTGCTGGGGTTCCAGCCATTTAATCTATACCACAAATGACAGCAAGGAGAGGTGGGGTCACTACTCAGAAGTTGCTTACATCACCTCGGCTTAGATGCTAGCAGCCGGAGCTTAAGTCACATGACCACACCTGCAAAAGAGGCTGGGAAAGCTCTTATTCTAGGCAGGCACATGCCCAGCTCAACTTTTTAGATTTTATTAATGACGACAAAGGGGAGAATGGATACTTGTGGACAATTGCTGATCTTTGACATGCAGTCCTTCCACAGCCCCTACTGCACTTGAATTACAACCCAGACCCTTCCTATGCCTACAAGGCCCTGGCTGTTTCCCCACCCTCTCTCTTCCCTCATCCTGCTTCAGGCCTGCTGGCCTCTTCCTGGATTCTCAAAGGTCATGGTTGTTTCCCGTCCGGGGCCATCTGTCCTCACTGTTTCCTGGTTGGAATGCCTGCACTTCACTCTATGACAGTCTGTCTCTTCTCCTCTTCTAGGTCTCAGCTTGCATATCTCCTCTCTCACAGCCTTCCCCAACCACCATACTTCTCCTCATCATTCTTTCTTGGCTCCTGTTTTGTTTCTTTGTAGCATGAAAGAGGCCTAGGAACTAGTTATTAAATTATCCGACAAGCAAAGCAAAGCACAAATGCCCACATCAATGGTTGCTTGCCTCTTTGGGTTGGTTGTCTCTCCCATTCAAAAGGAAGTTCCATGGGGGAGGCTTTGTGTCTTGCTCACAACCCCATCCCTGGAGATTCTCTCTACAAGTATGTACTGTTCTCCCACTGTGTGCCAGGAGCCTAAAAGACAGTAAGCACAGTTTCCATCTCAACTGCTGGGCAGCCAAGAGGTGAGAATTGGGGTTCACCTCCTGGAGAGGAGGCAGAGAGCTTGGCAGAGACAGGGATAAAAGAGATTGTGAGAAGAGGCCTGGAGCCACCTGGAATGGGATTAGGGTTTCTTTTAGCCTCGTTGCTGGCACCATCCTATGTCTCCCCCGTGATGTGAATGTGTTCCTTTGTCCTACTTTTAACTTACATCAGATGATTGTGTGTTCCTTATCCTTTTAAGCAGCTTTGCATCCTTTCTGGAAGAGGGTGGGGATATAAACAAACCAACAAATACAAGATAAAAATATAGAAGGTATTTGGATGTATCCAGTTGCCGGGAATAGAAATGTCCTCCAAGCAGTGCCAGACCTCTCTGTGTTACAGAGCAGAGTGAGCATCCAGCAGCCTACTTGCCCTGTATTCCTGGGTGTTCTAAAGGACCTCAACTGGATATATCCAGAAAGCAACTCAGTCTCTTTCAAGCTGTTCCCCTAGTATTGGTAAACCAGTTATCTAAGAAGCCCGGTGGCTACCCTCAGTAGGTACTATTAATATAATGCAGCAGTTTACAGCAGGGTTTCTCAACCTGGGCACTGCTGACATTTTGGCCTGGGTAATTTCTTGCCATGGGAACTGTTCTGGGCATTGTAGGATAGTTAGGAGCATCTCTGGCATCTATCCCTAGATATTAGTTGCACTCCAGCCCCAGCTGTGACAACCAAAAATGTCTCCTTCGAGAATCACTGGTTTAGAACAAGGACTTAAACCTCAGACTGTGTGTTCATATCTCAACTCAGACTGTGCTGTGGAACCTTGGACAAGGTATTGAAACTTTCTGTGCCTCAAGTTCCTCCTGAATAAGGTGAGGAAAATCGTGGTTACTCCTTCTTAGATTAAATGAGCTGATATATGTAAAGCTCTTAGAATGGTGCCTGGTACCATATTAGCTATTGTTACTACTTTAGAAATTACTCCTTACCTTCCCCCTCATTCCTTAATCAACTCCATCATCATTTCTAGATAACTTTAATTCATGAGATAATTTTACTCTAAAATCCACCCACCTTTCTCCAACATCTCTGTTGTCCAAACCACCAGCATCTCTTACCTCTGAATAAGGCTTCCTACAACTCTTACTCAACAGGGAAGCCAGTTTGATCTATTTAAACCCTTCCATGCTTAAAACCAGCCTACCAAGTCCCATTGTTCTTAGGAAAATGCCCTTCACCAATGGCCTAGAGATTAAAAAAAAAATTGACCCTGGTGCATCTCTACAGCCTGTCTTCTGACTTCATCTTGTTTGCCGATTTCTACCACAATGGTTTTTCTCTCCATTTCTCAAAGATTCCATCCCCTCTCCTAATTCCAAGGCCCTTCAGTGTTTCAGACCCTCTGCTTCCAACCTCAGAGAAGGCTATTTTCAAAGCAGTGATCAAGGGCTTTTTTCAAAGCAAAGACCAGCCGCTTCCTTGGAGAAGCAGAAAGAATGTAAGAGATTGAACCAGGCAGGACCACCTTGTCCACTGGGGTATTGTATGCACTGCACAGACATGCTCAGCTAAGGAAAAAAGTGAGAACAGCAACTCATCCCTAGCTCCACTTGTCAAACCACACCCTGGTGCAGAGCCATCTGTTTCCCAAGCTGTTTTTGCACAGAGCTGCGTTCTTTGAAAAAGGGTTACTTTCGCTAATTTGCAAAGAAAGTGCCACACAGGCTAGTGGCAACCCTATAGTCAGAACACACGGTAGATTGATAGTAATGAAGCTACATTTTAACATGTACATTTCTTGTCTGTTGTAGAGACTTCAAAGATAAGAGACCCACTATGCAAACTGACTAGCTCTCCTTTACTCTTTCTTTCCATAGTTAGAAAGTAAATCTTGATGCAGGGGTAGGCACTATTAATCCCAGATAGTTATGAGGCTGAGGCAGGGGCATCACCTGTGCCCAGGAGTTCAACTTCAGCCTGGGCAACGTGTTGAGTCCCCATCTCTAAAAACTTTTCTTTTTTTAAAGACAGCTGTTCTTGCATCACTGGTATTAGTACAGAGCTGAGGCAGGCTTGAGAAAAACTGTCCCTTACTTAGTACACCAAGCAACTGGACAAATTTCAAGTCTTGGAGTGAAGCAATGAGCACTTTTCATAATTAAATTCATAATAAAATACCTTCTGGGAATTCAGTATCTTTTTAAATTAACTATTCTTATTAACTTCATTCATCTGCCTCATAAAAAATGTAAACTAAGCCTAGCCATAAAGAACACACATCCCAGCAAATATAATGAGCACTAAATATTTAGCCTCAAGTTAATACACTTCAGAGCCAGAAGGAACCTCAAAGATCACCTCGGACAAATATTCACCTTAGTGATAAGACACTTGAGGCTCAGAGGCTGAAAGCAATGCGCCCTGGATCACTGGGCTCAGAACTGGCATTGCCAAGAGTATACCCAGGTCTGCTGTTTACTGGGCCACACTAGAAAAAGAAAAGAAAAGAAAACCTCACTTCCTTACCAGGTAAGAATTATGCATGAAATCCATGTTTCTGATTACCTGGTCTTTATACAAGGGGTAGATTTCCAGGCTATTGGTTTGTGAATCTGTGTCCAATCTAGTTATAATCAATTACAAAAACTGCTATTGATTATAATCAATTACAAAAACTGCTATTGATTATAATCAATTACAAAAACTGCTATTGATTATAATCAATAGCAGTTTTTTTGACACAACATATTTGAGAGTCTCACTCTCATGAAATACAGAACCTGGGTTGCCAAAGCCCAGGCAAAGACAAGTTTTATCATTCTCATGTTCTTTACTAGGATTGAGGCTTCTGAGACTACCATATTTTAAGCAAACCTATGACCAGCACGTGGAGATTTGCAGAATATAAAAGTGAGTGTTTCCCAAATGTTTCCCAAAAAGCATTGACCAGAAGATTCCAAGAATATTTTTCCTTGCATATTTAAATGAGAGTCAGTTGTTTAAATCCATTTACACCCATTTTGAACTTCGTGTCACAGAAGTCAGCATTTAATTCTGTGCACGTGTGATGTCCATGTCCCAGGGGGTGTGACTGAGGAGTCGATGTTGAAGTGCACAGAACAGGGTATGCTGCAGGTGGGCAGACCCAGGTTTAAATCCTGACTGTGCCACCTACCAATCCTCATCCTGTGTAAGCCACTTCACTCCTCTGAGGCACAGTGTATATACATCTAGAAATGAGAACACTAATAGCTGCCTTCCAGAGTCGGTGGAATTAAATAATATAAGAATACCATATTATTTTTAATATGTTTTGTTAGGGGAATGGGATCAAAAAGGCTCAGCATACCTAGGTGAGCTGAGCCTTTTTGATCCCATTCCCCTAATAAAACTGTGAGGTCTTTGTAAGGCCTTTGCCTGTTATTTTCATCTTGGTGTCTATAATGCCAAATTTAGGTCTTGTATAAAGCATGTACTCAATAAACGTTTATTGAATTAACAGAGGAGTATGGACATGGGTTATATCTTTCCTGTATCTGTCACTAACCAGCAGTAGTGGGTTGAATAGTCCCCCTTTGCCCTCAAATACATCCACATCCTAGCCCCTATAACCTGTGAATGTGATCTTATTTGGAAAAAGGGTCTTTGTAGATGTAATTAATGTAGGATCTCCTGAATTATCTGGGTGGGATCCAAATCCAATGGGTCTTTATGAGAGACAGAGGCAAAGACACAGATACAGAGAAGTCCATGCGAAGATGGAGGTATAGATGGGGGTGATGTAGCCACAGGAACACCTGGAGCCACCAGAATCTGGAAGAGCAAAAGGAGGGATTGATCCTTGCTTAGGACCTCCAGGACAGCATGGCCCTGCACACTTGGTCTGACTTCTGCTCCGACTTCTGGCCTCCACCACTGTGAGATAATACATTTCTGTTGCGTTAAGCCATGCAGTTTGCGGCCATCGGTTGTGGCAGCCTTAGTAAATGAATACACCAGCACGTGAGAGGCACTCATGCTTAACACTGGAACTTAATGCTTGAACACTGGGAGTAGTTAAGTGAAGGGATTCGGACTCATGTTTTGACATCAAATCATTAGACTCTATTGTACACCCAAAGCGTGTGACCCAAGTTGGCTCAAGTACAAACTAGAAATTTGGAGGTACAGTACATTAATCTTTGAAATTCCATTACAAAAGGAGCCAGAAATTCTGATAAGCCACTCAGATGACACTACTTATTTTCCTGGAAGAATATACCAGGTACTTCCTCTAGCCTGACCTGGACCAGCCACCTATGGCAGATAGTGCTAGTCGACAGTAACTGCTTCTTGCTGAGCATCAGAGATGCACGTAGACATCCTGATGGGGGCACCAAAGAGCAGTTGGACATTCAGTCTAGAGCTTGGGGTAGATCAGAGTCAGCCCACAGCGTGGCTCCTGCCTCCAGCCTGAGTTCCAGGTGCATGTGTCCAGCTGCCCCTTGACACTCCCCTGGATGTCTCCCACCTAACATGTGTCTGACTGAACCTCTGATTTTCCTGAGCCTGTTTGTTACTAACCCAGTGTCTTCCATCTCAGAAATAAGTCACTCAGTTCTTCCAGTTACACTGTTCCCTTAGATTCCTCTCTTGGTCTCACATCCCTCAGCCAATCATGGTGGTACTGCCTTGAGAAAGCATCTAGAAGCCAGCCGCTTGGCACAATTTCCATTGGCACTGCAGACTGCTGTGCCTTCTGGACTTTCCTGGATTTTTTTTGAGACAGAGTCTCACTCTGTCACACAGGCTGAAGTGCAGTGGTGTGATCTCAGCTCACTGCAAACTTCACCTCCCAGGTTCTATCGGTTCTCCTGCCTCAGCCTCCTGAGCAGCTGGGATTATAGGCATATACCACCATGCCTGGCTAATTTTTGTACTTCTTTTTTTTGAGACAGAGTCTTGCACTGTCACCCAGGCTATAGTGCAGTGGTGTGATCTTGGCTCACTGCAATCTCCACCTCCTGGGTTGAAGCAATTCTCCTGCTTCAGCCTCCCAAGTAGCTGGGACTACAGGCATGTGCCACCATGCCCAGCTAGTTTTTTTTTTTTTGTATTTTTAGTAGAGATCGGTTTTCACCATGTTGGCCAGAATGGTCTTGATCTCCTGATCTCATGATCTGCCTGACTCAGCCTCCCAAAGTGCTGGGATTACAGGTGTGAACCACTGCGCCCAGCCAATTTTTGTATTTTTAGTAGAGATGAGGTTTACCATGTTGGCCAAGCTGGTCTCGAACTCCTGGCCTCAAGTGATCCACCTGCCTTGGCCTCCCAAAGTGCTGGCATTACAGGTATAAGCCACTGCACCTGGCTTGGACTGGTCTATAGTTTTTCTGCTTTTGCCTAGCCTGACGACATTCTATTCACTAATAGGCAGCCAGAGAACGCTTTTTAAAACCTAAGTCAAGTCAAATGGCTTCCTACAATATTCAGAAAGGAATTCAGGCCCCTTAAGGAAATGTGTCAACTGCCCCATCCCAATATCCTGCCCCATTCTCCTCTGCTTTCATCTTTTACTACTCTCCCCTCACTCATAACTCAAGTTTCTTGGCCTCCTTGATGCTCCTTTAAAATGCCAAGCTTAGGCTTGGCAAGGTGGTTCATGTTTGCAATCCCAGCAGTTTAGGAGACCAAGGCAAGTGAATCACTTGAGGTTAGGAGTTTGGGAGCAGCCTGGCCAATATGGTGAAACCCTGTCTCTACTAAAAGTACAAAAATTAGCCAGGCATGGTGGCCAGTACCTGTAATCCCAGCTTCTTGGGAGGCTGAGGCAGGAGGATTGCTTGAGACTAAGAGGTGGATGATGCAGTGAACTGAGATCGCACCACTGCACTTCAACCTGGGCGACAGAGCAAGACTCTGTCTCAAAAAAAAAAAAGGCCGGGCGCGGTGGCTCACGCCTGTAATCCCAGCACTTTGGAAGGCTGAGGTGGGTGGATCACGAGATCAAGAGATCGAGACTGTCCTGGTCAACATGCTGAAACCCTGTCTCTACTAAAAACACAAAAAAATTAGCTGGGCATGGTGGCGCATGCCCGTAATCCCAGCTACTCAGGAGGCTGAGGCAGGAGAATTGCCTGAACCCAGGAGGCGGAGGTTGTGGTGAGCTGAGATCCCGCCATTGCACTCCAGCCTGGGTAACAAGAGCGAAACTCCGTCTCAAAAAAAAAAAAAAGAGCCGAACCACACTCCCTCCATAGGGCCTTTGCATGTGCATCTCCTGTTTCCTCTACCTGGAGCACTACTGCCCGAGGCACCGGCATAGGCCCATCACTTCCATCATTCAGGACCTGACCCCACGGTCACCCTTGAGCACCCTATATAACAATGCCTTTCCTGTCACTCCCTGATCCCTCTGCTTTAGTTTTCTCTTCCTATTGCATGGCTTGTCCATAGAATGACCTTGGACATTGGGCTTAAAAATTCCACACCTTCCTGAGAGATACCCACAATTTAATCAAATCTGTAAGAGCTCTGTGGCCTTTAGATTCTGAAGGGGGAAAAAAGCCAAATTCTGGTTAGGTTCATGTGTTCTGTATTAGTCAGGCTTCTCTAGAGGGACAGGACTAATAGGATAGTTGTACATATGAAAGGGGAGTTTTTCAAGGAGTATTGACTCACACAATCACAAGGTGAAGTCCAACAGTAGATTGCAAGCTGAGGAGCAAGGAAGCCGGTCCTAGTTCCAAAACCTCAAAAGTAGGGACGCTGACAGTGCACACTTTAGTCTGTGGCCGAAGGCCCGAGAGCCCCTGGCAAAGCACTGGTGAAAGTCCAAGAGGCAAAGGAGTGGAAGAACTTGAAGTCTGATGTTCAAGGGCAGGAAGCATCCAGCACGGGAGAAGGATGGAGCCCAGAAGACTGAAACAGTCCCGTCTTTCCATGTCTCTCTGCCTACTTTTAGCCTAGCCACACTGGCAGCCGATCAGATGGTGGCCATCCAGACAGAGCGTGGGTCTGCCTCTCCCAGCCCCCTGACTCAAATATTAATCTCCTTTGGCAACACCCTCAGACACACCCAGGAACAATATTTTACATCCTTCAATCTAATCAAGTTGACACTTGATATTAACCATCACATGCCTTTATCTAAGAGTGAAAGAAATGCAAAAACTAACAGCATGTGGCCATCTGACTGAGAAGTCATGAGTTACATGAATATAAAGAATGTAGGTGAAGCCATCACCTTCTTCTTTAGGCTTCTCTCGATGTGTAGTCACAATGGGGAAAGAAGTAGACAAGGGCAAGACTACGGTAAGGAGCTAGGGTTTTATTCTATTTTTGATGGAGTTTAGAGGGTTTTAAGCAGGGTAGTGATATAAATAGTTAAGAAGGAATTCAGCTGGCCGATTAGACACTCCAAGATCTAGCCACACCTTGGTCATTAAACTCAGTAAACCCCAAACCTGAAGTTCTGATATAATTGCTTTTTTTTAAGATTAAGCATGTTTTAACCCTGGGGAAATTTATGATTAGAATATTTAGGATAATCAAGCCATATAAATATGTATATAAATATTTCATGTTAAAATGCATATTTTATGTACTTATTATATTTATAAGAATTTGGTCTATTAGAATAAACATATCAGCCAAGTAACACTCATTTCAAATATGTAATTGAGTAATAATTGATCTGGCTTAGAATTTTAATTTGAGATCTTATTAGTTTATATATATTGTTAGAATATTTAAGACATTTTAAAAATTACATTTATTCTCTTATTTTAATAGACTTATGTAAATTACTTAGGTACCTAGGAAGATTTATCAGTAACACAAATGAGCTACTAAACAGTGAAACTGAATACACAGAATTTATAAATGTAGCTTAAAACGTTTGATAGTGTTAGAATTAATTGAGTTTGCAAATGAACTCAAACATTCAAACGATCTTTAAAAATGACGGCTCACATTTTTGAGACTTACCAGTAGACATATAAGCTGAGCTTAAACCCTTGCTTCTTAAAAACATGTGCCTTTAATAAATTAATCATTAATTTCTAAAACCAAGATACACTTTGCAATGGTCTTTTCTGTACACCAGAACCGTCAAGAATTTCAAACATTATTTATCCCTTTTATGGCTCCTTAGAAAATAAGCCCCACAAGAATGGGGTATTTTGCCTGTTATTTTATTGTGGGACTCCCAGTTCTTAGGGCTGTCCCTGGCATGTAGTAAGTGATTAGGAAAACGTTGTTGCATGAAGGCAAATCCCCTTTATCCTGGGTCCTACAGGATTTCTGGGCACATCCTAAAGAAACTAAAGCCCAGTGATTTCCTAGAAGACACCCAAGATCCTGAATCAAGTTAGATCTAAGGGTTTGGGGACAGTCCTAGGACACTGATTTCCTAGGCCTTCTGCTCCTCAAAGGCACCTGTGCCTGCTGCCTCCTCCATGAAGTCCTCTACCATACCCAGTGTCTGTTACACCATTTACATGACTCAACATTGTAAGGTTACTTCTGTGCTTGTTTCGTCTCCTCTCTTGGTGGGCTGAAGAGTTCTACATTTTTTTATCACCCAACACCGTCACATGCCTTTTGAATGGACAAACAAATGGTGCTTTCATAAAGCATAATTTTATGCCTGTTGCTCCATAGAGGTTAGCAGCCCAGGCTTTAGAACCAGGCAGAATGAGCTCAAAGCCCAGTTACGTGGCGGGTGGTATGCGACTTCAACCCCTGTTTATGAAACACTGTGAATATTGCATGTTTTAAAAATAAACATTAACCTCAATCTGCTTACCAGGCAAGATAAAGGGAAAAGCTAAACTCAGGGCACCAGCAGAATCATTTAAAATTGTTTGCTTAAGATATGTCAATAGATACCTGCAGATGTGAAGGCTTACCAGGACACGCAGGCCTTTTGGAGAAGAGCTTCAACATGGTTTACATTTCGGCCTCAGTATTTATAAACAGAACAAAATCCAGAGGGAAGAATCCTGAGAAGATAAGCCTTTAGGTAAATCGTTCAAGAGGCACCAGAAGCTGCTTCCTGGGATGGGCCAGTAAGGCTTAACAATGGGGAGGCTGGGTGCAGTTAGAGAGTAGAGCCGGAAGGAGAAGTGGAATAGACCAGGATTTAGATCAGCCCTTCTTAATTTTTAAAACGTACTCAAATCACCTGGGAATCTTGTTAAATACAGCTTCTGATTCATAGGTCTGGGCTGGGGTCTAACATTTTGCATTGCTAACAAGATCTCAGGTGATATTGATGCTGCTGGTCTGTGGGCCACACTTCGAATAGCAACGTTCTCTGGTACGAAAGCATTATACATCCCTCCAAAAAGAGAAGCGAAGACAGAAGCACAAACAAATGATCTCCTCCCCAAAATACAAATAGTGGCCAGTGCTATGTTTTTATTCTCATCAGGTTAGGTGTCTTAGAAACTGTATCTTAACATAAACCATCTTGAAAAGATGCTGGTAAGATTCATTTATTTGCTTAACAAATACTTAAGTACCAGGGCGGCTTGTTTCAAATTTTTAGGGTACAGTGGTAAGCACCCTGTCCTTAAGGAGTTTACATTCCAGTGTGCGAGGAGAGACTCATAAGCACATTTTGGACATACACAAGCATAACTCATAAACACCTAAAGACATATACAAGCATAAATGCCAAAGAAAATAAAACAGGGCTATGAGTCAGAGAGTGGCTTGGGAAGAAGGGCTTTTGGAAAGGGCTGAGAAGTAGCCAGCCACAAAAAGTTCTAGGGGGAGAGTGTCCCAAGCATAAATGCAAGGAGTCTCAGTTGAGTGAGAGCTTGGCAAATTTGAGGGATGGTAACAGTGTGGTTGACGCGTAGTCACCAACAGGGAAAGAAGTAGACAAGGGCAAGACTATACGGTAAGGAGCTATGGTTTTATTCTATTTGTGATGGAGTTTACAGGGTTTTAAGCAGGTTTTTATATGAATAGTTAAAAAGATCATTCTGATCAATTTAAATATCACCAGTAGTGGCACAACCAGACATTATGTGCCTCCTAGAATTTGGAGGACACAGCGCCACTTATGAAATAGTCTTGCTAAATGTAATTAAGCCTTTAGATCTAACATCTAGTTTATGAGAAATACAGGAGTTAGTGGAACAAGTTTAAGTATATCACAAAAAAGTACACAGATAAATACACAAGATGGGATCACGGGCCTCCTTTCTTTTCACCAAATTCATAGCCTGAAAAGAGAGAGGGTGCTTAAGATTAGAAGACAGTTAAGAGATACAACAATCAAATGTATGCAACATGTGGATCTTAATTGGCTCGTGGTTCTAATAAACCATCTGTAAGAGACGCTTTGGGACAACTGGAAACATTTTAGGATGGAAACAAGGACTTAGGAATTATTTTAATTACTTCAGATGTCATAATGGCATCATGGTTAAGGAGAAGAATGTCCTATTTTTTAAAGATGAATATTGAAGAATTTAGGAGTGAAAACTCATAATGTTTGCACTTCTTAATGACTTGCTACTAATGACTAGAATGGAAAAAGGGATGGAATGTCACTGATATAGTTTGGCTGTGTCCCTGCCCAAATTGTAATAATCCTCACGTGTCAAGGATGGGGCCAGGAGAAGATAATTGAATCGTGGGGGTGGTTTCTTCCATACTGTTCTTGTGGTAGTGAATAAGTCTCACAAGATCTGATGGTTTATAAATGTGAGTTCCCCTGCGTAAGCCCTCTTTCCTGCCACCACGTAAGACATGACTTTGCTCTTCGTTCGCCTTCTGCCATGATTTTGAGGCCTCCACATCCATATGGGACTGTGAGTCAATTAAACCTCTTTCATTTTTAAATTATCCAGTCTCAGGTACGTCTTTATTAGCAGTGTGAGAATAGACTGATACAGTCACCTCTGAGATGAGGTTATAAAAGGCTGTGACTTTCATATTGCTGTGATTTTCTTTCAGGCTCTTTCCACTTGCTCACTCTTGAGGAAGCAAGTTGCCATGCCATGAACTGCCCTATATAGGGATCCAAGGGACTGAGGGCAGGTTCCTGGCCAACAGCCTGCAAAGAACTGAATTCTGCCAACAACCATGGGGTGAGCTTGGAAGCCAATCCCTCTCCAGTCAGCCTAGAAAGGACTACAATTGCTGGCCAAAGTCAGACTGTAGTCTCTAAACTATCCCTGGATTCCTGATCCATAGACACCATAAGATGATAAATGTGTATTGCCGTAAGCTGCTACGTTTCAGAGTGATTTGCTATGCAGTAATAGATAACAAATACAACATTATATAGTAGTGCATTTAATCTACTATTAAGGGGCATTAGGTTATTTCTAAGACTTTGCTATTTCAAAGAATGCTACAATACACTTCTATTAGTCCTATTATATTTTAAGGAAATTATTCTTAAATTACACTTAAAAATTTATGATTTTGAGAATTACCAAATGGCCCATTGCAGAGGTGGAGAACACTTTTTTTTAAGTTGGAGTCTTGCTCTATCACCCAGGCTGGAGTGCAGTGGTGCTATCTTGGCTTACTGCAACCTTAGCCTCCTGGATTCAAGCCATTCCCCCACCTCAGCCTCCTGAGTAGCTGGGATTGCAGACATGCACCACTACACCAGGCTAATTTTTGTATTTTCAATAGAGACGGTTTCATCATGTTGGTCAGGCTGGTCTCGAACTCCTGTCCTCAAGTGATCTGCCTGTCTTGGCCTCCCAAAATGCTGGGATTACAGGTATGAGCCACCACGCCTGGCCCCAGAGGTGGGGAACACTTTTGCAAATACTGAGTACTACCAATTTTTTCCCTCATTTGATAGATGAAAAAAATTGTCATTGATCTTTTAATTTGTAGTTCATTGATTATAAAATAAATTGGGTGTAATTCATTTCCTTGTCATTTCCTTCAAATTTTCTAAAAACTATCTCTTTTCACCATATTTCTTTCTTTTATTCTCCTTCTTTCTCTTTCTCCTTTGACTCTTCATTTTCTTCAGCACTTTTTTTTAAAGCAGGTTGTTTATATTTGTAAATGAAAATAATGCCTTAATCTGGCAAATGTTTGGAGAACATTTTTCGCCCAGTTTAGAATTTATCTTTGGATTGTGTTTATGGATTTATTTTTTCATATATACCTTTTTTATTTTTATGTGGTTAAACTTTTAATTTTTCTTCTTTATAACCTTGGAGTTTTGCATCATTTCTAAAAAGATGTTCTTACTCAAAGATGCTGGCGATGAGAATGATGATGGTGATACTAGAGGGAAGAAGAGAGAAGGAGGATGATAAATACTTGTTTTGTATAATATATTATGTACCAGTTTCTGTTCTATGAAGTTTTTGTGCATATTTCATTTAAGCCCTGAATTACCCTATAAGGGAAGTACCATTATAACCCCAATTGACAAATGAGGAAACTGAGGTCTAGAGAGAAATAAATTAACTTGTCTAGATTTTACAGGCTGTGCTCTATACTACCATGCACTTGCAAAGGCTATTTTTGATGCTGTTCTTCCTTGATTTTATGCCAACACAGAGCACTTTGGTCTTTGTGACCGCAAAGCCAACTCCATTTCTTGGGTGCCAGGGATGATTATAATGCTTTTTCATGACCAAAGAAGTCTTTTATTCCATAAAAAAATGGAGCCATAAGTGATTTAGCACACACGAGGCAGAAATGAAAATCGTTGCTGAAAACCAGCTCTTATCTGAGCGACGAATTGAGGCTAGAACAAGAAGCGAGGCCTTTCAGAATTGCTCACATCCTCTACCAATTAAGTGTTTGGGGAAGCCGACAATGGCTTCCTGGTGTGGAAATCACTTTGAAACATGTAGGCTGGTAGTTATAGCCATTAGCTCCTCTTGGGCTTCAAGGACAACTACAAAGAAAATATTTTGTAAACTGCGCAAGCAGCATGGATTTGGCAACTCCTGGGTGAGCTGGAACTGGTCAAGCAATTGCTTTTAACACTTTATTTCCTAAGTGAACTAATACCTGGTGGGGACATAGAAAACAAACCTCACTTCAGAAAGACAACACAGGGCTTCTTAAAAGCTACAGGTCTCTCTGCCTCAGACAACCATTGAGAGAAGAGCTAGGCTCTTTCCTTGGACAAAGAGTTTTTATTTCAGTCTCGACACTGAGGGGATGCAAATAAGCCCAGCACTTCTTGCCTGACCTTTCCTTGTTGAAAAGCTCCAGCAGAAAGCCCAGAAGGACACCTGGGTAGGCATTTCTACGTGCCTCGAAGTCATATTGAAAGTTGAGCTACGAAAAGCAAGAGAATAGGAGGCAAGTGAAGTCACAAACTGGAAAATTGCTTTATCTTGAGTTCTCAGGGGCCCATGGCTCTTAACCAGTGGTAGCTAATACAAAATATAGTTGAGCACTTACCGGAAATGTTCCAGTCAGGACTAATTTTCTTTCTTTCTCTGCTTGCTCTTGTGAAGCAAGGTTCTAAATTTTCTCTTCTTTATCTGAGGAAGCTTGTTCGTGCGAAAAGGCAGCATGACAAGAATGGAGGTGTTGGCTCTAGTCTTGGCACTGCTCTTTAACTAATTTAATGTCCTGGACACAGCTGCTTTGAGTCTCATCTACACTGAGCTATTAAAGACCCTCGGTTTGGGAGCTGACTCTTACCCCTTGATTTTCTCATCTTTAAAATGGTAATAAAAACAGCAGCTCCCTCAAAGAGCTCTCATGAGGGTTCCAGAAGAGACCACATGCAAAGCATTTATACTGCTCCTGGCATGTTTCAGCTCAGAGTGAATGGTGCCCTCTGGAGTTGTGCAAAGGATCAGTGCTGGACTGTCACATACTGCATTAGTCTAGGTCAGGGTTCTCCAGAGAAACAGAACTGATAGAATAGAAATAGAGATAGGTCTCTCTCTAGATTGACCTATCTCTCTCTCTAAGAATCTATCTATCACTGTTTTATCTAGCTGATCTATGTTATCTCTATCTATTATATCTATGGGGAGAGAGAGAAAAACAGAGACTTTGAAGAATTGGCTCACGTGATTGTGGGGGCTGGCAAGTCCAAAATCTGCATGGCAGATGAGCGGGCTGGCACCCCAGGGAAGAACTGGCATTGCAGAGTCTAAAAGCAGTCTGAAGACAGAACTCCTTTCTTGGGGGATATCCATCTTTCTTTCTTAAGACCTTCAATTGTCTTAACACGATGAGACCCACCCACATGATGGAGGGTAATATGATTTCCTCAGAGAGTACGGATTTAAATGTTAATCACGTCTAAAAAAATGCCTTCATAACAACATCTAGACTGGTGTTTGAGCTAAAACTGGATCCGATGGCCTAATCAAGTTGACACATAAAATTAACCATCACACATAGCAAATGGTCTTCTATGGGCTAAATGTTCATGTCCCCAAGATTTGTATGTTGAAATACTTATACCCTGAGGTGATAAGATTAGAAGATTGGGTTTTTGGAAGGTGATTAAGTCATAGCGGTGGAGCCCTCATGAATGAGATTAACGTTCTTATGAATGATGCTTGACAGAGACCTCTCACTCCTTATGCTGTTGAGGTTTGAATGAGAAGACAGCTGTCCATGAGAAAGTGGGTCCTCACCTGACACTGAATTTGCTGACACATTGATCTTGGATTTTCCAGCCTCCATAACTGTGAGAAATAAAATCCTATTATTTATAAGCCACCTATCTTGTTATAGTAGCCTGAACAGACTAAGGCATGGTCAATAAATGTAGTTCATATTTTTCTTATGATACAGTTATTATTTCTGTTGCTGTTGGTCTGTCTATATGCCCTTTCTGGCCCCTTCTAGTCTTGATATCTTCTGTTGCACAACATACATCTACATTTAGGGAAAGGAAACAGAAAGAACTGCAGTATTGTGCAAGCAAATGGAATCTGAGAAAGATACATACAGGAAAATCCAGTTTTCTCAATACTTGGTTATGAAGTTGAGATGAAAGTTGGGTCAACATCTTTTCCATAATAGCCTTTCCCAAACTAAAACACAGATTATAGGCAGCATTTGTGTATTACATAACTCTTCAAATAGCCAAGAATTATTGAGTACTTACCATGTACCAGCCAGTGTTCTGAATATTTCGAATGTATTAACACAATGAGCTTCACAGCATCCATATAATGTGGTACCAGTGCCAATAATATGTTCCATCTCATTCATGAGGAAGGCGAGGCCAGGGAGTGTAAAGATTCTTGTCCAAGATCAAAAACAAGCCACTCTGTCCTGTTCTAGAGCCTGTAGTTCCTAAACACATGTCTAGCATGCAAAAAATTGTAGTGCTAGAGTAATGGGAATGAGGGACATTGCCACTGCCTAGAGACTCCACCGCTGTGTGGAAAGGACTCCCTAAAGGTGGATCTCCCTCGTGTGCATAAAGGTCTCGTGGAGCGCCTGTTAAAAAGGTGGATTCTCAGGTCCCACCTAGAGAGACAGATTGAGTAAGGCTGGGGTATGTCCAGGATCCACACGGGATCCTAATAAGGTCTCCTGCTTTTTCCCTGGTAATGCCAGGGCTCAGAAGGCTCTCAGATATACATCCATTCTGTGGGATTGTGAAGCTGAGCAGTAAACACTACAGAAGTATCTCCGCTCACCAGGAAAGATGAAGATAGCACTGCTCTCAGGTATGCCCATAGAGGTTTCTATACTTAATAATGGCTCATGTACTAAAAGGCTGTCACGAGAGAAGTCCTGTGAGCCTTGACAAAGCCACAAGAGACATCCAGAATTCAGTATACCATCACCCAGCACTAAAAGAATTCTATGTCCTAAGAAGTATGTGTAAGAATGCAGAATTATTGTCGAGTTCAAAGTCTTTGGATCAAAGCAGAAAGAGATTTGTATATGAGAGCCACATGCAAAATCAATCAAGCAATAAAATGGTTGCACACTTTGGAATGTAGACAGAAAAACTAGCCAATACATGGAATTTGAATCCAGGAACATGGGCTACGGGAACATCCCTCAGTTGAAGTCAGGGGTCACTGATGTAAGGCCCAATGTGGCTTGTTGGGGATTTGGACAGTCAGATCAGTATCTGGTCCTTATGTGTTTGCAGAAGGAGAATAAACAGAATAACGGCCTCCCAAAAATGTTCATGTCCTAATCTCCAAAACCTGTATATATGCCTTTATATTACCTTACATGGCAAAAGAGACTTTGCAGATGTGATTAAGAACCTTGAGCTGGGAAGATGATCCTGAGGTACCCGGCAGGCCCAATGGAATCACAAGGGTCCTTATAAGAGAAAGACAAATGGGTTGAAGCCAGAAACAGGTGGCATATGATTAAAACAGAGGTCAGGGGACAGATTTGGAGATGCTATACTGCTGGCTTTGCAAAACAGAGGAAGGGGTCATGAGTTAAAGAATGCAGGTAGCCTTTAGAAGCTGGGAAGGGCAAGAAAACACATTCTCCACCTAGAGCTTCCAGAGAGAATGTAGCCCTGCTGACCCACTTTAGATGTCTGGCCTCCAAAACTTTAAGATAATAAATGTGTGTTGTTTTAAGCCACATAGGTTTGAAGTAATCTGCAACATAAGAAACCAATATAGAAGACTTCCCTCAAATTTACATGGGATAATCTCATAGTTTCCTTAGTTGGAGTAAAAAGAATTCCCCTGATTATCTTCTATTCCAGACCTGTGCCCAAGTGAACCTCTGGCTCTGCAATAGGTATCTAAGCACACCACTTTTATTTATGTAGAGAGTAAGATTTGAGACCTAAAAATCTTCAAAGACATCAGAAACATTAAGATTTTTGTGTTGAAGAACATGTTAAAACTTAGTTTATATGTCATGATGTTAAAAATTTAAACTCTTAGAGTGGCAGCTTATAATGTCAATTTAAAATGTGTCATTGAGTACTTGATTAAGATTCGTGATTTCAAGTCAAAACCATACTACATTAATTTTCTATTCTGGAATATTTTAAAGAACTTTAAAGCCACTGATTTACATAATATATATATATATTTTGAGATGGAGTTTTACTCTGTCACCCAGGCTGGAGTACAGTGGCACAACCTCAGCTCACTGCAACCTCCACCTCCCGGGTTCAAGCAATTCCTCTGCCTCAGCCTCCCAAGTGTTTGGAAAACTCTGCCCCTACCGCAAAATCTCTCTCTTTCCCTCCCCCCACAAAGAGGCTCCCTTATCTCTCACTTTACATACCGGCCCTAGCCCTCCCGCCGCCCAGCTTCCCGCCCAGCAGTTCAAACTGACCAACAGTTGCCCACCACCTCGGCTTTTGGCTTCCCCACCCCCCAGCCCTTCAGCCCCCTATAAAACAACCCTGCCCCTCTGAGCGGCGCGGCCATTCTCCTCTTCCTCCCGGCTGGTCCGCCCGGAGGCTCTTTCCTCTCAATAAAGCCTGAACTTAAGGAATTTCCTCTAGCCTGCGGTCCGGTTTCTTTCCCAATGAGCTCAGTCTTCCCGCAGAGGGTAGGTCGGACAAATGGTGCCGGAAACCCGGGACGGGAGCTGGGGCCGTTGGCCCGGCCACGGCCCCCCTCCCCGACCTACCCAACACTGGCCCTGCCACCTCCACGTTCCGATTAAGGTAAGCCAAGTTTTTCTTGCTTTGCCTTCCCCCGCTTCCCGTCTCCTCTTCCTATGGCACGGTGCAGTTGCTCCCTCTCCAGCGTTCCGCACGGACTCCTTGCCTAGTCTCGGCCGAGCCAAGGTAGTCTTCCATTCCGGCTCCAGGAGCCTTCCGAGGGACAGCCGCCAGACGGGGGACGCCCCTCTGACCGCTTCCCTTTCCGTACTTAATTGTACTCCGGGGAATTTGCAATGAACGGGGACGCCTTTTCGTTGCATCTGCCCATCCGCGCCGGAGAGTCTGTAGCTGCGCCTGCCATGGGAAATTCGGAGTCCAAAATACCTCTGAGCACCCCCCTCGGGTGCTTGCTGCGAAATTTTACCAAATTGGGATATTCCCAAACCCTCAGAAAGAAAAAGCTTATTTTCCTGTCCCACGTGGCTTGGCCCCAATACAAACTCAGTAACCAGTCACATTGGCCCCCGACTGGCACTTTTGATTTCAACACCCTCTGAGATCTCGACGATTTTTGTCGCCGCACGGGCAAGGACAATGAAATTCCTTACGTCCAGGCTTTTTGGGACCTCCGTACCCACCCCAACCTATGTTCTTCCTGCTCCACCTACCAAATCCTCTTATCTCGAACCCCCCGTAAATCTTCCTCCACTACCTCTCCCCCTCCCTACTCCTCACCGGAGGATCTGCCTGAACATCTGTCCTCTCCTGCCAATCTCAGCAACCACTCGCCATCAACGGCACGCCCTTCCCCCACTCCCTCTGCACCTCCTACCTCAGAGGCCATGCCTCGTTCTTCCTCTACTCCCTCCGAGCCCCCTCCCTCAGAGGCCTCACTTCCTCTTGCCTCTCTGGTGGCGGCCCACACCCGCCCCCACCAACCAACTATCCTGGCCCCACTCCGAGAAGTAGCAGGCGCAGAAGGTTTAATCAGGGTCCATGTTCCTTTCTCACTCCAAGACCTGTCCCAAATTGAGAAACGTTTAGGATCCTTCTCAGCCAACCCGTCCACCTATATTAAAGAATTCCAATACCTCACTCAAACATAAGAAGCCCTAGTCCGGTACACTCGACTAGATCCAGCCTCCCAAAATGGGGCCACTGTATTAGCCTCCCATTTTATCTCCCAATCAGCACCCGACATAAGAAAGAAACTAAAGAAAGCAGAAGAGGGGCCAGAGACTCCCATCCAAGACCTGGTAAAAATGGCCTTTAAAGTATTCAATGCCAGGGAAGATGCGGCTGAGGCTGCCCGCCAAACTCGCATGAAGCAGAAGGCTGCCCTCCAGACCCAAGCCCTAGTGGCGGCTCTAAGGCCGGCAGGGAACCAGAAGCCCAAGGCCGAAACCCATGCCCCTCCAGGGGCATGTTTCAAATGTGGAAAGGAAGGACACTGGTCCCGAGCCTGTCCACAACCATGGCCACCAACTAAGCCTTGCCCTATCTGTCGGCTCCCGGGACACTGGAAGTCAGACTGCCCCAGCTTCCCCAGGGTGCCGGTTCCTCAAAACAGACACACTGGCGTTACGCAGCCGGCGGTCACCCTCAGTAGGGAGGAGCCTGCTTGCCAGGAGCCGACCTCCGAGGGAGCTCCGTTCCCCAGTCTACTAGGGCTGCTAGATGACTAGCGGGGCCCTAGCTTTCCGACTCCGGTTACCCTCGCCGAGCCTAGGGTCACAAGACATGGGGGCTACCTACTCCGCACTTCCTTCTTATTCTGGCCATCTCACCCCTTCCCAGGTCTTAGTCATGGGAATCGATGGGACCCCGAGTATCCCCTATCAAACCCCACCACTCATGTGCTCATATAACTCCACTCCCTTCACCCACTCCTTTTTAGTAATCCCCACCTGCCCAGTTCCCCTTCTGGGGTGAGACATCCTTTCAAAGCTGAAGGCCGTCATAACCTTCCCCACCGCCAGCCCACACAGCCTTTTTCTCCTAGCCCTCAATACTCTGCCTCAGAACTCCAGACCCTCCAGTCTACCCCCGGGGTATGGTTCAAGGATGACTGGGCCTTCAAGCATAACCTCCTCATCCTCCCTGAAAAGCAAAGGTACCAGATAATCCAAGACATCCATAATTCACTCCACATTGGGCCTAAAGCCTTATACCAGTTCCTCCACCCACTTTTTCACCCCCACCGCCTCCTCAATACCATACAGGAAGTCCAGTCCTCATGTACTGTCTGCATGAAAACTAATTCCCAGAGTTCCTGTCATCCCCGGCGCCAGCTTCATCAGCTACGCAGGTGCCTACCTGGCCAAGACTGGCAAATTGATTTCACCCATATGCCAAAGCACAAACAGTACCGGTATCTGCTAACCATTGTTGACACTTTTTCAGGCTGGATTGAAGCTTACCCCACAGCCTCTGAGTCTGCCGGGACAGTAGCCACTCATCTCATTCAAGACATCATCCCACGCTTTGGACTCCCGGCTACCATACAGTCAGACAACAGCCCAGCCTTTATCTCCAAAGTCACTAATGCCGTTTCTACCTCTCTAGGAATTCAGTAGAAGCTACATGCTGCCTACCATCCTCAGTCCTCTGGTAAGGTGGAACGGGCCAATGGCCTAATAAAGGAGCATCTGACTAAGCTCATGCTTGAGCTCCGCCAATCCTGGGTAACCTTAATTCCTATTACCCTCACCAGGGTAAGAGCAGGCCCCCGGGGCCCATCACAGCTTAGCCCATTTGAGCTGCTGTATGGTTGCCCCTTCCTACTTTCAACTCCCCCACCGCCAGAGACTACTCCTCTAGACAGCTACCTCCCCTACTTTACTCTCCTTCGCAGCCTTCTCCGAGAACATGCCAACGCTTCTCTTCCCCAACCCACCCAGCCATCTGAAAATACACAGAAAGTCCTCCCGGTAACCCTAGTCCCTCGACTCACTATATATTCCCCAGCCGAATTCCAGATGCTGCAAACTCCCCATCGCCGCACCCGACGAGCTGCCTTCCTACCCATTGCTGTTGGTGTCTCCCTTGCTGGTTCAGCACTTGCAGCAGGATTAGGAGGAGGGGCACTAGTCCACTCTCACCTGGCCATAGCCCGACTGACCTCACAACTCCAAGCGGCTATTAATGACTCTACTGAGTCTTTAGCATCACTCCAATGACAGATCACCTCAGTTGCCCAAGTTGCCTTGCAGAACCGAAGAGCCCTGGACCTGCTCACTGCTGAACAAGGAGGGACCTGTATCTTCCTACAAGAAGAGTGCTGTTACTACATCAATGAATCCGGCCTAGTAGAAACCCGAATCGAGAGCCTCCAGAAACTCAAAACTAACCTGCAGAGTCAGAAGTTCTCGGCTGAAGCCACAGCGTGGTGGTCTTCCTCTATGTATACCCTCTTGTCACCATTGCTTGGGCCCCTAATAGCCGTTTGCCTAATCTTACTTATTGCTCCTTGCTTTCTCCAGTTCCTACAGCGGCGCTTTCAAGAACTGACTCGAGTCACCATCCACCAGATGCTGCTCCAACCCCACCCTGAACGAGTGCAAGAAACAGACCTCTCCCCAAACCTCCAGGCTCCTTAGGAAAAGAAACCTCTTCAGAACCCCCCGTCGACCCTTGTCAGCAGGAAGTAGCCAGAGAGACAACCGACGCCCCTGACCCCCTCTTTTTCTTTTCTTTAAGGAGTCGGGAATGTTTGGAAAACTCTGCCCCTACCGCAAAATCTCTCTCTTTCCCTCCCCCCACAAAGAGGCTCCCTTATCTCTCACTTTACATACTGGCCCTAGCCCTCCCGCCGCCCAGCTTCCCGCCCAGCAGTTCAAACTGACCAACAGTTGCCCACCACCTCGGCTTTTGGCTTCCCCACCCCCCAGCCCTTCAGCCCCCTATAAAACAACCCTGCCCCTCTGAGCGGCACGGCCATTCTCCTCTTCCTCCCGGCTGGTCCGCCCGGAGGCTCTTTCCTCTCAATAAAGCCTGAACTTAAGGAATTTCCTCTAGCCTGCGGTCCGGTTTTTTCCGAACGAGCTCAGTCTTCCTGCAGAGGGTAGGTCGGACACCAAGTAGCTGGGATTACAGGTGCCCACCACCATGCCTGGCTAATTTTGGTATTTTTAATAGAGATGGGGTTTTACCATGTTGGCCGGGCTGGTCTCGAACTCCTGACCTCAGGTGATCCACCCACCTCAGCCTTCCAAAGTGCTGGGATTACAAGCATGAGCCACCACACCTGGCCTAAATCATTTAAGTATTCAGAAAAGTTTGCTGAGTAAGTTAACTGAAGAGCCTAAGACAGAAGCACAATCTGTTCCATGTACAAATGTGGTATAAAATATTTCAAGCCTTTTAATTAAGTCACAAATGAGACAAACATTCGTCAAAAGGTTTCTTAAAGTAATTGGAAAAAACTAGGGTTTTTAAAAGTAATTGAAAAAAACTAGGCTAGTAAATAAATAAATGATAAAATTTGTAAGTTTGAATCAAAACTTAAGGAACAACTAGGCTTCTGAACTTATAAATGTAATAAACTGAATATCAATTCTTTTTTTTTTTTTTTTTGAGACGGAGTTTCGCTCTTGTTACCCAAGCTGGAGTGCAGTGGCGCGATCTTGGCTCACCGCAACCTCCGCCTCCTGGGCTCAGGCAATTCTCCTGCCTCAGCCTCCTGAGTAGCTGGGACTACAGGCGCACAGCACCATGCCCAGCTAATTTTTGTATTTTTAGGAGAGACGGGGTTTCACCATGTTGACCAGGATGGTCTCGATCTCTTGACCTCGTGATCCACCCGCCTCAACCTCCCAAAGTGCTGGGATTACAGGCGTGAGCCACCACGCCCAGCCTAATATCAATTCTTTTTTATACCCAACACCATTTATACACCCAACACCATTTTTGACCATGGTGTGACATCTCATATCAGTGGACTAAAAGGCATTTGATCCCTAGTCCAAACCAAGTGGCAGGATGCAAGTTACATATGAAGACGTACATTTCTGTGCAAAGTCACTTCTTTTTTTCTTTCCCATTGTAATTGGATGCCTTTCTTATTAGCATTTTGAATGTTTGTTCCTTTTATCCCTACTGGAAGTCACCGAGGTGAATAATGTAAAACTAGTGGATCGCCTACCTGGCAGATAAAACATGCACCCAGTGCTAAAGCAATAATTGCCTTCAAAAATTTGTTTTGGAAAAGTCAATATTTGATATTTAAAAGAACAAGTAATAGTCATGGAAAAAGACTAACTTCCTGGTCTGGAGTTCTTGTTTAAAAGATGGGGTCTCGTTATGTCACCCAGGCTGCAATGCAATGGCATGATCATGGCTCACTATAGCCTCCAAATCCTCAGCTCAAGCAATCCTCCTAGTTTAACCTCCCAAGTAGCTAGGACTACAGGGATGTGCCACCATACCTGGCTAATTGTTCTACCTGTTTGTAGAGACAGGCTCTTGCTATCTTCCCCAGACTTGTCTCAAACTCCTGGCCTCAAGCAATCCTCCTACCTTGCCTCCAGAGTAGCTTGGATTAGAAGCCTGAGCCACTGCATCTGGCCTTGGAGTTATTTTTTATTTTGAGGTACATATTCGAGGGGAGCAATATCATCTTTTTAGGGCTGAGGACTTCTAAAGATTATAAGCACACTTCGCAAAATCCCCTCTAAAGTGAGCAGAGCACTTGCTTGGGCAGCACATATACTAAAACTGGGGTTGTACAGGGGAGATTAGTGGGGTCCATGTGCAAGGATGACACATGAATTCATGAAGTGTTCCATATTTAAAAATTTTTTAAAAACAAAAATAAGCAGATTATCAGTGCAATGGCCCAGACATAGCAAAGCAAGACCTCTCCCGCCATCTATTGGTGATAGGTGGTTTCCCACGCCCACTGAGGTTAGTAGCAGGCTTTGATGGTGACCCACAGCTTTGCTCACAGCCATCAAGTTTGTAAACAAGCAATTTCTGACCACCCTATTTAAAACAGCAACATGCTTGCCCCATGACACCTGGCATTCCCAATTCCTTTTCCCTGTTTTATTTCTCTCTGATACTTTTTACCTTCTGACACACAAGATTTTGTGTGCTACGTATTACTTCTGTACCAACTGAAGCATAAAGAAAAATCAACATGCCAAGGCAATGGGAATCATGGCGTCTTGGCAAGCTCTGGGGTATGGAAGCTTTTGGTGCCCAGGGAATGCCATCCCATGCCATGATGGTAGATGAGTGGCCATCATGGACAATATGGTCAGATTTATTACTGGAAAATAACTGTAGGGTGGTTTAGTTGTTGATTTGCTCATCTTCTCTCTCTTTTGTCACCGCCAAAATGTAAGCTCCAAAGGGAAAGAGATTTTTGTAGCTTTTGTTCACTGTGACAGAAGCAATAAATTTCCTCAGTAACAATTCTCCCCTTCTTCCTTATAGCAACAGACTGCCCACCTCCACTTAGCATGAGCTGGGCATGTGGTTGCCAGCTGGAAAGTACGTTTCCCAGCCTCATTTGCAGCTAGGTGTGGCTATGCCAATAAAATATCGCCAACACGTTGTAAATAAAAATTACGCTTAATCTTCCCAGTCTTGCCTTCAAACAATTGCTCCCTTCCTGCAGGATAGATGCAGACGTTGTGAGGAAGAACCATATGAGGACAATGCCTTTGAGAATGGCCAAGATACAAAACAGAAGGATCTTAGTCCTCTGTGGTTACGGAGCTGTCACCTACCAGGCCCAGAGTGCCTGCTACCTCTGGAAAGCAAGTAAGAGAAGTAAATGTCTACCTTATTTTGGGTTCTCTTTGTTATAGCCTCTGTTGTGGACTGAATTCTGTCCTCAAGCCTTACCCCCAAATTCCTATACTGAAGCCCTAACCCTAATGTGACTGTATTAGGAGATGCCCGTAAGAAGGTAATGAAGGTTAAAGTGAGGCCAGAAGGGCAGGACTCGAATCTGATGGAAATGGTGACCTTGTTAAGAGGAGGAAGAGACACGAGAAATCTCTTTTTCTCTGTTCATACAGGCAAGAGGAGAGGCAATGTGAGGAGACAGGGAGAAGACGCCTGTTTGCAAGCCAGAAAGAAAGGCCTCCTCAGAGGCCAACCCTGACAGCACCTTGATCTTGGACTTCCAGCCTCCAAAGAACTGTGAGAGAATAAATTTCCGATGTTGATACCACCCTGTCTGTGGTTTTCTGCAAAGGCAGCCCGAGCAAACTCATGCTATCTCTTAGCCTTGACTTTAACTGAAACACTGCTGCACCCAGACCGTAGGAGAGTGCCTAAAAATTAGTAGATATGTAATAAATATTACTTGGTTAAATAAATGAAATGCAAAGACAATGTTTAATTTGTGCAGTGCTATACAAATATAAATATATAAATGAAAATGACTACTGGACTCTTATAGATTGGACATCTATTTGTCTACCCATCCATTCATCTTTTTGTCACCCTGGTTGTATTTACAATAAAAATAAAATCTCATCTGTGAACTCTTACTGGTTCCTTTACTCCCACAGCCCATCCCAAATCTCTCAGTTGTCGGCGCCTATTAACTGTACCACCTATATCTCCCTATAGTTGTTTTTTTCCTACCATTAGAATGTTCGCCACTCTAGGTCCCATTTATCTTTTACTTACTCTGTAAATGCTTCCAACACTTTCTCCAATCACTGCACTTGATCTATTGCAGAGGCTTTTAATTGCCTCTTTCAGATTCATTTGGCTTTCTTTACTGGGAACAGATCCCTCATTTTATTTTCTATGGCAATGTAACACTGTGTGAAACAAACTCATTTCCCCACTACTCCTACAACCACATGACTCGATTCTGGCTAAGGAGACAGAAGTAAAATTTGTTAGGTAGGGTTTCTGAAACATTTACTTAAAAGAACAATAGAGAACTGAGACTATGCCACTTTCTATCTTTCCCCCAACTCTTTTTTTTTTTCTCCTGTCATCTGGAGTTTGGGAGTGATTGCTGGAGCTCTAGCAGCCATATTGAAATATGGAGGAATGAAGAGAGAAGGAGATGGAGAAATAAACTCTGTCCCTGATGAAGCTGTAGAGCTGCCATGCTAGTTCCAAACTGCTCACCTCCTACATAACAATGAAATACACTTTTACATAACACTAAAATACACTTTTAAATATGTAAGCCATTGCAGTCAGATCTCTGTAATTAGCTGCTGAACACAATCCCTAACTGATCCAGAGCCAGTGCCTTCACTGCTGTCAGCTTAAGCCTGCTGATGCACATTTTGATGGCAGCTATTTTGCCAGCACTGATGCAGAGCTTAAAGGGATATGAGAAACACTTTATCCTGGAAGGTAAGTGGGAGGACTATGAATAGCCTCATTTTACACATAAAAAAACTAAGGCTCAAGATCATACAGTTAGCAAACACTAGAGAAGGGCGAAAACTGAGGCCTCAGATGATGCTGAGCGATGGCAAGGGACGGGACTTTGGTGTAAACTCTGCGATTTGGAGATTGTGCACAGGCATACGCATGTGTTCACACACACACACATACACACACACACACACACACACACACACACAATGGGAATTTAGAGTGGATGCCCGCTTTTTTCATGTCTCCATCCCATCTCCTCTTTTCTGATAACAACAAAACTTCTCTTCTGGGAACCATCTCTTTTTTAATTGAAGCTGTTGGTCACCTGACTCTAGATAGCCACTGGCACAGGACCCCAGCCCCCTTGATACTGTGATTGGTCCAGAAGTGGTCATTTGATGCAAACCGAGCCAAACGGAGTTATTCTTTGGGAGACGACCACTTATTCACTGTGTGTGAACGTGAGGCAATTTACAACTCTAAGGCTCTGTCTACTTACCATCAAATGAAGGCTAGTCTATTACCTGCTGTATTTTATGGTTGTGAGGATGAGGTGAAACAATATAAGTAAAAGGCCTGGCATATGGTGAATTTTCGGTTATAATTTGCTTTTAGTAGACTTACTTAGAAAGCTCTCATTTTTCCCTGGACACCATACAGGGTAGGAACTACTGCCACATAAAATGAACAATTAAGTGCTCAAATCCCATCTAAATATTTTGTTTTGTTTTCTCATTTATTTCCCAAGAGGGGTAGTTTCCAGTTTCCAGAAAAACCACTTTAACTGATTTTTGCATGATGAAAACACAGATCTTATGGACAACCCCCAATCCTGTCTCTTGAATGGCAATTGTAATCAATGAAATAAAAAAATCTTCACTTCTTCTCAATCTGGAAATTAGAGACATTTTTACTTCAGCTTGGATCGAGAGTCCAGAAACTATGCAAAACACAAATGGTTTTGGTGTGGTGATGTATTTATTCATAATATATTTTAAGAACATATTAATAATGGAGAATAACACTTATTCATATACTGAATATAATTTTCCTGGAGCACTCTAGAGCTTGCTTGGAGCTGGACAATACTGCCAGGCTTTTCTTAATCTCTTTGGTCTTTGGAAGTGGGCAGGGTTTTTCAAACCAAGTGTCTTCCATGTGCCGTTGGCAAAGGCTTCCTTTCATCAGTTTGGGAGGACAGAAAGACCATGGCTTCAGCACTTCCATTTTGCAAAGAAGTAACAAAAAGAGTGAATTAATGAACAATCAGAAAGACTCAAAGCATTTTGCACTCCACAGTTCATTTCTTCACACAAACATTCATTACTGCAGTGCCCATGAAAACTGGCAGGGTGTTAGGCTCATGGCCTGACGAGAAGTCACGTCACCAGCCAATGTTTTCATGCAAAATGCAATCCTGATGATTCAGAACCTGGTTCTAAACTTCTCCAGGTGTGCTAGTGAGCTGAAGGTCACACCCATTCTGTGCGTCCTCTGTCTTGCTACTGGTAAACTTGGATGTCATTTTAGAGTATCTTGGCAAAATGGTGAGAGGATCTCACTTTCCCAATGTCACTCTGTAAGGAAGCTGCTTGGGGGATCCTCCATTTGATTGTAGAGAGACCAAGGCACCGTGGGCTGAAGCAAAGAATATTAACACTAACAACAATAAGGACAAAGTCCAAGTCTCTTCTAAAAAAGGCATGTCCAAAAATAAGGGTAAAGAGCTGGTCTTATTTCATCCAAGTGATTCTGTGCACTGGAAATTGTCCTTCTGTTTCTCCCTTTAATTAAAAGTGTTCATAGTTCTGAGTCTGAAGATCATTTAAATACATATGATATTAGCACCAAGGTAGCATATTTTTTTCCCCAGAGGTCACATGAAACTAAATAGATATTTAACATAGTTAATAGTTGGTACAATCTGTGATATTATGAACTTACTTATTGGGTGATACTTGCCTAGAAATGACAAAAATACTTTTTACATAACTCTCATAGCACCTTGATGACGGGTAGGTTGTTTTAAAAAAATTCATTTTAAAAAAGCAAAAACAGAACATTTACAGATGAAAAGTAAACAATAGTGTACCGTGATAATGAAGGATCACTTTGTCATAGTACTACATGCAAAGGCAGTCATAATAGAATCATTTTACGTACAAAAATATTACATCACAATAAATAATTTCAAACATAAATATTAAACTTTACATCATTAGGATATTCCACATATATACATACACACATATGTGTATATATGTATGTGTATATATGTATATATATGTATACGTATACACATTTACACACACAAGCATACAAGTCTCTCACATACACATATACACACACACACGTACACACACACACATGCACCCAAATTAAGGTGGAGGTATTGCATTACTATCCTTCATTCATCCCATAATGGCTTCCTCTTCAGAGCACCTGAAATAAACAGACCATAAAATATAAACCTTCTGCCTCAAGTTGTAAGTTAAGAATAGGCAACTGATACATTTTTATATACAGAATTTAAAATTAACACTTATTTTCTCTGGATTTTATTTTTATTTTTTCTAAGTCACTGTCTCACTCTGTCACCCAGGCTGGAGTGCAATGGCATAACCATGGCTCACTGCAGCCTTGACCTCCTGGACAAGCAATCGTCCCATCTCAGCCTCCCAACTAGCTGGGTCTACAGGTGCACACCATCATGCCCAGCTAATTAATTTTTTTTTTTTTTTTCAGAAATGGGAGTCTCACTATGTTGCCTAGGCTGGTTTCAACATCCTGGACTCAAGAAATCCTCCTGTCTTAGCCTCCCAGAGTGCTGGGATTATATGCATGAACCACCACAGCTGGCCCTAGATTTCAAAAGTAATGTTTATAGGCCGGGCGCGGTTGCTCAAGCCTGTAATCCCAGCACTTTGGGAGGCTGAGGCAGGTGGATCACGAGGTCAACAGATCGAGACCATCTTGGTCAACATGGTGAAACCCTTTCTCTACTAAAATTACAAAAAATTAGCTGGGCACGGTGGTGCGTGCCTGTAATCCCAGCTGCTCGGGAGGCTGAGGCAGGAGAATTGCCTGAACCCAGGAGGCGGAGATTGCGGTGAGCCGAGATTGCGCCATTGCACTCCAGCCTGGGTAACAAGAGCGAAACTCCGTCTCAAAAAAAAAAAGTAATGTTTATTTTCTGTAAAAAACATACAAGTTTCAGGGAAGTAATAAAGAATAAAATTTAAAAACCCATTAGCCTGAAATCTCCCCACCTGAGATAACTGCTTTTCATATGTGGGTATCTCGGTATTTCCTTCAAGTCTTTTTTCTATAAATATATGTTTATATATATAAATATTGTATATATGTACTCATGCATAAATTTACTGTATATAACATATATACAAAACTTATCTTCTTAGACATAAAATATATATATAATGGCGATCTCTAGTGGATACCTGCTGACTTTTGCATGCCTCCATCCCATTTCCCCCTTCCTGGTAACACAATGCCTTCTTGTCCTTTGGAAACTGTCTGTCTTCTAACTGAAGCTGTCAATCACCTGACTCTAGGTGGGTACATGATCTCCAATCCTTGGATGCTGTGATTGGTTAAAAAATGACCATGTGACCTAACCAGAGCTAAACAGAGTTATTTTGCAGAATGTATGCTAGGGGATGAGTATTTACTTGAATCATGCGTTGTAAGGATGATATAATCCTTGAGCTGCCCAGGACCATGGTGTGGGGGTGATCATCTGCCTCAAATAAAGCCATTTAAGAGGCAATCATTGCTGATTAATGAAGAAAGAAAGAACACTGATGACTATTTGAACTTCTGGATCTAGCCATGCCTGAAGCTAGCATATTTCTTGGATACCTCATTTACTTAAGACAATAAATTTCCTTAGCTCCTTGCAACAGAAATAATCCTAAATGTCAAATAGGCACTCTTGTATCAGGATGTTCAAGAGCCTTACATGGTCATGGGCTACTGGAAGCTTGAGGGAAGATGCAGGAGGGTCACAAGAATTGGTTGAGCTCATCCCTTGTAGCTGAAGGCACTGGGATGATAAAAAGAGTGACCAATTCAGTCCCTTACTCAGCAGAAGAATCACTTTCTGGTATTACGTACTTAGGTCGGGGATTGCTGAACTTTAAGATGCATGACTCCTGTGGACTTTGTTAAAAGGTATAGTTTGCTGCCTACAACTCAAAACAATATATCAGTGTAACAAATTTGCACGTGTACCTCCTGAATCTAAAATTTCAAAGTAAATAGATAAAAAGGCCAGCTCTGCAGAGGGAAACCCATGTCTAATGGCAGAGAACTGATGGCTCCAGTCATGTGAGAACAGAGGAGCATAAGATAAAAAGGTAGAACAGTATTGGGTCAGCTTCAAGATGCTTAACTATAACCCTGCCTGATCCACCCACATTTGCTCATCTATGCTGCATAAAAAGTAAAAGACAGACAGACTACTTACCTTAGCTATAAAACTCGAACCTCCAGGCCAGTACCAGAGGATGGAGTGCATTTCCCACAGTAACCACCGCATTTCCCTATGACTCGGGTACCATCCTGCAAGGAGATGCATCATCTTAGGCTACCTGCTTGGTTAATGTTTTCAGGGCCTGCACTAGATTTTTGGGAAAATATTCATATACACATCACAAGTGGGCCTTCTGAACTGATGTGAAGCCCACCATACTCACCATGGTCCAAAACAGGGGCTGGCAAACTTCAGCCTGTGAGTCAAATCCAGCCCACCAACTGTTTTTGTATGGCTTGAAGCTAAGGATGATTTTTATATTTTTAAATAATTGAGAAAAAGTAAACTAACAATAATATTTCTTGACACATAAAATCATATGAAATTCAAATTTCAGTGTCTATTAATAAAGTTTTATTGGAACATAGCCACATTCATTTATTTACCTGACGTCTGTAGCTGCTTTCATGCTGTAAAAACAGAACTGAGTCTCAGCTTCATACTGCTTCTTGGTGCAGAACAAATCATAGTGACATTGTTTTAATGTGAGACTGTTTTCAGTGCCATGTATATTGCTAGATCATTATACTTTATGTGATTATTACCAGTGTATATCATTATGACAAATCAAGAAAACAAGAGAAACATGGACTTTGAATGTTACACTTTTAAGGTATAATGGCATGTGGATTATCTTGTTATCAAATTTAGATGATGAAGTATTGTGATTATGAAACGACACTATGGCTGTGCTAAAAGAATACCATATATACCATCACCAACCTAAATACTCATCACAATATTCCCAACTCACAGGAAAGCATAGTCAAAAATTTCAAAAATTTAAAATGGAATATCTCACCATAGCATGATCCCTCAATAAAAAATAAAAATAAATAAAATAAGTTTCCAAGTTGCTCATTTGTTAGCCAAGCAAGAAAAACAATTTGCTAATTGTGAGTTCATTAAATCCTGTTTAACTGCAACATCAGAAGAAATGTGTCCAGAGAAAATAAACTTAACTACCCTTTTGGCAAGGACTATTGCTATAGACAATTAAAAAATAAGCCAGATTATTTTGAGTGGTTTTCACTGGCTTTTGATGAGTCAACACATATTACTGATGTTATTCAGGTGTTATCATTTCTTTGAGGAGAAAATGCCCAGTCTAAAGTGTCTAAAGATTTAGTCTCTATGAATAGTCTAGTGGAACTAGTGGAACAGTGGAATAGTTTGTGAAACAAGTACAGATGAGAATATTTCAAAAGGATGAGAAAGACCTGCAGATCAACTGAAGTGGAATCTGGTAAGATGTGTTCACAACTGATGGTAGTAGAAATATGCATGGAGCATAAAAAGCTTTAGTTGGACAAATTTACAAAGTTTGTGCAGCTGTTCAGTGTTTAAAGCCAACGATTATTCACTGTATTATTCATTTGCGAGTACTTTGCAGAAAATATTTGACCTATCAAGTGCTATAGAATTAGTAGTGTCAATCATGAACTTTGTTTTTTATCGTGGACTTACCCATCATCTGTGAAATTTTTTTGTCAGAACTGATGGCTTACTTTACTACTTGTAAGCCAGCAAATTGCTGTGTAGTCTGACCTTGACTTGTCCTACTACACAGCAATTTGATGGCTTACAAGTGGTAAAGTTTTATTTTGATTTTTGAGCTCAGGGTCAAGATGACAATTTTTTGAATTTGAATTGCTCTCAGTCACTGTAATTCAACACTTAATGTCTCTGAATATTAGCTTTTACTTCAGAGCTGATCATGTTTCTTAATGAATTGAACCTAAAATTACAAGGCAAAATTGCACTTACAGGCAAAACTTATACTGTGGTAAAGTAATTTCATTGACAACAGTGTTTGGATCACAAGTAATGTTAGACTGTTTTGTACACTTCCCATGCTGTCAAAAGTTAAAACAGGAAATGACTGCTCTATTACACACACATTTACAGTGAATATATTTTCTGAGCTTAAACTGCAGTGCCAGCACTGTTTTTCAGACTTTGATATAAATGCAAAGGAAATCTTTATATGTCAAAATCCATTTTACTAGCAACTAACGAGCTTCCATCTCATTTTCAACTGTAAGTGATTAATACACAAAGTAGTGACATGCTAAAAGGCAAATATCAAGAGAAAACTCTAACAGAATTCTATGCACGCCCTCCAAACCATGAATATGCTTAATTAACATTATATGGTTATGGACAGATACCAGTATTTGGCAATATTAATACATGTAGAAAGGCATTTAGAAAGATGAAATATGTAATATCTCTTTTCAGGTCAGCATTAATACATAAACATTTACAATCAATTTTGATAATAGAGAACATTGATTAAGCAAAATATTTTCCTCCCCCAATATCCCATTCATCTCCTCAGGTGATCTGTATTACAAAAAGTTACACTCAATTCTTATGATTGTATTTTGAATTTAACCAATAAAAATTTTGTGCAAATTTGTTTTCTCTCTTGACATACAAATACACATATAATATCATTGATTTGCTTCTTGGCCCTTCAAGACTTAAATCTTTACCATCTGGCACTTTGCAGACAAAGTATGGCAAATCTTAAAGACCTGCACTCCTTAGAGTCTGTCTTTGCCCCTGCAGATTCATCTAGTACCATTCTCTACTCAACACATGAATTTCTTTGGGTTGTTCTTCTGACATGCTCCTTACATTACAAGGCCTTGGCACATGCCATTCTCTCTGATTGGAACTCTCCTCTCTCTCCTTCTCTGTGCATACTGAACCACCCCAACTTTGGCCTGATAAATTCTTCAGAACTCAGTTCAAAGGCCATTTCCTCTGAGAAACCTTCCTGACCTGGTTATCTGCTGCAAAGCACCCTATAATTGGGTAATTCTTCCTTTAACATTTATCAACCTACTGGAATGTCAGCAACATTATGACAAAACCAGTATCCTGTTAAAACCTGGGAGTATCCAGAACCTACCACCATGTGTGGCTCATAATGATACAAAATACACATTTGTTAAATAAATGAATGAATGAATAAAAGGCTGAAGCCGAATTCTTCTTTTGGAACTGCAGTTAAGAATGCCCTGCTAATCAGTTCCCCTTACGCTTTACTATGCTATGAAGAAGTCCTTGTTTAATTGTGACCTCATATTCCATTGTGTATAATTACCATGTCACATAATTCGACCCCTCCACCCTCTGCTCCTGCACAATATTTCATATCTTCCACTTCTGGAAATAATACTATGATGAACATACGTGTCCCTACATTTTAGGATCTTTTTTGGTTACATTCTCAGAACTAGGTCAAAAGTCATGAAGATCTGCTTCATACAGCTGAACTAAGAAACGTTCTTGAAAACAATGTATAATCTCATTTGAAAAAAAGATGAGTACAAAAATGCAATGAGAAGAAGTAAGTTATAATATTTGATACTACAGTAGAAAAACTACATTTAACCATTTATTATAACCATTTATATATCATTTATGTATAAAATTTATATATAAATTTTTATATATTCATACATAAAATATATAGTATAATGTATTATGATAATCTTATACATATTATACTATGTATTATAATAAAATATATCTAGTATACTAATATATTATAAATAACATATTTAATATAGATAGTTAACAATAATTAAGTATATGTTTCAAAATAGCTAGAAGAGAAGAATTGTAATGTTCCCAACTCAAAGAGCAGATAAATGTTTGAGGTCTTGGGTATCCCAGCTACCCTGATTTGATCATTACGCTTTGCATACATGAATCAAAATATCACATGTATAACCAAAACTACGTACAACTATGATATATCAATAAAAATAAAAATAAATAAAAACTAGTGCCAGTTTAATATAACAGGACAAAATGTTTTCTCTTTATTTTTAAAAATTTGCATGCATTTGCTGATGAATGGAACTGAGTTGGGAGAGTTATTTCTATCCTCCCGCCTGGTCTTCGTTTTAGGGGCCTGTGGTAGTTCTGGAGCTGGCCCATGCCACCAGCAACTGGATTTGATGCCAGACTAACTGGCCTCCAGTGAAGAACTTTCTCACCAGGCGTTAAGTATAGGGCCAGGGGCTTTTACAGGCAGGCTAAGAATGTCTTCTGTATCATCACAATTTATGCTTTACTCAAACTCTTCTGACCCAGCAGAGAAGATAACCTGAACTGGACTGCCTGGAGCTTGTACTGTATCTTTAACAATCTCTTTAAGCCTCAGTTCCTGGTTCATCTGTAAAATAGGGATAATAATAGTCCCTCCATCACAGGTTTGCTGTAAATGAGATAAGGCATATAATGTGCTTAGCATAGTACTTGGCCTAATATACGTGCTCAATAAAGACTAACTGCTATTATTATAAAGATATTTTTAATGTGTAAATGTCCATCATGGCCTGTTTTCAGGGAATGAGTAAAAGTTCGGGTAATTATAAAATTATAAAATTTAAAAAAAATCCAGTACTAGGTTTACACCATTCCTACTATCTCCTTAATTGCTTATAAAACATAGCATATAGGTTGTTTTTTTTTCTGAATATAGGCCTGAACACTTGCTATATATGAACATATGTATAAATGTCTAGTTTCTATAGGAACATACAGAATAAAAATTACACTATGTAAAATGTAAATGTACAGCATTTTACTCTACTGGTCTGTGGTATGAGTTGTACACTTGGTGGATAGTTGGATTTTCATAAGTTAACTGCAAGTTTGGAGGCAGCCCAAATTGATACATGAGAGTGGATGGCACTGAGCATATGTGTGTGTTCACACGTGTGTTTATTTCAGATATTTGAACTCCATTGTTTGCAAGTGAACTGAACATTAGGAACTGAGTCCGTCTCCTCTATGGTAATAAAACTTCCATTAATTTTTTAATTGAAAAGCAATTATTTGATTTACCGTCTTTTTCTAGCACAGGAATGCCGGTTAGACCATGTCCCTTAGAACACTGACCCTAGTCATTCCCCGACCCTGCAAAGCCCTGTAAGCACCTCTCACACCCAGCCAGGACATGATCATCCCTTCATGCTGCCTGTCTCTGAAGGCATGTTCCAGAATCTTCTACCTGGAGGAGACCAAAATGGGAAGCTCTAAGGATGGGCATGGGGAGACGCAGAGGAATCCTGACACGTTGTAGAGCTGAGGGTATATACTGTCGCTTGCAGAGAAACTTGAAATTCTGACATTTTCTCTCAGACCTCACCTCTAAACCATGGTCTCCTTTCTGTCTGGGTGTCTCTCATGCAGCAATCTAAGCTGTGAGTGGGGAGAAACTTACTAGACCCCTAGCTGAGCTCGTGCAACCAAAGCATTTGCCCAGAAGTCCACCCCTATCCAAGCGGTGCCCCACACGACTCATTTCTGGGGTCAGGTGGTGGCCATGTGAACAGGCTCAGCTTGGGCTTACCCTTCAGTTCCATGCCTTTCCCACCAGCTGTCTCAAGCAAGCTCCCTTCCTTAGTCACCTTGGCCAACTTCTGAAACAATATGGCAAGCCTCAGAGCCATGAAAACTTTAAAACACTAATAGCTAATACTTAATGCTCCTGCTATTTGCATAGTAGGATACCAGCAGCTTTACATTTTTATTTCATTTAAGAGTCACAAGAACCCAGTGAGAAAGGGCTACTCCAGTCCCCAATTTACAGATGAACAAACAGTTCTCTTCTTTCCTCTCCTATTTTCCCAGAAGTTAAATAACTTGCCCAAAATGGCAGAGCCAGTGGGCACAGACTCTGGCAATCAGATTTCAGAGTCCAAGTGCTTCACCTCTGTGCTCTGCAGCCACCGATGGTTTGCACCAAGGGCTGAGCCTGCCACAGGCTGGAGAGGCTGATTCCATCACCTGCTCCACTTACCCTACCAAGAATTTGGCCTTATTCTCACTTTGTTGTCCCAATCTCCTGGTGATGGCACAGCTGGGAGGAAGATGCAGATTTAATGCATGTAAGCTGCCTAATAAATAGTAGTTATTTTAACTATAATTAGGATAAAACCAGAGAAAGAGTGCTCTCCATTGCTCACAAGGGAGTCAACAGTGAACCTGATGATGAGACTGATTTTGACCAGTTCTGTCCTTGAAAGTGAGACAGCATTGCTGTTCTTCAAGGTGCTGGAGATCTAGTTTGACCCTGACTGACTACAGCTCTCCTTTAGTTTTGCTCAGGGAAAACATTTCTTTGCCAAGGAGGTTTGGAAAATTGAGGTTTTCATTGTGTTTTTTCCCTCTGTAGCTACCAACGGAAAAGCAAAAGAAAGTGAGGAATGATTATTTGAAAGCTGAAACAGGGCTATTTGGAAAAGAGAGTATTATAACTGGCCAGGGTCTGAGCATCCCAGAGGAGACTGGGACACAGGCCCTCGGGGGCCAGATCATAGTAGGTATCGAGTGGGAACAGGATATGGCACAATTCCTGAAGTGTGTTTCATGGAACCCTGGTTATTTGGGGAAATTAAAAGCTGTAACTTTGAAAATAAGGTTTTGTGGTTGGCTTCATTTAGGTTAGAAGTTCTCAGACTGTGACCCTAGATCAGGGGCATCAGCATCATCTGGGAAATGGTTACAGATGTCAATTTCTGGACTCTCCTCAGGCTGATCCCATGGTGGGTCTGTTTTGTTTTGTTCTGAGATGAGATCTCACTCTTTTGCCTAGGCTGGAGTACAGTGGTGCATTTATGGCTCAATGCAGCCTCGACCACCCAGGAGCCTCCTGAGCTCAGCCTCCGGAGTAGTTAAGACTACAGGTGCCTACCACCACACCCAGCTTTTTAATTTTTTCTTTTTTTTTTCTGTAGAGATTGGTTCTTCCTATGTTGCCCAAGCTGATCTTGAATTCCTGGGCTCAAGCAATCCTCCTGCCTCAGCCTTTCAAAGTGCTGGGATTCTGGGCACAAGCCACCGCATCTGGCCACCTGCTTGTGTTTTAACAAGTCCTGCAGGTGATGGTGATGTACTTGCAAGTTTGAGAACCACTGCTTTAGAGGAATGCTGGTTCAAATAAAGTCACACAAGTTTCTTTCCTGTATGCTTCATTCCCCCTCACAAGCTAATGCTTACTGTGACTCTTCAGGAAGGACATACAACATACTAGCATTTGCTCCCAAATGTGTTGGGTGGTGGAAGCCTGTTTTCAGGAATCATCGCTAAGAGATGTTTTTCTGTGAACCACACAGGGGAAATCAGGCATAAAGCAGTGTTTTTCCAGATTGCCGGGAGTTAGAGAGGGCTCAGTTACGGCTCCCAGACACTCATAAGGAGTACCTGACAACCCTGGAGATTAATTTTAAGCTCAGACTCTGAGCTGCCAAAGCACACCAATATTAAAAAAAAAAAAAAAAAAAAGCCTACAGGCAATTATACCCAGCTCCCTCCAGCCTATGCATCTCCCAGAAGCCTTGGGGAACAGCCGATGTAGTGATCATTCTTTCCATAAGGTGGCGCTCCTGGCTTTAATTATTTTTAGTTTCTGGCTGAAACGATAGTAACTAGCTAACAAATAGAATCATACTTTATGTTACATAGTTTACCTGGATGGGTTTCCTACAATCACATTTTTATTTACTTATTTCCCTATTTTTTAACAGAGTCTCACTATATCACCCAGGCTGCAGTGCGGTGGCACTAGACAGGCAAATTTTTTGGTTCTGGGTCACTGAAACATACAGTATATTCCAAAACATCATGTTGTACACAATAAAAATATACAATTTTTATTTGTCCATAGAAAAGAAACATAATGTATATATTTTGGAGGGAAGGAAGGGGGGAGGGGGAGAAAATTATAATTTCAGGGCACATTCTAAAGCTCAGCACTCTCTCTCAGCTATCTTTATTCCTTTCAGTGTAAGGAAAAATATTTAATGACTAATTTTTACAAGTAATCAATATGGCTATTCAATCAGATCTGAGGTCACTGATTGGCTTTGATGGAGAAAAGAGAGAGTGAGATTGTTCTTTTCACAGACACAAATTTACTTAATCCTGGCAACTAGAAAAAGAGCAGATTTTCAAATCTGGGATGTCACAATTGGACATTTCTCCCCTTTCTCAGGTGAGAAAGGCAGGTTGAACTTTTTTTTTACGTTCTTATTTTGAGAATAAGTGGAAGTATTTGTGATAGTATTTCCAGATTTAGAAAATAAAAATATATGATGCTTGATTAACTATGAATTTCAGATAAACAACATATACATGTTTAGTATAAGTATATCCCATGTAATAACAGCATACTTATGGTAAATAATGTTCATCGTGGACATGTTTTGTTTTGTTTGGTTTTTGAGATGGTGTCTCACTTTGCAGTCAAGCCTGGAGTGCAGTGGCACAATCATGGCTCACTGCCCCCTCAACATCCTGGGCTCAAGGGATCTGCCCACCTCAGCCTCCAAGTAGCTGGGATTACAGGTGAGCACCATCATGTCTAGCTAATTTTTAAAGGTTTTGCAAAACCAGGGTCTTACCACCTTGCCCAGATTGGTCTCAAACTCAGGATTAAGAGATCCTTATTGTGTATTTGAAATTCTAATTTAACCAGGTGTCCTGTATTTTATCTGGAAGTTCTGCCTTGTAATAACACGCTACTCTCCTAGCTCTCTTCTTTGTCTTCCCTTACCCACATTTCTGAGGCAACCCCAGACAAGGCTCCTGGCTGAGCTGGGACTGGGAAAACCGGCCGTGCTTGGGTAAACCTAGACATATTTTTCCATGAGCCAGGTTTCTGCCCCACGTTCTCAGGACTTCAGAGGGAAGGCTGTCAAGTGGCAGCGGTTTCTGACATGGCTGTACATTTGAATCACTGGGGAGTTTTGAATTCTACTTCTGCTAGGGTCGCCCACTCTCAGAGATTCCGATTCAGTTCATCTGTGTGGGAAGGACCTGGGCACGTGCATTTCAAAATTTCTCAGGCGATTCTACTATACACCCAAGGTGAGAAACAGTACACAGTCAATGTGCTCCTCAGTTCACAATGGGGTTATGTCTCAATAAACACATTGCAAGTCAAAAATATCGTTAAGTCAAAAATGCATTTAATATATCTAACCTTCTGAACATTACAGTCTAGCCTAGCCTACCTGAAATGTACTCAGAACATCTGCATTAGCCTATATATAGCAGGACAAAATCATCTAACACAAAACCTATTTTATAATAGAGTGTTGAATATTTCATTTAATTTACTGAATACTGTACTGAGTGAAAAACAGAAGAGTTGTAGGGGTATTCAAAATAGAGTTTCTACTGAGCGTGTTTTGCTTTGGAACGATGGTGAAGTTGAAAACTCAAGTGGAACCCTCGAAAGTTGGGGACCATCCACACAACACAGTGTTTCTCAAGCTGTACTATGCCCATCACCACCTGAAACCTTGTTCAGCTGTAGACTCTGACTCACTTGGGTCTGGGCCCCAGAACCTGCATTTCCAACAGGCCTCGAGATGACACTGACACATTGCACAGATCACACCTTGAGCAGCCAGATTTTAGAGTGTGAAAAATTATTATTGTGGACTCTGTGGGGGTATCTCTAACTCTCCAGATAGATAAATTAATAAGTTATCTGTCTTCCAGCTCCATCTGTATTTCAATTTTTCTAAATAAAAAGAAGAGGTCACTTCCCCTCGGTTTACAGAATGAACCACAAGCTGGCTAACTGCAAGATGTTTGAGCCACATACTCGACAGACGTTTCTTCCTGCTTTTACCTTCCTGGCTAGGTGTTTTTTCTAATTACTTGGATGGTTCATATCTCGAGGAAGAATTCACCAGAAGTGAAGAAGACTCTCACATTTTAATCAAATGTAAACACTGCACCCTGGGTTTATTTCCTAAATGGTCTTCCTGACACTGTAAAACCGCTTAAGTAGGAAAGCACATTTGTTTGTTACTTCAGCACAACTTCTGCAGTTATAAAGACGAAAGAAGGAAGGAAGGAAGGAAGGAGGGAGGGAGGGAGGGAGGGAGTGAAGGAAGGAAGGAAGGAAGGAAGGAGGGAGGGAGGGAGGGAGGGAGGGAGGGAAGGAAGAGAAAGAAGGAAGGAAAGAAAAAGAAAGAAAGGAAAGAGAGAGAAGGAAAGGAAAGAAGGAAAGACAGAAAGAAAGAAAAGTAAGAAAGAAAGATCAAAATTCATCTCCCAACCTTACCGGCGACTTCTTGATATCAGAGACAGCATAATTCCCTTGTGATATCCATCTGGCAGATTCAGTTAAAGACAGGCCAGTTCCATAAAGGTTGATGCTGAAACGACCCTGGAATACACGGCCAACAAAAGAGATTTTCAGTCCACGTGATGGCCCCAACAAAAGCAAAGGCAAAGGTGATACAATAAAAGGTACTTCGGAAAACAGAAGGATGTTATTAATTGTGATAGCTACTAATTATTGATGGCATTTTGCTTTGTTTGTTCAGGGCCAGCCATTCTTCATGCATCATCTTAATCATCCGCAAAAGAGCTCTATGAAGGACGTTTTCTTTTCAGGGAAACTGAGGCTTAGCAGAGGTGATTAACTTTTCCAGGATACTGTAAGAGTCCAACTCACATCCTCCTGACTTCAAAGTCCTTGCTCCATTCGGCCTCCCTAACACAGCAGTCCTGATGTTGCTCACAATTATCAGATTCCTTCAGGAACAAAATGTCACAGTGTAATTTTTCTAACAAGATCTTGGTGCCAAGCTTCCTGGGCTTTCAGCTCCCTGGTGTGATTAGCACACTGCGTACTAAGCACAGCAGGGTGGGACTTCAAAGAAGAGGCGCTTTCCCCAGGACGGTCAGCAGAGGGCAGGGTTGGCTTGCTCAAGACCACCTGGGCCTGTGGGATGCGGCTTCAGGCGTAAGGGATCTTCCAAACCCCTCCAAGGGTGCCTTGCAGAACATGGCCTCTGGTGCCTCAATATTGATTTCTAAAGAGACGGTGCAGCAGAAAGACCCTCTAACTACTTCCTCCAATTGTCTCTCTCCCTCTCTATTTCAAAAATGACTTCGCAAAGGCATCTGAAATACTTTGTTCTTGAGACTTCCTATTCCACTATGAGCAGTTTCAGAGCTAAACATTTTCCACATGAACACTCCTGATTGCTTTCTCTCTGAACCTGACGAGCTAGTACTTTGTCAAAACAGTCTTTTATAAGGCAAGAAGGGAGGCAAGGAGGCGCTCACAGCTGGTCAGACCCGCTTGTAAATAAAGTTCTTTCACCTGTGATTAAATCCTGGCCAGATTGCTTTTCACATCTTGGAACCCCAGTTTGTTCATCTGTAAAATGGAAGGTACTAACACTCTCTCCCCTCAGAGCACCGTACAGAGGACTAAATGAAAACAGCCACATAGCATATGGCTGGCACTTAGTAGACATGCAAAGAGAAGGCATCTGTCTTACATTTTCAAACTGTTTTCTAAGTATTTGTGTGATCTCTCCAATATAACAGTAAGCTTATTGAGAGCAGGGGTTTAGTATTGCTTCGTTTATTGAATCAGCTATGGTTTGTAACATATGACGTGTCACTTAAATATTATATCCTAGCTCCTCAATTAAGATTTCCAGGGCTCAGTGTAGCTTCGAGGTCTCTCAGTGCCAGTTCCATAAATATTGACTAACAAGAGTTTATAAACACCCCGGGAGCACTGGATTCCACAAGATAGGGGTGACTAGAGGGCTTAGTTTGGACTAAATCAGTGGTTCTCAACAGGGGACGATTTTGACCTGAGGAGAAATCTGGCGATGTCTGGAAACATTTTTGTCACAACTGTGGGGGACAGGGAGTGCTGTTGCTATTAGCATCTGGTGGGTAGAGACCAAGGACATTGCTGTGATGCGCAGGGTAGTCCACAACAGAGAATTCTCCAGCCGGGAATGTCAACAGTGCTGAGGCTGAGAAAACGTGTACAAAGGGTGGATTCACCCTAGAATCTTGCTCCCCTCTTTACTTTCAGTGTGATCTCAGGCAAGGTACCTATTTGTAAAATGGATTAGTAAGACTTAACCTGTGAATAGGAGGTGATTAGACAGAAGGCACAATGCATGTCACTCATTACCTGGCAGAGAGCAGGTGATATTTAAAAAATATTTTGGGGCCAGGTGCAGTGCAAAGTGCTGTAATCCTAGCACTTTGGGAGGTCAAGGTGGGTGGATCACCTGATATCGGGAGTTTGAGACCACCCTGGCCCAACATGGTGAAACCCCTCTACTAAATACAAAAATTAGCTGGGCACGGTGGTGAGTGTCTGTAGTCCCAGCTGCTAAGGAGACTGAGGCAGGAGAATCGCTTGAGCCCAGAAGGTGGAGATTGAAGTGAGCAGAGATTGTGCCACTGGACTCCAGCCTCGGTGACATGGTGAAATTCCATCTCAAATACATATATATATATATACATATATATATATATATGTACACATATATATATATGTATATATATACATATATATATGTGTACACATATATATATGTATATATATACATATATATATATGTGTACATATATATATATGTACACATATATATGTGTATATATATATGCAGAGGACATTATTTTTATGACAATACGGAGGTTTATGGCTACTGTGTGGCGTGGTCACAATGCTCAGATGTTTCTGATTGTAGCTGCACTGAAGCCTCAGACACTGAATTCTGTGTGTTGCATGATTTCATTGGCCATTTTCTTTCTTTTCTTTTTCTTTCTTTCTTTTTTTTTTTTTTAAGACAGAGTCTCACCCTGTCACCCAGGCTGGAGTACAGTGTTGCGATCTTGGCTCACTGCAACCTCTGCCTCCCGGGTTCAAGCGATTCTGCTACCTCAGCCTTCTGAGTAGCTGGGACTACAGGTGTGCACAACCACACCCAGCTAATTTTTTCTCTGGTAGAGACAAAGTTTCACCATGTTGGCCGAGCTGGTCTTGACTTCAAGTGATCCAACCTGCCTCACCCTCCCAAAGTGCTGGGATTACTGGTGTAAGCCACTGTGCCTGGGACCCCATTTTCTTATCTTACTACAATTCCTGCCCCCAGGAGTGGGTCCCCAAGAGGGGCATTCTTGGCACTAGGATGGCCTGGGCATAATTCATAATGCCCCTCTTTTCTTCCTCCATTCTACTTCCCACTCAGACTGCCCGTCCCACCTGTAATGCAGGAGAAAGGAGACTTGATCTCCTTTGGCACTGAAGTTCTCAGGAGGTCCAGGCTGCTGACCTAGCTTCTTTCTGGACAATCCCCCAGCTGATCTGGGCATCCAGTGTCTGAGCATGCTCAATATACATGTCTACAAGGTTCCCAGAGGGGTTGATGAACCTAGAAGCAACAGGAGATCATCCTCCTCATTCTCCTTTTGCCTTTTCCAGTTTAGGGATCTAAACATTTTCAGTAAATGTCCTAGCTGATTATTCACACTCTAAAAGTTGAGTTCCACCAGAGAAGTAAAGACCTAATGTTCTTTCTGGCTCTGCTCTGGTACATCTTTGCCCTTAAAGTCCTTATCTTCCGGGTCTAAAGGGCACACATGTTGTAACTCCTACCTCCTGTTGCTGATTCTAAAGAATAGTGATTAAGAGTTATACGTGTACTAGATGGTCCCTAAAGGTTTGCAAAAGATGTGCTTCGACCGAAGGGGAATCCTGTTCTCTGTAGTACAAGAGCAAACATTGCAGAAATTTTGCCTGAAAACAGAATCAGAAAGACACTTCTACTATCATGGATATGAATTCAGATACACTTAGGATCAAATCCAGACTCTACTGAGAGGCAGCTGTGTAGGTTTGGGCGCATCGTCCCAATTTCTACTCCTCACTCTCCTCTTTATAAAGAAGGAATTCTCTTAGAATATTGTGGTGATTTTTAAATATATTAAGTATATATATATATATATATATTTAAATGCTACACTGAGTAGACAATGCTGAATACACTGACTAATGCATAAATGCATAATAAATGCTACCTATTAATACCATCAAGAATAACAGTGTCACATCTACTGTCATTAGGATAAGAAACATTCTGGGTATGTTTTGAGGTGAGGGCTGTTGGGGAACCCACTCTTATTAATAAATGCATACACAAAGCAATAGTGGTCAATGAGGTAAAAGACAAATTCTGAAACACAGCATCATTCGGCTTTGATTTCTGTGCAATCACTAGGGCAAAGGCTGAACCATCCAGTCTGAAGCAGTCTGCACCATCATGCTTTCCACAAACCTTTTCCTGGAAAACTGATTTGAAAAACTCATGTCTTGCATCAGTATAGCTGGTGCTCGACACATGTCTAAGGAGTTGAATTCTAAAAGTACACAATATGGTTTGAAGAATGAGCTGGGAAAAAATACAAATTAGCCTCTCACAAGCTTTAGGTGTTCCCATTTAGGAACTGCTTCATCGTCAGGATTTAGCAAATCAATCAGTTCATTTGTCTCTGAATTATTAAAATAAATGAATGCAAATTACTTTTTATTTACTTAAGCTTCCCAAAGGATGTGCATATAGAAACAGGAAAATCCTGAGACATTTGAAAAAGGCAGGACAGGGCCAATCTATTAGCCACTAAAATGAAACAGATACCAATGGGGTTTTTGAAGCCATCAATTGCCCTAAAAAAAACTGCACTTCAAAAGTTTTCGATTCCTGGGTAATGGAAGAAAGGCTCTTTTTACCATTATGTCCTTTGTTTATTTTCTTTTTCCCCTGAGAGCTTCCTCTCCACTTCTCTAAAATGTTTAGCAACCCTCTTCTAAAGCTTTAGGCTGAAAAAACACTTCGTTAAAAGAACATTCAGATGTGTTTGTCTTTGGACGTTCTCTGTAGTTAGAGGTAAATCCATCCTATGGAGACAGGGCTTGGGATTCTGAATGTATCACGGAGTCCCAGTCTTCAGACTTTTGAAGTCTCACTGGCAAAGTGAGAAACTCTTGACAGAGTTTAACGACAGCTTTGTGAAGACCTCCTTCAAACTGAAGAGCAAACTGGCCAAGCTCTCCTGTCCAGAATCACTGAATTCATTGTTTGTCCTGCCTTCCAAGAGCAGAAGCTTCTTGCAAGGACCAACGCCTGCTTTGCAAAATTAGCCTGGGCTGATTATGACAGCATGTTTCAAAAGGCAAGTTAAAACTTGCCGCGCCTTTCTTAGGCAAGGAAGTGTAGAATCACAGAATGGGCAGAAAGATTGCTGCTGAGCGGCTCTGCTGAAAAGCCATCCAGCAGAAGATGATGACTTTGCACTTCTGGTCAGAACATTGCAAACTTTGTAGATCTGAAGAAGGGGTAACAGGTTGAGTCAATGACATCCACAGAGCCCCAAGCCTTGGTCCTGGAGGATTTCTAGAATATATTATTATCTCATTGGTATTCATTGTTATGCTCTCCAATAGGCTATACATTCCTCAAGGGATGAATGTTTGTGAGTCTCCAGTGAAAAGGATGGTGCCGGGCACAAAGTGAGCATTCAAGAAATGTCCGCTGATTGGTCGCAAAGATGATTCTAGAGCCATTTCTGACTACTATTAAGGAATCAAAGGAAACCCAGGTAAGCGCTGAAAATTTTGAGATCTCTAGGTCCAACATTTATTTCTTTAAAAAAAATTGGTTTCATGCTTATTTTGAAAAACTTAGGAAACCTGGCAAAGTTAAACTTACCAATATACCCTTCTAAAATTTTGAAAAAGTTCTTGCAGACTTTTTCTCTATTTATATGTTAAAAGAAAATACACATGGGACCATATTGCATGTACTGTTTTGTATCTTGTTTTTTTTCTGTCTAATCTCATAGTGTTTTTATATATCATGCAATATTCAGATTCATAAATGGCACTCACTTGAACTGGCTTTTGAGAGTCAATTGTCTGCATGCTTCCTAGCCCTCCATTTAGTGACATAATGGTGACAGCTTGAAATCAACTACAGGGAGAATATTTACACCATGGCAATTGACAAATGTTACAAAATAGGGCCTTTTTTTTTTTTTTGGAAGAGTCAGTCATTAAATATTTTCTAGCACTCTGCTGACTGTACAATATTCATTTTTTTAACCATCATAATTTGTTTAACCAAGCCCTTGCCACCCGAAATCTAATTTGTTTCTAAGTTGTTGCATTTTGTTGAATGCAGAAGTTAGGCATGCAGCTGCCATCATTTCCTTAGGACCCACTTTCAGGAGCTGAATTATGAGATTAGACTCTAGAGCATTTGTGAGGCTCTTGATAGATGTGGCCAAACTGCCCTCCAGAGCAACTGTTCTAATCACATTCCCAGGAACAGATGCAAATGAGGGTGTCCCTGGGGGAGGTGAGAGGTGAATCCCTGGCAAGGGGGAAGGCACCAAGGACATACCTGTGGGCACTTGGCAGCGCTGTAGCAGTCTCCGGCTGTGGCAAAAGGGACAGGATGTCCTTCGCTTGTCCTTGCAAACAGTAAGTCAGTGGCTATGGGGTGGAGAAGGGGTTAAGGGCAAGGGAGGGTAAGAGTGGGAGAAAGGCAAGGAAGGAACAGGACATTAACAAGGAGACAGAAGGGAAGAAGAAGAAGAGGGAATGGGAGAGAAAGGAGCAATATGAAGTATTAGTGAGCAAATGGATCCAGATGCTCACTTGCTTTTTCCTCATTATATCTGTGGTTCTGAGAGCTTCGTTCCCCGGACTTCATCAGCCCTGCCTGTCTGTCTCCCCCAAGTATGGAAGTCAAAAAGGGGGTTTCAAATGACTTTGGAATTGATTCCTACATAAATAAATACGTGAATCACCTCACTTAAATGTAGTGTAATTGGCTGGTTGAGAACCTCCTGTTATCCTGCATCGCAGGCTTCAGGCCAGGGGGAAATAAGCCAGAAAGCAAGCATTTCCAGCTACTTAGGAGCAATTCCCTGAGGTTTCCTCTGTCCTCCCATGGCCTAGGCACTATTATTGCCAACATGTGGAGCAATTAGAACCCCATCTTGAAATTATTAATGGCAGTTTCTCAAGTTCGGGGCTAGCCTATGATTTTTTATTTTTTAAAGAGCCAACAAATACAAGGCCAACCCTAAGTGCATGTTGTTAACCCCTATTGTAGCTCCTGAGGTGAGCTCTGCACATGGAAAGGGAGGAGTTAAACTGAGAATCCTGCAAAAGCTGTCTGCCAGGGAGACTGGAGGCCAGAGGCAGGTTTCATCTTTCTGCCTCGTCTTTCAGGAATGGCCTTAATCTTTCTACAGTTCACTACACTTTGGAGAGAGGGAAATCCCAGTGCTCCATTCTGCAAGGAAAGGGGCCCTTGCCTGCTTCAGCATGTAGAACCCTTGGGTCTGAGCTGAGGTTTTTCCAAGTGGAGAAACTGCAGACCCTTATCAGTCTAGTTGAAGGAAATTTAAAGTATCTTGGTACAAATCACGTTTAAACGATCTGAAAGGAAAAGCAAAGCAATACTATGGGTATAATGTTAATGAGGAAAAATTAATTATTATTTCTGTTTTTCCTTTATTCAAGGGAACATGTTGAGGTATTTTGGCTGTCCTTAACCACTCCTATGATTAATGTCCCCAACAGAGATGCAGTGTTGGCGAGAGTATGAAATCAGCCCACGCACAGGCTAGTTTAGAAAAGGTAATTCTGTGTTCCATTTTTCTTCTGCAAATTGACAACTGGATAAAATTAGTTTTACGCCCATGTAAGCATGTACACTGTGCTGCTGAAAGCTGGGGTGGGGGGTGGTGAATGTTGCCATGAATTTCTTAGCTCTGGGGTTGTGTATCTGCTGTTTATTCTACCTTGAATACTTCTGCTACCACCTCTGCCTTCCCTACACTGACCCCGTGCCTGACCAACCTTAACTTGACCTTGAGGTCTCCATTTCGATGTCACATTTTTCTGGAATGCTGCCCTGACCTTTCACATTTCGATGGTGCTTCTTTCATGTGCTTTCATCTACTCCATTCATTCATTCAATTCATACATTACAAATCAGAGAGAGCACCTCCCACATTTCGATGGTGCTTCTTCCATGTACTTTATGTACTTCATTCATTCATTTAATTCATTCACTACAAATAAGAGAGAGCACCTGCCTTATGCCAGCCACTCTCCAGGCACTGGGGCCACAGCATCAAACAAAAAGGACAAACTCTGCTCAGGATTGTCCATATTGCACTGTCAGCTCCCAGTCTTCTTCCTCTCCATACCCTCAGCACCTCCCTGCCAGCCAACACGCAAGACATGCTTGCTGTCTGAATGGAGAGAAAAATGCACACGTTCCCACAGGACACCTCACTAACTTACTTATTATCTGCATACTGGTCAGGTCTATTCTGATTTTCTGAAAACTGGAAAATCCAGCTGCCGTGTAATCCTTCCGACATTGGCAGTCATCGCGTCGGCTCCCGTTGTAGGGACATTCCGTTGGGTTGTGTAACCTAAATTATAGAGAGAATGTTCTGGTAAAGATGGAAAAGCATTTGCAGGGATCTCCAGGCCTCTGGGGTCTTCTGAGCCTGGCTCTCCTACCTGTGCCCATAAACCTCGGAGAAATTCTCAGAGTCTCCATGCACCAGTGTCACGTATTCTTTGGGGTGGTCAGAGTGCATCCCTGCACAGAATATCTGAAAGACCAGAAATAACCTGTGAAGAGTGGCTCAGAAATGAGATGATGAGAGCAGTGATCACTCACTCTGAAAATATTCTTGAAATAATGCCTGGTATCTGACATTCACCTTCAGAAGCTTTCCTCTAATGATCAGGAAATATTCACCATCTTCACTGGCACCTTTGAGTCTTTTTACCTCCTTGCAATTCTGGGGTAACTCACCTAGAAAACACAAATCACAAAAAAAATAGGTTGTGACACTCTGAGATGTGTATTACCTGTCTACAGAATCAATGACATTGTTCACACTAAAACTTTTTAGCAAAGGGAATGATTTCTCCATTAAAATTCTATATTTCTAAAAAGGGCAGGCAATCAAATCAACAAAGAGAGCCTGTTCTTCATGCTAAAGAAAGATAACTTCAGTTGGCCAACTTACAGTTATAGGTATTACGGCAGGTTTTTCGTTCTTCTGGCTTCAGATCAGTGTGGCATAAGTGGCTGGGTTGGTCCTCATTGGTTAAACATTGGACGGATCTCTGCATTACTCCAACGCCACAAGACACTGAGCACTGTAAGACGAATGAGAGTCAGTGGTGTAGCTATGGAATGTGGGAGGCACAGGCTGCTGGTGGTGTGGAGCTCAGCCCTGACATCATCATGTACAGCGTGTCACTTCAGACTCTGTGTCGCTGAATATAAATAGCTGACATTTACTGAGCACTTACTGTGGGCCAGTCTCTTTGCTAAGCCTTGTAGATTCATATTTATGCATTTATAAAAACATATATGTATAAAACATTTATATGTATGTATAAAACTATGCGTAATTTTATAAATATCTACGCACACACACACACACGCACGCACACACACACACACACACACGCACACACACACACACACACACACACACACACACACACACGATTCTTCACTTAAGCCTCACAGTAACCCTATGAGATAGTATTATCATTATCTTATTTTTACAGGTGGGAGATCGGGGCTTGAATATTAAGGAATTTGTTCAAGGTCATAGTGGAGCCAGGATTCAAACCCTAACTGCTTTCAACTCTTCATACACTTTTGCCTGATCATTTTCAAGACTGAGAGCTGCCTGGTTCAGAGCCAGGGGGTTGTGACAATCTTCCAGGGCAGTCCCAATTTAAGATATTCTGCACCTTGTTGTACCCCAATGCAATGAAGTATTTCTTACATAGAACATACAGATTTCTTAACAACATAAGCAACAATAACTAGTCCTTCTATAACTCTTAGGAAGTGTCAGATTTTAAGTACTTTAAAAAATTATTTGCAGTAAAATATTATATAAAACATTTGCCATTATAACGTAAGTGCTTTGTATACACAGGCTGAATATCCCTTCTGAGTATCCCTTATTGGAAGTGCTGGGGACCAGAAGTATTTTACATTTCAGATATTTTTCGGATTTTGGAATATCTGCATTATTACTAGTTGGATATCCCTAATCTGAACATCTAAAACCCGAGATGCTCCAAGAAGTATTTCATTAGAGTGTCAAATCAGCACTAAAAATGTTTGGATTTTATCGCATTTTGTATTTATGGATTAGGGATGCTCAGCCTGAGTAAACTCATTTCATCTTCGCAACCCCCTGTCTGGCAGATAAGGAAACTGAGACACAAAAGTTATGCAACTTGCCCAAGGTTGTTCACTTGGGAAGTGGCAGAACCAGGCTGCAGATCCAGACTGCCTGGCTTCAGAGCCCACGTTTCTAGCACCAAGCCACATTTCTGAACAGAAAGAGGTCCCTTTGATCCCCGTCAGACCATTTCAGCTTGCTAACTCCAGGGTGTCTTCTGGAAGTAGAGTTACTCAGGAGAGCGGGTTAAGCAGGACATATTTAAGACGGGGTTGAGATCCAAGGGCTTTCAGATTTGAGCACTCAGTCTTCTACTTACGCTCCCCCAGTTTCCAACTCTCCAGGTGGCTGAGACAGGGCACTCCCTCAGGTAGCAGGGGTGGACACTGGGGGGCTGTGTGCCCGGGCAGTTGACAGTGGTTTGGTAGCTGTACTCATAATTCTCCTTCCCGGTGTAAATCTCGCTGCACGAGACAAGCCTTTGTTTGTAGCCTTTTCCACAGGTCACTGAGCACTGTGAAGACAGAGGTTGAGAGAAGAGGTTAGAGCAGTTCCTGGGGGCAGCCCACAATAGGCCCCTGACCTCCACACCAAGCACTGACCCTGTGACTATACTGCAGAAAGCTGCCACTTCATTAGCTTATTTATTCATTTCAAGTGGCAGGCCCTGAGCACACAGGAGACAGGCAACCCTACAGGGTGCCTCCGGGATCTGGTGCTTCCACTGGCATCTTCTGGGTCCTCACTGCAGGTGGGGGTGCCTCAAGCCCCTTCTGGGGGTTTCGAGGGGAGGAAGAGGGGGAGGTGCTCCAGCTGTCATTCATTCCATTTGCATCTTCAGCCCAACATCACAGGTTGGCAAAGTGCCCTTATCTAAATCTACGATGACCACCAAACTGGGAGGGGAAGAGGATCCAGCAGCTGACCCATGAGTCAGCAATTTGAGTGTGAAATACAAGCACTGAGACAAAGGGGACTCCGGAACTGTTTTCCCTCCCTACTTGGCGCTGTTCGCTTTCCTACCTGCCCTCCACTTAATTTCCTTCTCTCCTCTCTCTCCCTGGCCATAGATTTTTTTTTTTTTAAAGACAGTGCCTTACTCTGTTGTCCAGGCTGGAGTACAGTGGCATGATCTTGGCTTACTGCAACCTCCACCTCCCAGGATCAAGTGATTCTAGTGCCTCCGTCTCCCAAGTAGTTGGGATTACATGTGTGCACCACCACACCCGGCTAGGTTATAGATCTTGAGTGTCATGTTACCTTTCTTCTTTTCTATCTCTTGCTGTGTATCATACCCTCATCTATATTTTTTTATCCTAACTCTACAGCATTTAAACATACTCAACCAATACAGAAATGGAGAAGAAATAAACATCGTACTAGTGTCCCAACCTTCAACCTCCTTAGCTAAGTTTTTTTTTTTTTATCATTTTCTATTTAAAAAATAAAACTTGAGTTATAATTAATTTAGTTTTGATGGTATTTTTAGCAACAGCATCAAATAACTGGTTATCTTCTGTAAACATGCTTCATAAAATTGGGGTAGAGTGCCAGTTATTCTCTAGACTTAGGGTTCTTGGGTGAGGGTGGGATAAACTGCCCAAAACAGTATGCCACATGGGGTATATTATGCTTTTTCTGGGATGAGGGACCACAGCTTTTGCCAATTCTCAAGGGCAGTTAGAAGCCAGTGTCTGCTCTGCCCTGATGTTTCCTGTTGCTTTTAGTCACATGGTTTTCACCTACTACAACTCTTCCAGGGAAAAGGCTCTCCTTGAAGAAACCCCAGAGACAGGAGAGAGCAAGTTCAGCCAGCGGCATGCAGAGCATCCCTGGGCCTTCCCTTCCAGTTGGTTCAAGACACAGAAATGCTCTGCATACATTTCTTCCTTCTTTGGCTGCTGCTGTTCAAATGTCTGAAGGCCAAGTTGACGCCAGGCTGGGGGAGTGTAAGGCCAGCCTGGGGTGTTTCATGCAGATGGCTAATACACTCTGTCTAAGCTGTGGGTATCTCAGTTTCTAACCTAGTGCTTGCATGCATTGACATAAGTCCACACTAACTTAAACAAGGTTGTGTGTTTGAGAGAGGCAAGGAATGTTACTCTTGACCCCCACAAACCAGGAGAAAAAGCAGCCTCCTGTTTATACGTGTGGGGGACCCAGTGGGAGACAGGCATTTGCTGATGGAACTGAGCCCCAAATATGGTCAGGTAAATGCAGAGGCCTTCACATCTCTAAAGAGGAGCTGGCAAGAAGAACAGATGCTCGCAGCTAGCTGATAGCAGCATTGTGAAAATGTTGACTGCTGCTGGTTTCCTTAAACCATTTCAGAGTAGAGTTATGAAGTATTAAGAGGCTCCTCTCCGGAGAGAGAAGCTCATACTGGAGACTCTGCATGCCTTGGTATATGTGCTTGGTTCCACATGAGTATGCATTACTTTTCTAAATTGAAAATAACAGCAAAGCGAAATAAAACAATAAGAATGTGGGCTCCCCGCATGAGCTGTGCACTTCAGGCCCCGCTAGGAAAGTGCATGTGTCAATCAGGACTGACAGAGCTCTTCTTTGCCAGTCTAGCTTGGGCCTCCTCAAATTCTGGTGGAGCAGAGTTCAGGGAAAAACACAAAGAACCTCCGGGTAATAGAGGTCCCAGACAGAAGGCATGTCTTCTTTTCTAGAGAGAATGCTGGTGCCAGTCCCTTTTGGCACCTCTCCGCTCCGTGCATGCTCCCTTCCCTGTGGTCCTTGTATCTCTGCTAAGTACTGTTTCCAGCCCTCTAGCTGTTACCCATAAATTTATGACCTTTTCAATTCATGATGCACCTGTGAATTTTCAGAAATATGGAAGGCTTCCTTTTTTCTTTTTAATCTTCTCCCTGTCTCATCTTTCGGGAGTTACGGTTATATGAAAGCTATAGGAGTAATATGACTCAAGTCTTAGAAAAAGATCAAAACTCTTTTAGCATAATAAAAGTGCTACACAAGAGATAAGCTAAGATAAAGATGTCAGCTTGGCCCGGTGAAAGGTGAGATCCCCCTGCGTTGAGATCTGGATGGGTTGGAACCTATGCCTCAAACCCAACGGTAAGAACTATTCTGAACACTCATTTGGATTCCACATGTTCCTATCTGGCCAAGAGTAAATCAGTTTCCTAAAGACCAGAACCATGTCTCCTCTTCACTCTCTAAGGGTGTATAGTACTATGCAGGGCATACCAGAAGATGCAGGGTTGGGGGTCCAACAGGGTTTCCAAACCTCAGCACCACTGATAATTGGGCCAGATAATTTTGTATTGTGAGGGCTTCCCTGTGCAATGTAGGATGCTGAGCCCCATCCCTGGTCTCCACCTTCCAACCCTGGCCAGTAGGATCCCCTTTCCCCAGTTGTCACAACCAAAAAAGTCTCCAGACACTGCCAAATGTCCCCTTGAAGGACAAAACTCACAGGAATAAAGGCTAGGGAGAGATAATAGAAGACTCTGGGATCAGCTTTAGTGCAGGAAGCAATTCAACACCTAACACACACATCATCTAAATGCAAATATTCATCTAATTAACATACGAAATTGCTGACCTGTCAAACTTTGAAGAGACCCAGCGGCAGCAATCATATTACCTAACTATCTTCAGTACCTTTACCATGAGTCCAGATGCCTCCCTTGCGAATCTCTAAATTCTTTTGGGAAAATGACAATGACAACTGGTTTGAATGCTACAGATCTCTCATACAGATATGAACATATTATGATGTTTGAAAATAATATAATCATGCCATTATTACTATTGGTTTATTACCAATAAAAAGGGTCTGGGTAAACATTGTGTACAGAAGGATATATGAAACAAATGGTACTTGAGATACTTTGGATATTATAGAAAATTATTTCATTCCTCTGAAGCTGTTTGTTAAACAGGCAAAATATATCTGGTTCATAAAGTGCTTTGTTTGCCCCTTATAATGTTTTAAAACCCAAAATTTGAGCCCCATTTTCAAGTTAGGAAATCTCACAAGCTAGTCCAGAGTTTTAGCCTCTCTTGAAACATCAGGTCTGGTAATGCTAGACCACATTTCCGCATGGCCTCAGCTGGAGGAAACAGATTCTGCTTCCTTCACACAGCATGTGCTAGTTTGTCACAGTCCCCACCTCTCCCTGTTGTCTCCCTGGCACTACAAAATTTTCTTACATTAAACTGTCTTCAGGCACCTAAAAGCATCCTATGAGTTTCCAGCCCCTGTCGTAATTCCTTCTTTATGCCAATAGGACATCAAGGTGAATCACAGAATGCAGACCTGAAGGGACCTAGAGACCACCTTATACATCTGTCCCACTTTGCATGCAAGGACTTTGAGTTTGGGCAGGCCGAGGACTTGTCAGAGAACACACAGTTCACAGTGGCAGATCTGGGGGTAGGCTCAAGTCTCCTACATTCCTGCACTCATCCCTCTGCCGCTCTCAGGCCATGGCTGAGCTGAAGATGGTTACAGGGTCCCCAGGATGGTACCTCTGACCATTCTCCTGTGATCCAGACATACTCGCAGGGTTGCAAACTGCAGCTTTCTCGGTCCACAGGCCGCTTGCTCATGTCACAGCGCACACCGTGCACCTCACTTTTGTTGTCATCCACGCACACCACCTTGCGGTACCTGGAGCCTTCGCCGCAGGTCTTGGTGCACTGTTAAAGTCAAGCAAAAGGGAAGAATAAACAATGGTTCCTCACATCCTATGACTGTAATTATGTTTACCTGTGTACATAGCCTTTAAGATCATGAGAGCCCTGAAGGCAGGGATTGCCAGAGAACTCCTCGTTTTACCCCAGTTATCTAACAACGCTGTTTCTGTCATTCACCACCTGGCTCTCTAAAGGAAGGAAGGAAAGTATAAATGAGTCAGTCTCAGTTTAGAAAGGACCTTAAATCCTATTTACTTCAAGAACCTACTCACAAGTGACTTGCTTTAGCACTTACAGGCAAATGGTTACCTAACTGGTGTCTAAATGCCTCCAGGGTCAGGGAAATCAGTACCTGCCCAGGCAGCCATCTCATCTCATAACACAGAACTAAGCAAATCTCTTTGTATGTTTCAGGCCCTTCTCCTAGTTTTCTATTCCAGGGAAGCATAAAGAAAATTTTCAGCTCTCACAAGAAATCTCCTCCACCTTCTTGAACAGGGCTTTCCTGCAGCCCCAGGAGTGTTTTCCTCTCCAGGGGAACTGCCCTCATCCCACATCATCCTGCAAACATTTACCAAGTTCCTACTAGGTGTCAGGCCCTGTGACCAGTCCTAAGTGAACAAGAGTGGACACAGATGGCACATTTCCTGTTCTCAGAGAGGATCTTACATGTTGGTAGCAAAGGCAGACTATAAAGAAGATGGCTAGGTAGCGAGATGGAACACTTACTGTAATTCCATTTTCCAGATGAAGAAACCGGGACTTGGAGAGCCTAAGTAACTTGTCCCAGGTCACATATCTCTTTGTGAGAGAAATGGGACAGATATGTTTATTCCCATAAGCCAAAGGATGATTACAGAGCAAGTGGTATGTTTTATTGTGGGATAATCTCTATACTGTCCACAGATTCTTATTTGTTTTGCTTTAACCAATAGCAAACCCCATCCCTCGAGTTTAACCTTAGTGCTCTGTGTTGCTAAAGGTCACCCAAGGTGTATTTTACCTAAAGCCTCTGTGTCACTCAACATTTCAAGACTCTAGACTACATCAGGAAGCCCCAGTGAGCTAACTGAAACCTGTGCCAAGGACTGCTATGGTTTCTTTTAGGCCAGGGATTGAATACCCTGTTGGCAACGAGCTTATCTAACAACTGTGATTTTTTGTTGTGTTGCTAGCATGCTGTCTTTTATTTTCTTCTTTCTTTTCTCTTTGAGACAACGTCTCCCTCTGTTACTCAGGCTGGAGTACAGCGGTGTGATCACAGTTTGCTATAGCCTCAACTTCGCTGGCTCAACCCATCCTCTCACATTTTAGTCCCAAGTAGCTAGGACTATAGGCATGAGCCGCCATGCCCAGCTTATTTTTTTTTATTTTTTGTAGAGATGAGTCTCACTATGTCGCCCAGGTTGGTCTTGAACTCCTGGGTTCAAGGGATCCATCTTCCTTGGCCTCCCAAAGTGCTGGGATTACAGGCATAAGCCTTCATGCCCAGCTAGCACACTGTCTTTTAAAATGTCTAATTTTAGTTTCTTTACGGAGAACCATAGACACCACCTCTCTTTTCCATCTAATGGGCAGCCTTTCCTTTTATCACCTGCCTTGGCTCAAAGGTATTCGTGCTTGGGATTCAGCTTCACTCAGAAATGTCTTCTATGATATGCCCCATATCTTTTTTTTTTTTGGTGATAAAATACACATAATATAAAATTCACCATTTTAATGATAATAAATGTACAATTGAGTGGCATTTGGTACATTGCAATGTTGTGCAATCATCACCCCATCTAGTTCTAGAATATTTCATCACTGCAAAAGGAAGCCCTGTACCTGTTAAGCAGTCACTCCCCATTTACTCCTTCCCACAGCCCCTAGCAGCCATCAATCTGCTTTTTGTCTCTGTAGATTTGCCTATTCTAGCTATTTCATATTTATGGAATCATCCAATATGTGGCCTTTATTACCTGACTTCTCTCCCTTAATGTTTTCAAGGCTCTTCCACACTGCAGCATATATCAATAGTTTGTTCCTTTTTAAGGCTGAATAATATTCCATTGTATGCATATACCCCATGTTGTGTAACCATTCCTCAGTTGATGGACATATGGGTTGTTTCTATTTTGGCTATTGTGAATAGTCCCACTATGAACATTTGTGTACAAATTTAAACACCTATTTTCCATTTTTGGGGGGTATATATACCTAGGAGTGGAGTTGCTGGGTCACACAGTATGCCTTGTGTCTTTTGTGAGCTATCCTGTTCCTTTAGGAAGCAGAAGGGATATGCTGGCATGTCTTGGTAGTCCCCTGTCACTTGCAAACTTAACTTAAAATTGCTGCTGCTTGAGAGCAAGCCTCAATATCTAGAATATGAAGTCACTCCTCATTTTTCTGCAGCATAAGAATAACTTGAAACCACTGTGAGGTGAGCACGGAGGAGCAGAATCACTTCGAATTAGTGTAGGAGGCTGGCTGAGTTTAGCTCCCTAGCTCAACCCTTGCTCAGTGGTTTTGGGGTTTTCTATTCCCCTAGAGTATGCTGGGAACTACTGCAAAGTTATAACATTTTTCTAATCATTGAAAAACTGAGTTAGAGAGCCACTGAATGTTAAAAAAAAAAAAAAAAAAGAAAGAAAAAGTTAATCTTCGAAGTGTCCATATACGCAAATACTTAACTACCCATAGAAAAAGCAATTCCTTAGAAAATTAGGACTTAGGTACTCAGAGAAGATCCTAATTATTGCACAGCTAAACCTGGACTAAACCTTTCAGTATCCCAGTATCCTCTCTTGTTTTCACTAATCCACAAGGCTCTAATCTGCGTCAATAAGTAACAGTTCAGAGCAGAAATACAATGATTCCTAAATACTTTATGCTTGTTAAGCGTTTCTCTCTGGGTCTTGAAGAATGGTTAACTACCATAAAACTATTTTGCCAGCAGTGGAAAAGGGAGCTGGGAAAATTTACTTTCAATATAACGTTTACAAAATTAAAAATTAAACTAAGTAAATAAGTGACTTGCCCAGTGCTTCCTAATTAGTCAACAGCAGCTCTGAAAATCACATGGCAAGGGTTTTTTCCTGGAATCTTAAATCCTAACTAGCTTATGGGGGCTGGGCAATCATAAAACAAATCCAGCCCAGGCTATCAGGTTTTATCAGCTTTTTGTAATTTGGCTTCCTCTGCAACCCTCCATGATTTATTACTCTCTTCCCCTGTCCTGGAATGTGATCTAGAACTTTCTAAGAAACAGTTAGAAAGATCAGTCTGCCTCATTTTAATTTCTAAAAGGTTTTCTCTAATTTCAGTATGGCTTTTAGAAAATTCTCTAGCAAAAGTAATACCACCAGCCTCCTTGCATTTTATCACATACTATAATTCAGAAAGAAAATAATCACAGTGCTGGACTAAATAGGGCAGCTTGCCTATTGCTGTGCAAGCTCCATGTATGTTTAAATGTGCTGAAATTAACAGGGGGAAAAGAACTTTTCCAAATTGGAGGGTGAGGAAGACCTAAAGTAAATCCTGAAGGTAGTATTTTATTCAGCCATGTAGGTTGGCCCCAGAGTGATGGTCTAAAAAGGGTCATTTAATGCGATGGGTAGAAATTGTCCTTACTTAAAGATTATAATCGAGTTGCTTTATAATTTCAAATATATCTTTTGGTGCAATTCCCTAATCATGGGAGGAAGAAAATCACCTGATGTTCACAGGCTCTATCTTTTAAGGTTGTTGATTGTCTCCATGGATGAAAGACCTTGTCTGCTCTAGTGCCAGGTTATCACTGTTGCACAGTGTATGGACGCAACTCACAGAACCACAGGGTTCCAGGGTTTTTATGTCATGAGAAGCAGCAATGACAAATCAGTTTATCTACTGTTGCTTTAAACGGCAACAACAAAAAAAGCAGTCCTTACTTCAAAGCTCATTTTAAAGCCAGGCATATAGAATTTAGACATTTTTGCTCCCAAATAGTATATATTTGCTGAGGGTAGAGGAGGGTGGGGAGAAGGAGGCAGAAATAATGCTGTGGAGACACTTTGTAACTTTGAAGTCATTCATTCCATCAGTATTTTACAATGAGCCAAGGTCTATGCTGGGCACTGGGAGTCAGCCCCCATGGCTTCCTATTGTGCTTCTCTCCCTGTTAGGGCACCCAGGGTGGCAGCTATTCTCAGCTTGGGGTCTCATGCATTAGCTCAGCTGGCTAACTGGTAACCCCTTGGGTTTAATACCTTATACAGTTTTGTAAGCAGATGTGGTTTTTGTAACAGAGTGTATAATTGAGTAAGAAGCCACCAGGGAGAGAAGAGGAAAAACAATGCAGCAATTCCCGTGATGCTGCAAAGGGAGGCCCAGGTAGCAGCAGATGAGCAGGAGGAATGATGGAGGACATCACTTTACCGGGCAGGGAAGGGAAGAGGACACTCTCAGGAGGGGCTCAGCTTGCATGGTGGCTGGAGGTGTGAAACGCCATGGGTGAAGAAGTGGGGGAGGAGAATGACCACAGCATTTTGGGGTTTTCAGAGCAGATGACTTGTGCTTTGGGATTTTTAGGCCATCCCTAGTGTCTAATGCCTGGAACTTTGCAAGGGATTGATAAACGTTGGTTAAATAAATTAATAAAATGAGCAATAAAGAGTTTGTATCTGGCTCTGTGCACACATTAAAACCTGCTCATTTCCTACTGTTAACTTCAGAAAAATCTTTTAAATCAACTGACCAAGGCGTGCTGCTCATTTCTAACTTTTCTGTGTTAAGGAGATGAACTTGGGAATCATTCTACAGCTGATCTTAATAAAAGTCCTCAGAATCCAAATATGTAACAGAGTGGCCCAAGTCCCCATATTGGACCAAATAGCAATGAGGTGAGCAGTTCTGCAACTTTCAGACATATCTGAGCACAGCTTGTCTGTGGCATTATGACAAGAAACTAAAACAGCTGTTCTTACAGAAAAAACAGAATTTGCTTGACTGTGCTTTTTTTTAAATGTTTTTTGAGACAGGGTCTTGCTCTGTCACCCAGACTGGAGCGCAGTGGCCCGATCATGGTTCACTGCAGCCTTGACCTCCTGAGCTTAAGCAATCCTCCCACCTCAGCCTCCCAAGTAGCTGGGGCCGCAGGTGCATGCCACCATACCTGGCTAATTTTTTCTATTTTTTTATAGAGAGGCAGTCTCACTATGTTGCCCAGGCTGGTCTCAAACTCTGGGGCTCAATGATCCTCACACTTTGGCCTCCCAAAGTTCTGGGATTACAGGCACGAGCCACTGGGTCTAGCCTGCTGACCAGTCAAAAAGTCATTTTAGAATGTCTTTATTCTATAGAGTGAAAGATAAAAGTCCATCATCAGCAGGCACTGCTCTATGTCTCCATCTTTCTTTCTTTACTTCCTTCCTTCCTCCCTCCCTTCCATTATTCCTTCCCTCTTTGCTTCCATTATTTCCTCATTCCTTTCTCCCTCCCTTCCTTTCTTTTCTTCCACCCATCCATTTTTTTGTCCCTCCATTCATTCACAGATTAATTCATTCAACAGGTGCCTTTGATGTTGTATGTACCATGTTAAATGATAGAGATTCTGGTGAACAAGCTTCCTGACCTTAAATAACTGATAACATAGATGAGGAAAACAGGCAAGGAGAATTCTGGATGCTAATTACCAGAGTACAGTAATTTGAGGGTGCTGTAAAAGCTGAGTGGAGGAGCATCTGACTCAGTTTTAGTGGGGCGGTGTGATTGGCAGAGGCTTCTGAGAGGAAATGACATCTTGGTTGAGGCCAGAAGAATGAGAAAGTGTGACTGAAGTGAGGGTGGGAGCAAGGTGGCCTTATGATGAAGAGGTACTACAAGGGAAGAGAGTATTCCAGGTAAAGGGGGAAGGAACACGTGCAGGACCTGCGAGATCAATTCCTCACTGCTGCAGATTCAGAGCCCCATACAATCACAACTCAAATTTGATCAAAAGGACTGCTGCTGCTCTAAGTGCATTTCTGTCAGATTGCAATATTATGAACAAGTAAATCCTTTGTGATAATAATTTTCAAAAGAATTAAAAATGCTTTAAAAAATGTTTTTCTCCCAAACAGACTCATTATAATTCTAAAGTGGGTAAAGCTGACCACTACAAGGACAAATTACTCACCTGAAGCAAATGGTGGTATTAGAAGCCCAACATCCTAAGGCACAGGCCGAGCTGAAATGCTGTCATCACCAGAAGCCTCCCTCGGAAGGCCATTGTACTCAAGAGACGTCTGTTTTGGGAAGGCCTAAAATGTGCTAGGCACTGTGTTGAATCCCTCTTGCCATCTCACCAAATCCTCACTATGACCCTTGAGCAAAGTCTGCCATATAATTCCCATTTTGCAGGTGAGCTAAGTGAAGTCTAGAAATTCAGAGTCAACTTTTCAGAGCCACATGCTGAATAGAATTTTGCTTACAACATGTCGTTTCTAGAGTGTAAACAAGATGAGACATGGAAGTGTGAACAGAGCAGTTTTCTCTTGTCCAACTATTTTGCCCTATACCTGAAAGTCTAGGCTCTATTCTCATGGCATTGGGAAGGTCCCCTGATGTTCCTCTCCCCTGCACAACCAATGGTCCTCACAATGAATAGGGGAAGTCCACTGAGAGGCCCCAACATCATCAATACTCTCCCAGCACCATGGCTTAAGGTCTGATAGCCAACTGGACTGAGAATCTCATTTTTAGAAGGGGCTGGTATTATAACCCAGGAAAGGGAATGCACTTTGACAGCAACTCTCCAGTAAGAGACTTGGCAAGTCATTGAGAGGAAAATAAAGTAATTCGCTTTAGGCAAATCATTTTATGTTGGCATAGGATTAGTGAAGACAATGATTCAAAGTATAGGTGCCAGAGGTCAAGCTTCTGGCCTTTAAATTCCAGCCATTATTTACTAAACACATGATCATTGACAAATTAAGCTACCTAAGCTCCAAGTTGCCCCTATTAAATGATGATAAAAATATAGATACTACATCAGAGAATTATGGGAAGGGCTCAGTGAGGTACTTCATGTGAAATCATTCAACATAGTGCCTGGTTAGTAGCTTAGTAAAGAACAAACTTTATTATTTTTCTTATCATCAGTATTAGGGCCATTGTACTATACAACTCTAGGGGATGCTCCTCACATTGTAGCCTATAAAAATGGCACCCCTCAAGGTTGTGCAGTGTAAAACCTGTGTGGCTGTAGAGAACATCCCTGATGACCATGCCATGGTGAGGGTGCAGAAACTGTGCTTCTCAAGGCAGATGCCTGGATTATTTCTCAAAAAGAGGACAGTGCCATATGCCACAGGCCTAGCATGAAATACATCTTGCCAACAAACTGGGAGATTTTAATAGTCCACAGAGGGGAAGCAAAAGGGAAAGTGTGCATTCAAGAAGCAAACAAGAGTTCTGAGGTAATGGCCAACCACTGCTAAGAAAGAAGGGCGTTTCCTGTAATGGGGGGCTCCTGCACATTCCATTCAGGCTGCCCTGTGGCACACCTCTGACCTCAGGTCAAGGCGTCACTGATGTGGGAGAAAAGTGGAAACGTGTACCTGCATCAGTGGACGGCAGGTAAAACAGTGGCTGAATGAATGGATGTGAGAGGAGGTGGGAACAAGAAAGGCGGTGAGGGCTGTGACTTAGGGGAGCCTGAAGGGTGCTGTATTAACAAGTGACCACCCAACTTACTACTGAATTATCCCAATAGGGTAATCAAAAGGCACTTTTGATCACAAAAGTAGGAATAATTAATAATTACCTGAGGACTACCCCAGGCAAACAGGAGGCATGGTCACCCTCTTCCTGATTTGATCAATTAAGGTAATTTCCCAGTTACTGTCATCCTTCACTCTCAGCCTTGCTGGTGCTGCGGAGACATTCTGAGCAGGCTGTCAGTAGGCCTTGCGTACATGGAAAACATAAAGACTTTTGGTGGGGCTTCTCCAAGCCTCCAGCTGCCCTGGGCCTCACTCTGCCAATGACAGGCCTCCTATAGAATACCACAGGAATATTACAGGAGTATCTCATATTTCATCCACTCTCACCAGCCCAGCATTCCTTCCTTAGACTCTCCACTTTGGGTGAAGGCAGATGAGAAAGTGTGTTCCCAGGAGGGTGACAATTAGACTCTGCTTTTCCCATTACTCACAGAGTCTTTTCTCTTTGTGAGAATGGCAAACCTCTAGTAAACTTCTTAAATAGAGGCCCAGGCCAGGCTATCTCCTGAAGCCTTCTATTCTTATACAGAGTTTAACCGCAATATTTGAGTGAGGTGTAAAAAAGTTCCATCTGCACAGCACATGCACAGAAGTGAATTTTAGGCATATTTTGCAAGATCGGAGAAGCAGCATTTCCTTAGTGCATATGTGGCAAGATTTTTCCATTCTTTGGGATGCAGAAGGAATTGTAAACAGAGCGTACATTTTCGTGATTGGCTCTTGCATTTTCAAAAGCTGGCTAAAGTGTGAGCAGTCAGCTTATATTCATTTCTGAACACTCTCACTTTCTGCTGCTCAGAGCGGGGTTGAGTTTAGCATGACACAAAAAGGGAGAGGGAGAGAGCAAGTCACGGTAAGTCTGAAACAGGATCACAAAGAGAATCAAGAGGTCACACTGAGGGGGAGAGAGAGAGAGATGAGGGAGTCTCCTCTTCCTTCTCTATCTGACATGGCCAATCCCCAAACCATAATTGATCATAGATAACACTATTATCTCCAGTTTTCTCAGAACAACTCTGCAAAGTTACTTTATCCCCATTCTACAGATGGATTATCCAGTGCTCACAGAAACCAAGAATCCTTGTTCTAAACCCTTTAGCTAATGTGTGGCAGTGCTGGGATATGAACCAAGTCTGTAGAATTTTACAGTCTCTAGGGTTCCATAACTCGTGTGGCTCAAGTGCCGTTAAGCTGAAATATAACTGCTTTAGGTATTCTTCCCTGCCACTGTCTGGTGGGAAACAGCAAAAAGACTGAGTAGATGGAGAGGGTGAGTTTCCTAAGAAAAGAAATTACTGCAGACAATGGAAGTAATCCATGAGGAGGCAAGGGAATGGGAAGACCCGGCTGGGTGGCTGAATTCCAATAGGGTAAAGAATGCAGTTCTATGCAGCAATCAAAAATGATGAGTTCGTGTCCGTTGTAGGGACATGGATAAGTCTGGAGAACATCATTCTCAGGAAACTGACACAAGAACAGAAAATGAAATACCACATATTCTCACTCATAGGCGGGTGATGAAAAATGAGAACACATGGACACAGGAAGGGGAGCACTACACACTGGGGTCTATTGGGGGGAATAGGGGAGGGACAGCGGGGGGGGGCAGCTGGGGAGGGATAGCCTGGGGAGAAATGCCAAATGTGGGTGAAAAGGAGGAAGGCAGCAAAACACACTGCCATGTGTGTACCTATGCAACTATCTTGCATGTTTTGCACATGTACCCCAAAACCTAAAATGCAATTAAAAAAAAAAGAAGCAGAAAAAAAAAGAATGCAGTTCTACACAGCAACACAGGGAGGGGAACATCACACACGGGGGCCTGTTGGGGGTGGGCGTTCTAAGGAGGGATAGCAGGGAGATGGGAGGATAGGGGAGGGACAGCATTAGGAGAAATACCTAATGTAGAAAATGGGGAGATGGATGCAGTAAACCATTGCATGTATATACCTATGTAACAAACCTGCACATTCTGCACATATATCTGAGAACTTAAAGTATTAAAAAAAAGAATGCAGTTCTAGTATTTCACATTGGTTTAAGAGGACAAACTTAGCATCAACTCTTGCTTCTTCTACTAGCTAGGTGCTAGGTATGTGACACTTGGACAAATGATATAGACTCTCTGAACCTCAGTTTTTTCACCTGCAAAATGGGATGATGATAATAATAATACTCACCTTGTCGGGTGGTTAAAAGATGAAGTGAAGTGAACCAAAAGGACCCAGCACAGTGCCAGGGGTACAGTCTAACTTTTCCCCAAACCATACCCTTTCCTTATGTTCTGGAAAGCTCTTCCTGGTGGGGAATTTCCTGTTTTATTTTTCATTATCTCTGCACCTCAAACAGCACGCATTGTGTTTTTCATGCCAGCATCAATGGATACGTTTTTTTTTTCTAATTCTTTCCCTCGTTTTCTACAGTTTAATCTTCTGTTCTGGAAACAGAGGTTACCTCCTACAAAACCTCCCTGGCCAAACTTTTCTCCACGGACACAGTGTTTTCTTTAAACAAACATTAACTTGAAGCCAGGAAAACAGCAAGTCTTGTCCATTACTGCATTGACCATCAACAGAGCAGTTTCTTCAGATACCATCCTTTTTTCTCTTTTGAATGTTAGAAATCTTTCACTAATTAATCAAGGTTGCACATGATTGCCCATCTTCTACCTGACAGCCAAAGTCATAGAAAGAGAAAAAATACAGAGTAGGTTCTACCTGAAGTCTGCGCTGTGGCTATTTAAACGAATACAGACACTATTTAAACTCTGGAGACACATATTTAAATATTCCTTCTATCTCCCACTCCTTCTGCGAAAGTTATCTGTATGCATTTGGCCCATGGCCTTGTTTTTTTTTTGGAGGCAGCCAGACTCAGAACATTCAGGAACACAGACAGACTTGGGAATTGCTTAAACAAAAAGTTCTCCCACCTTTGCTGGAGCGAACGCTCAAACCTGACAGTGAACCTTTTGGGAAAGAGCCAGCACTGTAACGGTGCTGGATGACCTCTCTGGCTTTATAGGGACAGGATGTGATTATAGCAAGGGGCGCGCACGTAAACAATGCCTGACAGGTACCCCTTTGTGGCTCTACTTACTTCTTGCCATTCCTCTGCCCTCCAAGTATAGAGAGGACACCGTGGGCCTTGGCAGTCGCGTTCCGACTCCGGTCTGGTGTACGGGTTGCACTCGGTCTCTCTGACTATTTTGTGTGTTCCAATCTGACAGCCCACATGCCTCTGCTGTACGCCTCGGCCACAGGACACAGAGCACTAAGAAGACAGAGGATGTAAGTGGGAGCTTCGGCTCATTTATTTTTGGGGGGCGGGGGGTGTCGAGGGTCACAGAGGAGGGGAATGCACTCCTAATCCAATGACTTTCATAGCTATCACATCGCTTTCTAATTTGCAATGAAAGGTATCCCAGATCATGTCTTAAACCTGGAAACTCACTGCTTATCTTATCCACGCTAGAGAGTGAGGAAACTGCTCAAGTTTGGAGGAATCCCTCAAGTTAATGAAATTCTTGAAGGACTGAAGAGGTTGATAGAAATCATTATGAAACATTTAGCACAACCTAGAAATAGTGCTGCCATGAGAAATGAAAAGTTGCAATGATTTCTATCCTGGAGGACTTGAGATTCATGAGAACTGGAGAGACAGTGTTGTACAGGAAGAATTTCTAGGCAGATTAAAAATATAACCCAAGGAGAGCAAACCACTGAATGTTTTAGGACTTTATAAGTAGAATTTTTTTCTCCAGTCTCTTCCTTGTCTTGTTCCTATTCCTGGAGATAAGTAATATTTTTTAACCATGGAATTCACTAAAGAATTTGTATCTATTTACAACCTCAGATGAATATATGAAGAATAAAAAGCTGACAGGAAAAACCATTTCCTTGAGTTTAATGTTTTCGGCCCTTGAAAAATATTTTTAATCATGTTGAACATTTTGTTGACTAAGTAGCAAAACACCATATTAAATCTGCAATTAACTTTCCTCTAAATTAACCTTTAATGGTTTCCTCATTGCTAGGTTTCATAATCTCAATTATGGCCAGCCCAAGAATTATTTTCTTAATTAAGGTTTTGACAGTCAGAAACTAAAGGCAACATTTGGAAAGAATGGCATATTATTACACTTAGCTATTAAAAATTGTTTTCAAATTTTTGTGATAGCTCAGCCTCCTTTTATTGGTCTGGTGTTGAGAAAACAAGCTTAACATACATTAAAGCCACATTCCTAAGAGGAATTCTTCTTAAAGAATAGAATTATGCTCTTTCAAACTTGAAAAAAATTATTTTCCAATTAACCTGTAGCAGCATTCAACTTTCTCTGAGGCTAGTAATGAAAATTTACTATCGAGAATCATACCCAAATGGATTCTGCTGAATGTTAATTTTCTTCCATTTTAGATTTTAAGAAAACAGGTAATGATATTTAGAAGGTAGCTTGGGAAATCATATTGTTTCAGATAAATCTATGCTGGAGAGGAGGACCATATGTTCACATCGAAGCTAGTTGAAAAGAAGAAAACTTTTTGGATCAACATAGCTACTATTGTTTGGGTTCAATTGTATTAATTGGATTGAATGAATTTGTGACCCACAAGAAACCGGACTTTTAAAGTCATTATGTCCTGGGTGTAATGGGAGGGTTTCTGAACACAAATGATGATCATATCTACAGAGAATGGCCATTTAATGCTATTAGAGCTACACGAATAATATTTTCTATTGATTACACCAGAAAAGAATGAACTGTAATATGTAGAGTTACCCCATAAATGACAGAAATGTTCAAACATTATCATCATCATCATCATCAACAAACAAAAACCAAAAAGTCTTTTGACTATTTCAATTCAAGGTCTTAAACATAAAAGAGCACATTTCCAGAAAAATATATCCAAATGGAAATACAGGAAGAATATTATAAACAAATTGGAGTTTGGTATAGGGCTCAAAAATATGCAAAATCTTATAATGTTTTAATAACCTAAAGAGAAATGAAAACATTTCTAAAGACTTTTAGAATGTATAAAACTCTTCAGGCTACTAATTAAATAAAACCTCTTTTTGATGTTATTGTTATTGAATAAATTACTTATGGTTCAATGAAGGCATGGTACTAAGAGCCATAAGTATCCAACATTTAAAAAATCACTTTCTACAATGTTTGATAATTTTTCAAAAGACAAATTAAGACAGAGGAAGGTTCCATTATACAGTAGGTCATTATGGCTTCTGATTTTCATAATGTCAAAGCCAGGTTTGAAATAACACATTCTGAAATTTCTACATGACTTAAATGCTCACAGCAAGGTACAAACTTGCCTTTCTAAATAATACATTCACAGTAATCTTTGCTCACAATGAGGTGCACTGTGTCAGAGTTGGTGTTCTGTGCTCAACTTTTCTTCCCGTGCTGTCTCAAGGGAGGCAACAGTTTGCATCCAGAGCCAGCCAGGCTTGATTGGAACTGAGAGATTTGTGCAGACACCCCATGAATAAAACAGCATCAGAAAGACCTCTGTGTGACCCTGGAGGCAGTGATGGTGGTGGTATGTGTATATGTGTGTAAATCTAAGGTTTTTTTTTGTTGTGTTCAGTACACTCTTTAGTTAGTTTGCAGGTAAAAACATCTCAATGGCCTCTATTAATGTGTTCCCCCCACAGCCATCTTCCCACCATCACAGTCTATTTGTGAAGGTTTGAGAGTAGAAGTTTTTCATCTGAACTACTGAGCTGGGAGCTATGTTTCATCTCTCTCTACTCCCCACTGTGCAATGTTAGTAGGCAGAACTCACCAACTTAAAAGGGGAACTTGATGCTTATTTCCATAGCGGGAAAGAATCTCCATGGAACTTTTGATGTTTAGGAAATCATAATATGTACTTGAAAACACAGAAAGAGTTTTATATACTTTCTCCCAGTATTACTGCTGAAATCGTGGTGATGACATTAAAGCAGCAATTAGTTTGAAAAATAACTATATAAAGCAACTTTTATAAGTACTAATAATAACAACAATAAACAAACTTTTACTAAGCACCTACTATATGCTAGGATCTCTATGCTACCATACAGTACATGCTAGTATACTGGGCTTTCTCAACTAAATGATTCTTTTTTTGTGGGGGATGTTCTGTGCATTGTAGAAAGTTCAGCATTATCTCTGGTTTGTACTCACTAGATTCTAGTTGTGGTCCCCCTCCTCCCCCAAGTTGTGACAAACAAAACTGTCTCTAGATATTCCCAAATGTCCCATAGGGTACAACATCACTCCGAGTTGAAAGCTTAGCTCTTGGCTAAGGATTTTATACAAAATACCTCTGATACTTCCCAATAAATCTTTTAGGCAGATACTCATAAATAAATAAAAAACAGAGATAATCACCCTAACTCAAGCAAAAACAAAACCAAAAACACAAAGTAAAATTTGTCTTAGACAATGTAGCATAACTACTGTGAATGTGGATTTGTGATCCCAGTTTTAAATATGGTGCTAATATGATGCAGTCTTTTGTACTAGATCAACGAGCGTGTGGGTGAGAAGTCTGTCTTCAAACAATTCAATATCAATGCTCATGCTTCAAATAAAAACAAAATACAAGGAAAGCATAAAATACAAAAGTGACTCTAGTTCTCCTCACTGACAACTTTTGGCTTCCTTAATTTCTCAAAGAACACAAGCTACACATTTGCCACATTTCTCCATTAAACACTTGAAGGACACTTCAGAATGACACCACAACTCTGCTGCTCTAATCATAATTATAAGAAAAGTCTTAATCAAGAGAGGATGGTAGATTCCTAATGCAATTTGCCAGTTTCCATTTCAGCATTAGCACTGAAGATCTTTTAAAAATTAATGCTCATCTCATTGAATGTAAGACAACACTGATTGCAAGACACACCACTATATTTTGTAGCACAAAGAAAGACAACAAGGTCTGTTAAGGAAATTGTGACATTCCATAGTTTGTGAAGCCCATCATGGTCACAAAGGTATTGAACTGTGAAAAAACCTGCACCTCAGAACTGATGAATGAATTGCCTGAATGAACTCATGATTGATGAATGTGTTGGTGTTACTTTCATTCTAATCTGGTAATTTATTCTTTTTTTATCTTTATTTTAAAAACGCTATAGAGATAAGTTAAAAAAAGTTTTACTGTGCAATGCTTTTGTATCATGGGAATATAGAATCTTCACATTTGTCAGTCTGAACCAAGACCTTGATACTGATTTTTGCCTTAAAAGTTCATAGGCATTCCTTGGTTCTTGATTTAAAATATCTAAACAAATTAAACATAACCTTTTCAGAGAGAGAAAAACCCTTTGAGACTTTAGTAAGGATATTCCCTTCCTTCAAGAAAAGCTGATTTTCTTTACAAATTCAAGATGTCAGAAGATGCAGAAATGAAATATTCCACTTTAAAACTCAAAATATCAATACTGGGGGAGAGACTGTAAAGATTAGCATGGCTACAGTAGTTTCTATCCCAATATTCTATATATCATATTATCATCAGACCTTTGGATGTGATGAGAAATTACACCGATTATTTTTCCTACGTTGAAGACAGGATGACTAGGCTGTAACTACCAGCAGAAAACAGAAAGACCAGATATAAAATCTTCTAAATATTGCTGCAAGTGGACAGTCATTACTCTTGCTTAATATCACAGCCTTAGGGACATTCTTGTTTACTAGCGGATCATTAGGAAGCCAATAATCTTTAATCATGCAGACCGTCTTTCTCCATCAACCACTGGGTCCTATTATTTTCAGGTACACTTCTAAATTGCCCAAATTGAATTTTACCCATGCAGTACTTTGTCTTGCCCGCTTTTATAATTTATTTCTACAAATCAAATCAGGGTATTATAAGGCTGGCCACAGACCATTATATAACTGTGTTTACTTGCATTTTCTAAAAAGGTGACTTGACTTTTCCAAGCAATCATTTTGAACAGGTGCAGTTTTTTTCTTGGGAGGCATTCTGATAATCCTATTACCTTATGTTGGCAAAAACCCCCAGGGTTTAAACCTAATCATTCCAGCTTTGTAAGCAATTTCTGGCTTCCCATCAAGATCACTCGATGCTGGATTAAAACTCACTCTGTGTTTACCAATAAAGACCAAAATATTCTTTTAATTATCCTTTGTGAATATTGGCCTTTAACATGAGCATCATTTATATGCTCTGAACTTAATATTCAGAGATAAATACAAATAGATAAGTAGAGGCTAGGGAATACTGAAAAAAGTAACAGGTCATGAAAGTCCACAAGAGGACAGGCTAATTAGCATGGTATCTTAAATAATACTAGCTGCAAGCTTTCACATGAATTAAATAGCTCCAAACAATAAAAGGGCTGGAAGTTAACAGATGACAAGGATCACTTAGAAAAACATTAAGGATGACTGATATGAAATACTACCTTGAATGTGATCCCTTAAGGAAGGCAAGGGAGGAACTAGCTATGGCTGGGTACAGATTTTTTGACTGTTAAATTAAAACAACTCCCCCCCCAACCAACCTCTGTTTCACTATGATAAAGGCCTTGAGAGGGATGAGGCCACTGCCCTAGGCAATGATGGCTGGAAGATATGGAGGGCAGTGATGCCAGATCAGGGCATTTAGAATACATTCAGGTTTCGTGAGGAATTTTCCATTAGTCATATTAAAATGGAGGATTCTCAAATCTTCCCCATGTTAATGTAGCTATGTTCATAGCTGCTTTGGGGCCTTAAGAATCAAGATTCTAGGCTCTGGAAGAATCCATTCTAGAGTCTGCCAACCTTGAACCTAGCTTCTCATCGATTCTCTCGAGTCATCTGTATGACTCTCCACTGTATGCCAGACATGCAGTAAAACCTCATTGACTCAGATCAGTGGAGAGAAGGATCAGCATTAAATACAAAACATTTTAAAAGAAGTTGAGCCCTATTAAAGTTAGCACCATCAACCAAACTAAGAAAATGTGCAAGTGTGGAGTTACCAGATCTATTTCAAGGATTTGATGTGAATGGCTTTAGTTCACATATCCAGTGTTCATAGATTAAACAGAAGCTTCTAAAGTTCCTGTTTCAAGTTCAACAGGGAAACTTACACCCGGTTCCTGACTAGGTTATGAAGTGTTTAGAATTAGTGGAGTCTAACTGCAATCAGTGTCTTGGGTACTCACCCACTTCTCCATCCCATACACACATCACATTCATCCAAACCAAATATTACTCTTAAGATCCTACTAGATTCAAGACCCCTGCAAAGTATTGATGATTGCACGAAATCTTCAGAAGAGCCCTGGGTAGTAGGCTCAGGAAAGTTAAACAAATTACCCAAGGTCATATAGCTGGAAAAAAACCAGAGAACTCTCCCTCCTGTCCTTTACCTTTTGTAAATGAGCAAACAGGCAGAGATGTATTTTCTAATACTTTCTGTCAATAGCCCTTTCTTCAAGAACCTCCAAAATACACTGAGAATCCATTTCTGCCAGGTGACCACAGTCAGCTTCAGTGCAGTCTGAATTAGTAGTTTTCTACATGGTGATAATGCAGTGCCATCCGTGAAGTTTTGAGGGGCTGCTCTGTGCTCCATCTGACTCCTATTTCCACTTAGAATTCATCCTCACAGCCATCCCTAATGATATGTATTATCCAGAGCTCCAGAGTCTGAAGCCCAACATCACACAGCTAGTAAGTATCCTGACTCTCTAGGTAATAGCTAATAAGAATCACAGCTAGTTAGTATCCTGACTATCAAGGTAACAATTCTTCCCTCCCAGTCCCTGAGCTCTCCTCAGTAAAACCAAAACAGTACACAGAAACACAAGTGAACATACTGGTGTCAGCCGTGTGGCCAAATGTAAGGAAGTAGTTGGTAGAGGAGAAGCATTGCTCACCTGACTCCAAGCGCCAGCTTTCCATTTGGGGCATCTTCCTCCTCGGCACTTTCTGTGCCCATGTGGCTTAGCCAGGTGTTTACAGTAATCACTTTCTAAAAGGCTTCCATCTTTTGCCATGCAGTAAACATTTCGTTGTTTATGCCCTCGACCACAAGAGACAGAACACTGCAATATAAAGCAATGGCAAGGTTGTTGTTGTTTTTTAATCACATGGAGTTTGAGAAAAAACCTGTGTCATGAGATGTTAAGACAATGCCTAACAAGAGTTACCATTCCCCTCTTTTACAGCGCCAGTTCGGATAATATCTCAAGGCTCGATAGGGAAGGAAAGTGGCATTAAAAAAAAAAGTCCATAGCATTACAGCAGCAATCCTGTGTGGCATTTTGGCTCACTCAAGAGTGTGGGTAAATCCTGATAATTGAGGCCAAAAATAAACCTCATGAACCTGAAATTACCATGAAATTCTGATTTTAAGAAGTTCTCCTATGAAATAGTGAGATATTTCTTCTACAAAATGCCTTGTGATTCACTGATTGGGATAAAGGTGCATTTCCAAAATATAACTATGTTCAATTTCTTAATTAAATCATTTAAGAATAAAACTCTTCAACCATTCTCCAGAGGATGAGCTCTCATTCTCCCAGTCTATTGGGAAGAGGTGAAAAAGGCACGTTAGAAACTGAAAGGTAAGCTAGCAGGTAAGTCTGTGCCAATTTCGGGAGGGAGGCATTACCTTTCAACTTTGATCTGCAGATTCACTGGACTGTTTTAAATGTGACCTTGTCTGACCACATCTGAGAAACTTGACTTTGATTTCAGATTAGGTTTCTCAGAAAGGTTTAAGAATCAAAGCGCCCATGGAGTTGGGACAAAAATTTGATATGACAGCTTTTTGTAAAACAGGCAAGAGTCTGGCCCCAGTGAGTGTGCTGAGATATGCAATGTCCATTGCCTCATTAGTGATTACAGAAGTCATTACCACTCAGATCATAAGCTGCTGGCTCAGGTTTTCAAGACACATTATTTCCCAATATAATGGTCTTGCTTTTTAGAGGGAAATGAGTTTAAGAATGAAGAACAAAATGTGAAAACACAATGAAAACAGATTTCAAGTGTCACTTCTTTCTTTTCAGTATTTCTTATTTCTCACACTAACTTTGTGATTTTGTTAAATTACCAACATGCTTTTTATGCCTAATAAATAGCACCACATAATATACATAGCCTAATACTAATTCAACCACTGTTACCAAGCATGCTCACAGTTATACTATTCATAAATGTAGCAGACATGTTTTTCTAGTAAACACAAACCACTATAAAAATTTCAGTAGTTCCTGATAGAGAAATGTAAGGCACATGTATTAATACATTTGGCTTTAATTTTTTTAACTTTAGGAGGTAAAAATATTGTTGTCTTCATTTGAGCTCTAATCTTATGATTTGTAGTAGTCATTCTGAAAATCTTAATAGAGAGCATAGGATGGCAGGAAGGTACCCAACTTGAAATATCTATACAAAAACAATAATATTCATCATTCAACCTACAGTGTTTGATCTATATAAAGACTTTGTAATATAATTCTAGAAGGCTTTTAGCATGAAATTCCTAGAAGTATCCCCCCAAATCTCTAAAAGTGGGCTGATGACTTGCACACAGATAATCCCTATTAGTAGTGACCAATTTTAACATTTTAAAATGTCACTCCAACAAGAAAATAATGTAAGGGGTTCAATTAGATTTGGAATGAATTCATGTGTTTATTTAACAAATATTTATTGAGCACCTACTATGTTCTAGCAATGATGCAAAGTACTAGGAATACAGTGATAAAATTGACAGTCTCTGCCTCGTGGAGCTTACAGACCAGTGACAGAAACTGACAGTGATGACAAAAATAAATATATGACTATTCATTGAGATGAGTACTATGAAACAAACAGCCTGGAGTGGTTGGAAGAAGGCTCCCTGAGGCACTTCCTGGGGTCAGGCCAGCAAAGCTATGAGCTACAATTAGGAGTTTGGAGTTTTTTTCTACACAAGATTAAAAATCACTGGAGTTTCAAGTCAGAGTAAGACATAGTCTGATTTTTGTTTCAAAAAATTTACTTTGCTGAGTAGAGACCAAATGGGAATACAGTGTGAGTGGAAATGAGAAACTCATTCAGGAATGCTTGGGTAGGGGAAGTTGGTGGATTTAAGATGTATTTTTTTGAGGAAGAAATGATAGATGTTCTCTAGGGTGGAGAGGAAAGGGCAGGGTCAGGGATAACTTTCAGGTTTCTGGTTTGGGCAACTCGGTAGACAGTGATAACACTTACAGAAATGGGGAAAATTGGGAGATACAGCATTGGGAGTCAAAGGTATATTTATTTCTAGGAAATGAGTTGAACTTAAAGGATATAGAATCATGAGTGGTAAAATTTGCTTGCTTAGGGTGAAGAAACATAGGGGTAGGGTGTTAGGGTAATCAAATGAACATGGGTGACCTTAACACAAGTCTATCTGTAGGGATAGTCATTGCAATATACAAATAGTCCAAAAAAGCTATCTCTTAATATAGAGGAGAAAAGAGAGTTGATGGAAACATTTATTTAGTAATCTACTGTGATCATCAGAATATACAGCCTAAAAGATGGCAACAATCTGTAGAGGAAGAATTGGAAAAGGTACAACTCTCCCACATTTATGAGTTAGGCACTGCCCTACAACTTTATATGCATCATCTAATTTAATCGTCCCAACAACCCAGTGAAACTCAGTAATTGAGATAGGTACTATTACTGGAGACAACTGGTGTTTTCAGAATGGCATAATCACAATGCTTTATGTAGCGCTTCCCACATGACTTCGACATGAATGATTACATTTCTGTTGGAAACAATTACAGCACAATGAAAATAGTTAAATTATAACCAACCTTACTGATAAAAATTCATCTGAGGTGTAACTGACATCTATTGCTAATGGAATGAAGGTAGATGAAGTAGCTTCTAAATTCAATGGCTTAAAAAACTTTTCACTATCCGAACTAGCTGCAACCTACCCATTCCAGTGTTTTGTTTTTGTTTTTTTTAAAAATTTGGGGACTTGAATGGAATTGACATGGAAAAAAACAATGCAGTACTCAGTACACATATTATTTACCTAATACTGTTAAGATCTAAAGGCAATTAGGAAATTCTCAAGGTATCTAATCTGATAGCAAACACTCTTCTTTTAATTTTTCTAACTTACCAATGAAGAAAAGCAGCTGCTCATGGAAATGTTCAAATCTAACAGGTTTATTATTAGGTCTACTATGACATGATAGAGGAGCTGTCATTTTGATAATCAAATAAACACAAGTTTCAGCTCTTCCATTCAGAGGGAAATTTCCATCTAATCATTTCTGGTCCTTTGCCAGGCATTGACTTTTACATCAACATGTGTCACAGATATAACAGTTAAATTTAGTGCATCACCTACTACATGCTATTTATTGATTACCCACCTGACAGTTCTTGCTCTAGGGAATGTTTAATTCCTGAAATTTGCAGCCAAAAACCCCCCTACTTTGCCAATAGGACTCTAACATTTTTGTCTTGGGAAACAACCCTACTTTGTGTAACAGAATGTTTATCCTCCCAACTTTGAGCAAGACTCTCAGACAATGTCGTCTCTGCTTGCTACTTAGCAGCACCAAGGTCAGCATCCCAAGTGTTTGAGCATTCAGGCTTTTGTTTCTGTGAGGTGGTTTGAAGGGGATGTTGAAAAGTGGAGCTTTGTTCAGATGGTGTGTTAACACTTTTCACTAATTAAGGTCTAAGAGCTTGAAATCCTTGCATTCCAATTTATCTGGTGGAAAGGAAACTCAAGACATGGGCTGTCGGTTCTTAACCTCTATCGAGGGCTCTCTCTCAAGCAGTAGCATTGGATATAGTACAGATGAATTTGGGTTTGGTGTGCTGTCTCTGGTTTTGGGGATGCCCTGCATTGGTCCTTTCACTTATACTGAGGAACATGGTATCGAGAAGCCAGAAAACTGCCCAGGTATGTCTGCCTGAATGCAAAGGGCTGGAGAACTAAAGAGAATGGGATCCCTGGGGTTGCCAAGGCTGTCAAGGACCTTGACATTCAAAAGAAGATGGTTTTCTTGTTGCTAAATATACCATAGAGAACCAAGAAGGAATAAGGTGGATGTCAGAGATGAACACAGGATCTGGCAAGAAGGAAGCTCCTTGGTGGGGCTGGAAGATGCTGGGGCTTAGAAAAAGCATTGGAAGGGGATCAGGTAATGACCAGGACTGCCTGAGCTATAGCAGATGCCCACTATGCAAGGACTAATGGATGGGACAGGGGGACAGCCCTCACACAGTGTCTGGGCATAGTTCTATGCATCTAGGTGATTCCTATCTCCAAGCTGTCTGGATCGATGAGATTCTGTATATATGAAATATGAAATGGGGGATGCTGACCAACTAGTCCATATTTCCAACCACAGGACTGGCTGACAGCAGGTGAGAAATAACAAGCACAGAAAGGCCAAGAGAACCATCACATCCTAGAACTTATTACCAAGTTGTCAAGGCTCTTCTGATCTGAGGATTTTTGACAACAGTTGGCTAACCATCCCACAGATAGGTGTTTTGAGACAGGAGACTGAATGAATTACTATTCAAGGTCCTTCCCCTCTGAGTCTACAGACTATGAAAATAACACCTAAATCACTTCATTTAAAAAATGTTCAGTTGTATCTTTTCATACAACAAGCTCTTCTTGATCCCACTCTCATTTTAACTTTGCTTATCAAAACATAAAATCACACCTCATCTGGAAAGTATGTCATCAGAAAGGATGCAACTCATGTGCCCAAGGTTCAGGACTGCCTCTGCCCATTACAGTGACAAATGAAGTGAACACTGTATGAGCATTGCACTGTTGGGGGAGGCAAAGGAGATGCCAGCCTATACCTCCTGTTCCATTGAAGAAAGAGCATAAGCACAAGGATACAGATTTAGGGGTCAAAGTTTCAAACACTGCTCAGTGTAAGGACTGGAAAACCATGTAGGTTTGCCACATGGAAAAAAGATAGTAGCTGCAACTCACACATGTTTACTTGCTGTTTTCTGCACTGTAGCCAATCAGCAAATACTTACAGAAATGAATGAACATATGAAAGCTATAGCCATCACAGAAGTGTACTATAAACCAAATGCCATGTTTTTGTAAAGGTCAGAAAGAAAGAACCACCTGGAATCTGACTCATGTTGCTAATGCTGAACTCATTTGGCACACGTTATTTAGATTCAAAAAGGCTACCCCAAGAGCACTCTCTTTCAGTTTGAGCAGAACTCCTGAAAATCATACTAGCTACCTTTCATTGAGTTCTCACTATGAGCAGGATACTGGGCTAACGAACATTGGCTTCTCTCATTTAATTCTAACAACACTCTGGTGGCTCAGGCACTATTAGATTTTTTTTTATACCAATAAAGAGACTGAGGGTCAAAGAGGTGACATCACTTGCTCAGGGTCACAGCGCCAGGAAGCAGGAGAGTTAGACTTTAAATATAGCATTGGCTGGTCACTCTGGCTCATGACTTTAATCCCAGAATTTTGGGGAGCAGAGGTGGAAGTATTACTTGAACCCAAGAGTTCGCGAACAGCCTGGGCAACATGATAAGACTTCATCTCTACAAAGAAAGAAAAATCATCTGGGCATGGTGGTGCACAGCTGTTGTTCTAGCTGCTTGGGCGACTAAGGCAGGAGCATGGATCAAGCCTAGGAGTTTGGGGTTACAGTGAGCTATGATTGTGCTACTGCACTGCAGCGTGGTTGACGGGGCAAGATCTTCTCTCTAAATACACACACACACACACACACACACACACACCCCAACCACTTTAATCATTAAGTTACACTGGAAAAAGGGCCTGGTTAAGACAACCAGTTGTACCTCTACTTAACCCATGATAAAAACAGAAAGCAAGAACCTCAAGAAATATCTCTTAAGGATATTTTAGAGTCACCTGATTCCTCAGTCTCCAGGCAGAGAGTAGCTATGCAATGTTAAGAGTTCTGACTTTAATACTTTTCTCACAGCACCTTTAGTGCCAGTGAAGAAAGACACTGCAAAAAGCAAACATACAATCCCATAAATAAAGGCCCACATTTTCCCGTGGCTGAAGCCACGCTACTCTTCTCTTGGCCATTTTTCAGGGTTTATTAACTCTTTGAGTCCTGCCAGATGCCACACAGTAAATTACCATTACCATTGACGGGCGAATGGCTCTTTACATGGTGAAGAAGGGAAGGCTGCAGGTTGTAAATTTTGGCCCCCGCCAATTCACTAAGGATCACTAAGATCAAACAATCTTTCGAATGTTTGATCTGCAGGTCATCTCAAAGAGTGTTCAGTCCATCTACTTATTTTACAAATTCAAGACTAGAGAAAAAGAGATATGTTGTGCCCAAGGTCACAGCAGGGAAGGAGAAGACACAGCCTGAAGAAGTTCTATCCTAGCACAGAAAGCTATTTGGTTCCAGTTGCAATAGGGACCTGGGGCTAGGTTCTGGTGTTGTTCAGGAACCACAGCTAACCACACACTCTGATTTTTTCTCATTCCCAAACAAGAGTGTAACAACCTCTTGTTCCAAAGCACCAAGGAAGAGCAAATTCCAAGGGGTGGCTGTGCTTGGGTGCTGCCAACACAGGAAATGGCAGCTAGGGTGGTGGGGAGGGTGCTTGTCTTCATTTTGCTCTAAAATGTAGCAAAGGTTTGGAAGTCAGACAGGCTTGGGCTGGAATCCTACCTGTCATTTGACTATGGTGCCACTGGGGCCAAGTGACTTTCCCTTTCTCAGCTGAAATGTGTTTTCTGTAAGATGGGAGAGTGGTACTATCTATACCCAATATTGTTGTGTTACAATTACATGAGACAACTTCAGCAAAGTCTCAGGATATAAAATCAATGTGCAAAAATCACAAACATTCCTCTACACCAATAACAGACTTAAAGAGAGCCAAATCAAGAACGAACTGCCATTCACAATTGCTACAAAAAGAATAAAATACCTAGGAATACAACTCACAAGGAACGTAAGGGACCTCTTCAAGGAAAACTACAAACCACTGCTCAATGAAATAAGAGAGGACACAAACAGATGGAGAAACATTCCATGTTCATGGTTAGGAAGAATTAATATCATGAAAATGGCTATACTGCCCAAAGTAATTTACAGAATCAACGCTATCCCCATCAAGCTACCATTGACTTTCTTCACAGAACTGGAAAAAACCACCATGAACTTCATATGGAACCAAAAGAGCCCACATAGCCAAGTCAATTCTAAGAAAAAAGAACACAGGAGGGGGGCATCACACTACTGGATATCAAACTATACTACAAGGCTACAGTAATCAAAACAGCATGATACTGGTACCAAAAGAGAGATATAGAACAATGGAACAAAACAGAGGTATCGGAGGCAACACAACGTATCTACAACCATACAATCTTTGATAAACCTGACAAAAACGAGCAATGGGGAAAGGATTCCCTGTTTAATAAATGGTGTTGGGAAAACTGGCTAGCCATGTGCAGAAAGCAGAAACTGGACCCCTTCCTGACACCTTACACTAAAATTAACTCCAGATGGATTAAAGACTTAAACATAAGACCTGGCACCATAAAAAACCTAGAAGAAAATCTAGGCAAAACCATCCAGGACATAGGAGTAGGCAAGGACTTCATGACCAAAACACCAAAAGCATTGGCAACAAAAGCCAAAATAGACAAATGGGACCTAACCAAACTCCACAGCTTCTGCACGGCAAAACAAACAGTCACTAGAGTGAATCGGCAACCAACAGAATGGGAAAAAATTTTTGCAGTTTACCCATCTGACAAAGGGCTGATATCCAGAATTTACAAAGAACTCAAACAGATTTACAGGAAAAAAACAAACAAGCCCATTCAAAAGTGGGCAAAGGATATGGACAGACACTTTACAAAAGAAGACATATATGAGGCCAACAATCATATGAAAAAATGCTCATCATCACTGGTCATTAGAGAGATGCAAATCAAAACCACATTGAGATACCATCTCACGCCAGTTAGAATGGCGATCATTAAAAAATCTGTCGACAACAGATGCAGGAGAGGATGTGGAGAAAAAGGAACACCTTTACACTGTTGGTGGGAGTGTAAATTAGTTCAACCATTGTAGAAGAGAGTGTGGCGATTCCTCAAGGCCTTAGAAATAGAAATTCCATTTGACCCAGCAATCCCATTACTGGGTATATATCCAAAGGACTATAAATCGTTCTACTATAAGGACACATGCACACGAATGTTCATTGCAGCACTGTTTACAATAGCAAAGACCTGGAACCAACCCAAATGCCCGTTGATGATAGACTGGATTGGGAAAATGTGGCACATATACACCATGGAATATTATGCAGCAATCAGAAATGATGAGTTTGTGTTATTTGTAGGGACATTTATGAATCTGGAGAACATCATTCTCAGCAAAGTGACACAAGAACAGAAAATGAAATACTGCATATTCTCACTCATAGGCGGGTGATGAAAAATGAGAACACATGGACACAGGGAGGGGAGTACTAAACACTGGGGTCTATTGGGGGGAAAAGAGGAGGGCCAGCGGGGGGGCGGAGCTGGGGAGGGATAGCCTGGGGAGAAATGCCAAATGTGGGTGAAGGGGAGAAAGGAAGCAAAACACACTGCCATGTGTGTACCTACGCAACTGTCTTGCGTGTTCTGCACATGTACCCCAAAACCTAAAATGCAATAAAAAATTAAAAATAAAAAAAAGAAAAAAAACAATTACATGAGACAATGCTACAAAGTTCTTTGTGTTTCAGCCAGACAACATACAAAGGACACATTTTTTGCATCACCATTACTATTATTTCTAGTCAGTGGACTCTTTTAGAATATCTCTTAACATGAAGTTTAACAGGTGAATTTTAAAAATATATATTTGTTAACTAACGAAGTCTAACATTCTAACAGGGGCGTTGATAGGTGAAAGGGGGACTTTGGCAAGATCTCATCCCTGTGAATGGGCAAAGTGCTTTTCTTTTCAAAGGTCACAGAGAAATCAATCCACAGAGCAGTCATACATGTTGAAGATTCCTTTTGTAGTGCCCTTTTCTCTCTTAGAGACTATTACTTACCAATGTTGTTTCTTCTCACCAGAGTAAGGAGAGGAAAGATGCTATATCTGAACTTCACATCCCTCTTTTACTCCACCATTCCCTGCTCGCACTTATTTTTTCTCAAGAACTCCTGCATTTCCCTCTTGTCTTTTGTTATGTCATTTCTTTAAATGTCCTGAGACACAGAATCAGTGTCAATGATAACCATTATGGAATCCATAGTCACTCACTTCCCTGCCACGCCCTTCTCTACTATCAGAGTAGTCATGGTCTTTTGTTAAAAACATATCTTCTTCTTGGCAATGAACCCATTTAGGGGAGGTCTTACAGGGCTTCTCACAAAACAAGAATGGCTTTGAACAGTGGCAGCGACAACCAAAATATTGAGGAAGAAGGGAGAGAAAGCTTTATCAGGAAACAAGGGCTGTGACTTCAAGGCGTAAAGCCAGTGTTGACAAGGCCTGCCTGATGGCTGTTTATGTCTGGGACCACCCTGGCACTTATTACCATGAAAAGGAGCTGAGACCGCCTGAGATTGGCAGGGAACACCAAGGAAGAAAGCGGATGTGGGAGTCACGGTCATCCCAGCCAGATGGGGCATTAGGCCATCCTCCTGTCCCCGCTACCCCCCGCCCCCCAACACTCCAGCCTTTGCAAAGCTACAAAGGTCTAAGAAAAGGAACCAAGCTTCACATGTCAACTCTTGGAGCACAGTCTAAGGCTGCTGTCAATATGACAGCCAAGTAGGTGGCCCTGCATATGCTTAGCAAGGGAGACAGCAGGGCCGAGCAAATAAAGGGAGACAACGAGGGGCTCACACCTTCCACTCCCACCCCGTCACCCCAGGAATATGGGGCTCTCCAGTCCCACAACCTTTGATCTCACAAAGTAACAACTTCATATTAGGGAGGAAAATACATTTTAACATTAAGTAGAGCAGTATATGATATTAGTTATGCACACTATGAAACCCAAATTAGGGATCATTTTGTTCTGCAAGAGTGGAAATATTACAGTTTCTCATCAAGAAAGAAACGAAAACCAAGGAAATCTGCAAATGTAGCACCTGGCGAATTCTATCATGGCTATATCCAGGGGTGCAAACAGAGAAGTGAAGACAATAATCACCAGGCGATGTCACCCCTCACGTGGGTAACAGGGCTCTATCACCCCTTTGATTCCTGATTCTCAAACACGTCAAACTTTTTTTAGGGATTTTCCTTTTCAAGATTTATCTGGTGATTATTTGTAACCTGACATCAGCAGAATAATCATGCTCACATTTTTCAGGAAAGAGGCGAAGATGATACAAGGACCCACTCTGCGCCTACCATGGGATTATTTCTGAAAGCCATCTGGAAGACAGGCAGGGCAGTGGGTGAGAGATTTGTACCAGAGGTGAATGAAGTGTCTGAGTAAGTAATTGGTGGGAAAGCTATGACTGGTGAGAGTAGTGACCAGAGTTTCTTGGTACTCTGAAAGTGGACTGTTATTGAAGGCCTGGACTGGAGAGTTCAAGGCTACCTGAAGATGTCAGTCCGCTAGGAAATAACAGTGCTGGGGCAGACCCACTTGACATCACTTATGGTACTGTCAAAAGCAGTCAGGGGACAGAGCTGGGAAGCTTAAACCACCTTCAGAAATGCTTCTGTAGAAAAGCAATCCATGTACCTAACCAATGTCTTCCCCTTGGACCTTGTCCTCTTCCCAAAGAACCATCTATGTGTCATCAAGTCATTTAGAGGACACCAGGACAAAGTTCATTCAACTGCCTCCTCCAGTCTTGCTTTCTCTGTCTATCTGGCCCTTCTTCTGTAAGCTCAATGTGAAAGAAGCATCTTTGTAGGACAATACATCAGGTAGACTATACTGACAATTTTATGATTTTGGGAAGCAGCTTATGTAATTAATTTGCTTGTGGGTAGATAATAATGCCAACCCCAAAGTAAGAAATGCATAAATATCTGAGCCTGTATCCAGAGAAATTTATCTCAGCAGCAGGGATAAAAGTCATTTTAACCATTATTGAATTAGATGCTCATCTTCCAATTTTGCATTGCTCTGTTGGGAATATGCACAGCATATAGTCACTCTCAATATGCATTATTCAAGAACTTTGTGGCTTTTCTTGTCTCCTCTTCCTGCCTTCCTTTTGGTTAAAAAAAAAAAGGCTCAAAAGTAGCACCATGAAAGGCTGGGACAAGAAGTAATAACCAGATAAAATGTAAATGGCTCGCAACACAGAAGACTTGGCATTGAAAAAGGCTAAAATTATGTTAGATGGTTTTCTGCAGATTCAAATGATTCTTACCCTACTCTGAGACGTATTCAGATGGAAATGGAAAGACTGAGGCAGAAGAGTGTAGTAGTTACGAACACAATGTTAGGACAGTTAGACCTGGTCTGACTGGAGAGATCTTTCTTTGATATTTTTTGCAAGCTGCTTCACCACTTCCAGCATCTATATCCAATTTTGTTTAACAGAGATATGAAATTATGACACATACACATCTCAAACTTAACATGTTCGAAACAGAAGTCCTGATCTACCTCTGCAAATCTGTTCTTCCTATAGGCTTCCCCATTTTAATCGATAGCAACTCCATCCTTTCACTTGTCCAGTCCAATAAACATGGGAATCATTTTGACCCCTTTCTGACTCTTGTACCCCATAGTCAAACTCTGCTGCTAATCCTTTGGCACTATTTCAAAAATTAATCAGAATCCTACCACTTCTCACCACTTCCCTTGGGACCACTATCATCCGAGCAACACTTTCTCTCATCTGAGTTATTGCAACGGTCTTAACACTTCCATCTCTGTTTCTCCTGTAGCCTCTGCTAAATTCAGAAGCCAAAGTCAACCTCCGCCCACCCTTTCACTGCCAGTGCCTTCGTATCTCACTCAAATTGAAAACAAAACTCCTTCCAATAGGCTAACCCTCTTCTTGCTCTCCTTGCCCGACAGTCTACCTCCATTTTCGTCTTCCTCAGTTTCATCTCTAATTTCCTTTCCTATTATTCACACCCTCTGTTCTAGATGCACTAGTCTCTCTGCTCTCACTAAGAGATACCTGGCTCACTCTTATTTTCAGGCCGTAACCTGTAATACTCTTCTTCCAGATACTCACATGGCTTGCTTTTGTATTTTCCCCTATCTTTGCTCAAATGTCACTTTCTTAACGGAGACTTCCCCAAACCTTCTTTAATTAAGCTCTAATTTAATTAAATCTAATTCTCACCTACTCTTCCATGCTATCTCTTATCTTTCTTTCCTAATCTACTTTTATCTATGGCACTTGTCATCTTCGTTCATAATATATATCTGACTTTTTTGTTTTGTGATTTGTAGCTTGCCTCCATGCCTCACTAGAATGTAAGTACAATGAGTTCAAAGGTTTTTGTGTAGTTTGTTCACTCCTATGTCCAAAATGTCTAGAATGGTGCCTGGGTTATGAAAAACATTCAAACATTTATGGAATGTACAAATGAATGCATGAAACAAGTGAATAAATAGTATCTAATAAAACCTGGAACCACTTATCTCACAAGAATAAAGATTAAGTAAACATTCTGCACAATGCTCAGTTTATTGTCAGAACCAAGTAAATAACAATTGCTGTCTCCTGTGTCTTATATCCATTCAGTCCCAAACTAGCCACATATTCTTGTGGCTTAAATCATATCTACAGAACTAAATGTACACGGGACATCTAGACGGAAAATTATCTGACATTATCATACAAAACAAGCAGAAAACAGGCAGAAGCTAGGAACTCAGAATACTACACTGCCCTGCAAATGCAAGAAACCTCGACGGTTCATTATTAGCCACTGATCCCGCCACATACTCTGAGTGTCTATACTGTTATTTCCCCTCCCTGAAGATGTCATCTTTGAGTGACATTTTTGCCAGATGGGTGGGAAAATGTACATATATATAAACTAAAAACAGAATACAATGAAATGCAATACATAAGAATGAGTTTTATCAAGGCCAGGCATTTTCTTTCTTCTGGCTGGAAACATCTAAAAGCATAAACCTGCAGATTCACTCTTCTGTTCTGAAACAATAAGTCTCAGTGATCCTGATCAAATTTTAAAGTTTTCTTTCGTTTAGAAAAAGGCTTTCAAAGTATAATATATCCAAAACTCTAGAACCAACACTGAGCCCAAGATTTTATAACTGCAGAGTGAATTTGACAAATGAAATCACGGCCATCTTTCTGCAAACTCTCTAGAGCCAGTCACCACCAAGTTTATCTCTTATGGAGAGTACCTGTTATCCAAATATTAGGATCAGGCCATGTCCAGAAAGACAAACTTTTCTTAGCTCAGTAGGACTTTTCCTTACAGATGTACTCATTCTCATCATTTTAGGATGCTGTAAAAGTCCAGCATTTTTGAAATGGATCAACCTCAGGCTGATCCATTTCAAAGTGCTGGCCTGAGGTTGCGAGCTGATCCAGTCCAATTTTTGAGTTTCTTTCTTTCTTTGAAAGCCATTCAAAATCAAGTGAAATGTAAAAAAGGTCTGATTCAGAAATGCAAATATTCAGCTATCTCTGACTTGTGATAAGAAAAATAGACAAAATCAGGAATCTGGCTAAAAACCCTTGGGAAACACTCAGATCCCAAGGACTCAGCTTCAGGGACTTTTACAAAGCAAAAGAGGGCTGAACTGGTTTCTACTCAAACTTATTTCTTTTATGTGTCACAAACAAAAATTTGTTTCTAGAAGTTTTGAAAGCCCCCCAAGAAAGGCAGTGGAAAAACATAGAGCTTTGGAGTCTATCAGGTCTGGATCCAATAATTACTGATTGTATGAGTATTGGGAAGCTTTCTTAACTTCTCTGAATCTCAGTTTTCCTATCTGCACAATGGACATCATAAGACCTATTCTGCAAAGATTATATGAGGATTAGCAATAATGCATGCAAAGGACCTGGTCATGGCCATGGCTCACATCAGATGTTTAATAAATGAGGGACTTTCTTACTATTTTCTGCTTCTAGTCAAATCCATTTGGTCAACTGCAAGTGGGTGCCTTTATGTGCCACATCAGGAAATGTAAGACAACTAATTGTCCATCAGCTGGTAACTACTAAAGTGGAGAAAGTCATTCATTCAGAGCAGTGAATTTTTTTGATGGTGGTGATGTGTCCTTGATTGTTTAGGGGCGATTTCTCTTTTTAAACATTTTTAAAATTTTAAATTTTTAATTAATTAATCAATCAATTCAGAGACCAGGCTATGAGACTGGATATGTATTTTTGGTGGAGATGTGATTTCACCATGTTGCCAAGGCTAGTCTCGAACTCCTGGGCTCAAGCAATCCACCCACCCTGGCCTCCCAAAGTGCTAGAATTGCAGGCATGAGTCACCATCCCTGGCTGAGATTTCTCATTTTTTAGGGATTCTTTCCTAGGTAAAAGATTCGCATGTCCTCAATTTATAGCCTAGAATTATATGTAGATTATATGTAGTCAAAAGTCAAAATTCAGTTTCTAATTATAAAGGGCTTTTGACATAGCTAATTGGTAATTTAAGGTTTCAATTAATTCTGAAAGGCAGCATCCACTTTCCTTATGGAAAACCAAGATCTCTTCCACATTGTACACCAGTGTATAAGTCTGTTATTAAGTCTTAATAAACATTTCTTTGGTCTTCCATCAAATAAAGTTTGAACATTGCAGGGAAAATTGAATGATCCATTAGAGCTTAGGTCCAACCATGAAATTTCTGAGGTTGATGACAGTGTCTTCGGTTTCTTTTCTTTGCCTTTCCTCTACCAATAGATTTCTTCTCCAGTCTCAAAGCTTTGGAGTCACTACTAGCGTTTACAGTCATTGTTAATGATCTTTTTAAAGGAAAAGAATTGAGATTGATTTTCCTTCTGAGACCAAGACATATTATCTAAAATGTTTCCTGACTCTCTGATCTCAGAGTCACACCTGCCATTTTGAGTGTGTTTGTGTGGCATGGGGGTTGGGGTTGGCAAATACATAGCATTTGCCATCTGCTAGAGGAGGAAAGATTTACAGAGTGGAAAAGAAGAGGAATGGTGAGGTAGAACTGCAGAAGCCTGCTTTCCCAGAAGTTAATGTATAGGAAAGCCAAGTTAATGCCACATATTTACAAAAGGTGCTCACTGCAACCTCCGCCTCCTGAGTTCAAGTGATTCTTCTGCCTCAGTCTCCCAAGTAGCTGGGACTACAGGCACATGCCACCATGCTACGCTAATTTTTGTATTTTTTTTACAGAGACAGAGTTTCACCATATTGGCCAGGCTGTTCTCAAACTCCTGACCTCATGATTTGCCCACCTCAGCCTCCCAAAGTGCTGGAATTATAGGTGTTAGCCGCCGTGCCCAGTCCCTCTGATGGGTTTTTTTAAAAAACCCAGGTAGAGTGGAAATGACTGACTGTGAAAACTTGGTGATCTCTACCACATAAGGATTTCACTTCCCTGAGAGGAGGAAGGGAACAATTTTATAATCTCAAAGAATTCTCTGATTTAACAAATAGGGACTTGGTATCAAATATGTCTGGAAAATGCTGATGACTTTACCCATCTAATACCCACAGGAATATGGAAAGAGAAATTCTGCTGTGAGAAATTCATAGAACTACCTGGCAGAAGAGGAAGGGTGATATTGCCTTCCAGGGAACATTTGGCAATGTCAAAAGACATTTTTTGTTGTCACAACTGAGGGGGTATGCTATTGGTATCCAGTTGGCAGAGGCCAGGCATGCTGATAAGCATCTACAATGTCCCAAACAGTCCCCACAACAAAAAATTATCTGACCCCAAATGTCAACATTTCCAAGGCTGGGAAACCCTGCTTCATACCTATTCACAATCCACGGAACACTTTACATACTGCTGTCTTAGTCCCTAACCAGAAATTCTCAGGTAAAATGCTCACTAGAATTAATTCTGCTTCTGGAAGGGTTCCCAAAAGGGAAACCTATATACTCAACTCTGACACTCAAATCTGACCAATTCCTAGATACTGCTGGCCTATTACATATATGTAAATTCTATCATTGATATGGGAAGCTCTGTTTGAAACCTAAAGTTAAAAACAAATCTCTATATATGAACTATCAGTGCTATCAGACAATGCGGACATTATGAGCATGATGAGGATATTACCCTTGTTTTCTTAGAAATGCCCACCCAAATTTATGCCTTTCTTTCAAAGTTTATTCTTCTTGCCAAAGTTACCATGCAGAATGTCTGTTGATCAATTGGGCACATCTGTACACATTTACAGTATCCGACACCTCTTTCAACCCTCAACCCCGCCCCCAAAATGAGTGATGGTGCTTGTTGATTTGCAGATTTACAGTTTGGTGAGACAAGTTTGGGACCTCGTATTTTCAGCGCATCCTTGAAAACCTTGCTTGCTTAGGTTTGGCTGACCTTGATGGTTCCCTGGAATCTCCCTTGCATTTTATGGGAAATTCAACTTTCCAGAGAAAAGAGCTTTCGGATATCTATGGGTTTGCAACTATGACTTTCAGCTTTCACTTTTGAATGTGGCCCCAAATGTCTCAGTGGTGGCACTATTCCCAGATTTGGGGTAAATCAGTTATTTGTTGTTGTGGCTATGCTGTGCATTGTGGGCCATTAAGCAGCATTCCTGGCCCCTACCCACTAGAGGCCCATGGCACCTGCATCTCCATCATAACTACCAAAATTGTCTCCAGACATTGCCAAATGTCCACTGAAGGCAAAAATCACCTCCCACTTGGGAACCACTGAATTATACTAAGGTTCTCAGAAAGACCTTCAGCAAGTTCTCAAAACCAAATTGATTCAAATAGACTTGGTGAGCTCAGGGCACACAGAGATTCTTTGTTGATGGGAGTTGCAAAGGGCCTGCTGAACATCCGTTCAATGAAGTCAGGGGCTACAGCTAAAAGGGTTGGGAAACCCCCATCTGTAGAAAACGTGCTGTGTACAACGTGAAATCAATTCCCATGCATGACAATGAAGATCCCAATTACAATGAACAAACAGGTTCTTCTGAACGGCACTTCCTCCCTGACATTATGTCCATGACCCTGCAACCTGCGGGGGTCTCAGATATGTTATGTCTGATTCAAAGACAACCAGAAAGAAGGAAATAATGATTTCATCAAGAAAGAACACATACCAAGACAGGAATAGGTAAGTGGGCTAGGTGGGGCTTTTATTAATCTCAAGGAAAACAAACAACACACATTTTTGGGAAAATTCTTTCATTTTCAAAGGAATCTGAACATGGACTGGGTCGCAGTTGATAAAAAAGGGGGGGAGTCTGCATATGGCCAGATATCAACTGGAATTTATTAGGAAGAGATGCAGTGAAAGTCTAGATTTCCCTGGGAAAAGTGAAGCAAAAAAATGTACCACTCCCAGAGGCCTTTCAGTTGAGCTGCATGGGTGGGATGGGGAGGAGGGTGGAGGAGAAAAGACTTAGGAAAGAGAAAATCATGGGAAAAAGCCAATTGAAAAAGTAGGAAAGATTCTGTTTCTGCTGAGCTCTGACTGTCACACCCACTCCCTTTTTTTTTTTATCACATTAGGGTGCAGGTCTGAGACTAAAAACAGCTTCCTAGAATGTGTTAGAATTTTTAAAATTGTGAAATAAATCCAGATCTATTCTTTACTTCCTTGTGAAGGAAAATACACACTCTGAACATATTTATGTTTCTTTAAGAAATTTGATAAAGTAACTTATTTTGAAAATTTTCTAACTTGCAGAAAGATTGCAAGAACATCACAAAGATCTCCCTTAACCCCCCAGCCTGAGGCCGCAATTGCCAACATTTCACCACATTTGCTCCTCCCATCTCTCTCTATACGTGCTATTATCATTTTGTCTTTAACTGAGCAATTTGAGAGTAATTTACAGACATAATGTACCATCATCTCTAAAACTGTTTCCTCAAATCAAGGACATAAATACCATACAACTTTTACATAAACACCATACAACCCTCTAAGTCAGGATATCACTATAAATACAACAGCACCAAACAATCCTACGTCTTTCTTTTTAATAATCCCCATCTACCAGTTAGCTCTTTATTTCCATATTTCTGGACTTATGTGATAAGGAGTTCAGCTCTTGAGCAGCTAAGCTCATTCATTTATTTCAACATTGTTTATACTATGCCCAGTTTGAGAAAGGCACCCAGTTTGAACTGTGGGCTTCATTAGGCAGAAGGAAATTAAGGTTTGGGGCAATTAAATGATTTGGGAAACAGGTTTTTCACTTAAAATGTGTTGGCTCTGTCTATATTTCTTCCTTTGTCCTAGCTAAGAAAAAGGAAGCAAACCCATTCTGCTTTTTCCGTTGTATTTCCCCTTGGTTCATCTTACCAAGTTCCCAAAACATAACTGTTTTATTATTCACCTGCCACATGGACTAAGGAATACAAAGGTAGTTTTAAGAATGAGGGGTGATGAGAGGAAGAGGATGTAAGAGCAGGGTTCAAGATGGTTGACTGTTCTACCAATGGAAATGAACAAGACTCAGCATTGTTAAAAGAGAATTCAGCTCCTGTAGCTTAATTTTAGCTCAAGAAATAGTTTGGAAGACATTTCAATGCATTGATTATCTTTCATTTCGACCAGAGAGTTATTACTGTGGGATCACATTTTAGTAAATTTTATGATTTTTCTTAATTCATTTGTAAGTGCTATGACATCTGACTTTCTACAAGGAACCTCATCACCACCATGAACATCTGTAAAATCACCTATCTGGCTCTAAGAAAATCTATCATCCTGACTATCTATATACCTACTACATAAAGAAAATACATAGATTTGTCTACTGCCATACCACCCTGAACGAGCCCGAGCTCATCTGATCTCAGAAAAATATTTAGATTTGTTACCTCAGGTTATTCCATTTCTATCAAAAATGCCAGAGATCTCATCCAATATGTGCTTAATACTGGTTGCTTTTTCTTAAAATCTTCTGAAAACCCCAAATCTTGCTCTTTTACTTGGTATAAGACAATTTTCTTTTATTCTGTCCCGATTTTCTTTGCTTATCCACTAAGCAAAACTTGTAAATAGCTCAATTAATTCCAGAACATTTCAAGTATTAATAGTTACACTCTCGTATAACATAAAATCTTACATTGTAGTCATACTTTTTCCACACAGGTGACATTTTACCACTTCATCAACTAAACAATGATATGAGGGAATTAAACCTTGGATTAAACCAGTAGCTTGAAATTTAGAAAATCCTAAATTCAAATCCTGGTTCAGCTACTTCCCAACAGTGAGACCTAGAGACCACTTCTGAGCAGTGAGATCAACTAAACAACTTCTCCAGGGGTGCAGACTTCATCAAGTAGAGAAGATTAAGTTAGACAACATGGGTGAATCGTTCAGCATAATTCTGAGCACAAAGTAAACATTCCAAAATGGAAGTTGTTGCTATAATTTTTAAAAAAATCAAAATCTTCCCTATAATTATAGGAGGAAACACATGGTGTGAAAAATTAAGTGGGAAAAAATCTGCTTTCTCATGTGTAACTGAAGTTATCAATTAATTCACTTTCTATTTCCGATGAAAATGTCTTAGGAAGAATTATTTGAACTATTTCTCATTTTAGTGCATAGACAACCTGAGAGTGAGCATAACCGATTAATCAAAACAGACCAATTGTTGTATTATAGTTTAATTCAGAATGTTGCCCTAAAGGTGGGAGAACACTCTATCTGGCCGTTGCGAAAGAAAACTGATGAAAATTATTGTCAATTTGTAGTCAATGTTGTGTATAAATTTAAATTTCTTGGGGCCTTCAGTACAGAGTAAAAAGGTGAATGAATAAGAGTTTGGTTTTTTTTTTGGAGACGGAGCTTCGCTCTTGTTACCCAGGATGGAGTGCAATGGCGCAATCTCGGCTCACTGCAACCTCCACCTCCTGGGCTCAGGCAATTCTCCTGCCTCAGCCTCCTGAGTAGCTGGGATTACAGGCATGCGCCACCATACCCAGCTAATTTTTTTTTTTGTATTATTAGTAGAGACGGGGTTTCACCATGTTCACCTGGATGGTCTCAATCTCTTGACCTTGTGATCCACCCTCCTCGGCCTCCCAAAGTGCTGGGATTACAGGCGTGAGCCACCGCGCCCGGCCCTGTTTTTTTTTTTTTTTTTTTTTTTTTTAACACTGTGGACATTAGGTTTTACAAAAATAAATGATTACAATTACAGTCATGGAAGAGACATTGCCTCATCTCAGTTTCTTCTGATGTGTCTTTGAAACAGAGCCCTGCAAAGCTAATGTGCTCAGCTTTCACCTACTGGGTTCAATGAATATGAAAATTTGCCTTCCTGAAACTTTTCCTTCAAAGAGGGAATGATCTCTTGGAATTCAAGCTTCTACAAGGTGGCTACCTGGTGTTTTCCACTTTTGCCTTCTCCTAAAAAGCATCAATCAAACCTTGCCCTTTTAACCCACTGAATACTTAAACATGCTTTCTCCTTAACTGAACTTATTGCCACAATGAACTTGAACTCTGAGATGCACAAGAGGAGACTTTGTTTTAACAGCTGCTTTTACAATGAAGCCCTGGAGTTACTATTCTCAAGACCCCTGGTTCTGTTAGGCTGTTTTTTCACTGTCCTCTGCATTTTCTAATCCCCAGCTGTCAGGAAACACCAACTGAAGTTTTCCAAACCAAAAGCACAAAACCCAAGAAAGGCAAGAGAATGTTAATAATCGGATGCATGGGTATCCTATGGTGGGACCCTTACCTATGGAATAAGGTTTTTCTCCCCAATTTATTTTATTAAATTTGATATCTTTGCTAGTTTATTATTAATTATTAGAGATGTCCTATTGCCTGAGGTTGCCCTGTCCAACATCATAGCCACTGGCAACAGGTAGCTATTTAGAGTAGTTAAAATAACATTAAAAATACAGTTTCCTTGTCACTTAATCACATTTCAAGTGCTCAGTATTAACCACATGTGGCTAGTGGCTTCCATAATGGAAGGCAAAAATACAGAACATTTACATTGCTGCAGAAAGCTACTTAATTCTCTTGGCCAAGGCATAAGCTCTTTTTCATAGGAGAAAGGGGAAGTAGCTCTTGCTAAGAATGATGGATTTCTGGGTTCAGCCTACGTAAGTCATCTTCTAAACCACCCCTGGATATGCTTTTCTTGGCTGCAATTTTCTATTTTATAAATTTCTGGAAAGAGAGGTTATGGTCATTTAAACCTGTCATGACAATGATGGCACTTTAGAGAAAACAACAGCAAAGAGCAAAGAAGATGGTGTGGAGATCCACACATTCCACATCTTTTCATTGGTACCCATTAAATAACAAAGGGAAAAAGTATTCTCAGACCACAACTCTCCACCTTATGTGAAGGCCAAGGACCCAGCAGGGAAAAGGCAGAAAGTCAGGTTCTCCACTGATCCTGGCTCTTAGACCACTGAACTCACATTTGGTTCTAATGTAATGGTAATTGGAAGCATATTCTCTGATAGGAGATTTTTTTTTAAAGTTCCATGCCATCAGTCAGACAGCATCTATCACTGAAAATGGTCAATTGCACATTTAAAAGCAAAGATAGAACTACTAATGTATACTTACTGAATAAACATCATCAGCAACCATGAAGGTACATACCCTAATAGCACCTTGTATTTTTATTTTTATGGTGGTGGTGAAACTGCCAGGAAAACCAAAGTATCAGTTCTTTAATTACATGTGTTTAACATTCATTTAATACTAAAATTTCTCTTACTCCCTTAGAATGAAGAGCTATATCCTTAGCACCCAGAACAGTTCCCAGTAAGCCCTTAAAAAGTATTTGTTGAAAATTGAATGACTTTTTTTAAAGAAATGACCCAGAGGTTTTTTTTTTCATTCTTCTCCCACCTCCAACCCTTGGTATTAAAATAAATCTTCCTCAACTGCCATCACTAATCACCAGGATTCCCTCCTAGCAAATTACACTTGGACTCAACCTCTACCTCCCACTCCACATTCCAAAGTTCCTATTCCTTTCCATTCCTGAAGGTCAACTCCACAAGAGGAGTCATGGAGAGGAACTGGACTCCTCCTCAGAGCCCAGTAACCCTCCTACCCTGGCTCCCCCCGACTCTGGACTTTTTAAATCCATGAAAATAGAATCTGTCAGGCTACCACAAAATAGCACCAGAAGGCAGGATCAGTCTTTCATAGGCATATAATCTCTGTAAATAGTGAAAAAAAAAAAAAAGATTAAAAGCCTGCTAAGTTTTGTCTCTAGTGAAATAGATGCCGGCAAGTGTTTTGGTTGTTCTGAACACATTAGAGATGAGTTCTACACAGAACTCAGGTAAACTTCGTAAATTCATATATCATAATATTTTGTTCCACAAAAAATCTATCTTTTTTTAATACTCCATAGTGATATAGCCAAATAATGTGGCTACTTCTTTTTTAAAAATGCTAGCAATATGTTTAAACATGTCTTCATTGGAGTAAAAAATATATTTATAAAAATATATATGCATTTAACATGATATTCCTTATAGTCAAAATCTTGATAACATCCTCCTAATCTGGCTAAAAACATATTTGTAAAATGAAAGACGAATATTTTTGCCATTCCCTAAATGACAGTCATTTGAAGCTTTTGTAATTGCTGGTTGGGAATTTACCAATAACAAGAATGAATTTGGATTTTCTGTTGCTGAGTCAAATGGACAATGCCACAATTAGCTAAATGATATTATGTCTAAATGAAGTTTGAGTTTTAGGCATATCCTTTATGCAATATAAACAGGAACCTAAAAGTTTATTCTGAAATAGGCTGTTCCTTTCTACCAAAATAAGATTAATAGGCAATACCATAACCATGAGGTAGAATCACTCAAGTAGATTGTCCCCTAGTCAAATGAGTTTCTAACAGCACCTCCCTCATGGGTTACAATGAGAGGTTAATGTGATGTGTATTTGCTTAATTTGGCTTGTTAGACAGTAAACACTCAGCAAACATTACCTATTGTTATCTTCATTTCCTTTGAAGACATTAGCTTACTTCTTACCTTATTAAAAACAAAGTCTAACTTATATAGGGACCCCCCCCCCTTACCTTGGTCCTTTCACCCATGAATACCATAATAACCTATATAGGAAAATGGAGGCTCAGGAGAAGGATGAGATATCAATAGGCCTCTGGGTCATTTTTATGATTTAGACTTTTTTGAAAACGGTAGGATCTCTTGAAACTTCCAAGGTAATTGTTACAGTATTTTATTTTCCTTCAATAAGAAGTGCTTTCTGAAATGTATTGCAAGTGAACAAATAACAAAGTTGACAAATGCTGTAAGCCTTTTACAGTTATCTGAACACACAGAAGGAAGTGTAATCAAATTTATGCACATTAGGTTTGCTTTTTCCTGTACCTAGTCGTCTCTTATGTGTTCAGAACCATGTCTTCCAATCACCTTTTTTTTTTGTCTTGTGGCTATGTTTTATCATTATCTACAAATTCAATAAATGGAACATGCATATTTCATAGTTGAGACTCAATAACTTAGGACAACAGTATTACAAAAGAAAAAATACCCAACAAAATGTTAAGCCTCATGTATTTTTGTTTACATAGCTAAGCATCAATTCCAACTCAGAAATTTTTTTTAAAGTATCCCTTTAAAATACATACTTGAAGCTATCTAATTACACAAAGCTAGATACTCGGCTACTCAGATTTGAGGGAGGGGTTGTACAGGTTGAAGGGAATTTACAAAATTAAAATTGTATCTTTTTAAAACTAGAAGAAACATATACATTCATTTCTAATTCACAGAGCCTACTTGCCTTTACAGTCTGCTGATAAACACTGAGTTTTTAAACATTGTATATAAAATTAAATAACATGAAAAAATAAATATGCTTTATTATATAACACATAGAAATCTGTACTGCTCAAAATATTCAGAAAATTCTAGGCATGGCTGCTTAAACCTGTATTTAGAAAATATGGTAGTGATATTTACAATCTTTATTTCTTCTAGAGAAAGAAGTAGTGAGGTTATAAAATACTGATATCAAACATTTTCTCTTCCTACCTAAGAAGCTGCAAACTTTAATACAAAAATGAGGTAGACACAAATTCATAAGTTAGCCAGGCAGAAACAAAAGCACAGTTCCTTCATGAGCTCATAAATTCTCATTATTCGGGTCGACAAGCATTATTCCAATGCACCTAAAGCAAGGCTCAGAGAACATTTTTAGGTTTGTCATGAAAAACCCAAACAAGCAATTTCTCCTAAGGAGAAGCACAGTTTCCAAGGTGATCAGCAAGCAGGTTGACAGGGCAATGCACAAAAGAACATCAAAGACCCATGTTGGATATACGGTATCACCTAGCATACTTTCAATCTGTATCCTAGATGAATTAGCTTTCTCTAGAATGCTCTGGATTTTTAGCCTACTTTCTGCTGAAGTTTGACGGTATAGAGCTCTATTTCCAATTTACTCCTCTGTTCACAGGATGTGTGCATTGACTATTTAGTATCCTCCTGGGACTGACTGCAGGAGTTGACTGAAAGGCACGGGAGTTTAAGAACCTTATCTCAGGCTGGGCATGGGAGCTTACTTCTGTAATCTAAGCACTTTGGGAGACCAAGGTAGGCAGATCACCTGAGGTTAGGAGTTTGAAACTAGCCTGGCCAACATGGTGATATTTCATCTTTACTAAAAATACAAAAATTAGCCAGGCATGCTGATGGGCACCTGTAATCCCAGCTACTCTAGAGGCTGAGGCACGAGAATCGCTTGAACCCTGGAGAAGGAGGTTGCAGTGAGCTGAGATCATGTCCACTGAACTCCAGCCTGGGTGACACAGCAAGACTCCATCTCAAAAAAAGAATATTATTTAAAAATCAAACATTAGCAATAAATAGTCCAAAGGCCCATTTAAAAAAGGATAGAAAAGGTTGAATTTCTGGAGGATATTTCTCACCAACATGATTCTTAAATCTGTAATGACTTGAGCCAGAACCAATGGCTGAGCTAAGATGGGTACTTAAACCCTAGGTTCACAAAAGCTTCATTTTAGGGACTCTGGAAGGTATATTAATAATGATTTGGGGTTTCTTTCCTAAATACTGCTCTTTAGTAACAAGTGTTGAAGTAGGCTATCTCCATTTTGACCTTGGAGAAGCCTAATTCATACAGCAGCAATTACTTCTTGACATTATCTACTGCATGGGAGTTCTTGGAGAGAGAAAGCAACCAGGCAGAAGGACTAATTGCTACCCTTGGTCTCTAATAAATCTAATTTGCTTTCTGTTGAAAGCAACATGTTAGCACCTCCAACATACTTTTTATTGTTGTTAGTTTCACTGTCAGTTACAATGATGAAGCACCATGGAAGTGGCTTTATGGCTATTAACACAATTACTGAGGTATGCTCACATTTGGACTTACTAAGATATTATGCCAAAGCATCCACAGAAATAAATATACAATTAAAATAGAAATCCTACAGTAAGAATATGAAAGACTGCCCTCTCACACATATATTCAGGAAAAGTAATATATTACAAAGACATCTATTTAAAGAAAATGCTTTTGATCTAATTTTTTAAAATCACAAAAGCCTTGCAGAAGTGGTCTTGCTCTTTTGTAGAGGCTTTAAACACATATTTGAATAATGATCACTTTATAAAGAAAGCACTGAAATCATGTAGGCAGCAAAATGATCTTAAAACTCCATGCACTTGCTTCTGTGCATACTAGAGAATTATCATTTCTTTCTCTCTCTTCCTGTTTCAGAAATCTGTGTGCAGACCCAAGGAGAACAACTACATGAAATAAACTTTATGTCTTCACTTACAATAATTAGCAATTCATGTTTTAAAATTTAAACATTTGTGCCCTTAAAATATCTGCAGGGGAGGGTAGTGATCCTGTGTAAAAAATTACAGTGTATTTAGAAAGTGTTTAAGGAAGAGAATACTATGGAAAATAATTTATAATTCTCTAAGACTATAGGATTTCCCCTCCATTTTCCCAAATAATTATTCATGGAGAGATAAATATAGAATGATCAATGGAATTGAGTCTGAGAAGTAAAATGCACAAGGAAAAATATTCTTTTTTTTCACCAAACCACAAGAACATGCAATAAATAGGCTTGTGTATTCCTTCTTTAGTGTTAAAAGTATTTGGGGTTTTTTTGGTCAAAATTAGTGAAATACCTCTTTGTGGAGAGCTAGTAGACTTTCTGAAACATAACTCTGGCACTAGTGTTGCTGTTGGTTAAGTAAACTGGATGAAAATATAATGAGCTCAAGAGGAAACTTCATGAAAAATAACATGTAATAGGCGACGAGGGAAGGTGGGAATGTCAGAAGATGTTCTTGACATTCTAAGGTTGTTTCTGATCTTCAAAAATTTTCATGTGGGGAAGGTGCCATTTTATAGGCAAAATACTCCTAGTGAATTGACTAGAGGTACAATAAACCAGAGCTCTCTGACTCAGAGTGGCATTTTTTAAACTCTGGAAGAAAATACTTATAGTCCAGCTAAATAGTACCAGTAGAGATAATGCTCCAAATTCTTCTAGATTTCTACTTAATACGAAGTACAGTGATTATATAGTTAGTGTTATACCTGCAGACACGACCCCAGCCATTGAAACCCTTGACTCTTAGAAATGTCAATAGGTATTAACCATGTCACTTTACTTAATCCACTCCTTAGCTGGTTTCAGAGATGGTTGACTTGTCAGAACCACATTGAATAAAAAACATTATGGGTATGACTTAATATAATACTAAATTCAGCTTCAGTGCAATTAACGTATTTACAGGACCATTTTTACTCTATTTACATAAAACAGCCCTAACGGCTCCACAGCTTATGGGCACAACTCAGCCAAAATATTGTTTTGACACAGCTGATCCTTCTGTTTGCCAAGAGCTGCCCCAAAGTTTGCATTGTATTTACAGTGGCAAACCTGTCTCACCATGTCAGCTGCTGGCTAAGCAGATAGCAAAGGAAGACTAGGACCAAAGCAAAAATGGTCTCAAAGGAGCTTCCTGTCTCTGTGCAAGAGAGAGAACATTTCCGACACCATAACAGGCACCAGGTTACCTGTTTCATTTTTGGTCTTTTGCATTTTCAAAATGATTTTAGTATATTTTGTGGGCACAGCCTTTGTACAGATTATGTTGAGAGCTGTACCCGAGTCACACAGGAAAATTACAGTCACTGAAGAAAAATTGCTTTGGCCTCAATAAGCAGGTATCTTTCCCAAAAAGTCAAAACTACTAGAGCTTAGAAAAGGAAAGAATGTCTGCTGTTGAGTTTTCTGCTAAAATCAGTGCGTGTGTATGTGTCTGTGTGTATTTCTGCTAAGAAAAGGCAGCTACTTCTTGGCTCCAGGTCCTGTATGAGGTACACATATTCTGTAAAGTCACTTTGGCAATATCATAAAAAGTTAATTCTATTATGTGTCAATATGGAGAAAATAATAGACTATTTATAGCAGAGTTTCTGGGATGCCCTTGTCAGGGTGACAATTATCTGCCGCAGAGGAGTGCCCCAGAATACCTTGCAATTAGATAGTTTGGTTAACAAACATGAATAGTTAGGGCCGTACCGAGCTCCAAGGGCCAGTACTCCATGCAGCGTTGTGTGGACAAGCATGTGTGTTACACTGCTCACGATCGGGAGGTTTATCAAGAATTTCACAGCTCAAATCTGGAAACCGTTCACCATTGGACCGCTGACAGACCACCAGTCTTGTTCTCATACCTCCACCACACAGCTTTGTGCACTAGAAGAAGGAAAAGGAAGGCTGAAGTTATTTTGTCTGAAAGACCAATGACAAATTTTCTTTCTCCCTAAACTCAGTTATGGCATTGAGCAAGGTAAGCCTCTGACAGATGGAACCAGGGTAAATTACCAGTAGTGATATGGGAAACAGACCCAAGGCTCTCCTACCTTAATGGCAGGTATTAGTTATTGAGTGCTTTCTCTTCACATGCACTGAGGGCTTTTGCATATATTATCCAATCAAGAGGAGTATAATTATTTGTCCCATCTTATATATGAAGCAATAAAGATGAAGGGAGGTTAATTAACTTGATCAGGGCCAATCTGTTAGCAAGTGTCAAAGATTCTTTGAGAAATACAAAACCAAACCAAACCAAATCAAGCCAAACTAAACCAAAAGAAAAATAAACAAACAAAAACTACCCAATACCAAACAAAGGAGATAATAACTTAACCGGTTCAATTTTCTGGCAACTTCTAAGAAGCTGTCACCAATGCTTGGCTGTTCTCTCATTTCAGTCTCTATAGCCTTTTATGACGCTAAACCATTTTACTGTATTTCTGAATCTGAGGACAACTATGACTTTCCCCTTGATGAATAAACAGGATGGTGGGAACACTGGGTAAGGTTCTGACTCCTGGCTAGATCTAATCTTCTGAGGCAGGAACACGTTGTATTTCTTGGACAGTGCTGCTGTGCTCAAATCCAGCAACACTGACATTTGCTTTCCCTGCTGTGCCAAGGCCAGATCTCCCACAGAATTTGGAATGATCTGGTCTGTGCTGACAGCAAAGCATCCCAGCAAGTTCATGTATTCTTCTGGCCTAAATCCAATTACAGAAGCTTAATCACAGGCCCCACAGGACAGAACTTTGTGAGGAGGTTTTGGGAAATCCACAATACATGAGTCACAAAGGCTCATTCCCCTTTCTTTCCCTTCAACAAAGCTCTCCAGAATGATGCAACTGTCAATGAAAGTCAACAAAAGCCCTGTTATGACTGCCTATGACTACTAGGTTACGTGGATGCAACCATGAAATGTGGACATGTGATTTCAGTTAGCCAAGGATGTGGACTAACATGCCCATCAGTCTCATTTGTCTTTTTCCCCCTCTTGGCACTGGGACCTCCAAGGTGTTATTTCTCATGTTTTATTTGATAAATGTTATAGTCAAGACAGAACAACTCAACAAACTTTAAATATGTGCGCTCCCTGTGAATTCAAGAATAGAGAGATATATTCTTAGTTAATTGAACATAAAACAATAAGCATCTAAGCCCTATGTATAATAGGGGCTAAAATCTCCACTTAATCACAGTATTCTTAATGATAATACTTATTCTTAACATTAATTATCATTACATTATAGTATCAGTTACTTGATGAAAGGCTATGTACTAGGCATTTGACAGGTACTATCTCATATCACGGTCATAAATACTAAGAAGTTGGTGCCATTATTATCCTTAGTTACAGATGAAAATATAAGCATTTGGCAGATACTACATTATCTGCCAGGGTCACAAAACTTTTAAGAGGCATAGCTGGGAACAGAATATGGTTTTCTCAGCTTCTAATACTGAGAAATATTATTATTTATTTTTTAAGACATTTAAAAATTTATTTTAATTTATTCAAGAATAAATTATTTTTATAAATAAAATTTATTTATTAATTTATATATAAAATAAATAAAAATTATAAATTAATTTATAAAGTTAATTTATAAATAAACTTAGTTTTTGTCCCTTATCAGTTGTCAGAGGCAACTCTGAAAAGGTAGCAGCTAAAGAATTCCATGTTTGAAAACACACAGCTAACTACTCACATCCACAATAAAAACATATCATCTTTCATAGGAGTTATAGCACTTATTCGATCTGGTTTCATTAGGGACTTGGAATATTGGGAGACATTATGCCATGGGAACAGGGCATAACACAAACACCACAAAACTACCAAGAGGGCAAGGCTTCCATGGACTGATTTAATAAATATTTCTGATCACTTTAAAAGCATCTACTTTTTATTCATCAGAGGTAAGCAAACAATTTATACTAGTATTTATCTGTATTCTCTTCTAATTTTTCTTACCTATATACCCAAGCTGTCTCTTAGTGGTAATAGAAGCACTTTAAAATGGTCCAGAATGTAATAAGACAGGTTTCCTAGTTAATCCCCACTCCAGAAGCTTCTATTAGAGCTGGTTCTTTTTCCTTAAAATAAAATCTGAACGACTGATCCAGTTTGGTTAACACAATTCCTCTGTGTTTATAGACGGATAGTTCACTCTCACCTCTCCCCAGCTGCCATAAGCCCACTGAGGGCAAGGGCCGGATTCACAGGCTCTTTGCTCATCAGGTTTTATTCTCTCCACGCAGTCGTTTGCGGTGTATCCATTTTCATCCTGACATACAACAACACGCCGCTGGGATCCGCCAGCACAGGTACTAGAACACTAAACACATCAGTTGACAAGTTAATCGCCACCTCAATCTCCATCTTAGGAACACAAAAGCAGCTAGTTGAAAGGTTAAGACCACTGTGCTGAAAAGCAATCTCAAGTCATCCACAAAGGACAAAAAGCAATCAGAACCCGAGAGCTTCCCCATTGTGGGGTTGTTTCATGTACACATCTTATAGACACATCTGGAGGCAGCAATGTGGCTCCTCCTCTGGTGTGCCTCAGGCCCTCCGCAGGGGTTCCATAAATGCCTAATGTGACTTCCAAGGCAGGCCACTTAACTGTCTTTCCTTATCCCCTCTGCATCTCTAAGAGGTACAGAGGTGCTGATGGACAACCACAGTTTATTTGGAAATTCTTTTCTTTTCAAAACTGCAAGTGCCTATTTAGAACGAATATTTGATTTCCCCTTCAACATAGAGGTCAACTTACATGCTTAATGAATTGCTAGTCGTTGAAATCAAGCTTCTATATGAACTCATTCAGTTACTCCAGGAAAACATCATGAAATGTCATTTAGACATCATTTCCTAGCCAATAAAATGTTCCTTTCTCTCTGTTTAAAACAGCCTGAACTTCGGTGGCTAATGGTAGCAAGACCTGTTTTATTTATTTTTTACTTCCCCAATGAACTTAATTGAATTTCTTCTTGCAGCCAAGCCTCGGCTGCACTTTCAGTCTAACATACTCTCTTTCATGGTTTGTCATGGTGTTATGTTTGCATATCAGTTCATTTCCCACGCGAGCTTCTCATAGCTCACTTATTTATTTACACCTGAAGTGTTTTCATCTTTCTATAATTTCCTTATCTTTTTAAAGCCAAAACATTTGCTAGTGTCCTTTGCTCTGACCCTTGTGAAATCAGTTTGCTTGTAAAATAACCATCTGGTCCTCAAAGCAATGTATTTCTCAAGATTTATCAAGACTCAAACTGCGTCTGCAAATATGTTGTTAGTTTCAGGTTCTGAAGGCTGATTTTTGCTTTCTAGCTAATCGTAGCTCACATCAGTGTTACTTCAAAATAGGCTCTATCAAACATTGCTTCTTGCTGGTCAGCTTCTTTGGTATCAAGATGTGAATATATTTTGTTGCCCATTGAACTGGACCACTATTAACTTCCCTGCCCATGCTGGTCAAATCTTAAGTGTTTTTAAATCGGTACCTACATTTTCATTTTATATTGGATTTAATTTTTCATTGTAGAGCCAGATAATAGATTTATTACTTCCTCTTGAGAAAATATTTAGGTATTTTTCAAGTTACAAAAATTTTACCTTTATTCTTTGAGGATTCTGGTATACTTACTCTAAACTGTAAAATATTCATTTCCTACCTTTTTTTTTGAGATGGGGTTTTGCTCTGTCACCCAGGGTGGAACACAGTGGTATGATCATACCTTACTATGGCCTCAACCTCTCAGCTCAAGCCATCTTCCATCTCAGTCTCCCATGTAGCTAGGACCACTGGTACACACTATCATGCCTGGCTAATTTTTAAAAAATTTTTTGTAGAGACAGGGACTCACTATGTTGCCCCAACTGATCTCAAACTCCTAGCTTCAAGCAGTCCTCCTAAAGTGCTAGAATTACAGGAGTGAGCCACCATGCCTGGCCTTACTTCCTACCTTCCTACTTTCAAACAGCTTAGTACATAATAAAAAGCAGAGAACTATGATTTTAATTAGCTTTGTTTGAGGACCAGAATTTAGGAAGGGCCTTTCATGGTATAGATAGATTTGTAATCTATATCTTGGTCCTTGAGCTTTCCCTTTGATAATATAATCTTGTATCATTCCTTTATTATGTCAGGGGCCAGCTTTATTGCCCCAGTAAAATGGTAGGCTCCTTGGGGAAGGCCTTAATGTTATAACTGGTATCCCTTTTGTCTCCCATATTGTTGGTCACAGGATTTGCTACCTGGTCCAGTTAAAGATTCTGGAAGGAACAGCTCTAGAAAGTACATGGTATTCTCTCTCCAATATGGCTGACGGGTACAAAGAGGAATACCCAATCTGAGGTCAACCAATCCACTGGCCACCCAGGGAGCAACTGGATGCTTCCTACTGAGAATCCAACTGAAGGACTGGCGATAGTTCTCAGCTTGGGCCAGGCAGCAGCACTGCACGTTTTGAGCCTGCTTGGGTCTTTATACTCCCACAGACAGATGAAGTATTGTACATAACCCTTCTCCAGGTCTAATTTTGCCATTATTTGATTAACAGGGATTCTTAGTTCCATTCTTCCATGTTGCAGACTTTCAGTCTGGACTTTTGTTAACTAAGTTCTTGTCTTCTTTAAATGACAACATTTTCTGAGGTAAACATTTATTTAAACAAACCCTGTATCTATTAGTGAAACATACCTGAGATTTGTCATCCACAGTAGACAAAATAAAGGAGAATGGCCTTTAGAGAAACAAAGGGTGATAGATATTTTTTTTTTCTACCTGCTCAAATTAATATCTTTTCCCTTACTTCTGGCAGCAAAATTTCCTTTGAGAAACCATTCCTCCCCACTGTAGGTGCCATCTTGGTCTGTCGATTAAGATGCTGTGCCCTATTGTGGTCAGCGGTGGGCAACCAGAGTTTCCTTGGAATCTGAATCCTCGGCAGAATAACTCAAGAGTGGCATAGGCTTAAAAGAGATTAATTAAGACAGAAATTCTCTAAAGATGTTATCCCTTAGTTACCCCTCTATTTAGATCAAGAGTTGGCCAGCCACAGCCCAAAGAGCAAATGTAGGCTACCACCTGTCTTTAGAAATAAGGTTTTATTGGAACAGAGCCATGCCCACTTATTTACATATTGTCTATGCCTGCTTTTGTGCTGCAACACACAGCTGATTAGCTGCGACGGAGACTATGGTTCACACAGCTGAAAAGATTTACTATCTGGCCCTCTGCAGACAAAACTTGCCAGCCCCTGAGCTAGAGCCCTGAAGATGCTCTGGTCCTTGTCCCTACTGGGGCTAAATGAACAGCTTTGTTTTTCTTTCACTTGAAAGAGTCAATTTCGTTTCTTTTGTTTGCAAAATCCCTAATTGGTCACACACCTTGCTCAAGTGTATGCAGAAATGTATTGTAAAATGAAGTTCTTACTCCAGAAATCACTGAAAAACTTGATTCCCATTCTCCAGTGTTTATAGCACTTTGCTGCCTTTTCTGCCATGGAAGGCAGGAAGACCAAGTATGGATTATATACCACACAATGCAGTGCAAAGATGATGTACATCCTTCATCCTCCTGAGAGTAGGTCAGACACATCAAGCTAAGACTGAAAATCGCATTGTCCAGCTTCAGCCTCACTTAACTTAGTGGGAAAAAAATCTCCAAACAAAAAACAGGCACAATGAGGAAAAGAATGGTATTACCCATCGCTACAAAAAGCTTACCTAATCCTCCCTAATTGGGAGCTCTGCCCAAGGCCAGAATCATTCAATCTTAAAGGAATGCATCATCCCCAAATGTAGTCCTAAATAAGCATGGCACTAAAATGCTCTCTTTAAATCCTAGTGCTATCATTAGACTACATGTGTGTGTTTTGAATTCTGTCAACAAGGAAAAACCATGAGACACTCAATGATTATTTTCCCGGATCACCCTTTACTTTCTCAGAACTGAAATCTCTTCTAACCCAGGCAAAGGAAGCCCAAAAGTGGAAAGCAAAAGAGGGGGATTGGATGGCTAGGGTCTTGGGCAACTTGCAGCTGATCTGCACACAACCAGCACAGACAGTGGCTGCAAATGCTCAGTGGCTAATTAGTATTCATCGGAGAGTACATCTAATTTACTGAAACATAACCACGGTGGGAAACAGACGGCTTCCTTCTAATTCTTTTTAGCCGAGAAACAATTAAACAGAATTAGCAGTACTAGAAGGAAACTAATAGTAAACAATTAAAAAGAAGACCCCTGAATAATTAATAAACACCTAACTACATCCCTACCCAGGATCCTTTAAAACCCTTCCCCTCCTGCAATTCCATTCAACATGTCTGGTATTCCACAGCATACTGTTTTTTTTGAAAATTATTTAGTGAAAACATTAAAGCATCCCAAAGCATACTTTTCCTTTGATAGCAGGTATTTGTCAAGACCTTCCTAACTTGAAGGACAATGATAACAATAATAATAAAGACAACTGCTGACATTTATTAAGTTCTCACTCTGTGGCAAACAGGGCACAAAGCACTTTATTTGCAGCATCTCATTTAATTCTTACAACAACCCAAGAAAGCAAGGATTATTGTTATCCTCATTTTAAAGATGAGGGAACTGAGGCTCAAAGAGGAGAAGGGACCTGTAGAAGGTCCCCAGATTTGAAAGTGCGGACCAAACCAAGGCATCTTCCCTCAGGGCTTCTGTTGATAACTACTAGGTTAGGGTATTTCTTTTCTAAACACAAATCTTACCTAGACTATAATTTCCTGCTAATCCAGGACAATGACCTACCACTGCAAATTATACAGCAACCATGCTTTGAGACTGCACTCTTCTGGAAAATAGTAGAAAGGAAAGTTACCTTCATTAAGCATTCCCTTTCAGAAAAGTTTCTCTGTCTTCCTAATTCTCCTACTGTTATGAACTGCCTGTGGCCTCCAGGATGAATCATGATGGTATTCATGATACCTTCCAGGAGGCCACGTGATTACATCACCTAGCCGTGACATCCCCTTTCTCCACCCAATCCAGACTGCTTATAGGAACACGCAGGCAGTATCATCAGGGGCTATAATTAATCCATTACGGGTTACTCAAAGCAAATGAAAATGCACAATGTCAATCCTTTGTAAAGAAAAAAATATGTTGTAAAGGTGTTTCTAGTCTGTTTTTCCCCAAACCAACCTCAAGTGAAAGAGAAGCAAGCAAACTACAGAAAGACTTCAGGGAATACTCACTGCTCCCCAGGGGCCAGTTCTCCACTGGTTTCCACCGAGCACGTGGGTGCGGCCAGGGCTGGCACTCCGGGGACGATAGTCCTCATTTTGGAAGGGATGCTGAGCTAAGCCACTGTCTGGGGTCCTCTGAGGACATGGTGACATGGAACAGTCCTGGTCGGTTTCTGGGATATAATCCTGGTCGCACTCGCTCCGATCGATCACGTGGTCACTGTAGTTGACACACACTACTTGCCGGGTTGCCCTACCTTGCCCACAGGTCACAGAGCACTAGGTTGAATGTTCAGAAAGAGAAAGGGTCAGTCATTTGGTGGAGGGGTTGAAAATTCCTGAATGTGTATTTTTGTAAATGGCCCACCACTTTCCCAAATTGCTCAGGCCAAAATCCTTGGGATCATCCTTGTTTCTTCTCTTTTTCTCCCACCCCATTTCCATTTCAGTGAGAAATCTGTCAGCTCAGTATTCAAAATATATCCCCCAAATTCAGCCGCTTCTTACAGTCTGCATCATCACCTCCCTAGTCCAACACATCACCTTCCCTTGCCAGGACCATGCAACGGGCTTTCAGCTGAGCTTTGCTTCGGATCTGGACACTCCTCACCTGAGTCTGCTGTCTATGCATCACAGAACATAACCCATTAAAACAAAAGTCAAATCCCATCCTCCTTCCAGTGATTTTCCAATTCATTTGAATAATATCCCAAATCTGATATACTGATACACTGATCTACTATGCCCTTTATGATGTAGCCACTGACTACCTCTTTGACCCATCTAATATTCAACACTCACTGCACTCCAGCTATGCTGGCCTTACTGATGCTTCTTGAACATGCGAAGAACACTTCCATCTGAGGGGCTTCATACCTACTGCCTCCTTTTGCTGTATCACTTAGATACCCATGTGGGTCACTCCCTCACTTCACTCAGGTCCTGCTCAATGTCAGGCCTTTTTTAACCACCACCCTGTTTAAAAGCACATCCCATCTTTCTCTATTCCATTTCTCCTCTTGACTTCTTTCTAGGATTTATCAGCACCTGTTGCTATATTATACACTTCCTTATTTGTTCATTGACTGGATCCTCCATTGGAATAATCTCCACGAGGGTGGAGACTTTACTATTCATTCTTCACTGCTCTTTCTCTAGCAAACTTTCACAAACATCTGGTGAGTAGACAGATGTATCTTAGAGAAGATGAACTGACAGATGGATGGACAGATGGATGAATGGATGCATGGATCAGTGTTTGAAGGCTCAAGGCGTGAGAGTGAGATTATCTACTATTTATTGAGTAGTACTTTCTTCTAAGCATTTAACATACATAAAATCTCAATCCCCACATCAAACCTGTAAAGTGTATTCTTTTTGGTCTTCTTTCCTAAACCAGATTGCTCAAGGCCATGAAACAAGTAAAAGCCACGGTCTGGGTTTCTACACAGGTCTATTTCATTGCACTTTCAAATTTCTCTATGTGTATTATGATATTTATTGAGATATGAATCTCCATTCTCCTTATGCCCTCTCCTCAACTATCCTAATCTATTTCCTGAACTCTGGGCTTTGTGTAGAGCAGAAAACAGAAGCTGCCTAAAGATAAAAGTTTTACTTTTATAAAAACTAATAGATGGTGCTTAGTGTACGCAGCAGGCAGGGTCACAGCACTGGATGAGGATTCCCACTTCCCACTCTTGGCAGGGAAAACCAAGAGCCACTTGACTTTTAGGGACCACAGGATACAGGAGGAATCCAGACTCAAAGTAAGAGCCTCTCCCCCGGCTCTCCTGACATTTTTGGTCCTCTACAAATATACTGCATACTAATGTGACTCAGTGAAGACCGGGATTTCTGATCAGCCCAACAGGATGGGCACTCAAGCAGATTGTAAACTGATTTATCCATTTTTTGAAAATGTGCATTCCTTATACACTTAGCTAAGAGTCCTTGCACACTTGGCTAACTGCACATAGTGGAGCAGAACAATTTAAATCATAAAACAAGTCCAGCTTTGAAATATTACCTATTGACAGTTGCGAGTAGGACCCCCCACTCCACCGACCCTCCATCCCCCAACTCCCCAATCCAAATAACCCACTCGCTTACAGAGCTCCAGTCCAAGGCCTTCCACTGCCCACAGGGTGTCACAGAACATTCTTCCTTTGCCACTGGTCTAGGCAGGGTAGCACAGGCACTCTCATCAGCCACAGAGCCATCCTCATCTCGGCAGCTGACGTATCTCATCCGGGTGCCTTTCCCACAAGTGGCTGAGCACTGGGTGTTGGAGTAAAATCATGTGATTATGTTACTCGGACTGGCTGCTTACTGGACAGTATCCCACTTTCTACAGTCACTTCAGAGAACATTAGCCCCCATCCTGCCCTCTCCATTTCTCCCAGTCTATTTCTTACTGGAGTCCAAGACCCAAATCGCCACTGGGTTCTTGGTACACTGTATGTGCTTCTCCTCGTTTCCGGGGCAGCTGGGGGAGGATGACAAGATGGTAATTCACAGTCCTACATGTAATGGGGAAAAAAAAACAAAGTCACTTCCAAGTCAATGCACTTTCAAGTTAATGGTCACGGTGAATAAAAGTGTAAAGGCTAAGAATTCTAAGGCTTCAGATTTCTGTGTGAATCTGGGCAAGTCACATGACATCTCTCAGTCCCAATGTCTTCTACAGCAAAATGAGATACAATCTTAGTCCCTTTATGAGTGCCTTAATACAGGGCAGGGGTCAGTTTGGTAATTTTTAAAGCCATATTTACTCACCCATTTGTGTAAAAAGAGAAAAAATATTGTAAAAGGACACATAAGTCATGAAATAGCAGGATATCATTTTAAAATTATTGTTAATGTTTTAAAATTCTGAAGGCCAAACTCTGTTCTCACATTTCAATGAATTTCTTAATCAGAATTTGCTAATCATGAACTTGTTTTCCCAGTTTGCCTAAAGAAAACATCAGAATCCCAGAATGTCAAATGTAGATATAAAAGGTGTATCAATTGGCCAATGCCTGGAATTTATATAATATATCTCAATCATTCAGACGAAGTCCCTGTTATGAACTGAGGTCATCTGTATACAGGTAATATTCCAAGATATACAAACAGGAATAAAAGTACACACCTGTTTATATCACTCTCAGCCTCAGTGGTTAGCAACTACCTGGTAATTTAATGCATATTCATCACAAGCCTAAGAGTGCTGTGCACAGTGCAAAAGTGCTGAGGCATGGGGCAAAAGTGCTGGGGGTTGGTGTCAAACATGACTGAGACATCTTTACCTAAGAAAACTTAGGTGTGTAATGTGAAATTTTGTTAACTTGGCTCCAGACTTTGCCTATTCCTTTGCTTTTGGTCCAAAGAAAGCCAAAGATAACTTTTTACAAAGCGAAAAAATTTTACACAGACTACAATAGTAGGAACCATCCCATAGTCAAATGGATATCATAGAATAACTTAAAGAGAAATCATATTTTGAATCTGAAAGGGAGCTGCTAAGTCCTCAATTCATGATTATTTAGATGTCATAGCTAACATTTTTCAGGCATTTATCATACTGTGGTTTGGAACATTTCAATAAAATATTTTTATTATAAGGCATGTGTTGGCTGGTTAATTTATCGATGATGGTAACATGCACAGCACTGCCATATTAATTTCCTTTTTTAACACACTTTATCCATCAACAACACTTTGAAAGGCAGCAGACTAAGGATGTTCAGAAGAGACACAGTACATCAGCCACATGGGGCCTCACTCAGAGTATGCGTTCTGGGAATAGCCCAGGTTCAAATGCCATTTTCGGCAATTAGCAAAGCCACTATGCAAACCCAAGCATTCTCTTTATATATTCTCTTTACATACATGATGCCAAAATCAAGGCCCATATAGAATAGTGTGCTGGCAAGTGGTTATCCACCAGCTTCTTGAGAAAAAAGATCTGTGTGTTTACAGATATTGTGTGTATACGAACACACATATTACATGCATGTACATATACATACATATGTATACATTTGTACTTATTTATTGTAAATTTTGCTGATATAAAGGATGTATAGCAATATTGAAATAACAATAAAATATCCAGTTCTTTATTTTAAATTCCATACAGTAAATTAATTCTCACAGAATTCATTTGATGATTTTTGCTGAACTTTTGAACCTGTTGCCCTCCTATGTTTGTTATCGCCAAATGAATGTAGTTCAGGCATGAATGTTCATTGATATTTTGTTTATGTTTAAGGGTAGGATGAAAGTGGAATAATGAAGACACACGGTCAGAACTTGATCCACTGACCAATGATGTGGAAGACATCTTTGCTTGAATCAGATACTTTTCAGATATTGGAAGAATATTTCCACATCCTTTTTTTCTATTCATAGTGTAACTGCTACAGACACAAGACTCTTTGAAATTTAATCTGCATCATTTACATTTTCTCCATTACTTTCTTAAGTCTAAACAATCAACAAAATAATAAATTAAGCCCTGAATTGTAGCCCTTGCTGATTCCTGTGGTGTAAATACTCTCACCCTGATCAATTTCAAGCTATGAATTTGATGTCAATACACATAGAGATGGGGAGAGAGGTGTGGTAGCACACTCTTATATTGCACATCCACCATACAGACACGTATGTACATTGTATAAGTTAAGTTCTGAGTGTTTATCAACTTTGTTTTTAATACCAGGTATTTTCAGTTTTTAATAATGGTTGTACTTAATAATCAGTTTGCAAAACTCCTGCAAAATTTATCGATTGGCTCTTGTGAGCTGGTACAAGTTAGCTCCAGTAAATCACTGTCTGAACATGTGACACTAGTTTGTGCATAGTACACTGAAATAATTTTAGAAACATGAGTTTAAAAAAATGAGCCCCAAATCCAACATTTACCATCCAATAAAAATCAGAAGCAAACCTACATATACTTCAAATAACTAAAGAACAACAAAACTGACACATCAAAATATTTGATTGTAAATATAATGTTCAGGTAAATCTGGACAAGTTTAACTGATTGCTCTACTGACATACTTATCTATGAAAGGATTTCAATTTTAGAGAATAGCTATTCAATTTTCCAAATAGCTGGGAAGTCTGGTATCTTAGTGCCCAAAGTCAACAACTGAGTTGGACAAAGGAAACTTACCTGGGTATCAGTTGGCCTAGTTGCTGCATTACAGTCATTGTCATCTACCACTGACATATAAGTCCCAATGATGCATTTCACTGCTCTCAGCTGGTAACCCTGTCCACAAGTGACACTGCACTGGAAGAAGGAGGACATAAGGTATATGTAATTCAGCAAATCATCTCTTTCCCTTACTTTCCCTATAACATTCTCTAAGAGAGAAATATTTCCATCACAGCAGGCCAGAGGGCTGCACTCAACTAAATTAGGTCAAAGTGGGCAATCCTACTCTGTACAAATTATACTGATTCATTATTATGATGACCCTTGGAATTATTTCAGCCTCCCATTGAAATCATATTTATATCAGTTCAACTCATTAACTGTGAACTCCTAGAAGGAGCAGACTGCATCTTCATCATTTTTACATCTTTCACACTACCTAGCAGAGTGCTGTAGCTAAAATAGGTACTTAATAGAGAGCTCTGTGACTTTATTTGACTTCTAGGAAATTATCCCGAAGAAATAACTGCAGTTTACTTTAATATTTTTGTACAGAATGGTCTTTGCAATATTATTTATAAGAGACAAAAAACTGGACACTACCAAAGTATGCAACAACAAAAAGTTCAATATCACAGCATATAGGTAGTTAGAAAAATAATGTAGCCACTAAAAGGCAATTTGTTAATTATAAAAAGCTGTCTAAAAACTGTAAGTAGAGAAAGTGATGTCATAGAAATGGCAAAGTAGCGAGCTCCAAGAATTGGTCCGTCCACTGAACCAACCATTAAGCTGGCAAGAACTGGAGCCAACACATTTTTGGAACTCTGAAATTTAAACATAACCTTACAGAAACTAGGTGAGTGCTTAAAAAAAAAAAAAAAAAAAAGAAGCCACTAAATTTTGGTGAA